>NW_021703783.1:36606910-37206910 GCF_005190385.1 Monodon monoceros
TTTTTTTTTTGCGGTACGCGGGCCTCTCACTGCTGTGGCCTCTCCCACTGCGGAGCACAGGCTCCGGACGCACAGGCTCAGCGGCCATGGCTCACGGGCCCAGCCGCTCCGAGGCATGTGGGATCTTCCCGGACCGGGGCACAAACCCGTGTCCCCTGCATCGGCAGGCGGACTCTCAACCACTGCGCCACCAGGGAATCCCTGTTTCATCATTTCTTAAACTTCCGTTTAGACCCCAAGTATCCCTAACTTCAAGGCTGAGTTATCGTTTAAAGATTCGGTGAACTGGGCCAAAGGAGAGCAAAACAGCCAAGCATCGACCCTGACTGAGTGCCTCCTGCCTGTCACAGCAGGAAGCACTCTCCGGACTCGGGTAACCTCCCTGGTTAAGGCTTGGTTAACTCCAGGATCTGCGCCCCACCATCCTCCAACCCATAAAACCACCTGCTTCTATGGAAAACAGAGAAGCTGCAGGACATCTGCCAGCAGCCCAGGAAGAAGCTCTGTGATGGGGACAGGACACCGGGCAGAGCCCGAGGACCACATCTGCCCCAAGACTTCCTTCACAGGAAGGCAAGGCTGCCGGCATTTCCTCTACAGGCCTTGCCCTTTGAGGGTTTTCTCCTGGGTTTGTGGTGAGCACCCCTAGTGCCTCTCTCAAGGCCCCTCAAGGCCCAGGGGACCGTTAGGCTAGGTGGAGCTGGGCCTGGCACCTGGTCCTTGGAGGACCTCAGCTGAGCCCTGTCTGCCTGCCTCTGCCTCTCCTTGGAAGCTGAAGAAGGATGCTTTAGGGGGAGCTCCTGTTTTAAAGAAGACTCAACTCTTCCTCCTGGCTATGGTCCATTTCTCCTGAGACTCTCCCCATTGGCATTAAACAGGGAAGAGAAGACTTAACCGAAGGAAGTGTCACGGGGAACATAAAGCCTCAGCACTGGCCAGAGCCCCCTCTGGACTAGCCTGGCCGCTTCGAGAAGCACCCACCCTCCAGGAGTCAGCCAGAGGAGAGGCCTGGGCTGGCCGTGAGTGAGGGGGAGCTGCAGTGCCGCCCGGGAGGCCAGAGCTGGGCGGGCATCCAGGGCTCCTCCTGCAGCAAGGCTGGGGAGTGGGCACCGTCTGGCCCAAGGTGGGGGGCACGTGACCACAGCAGGCAGAGGCCAACCCAGCCCAGTCCCTGGCCAGGCCTTGAACCCCGACCTGCGCTTGGAACTACGTGACATTGTCAATCTTCTGTGCCTAATCCCGTGCACACCCTGCCAGCCTGACTACCACGGGGACAGGAATCAGCGAGAAGGAGCGAGAAGCAGGGTCTACTGTGCCCGGGAAGGAGGGAAAACAGGGATGCAGCTCATCTGTGCCCCTCACGGAGTGTGGCCACCATGGCCCCCACAAGCCAGGTCTTGACAACCTGCCGAAATCGCAGTGTTTTTCGGCAGGTCCAGCGCTCTCTAATCCCCTCACACGAAGCGACCCGGGGACAAGCCACTTCAACAGCTCTGGCTGACAAATGGGGGTCGAGGCTGCTTGGTATTTCACTGACCTGCTTTTGAGGGAAACTTCTGCCAAAACAGATACATTATCTGGAAAGCAGTAAAACCCAGTGAAGCTGATTTACTTTGGCCGGTCCTGCAAGGACCGGTGAGGAGGGGCCTCAGGGCTTGGGTGGCTGGGTGTGAAATCAACAAGAGAGCATAATCTTTCTTAAACACAGCTTTCATCGCATCACTCGCCTGACCAGGCGCCCACAAGGGCTCTCGATTGCTAAGGGATCAGAGCTAAACACCTGCACCCTCCACCATGGCAAACCCCCGTGCTCTTAACTTCCCCCATTAACAAGAGGCCACCAGAGTCTGAGGCTGCAAAGTATAGTTTGTCCTAAGCTATTTAACCATTCGGTGCCTCGGTTTCTTCTCTAAAATGGGGAGGACAATAGAATCTACCTCACAGGGTTTGAGGGAAGATTGGATGAGACTAAGCATCTCAGGTATTAAACAGAGGGAGTGTCCGTGAAGTGGTGGCCACTGGTATATCATAGTGTCACCAGCAGTGCACCAATGTCAAGTATGTGAGCTGACCCTGGACTGTTAATACTTTTCTAGGGCAGCATCTGAGCAACCAGAAAGAACAAAGAGGAACACAGTACTCTAGCCAACTAAAGTCTGTCCATAAATTCGAACGGGGTTGATGGGGAGCAGGTGGGGCCGTTGAGGGGATTACCTGAATAATCGAGGCTGGTTAAGGATACTCCTGCCCTTACCACCCAGCCCTCCCATGGCCCACGCCCAGTCCCCCAACTGCAGACCCAGCCTGGGAATTTGTGACGGGTACACTAGAGTGAATCCTCACGGGAGGATGATACTCTCTACACCTCGCAGGCTTGTTTTGAGGGTCAGGCAGAATAACCCTAAATGCAAGTGCCTCGTCAACTTGAAAGTGCTGGACAAATGGTGGCTCTTGGTCTTGTCAATTACTCACCGCAGAGCCAGCAGGGCCAGTCCGTCCTCTCTCACCAGGCAGGCCACGGGGACCCTGGAACACACACCAGGACAGCACAAGCATGAGTTGACTCAAGGACACTCTGCACCATCACTTAACCTGCAGGCCCTTCCTGGACACCTGAGGGGAGGGAGCGTGCAGTGCCCAGGAGGCAAAGGTGTGGATGCCCCTGACCTCACCTTCCTGATTCAGGACGCTCCTATCACACCAAAGGTTCTTCTGCCATGGCAGAGCACACAGGTGCGCCTGTGGTTACCTACTGGGAGCCCTGTTCGAGGCACATCTTGCTTCTTGCAATAGATGAGCTCCCCAAAATGTTGAAAATAAACAAAATTTGTAAAAATTGAAGCACGCCTCAAGTGTGCTAACAGGGCTATTTCAAGGAAATGTTGGTGAAACCTTGACCAAATCATCTACTTGATACATTTTGCCTTTTGCTCATAATCAGATCAATCTACAAAACTGAGTATCTACTTTGCATAAAGGGAGCCATGGCATTTACGGTGAAGCCACCTGCCAGGCTTTAGAAGGTATCTGAAGAGTGTCTAGAGAGGCCCTCCCGGGAGGAATGCTCATATACTCACCATTGGGCCTGGAGAACCGTTCTCTCCTGGGGAACCACTCTCACCCTGGAAAAAAGAGGCAGAGGGTCAGTGACTGGGACCCCAGTGCTAGCCCCCAGACAACTCCCATGGAAGAAGCTGAAAGCTCTGGTCATCTCAGCTAGCACCGACACCCCCAAACTTTAGTTCTGTGAGGGACAATTCCCAGAGCTTTCCAGAACTGCCGTTCGTACATTAGGACGTAGGACTGGCTGTCCTAACCCAAGCTGTTCAGATGTCCTAACTCCACTGAGCTCAGTAGCATCTCCCCATTGTCCGTCCCCCATCCTCGTGTGCTTCTTGGTCCTTACCTTCACACCTGGAGCACCAGCTTCTCCCTTAGCACCATCTAGACCTGGGTAACCCTATGGGACAAGAGAAGATATTCAATCGCACTTCTGGGGAAGCCAAATAGGAAGATTCATGTCCTCAAAAGCTTTTTTCTCCCTTGGTCAATCCCTTCCTTCCAACACCCTCAACCCATGATACTTACTCTGTGACCTTTGACACCAGGAAGGCCTGGGGTTCCTGGGAAGCCGCGAGCACCCTGCAATCCAAAGAAGAGATTCTCAGGGTACCGAGCAGAACCGGGTCAAGACTGCCCTGGGCTGCTACAGGGAGCAGTGGAAGCCCAGTACTGGGACCATCTTTCAGTCAATCCCAGAATCCCCTTCACTGTGCCTCACCCCATCTTATGCAAAGTGCGTATGAACAACAGCCAGCCTCCCAGGGCCCATGCTAGGATCAGAGACATGGTCATCAGCATGAAGGTGTGATGTACATGGAGACTGCTGGAACTTTAGGAGTGAGCTAACGGAACTGGATGAGCTGGGCGGGCGGCCACTGCCTTGGCTGCAAGGAGGGAGACTCTGGGAATGATGTTGGAGGCTGGGGAAGGTGGGGCTTTACCTGAGGACCAGGAAGGCCTCTCTCGCCAGGTTTTCCAGCCTTTCCAGCTTCACCCTGAAGGGAGAGAGATGAGCCTCAGCTTCCTCAGAAGACACGTTAGCACAGCTGGCACACTTCGGAGCACCGTCTCTCCTCCCAGCCCGCCATGCCTTTGCCCACCTGCTTCCTCATCTCCACCCCCCTCCTTCAGGTCCCAGCCTTCCCTGAATGCCTTCCCTGGCTCACCGTGTCTTGTCTCACACAGCTGCCTGTGCCCTGGGCAAGCTCCTCCGTCCCCAACCCCACGGCCTCCAGCCTCCCCTGGTGGGCTCCCTGTCTCCTCTCATAGGCGCTGCTGACTGGCCTAGGGCCCCCTAACCTCAGAGACTTTCACTGCCTAATGGGATTCACGAGTGCCAACTCCTGTCTCTTCCCTTTGTTTGCATCCCTTGCAGACATCCTGACTCAGGCTGAGCTTTTCCTAACTCATTTACAATTAAGATAATGTTGGGCTGTTGTGTTTCTTTCTTTGTTTTTCCTTCCCTACATCTTTCCCCTTGTGTTTTCCCTCTCCCTTCTCTCACTTCTCAATTTCCCTTCCAGGAGTTAATGATGTTTTAATTAGTTCCCTTCCCAGTGGGTCCAAAGAAGTCCCCAAGGCAATTGCAAGCTAAGTTGCCAGTGGAAATGTGGACAGTAGGCGGAGTCCGAGTCTCCAACAGACCAGCTCTGCCACTCAGGTTGCCTCCCCCTTGGGTCAAGCCGAGGGTGCCTCTGTATCACTGCGCAGCACCCCCTCTCTGGGCCCTTTCAAGTGAGGCGGCCACTTGTTTGACTCCTCAGGTGTACTCACGTCGTCACCAGGTTTTCCAGGGGGGCCAGAAGGGCCGCGGGGACCCATGGGACCCTACGAACGAAATAGGAGCGTTTAAGAGATGGTTGGAGGGGGAAGACACCTAATCGGACAAAATTTGGGGATTGTAGCTTTTGGAAGCTAGTTCCTCTATAAGGAAAAAATGATGGAAGAACCCTGGGACTTCCCTGGCAGTCCAGTGGTTCAGACTCCATGCTTCCAATGCAGGGGTTGCGGCTTTGCTCCCTGGTCAGGGAACTAAGATCCTGCATGTGGGCAGGCCGTGCGGCTTGGCCAAAATATTCAACCACGCTCCAATTAAAAAAAAGATGGAAGAACCCACTTTGTGCTGAGAGAGAGCAGATCATAGTGGGAGGCAGTGGACAGCACAGGCCAGGGGTGACCCAGAAAAAGGACTGAGATGACAGAGTCCTGGGTGGTTCTTGCCACATCTGGCTCTCTGTTCCCCCAGAGCTAAGAGGGGACATCTGGGTTTCCTTTGAGCCCTCCACTGTGGAAAGTGCTGGGCAGAGCCCGGGAGGCGACAGGATCGGGGTCGGAGTGGTACATCATTGGAAGCTCCCCCCAAGGAGGGCAGGGCCCACGGAGGTACTCACAGCAACGCCGGGTTCCCCAGGTTCACCAGGGTTGCCTTGAAATCCTTGAGGTCCCTAAAAAGTAAGATGAGGACACCAGGTTGGCCCCCCGCAAACTGACATCAGAGAGCTTGAAAGCATCTGTGTCTCCACCTTCCAAAAGGAAAGGCCCAGTACTTACGGGAGCACCAGCAGGGCCTGGAGGTCCCCGAGGTCCCATGGGGCCCTGCATTGGAACAGAAAATGAGGAGCTTTACTGGAAATGCTTCACCCACAGCCTCCAGGGTGCCACCTCCTCCCAGCCAACAGCCCAGACAAAGGACAAGGAGTTACTCTGTGAGCAGGGGGCCTGCAGTGGCCGCCCCCCTCTCATTTCCCACTCCCCTCGCAACAATCTATTTTTATTTATAGGTACCATTTGGACAGAGAAGCTGGCCTTGCTTTCCCCTGGACGGCAGCCATGTTTACTAAAGTCTGAGTTTCATTTAGCCTGTGCCAAGTGGGAGCTGCAGGGCTGAGAGTTCCTGCTGGAAGTCTTGTGGATGCCGGAGAACAGTGGCTGCTGTCTGCATTCTTCAGTTCTCATTCCAAGAGCAATAGCAACTGGCCTTCTGACAGATCAGCCTATATGCCTCTCTCCATCCTCATTCTTCTTAGTCACTCCAGCGCATCATTAAAACTGGCATCCATCGCCGTTAAAACCCAAATGCTTTGGGCTAGCTAAATGGGAGGTTACGTAACTGTTGGGGAAGAGCTGCTCTAAGCAATTACCTGTAAAGTGAGGTTGTCAGAGTCCCTGGCTCTAATAAGGGCCACCTCCTGCCATTTTGGCTGCAAAGAACTGGTGTTTTTTTCTTACCATTGGTCCCTGCATTACTCCCATCTGGGCGCCACCAGCCTTCTCATCAAATCCTCCAGCCATCTGAGCAGCAAAGTTCTGCAAATATAAACCCAACAACATTAAAAGCTTGGGAGGCCCTGTGCTTTTCCTACTTGGCTAGGTAAGCTATATCTGGATAGAAAATACTCTATTTAGATAAATTCTAATTGTTGGAGACTAGCCTAGCATTGATCTGAATTACTAATGATTCCTGAAAAATTGTTTTGGAAATGGGTTATTAGATGACAGTGGCATAGTCATTTCCCTGGGAGATGAAGTGTTATTTGGAAGAGTATCCATTACTTGCATTTCATTTTATAAGTTTTTTTTAAAAATTCTAAAATATTAAATACGTTAACATAAATTGAGAAATATAACTAAAAATATCACTTTTAAAGTTTCTGTTTTTCTTTTCCAAGACTTTAATGCCCAGCAAAAGACTAAAATGAACAGTCTTGAAATATTTTAACAGGGGATGTAGCAGGCATCTATGAGCCGTTCAAGTTTAAAAATTTAACTCATAGCAAACATCAAAATGGCAAACCTGCAAAAACTGGGCAATAATATAATTTGTTGATTGGTTTGATTCCAAAAATGACTTTAGCCACACACCTTCGCTCAGTGGGGCTCTTTCATGAGAATAAATAATTGCTTGGAATGTACTTGGCAAAGATGAAGATTCAGTGTCTTCCAAGGACAGCGGTCACTCTTCTTCCAGGGAAATACAAGTGCCCAGTCATCCTCTCCCCCAAGCCCCACACCCACTCCCAAGAATCAGCCACACAGTACAGACGCCAGGAAGCCAGGTAACTGAAGACTTGCTTTGCAGAAACCCAATGAGTGAAAAAAGTCATCCCTTAGCGCCACAGTCTCATGCCTACTATGTGATTCCACTAAATTATAGGCCTGGGGGAGAAGCCCATGGACAGGCTGAGTACACACTGCTGGCAGCCCTGGGAGCCAGCCAGGTGAGTGTGACTAGCAATTTAGAAGCCACGCTTCTGGAGGGACAGCCTGAAGGAAGGGGACATAAGGATACTTACTCCACCAAGACCAGGGGGGCCAGGGGGGCCAGGAGGGCCAGGGGGGCCAGGGTTTCCAGGGGTCCCAGGCTCTCCATCTCTGCCACGAGGTCCAGGAGCACCCTTGGCAGAAAGAGAAAAAGGCCCCAATGAGAAGCAGTGTTTATGCAAGAACCATCTGTCTACAGGCTGCCCTTGAGGAGGTAGGTAGTCAGTCATTTGGGGAGGGGGAGATTAGAGAACCTTGTCAGTCCACAAGGGTCAGACAGCATTGTTTCTCTACTCACTTTTTCACCTTTGTCACCACGATCACCTCTGGGTCCTTGTTCACCTGCAGGTCCCTGAAAATGAAGAAAATATTGAGATGACAGCCAGACCAGGGGCCTGCAGTTCAGGAACTCAAGGAAGACACGGAGGAAGGGGTTTCTCCCTTTCTTACCTGAGGCCCAGGAGGTCCTTTGGGTCCTACAATCTGTGATAGAGAGACCCACAGGATGGCAAGTTAGAGGGAACCTCAAGGACATGACCCAGTTAGAGAAGTAGATGCAACGTGGGAGTATAATGCGTACTTACATCCTTGATGTCTCCAGGTTCTCCTTTCTGTCCCTGAAACACGAAACACTGTCAGGATTGAGCCAAGCAAGCCCACCAAGCCCCAAGCACACAACATTGCCCAGGAGCCCTTGCATCGAGATGCCCTGTGAAACAGATCCCTGTTGATGTCTAAAGACCACAGGCTGAATGAGCATAGCACTGCTTCTAAAGAAGGAACTATAAAGGCAAAGGAAAGCACAAAAAACAACAAAAATCCTCACCTTTGGTCCTGGTTGCCCTGCAAATGGAAAAAATAGAGAAGGAAAATGTAAGATTCATGAGATGGTTACGTACAACTTCTTGTCACTTAGACACTCTTGAACGGATCAAACAAAGAAAGGGACACAACCAGGGAAGGAGGCAGCTTCCTGTTACTCCACTGAACCCCTCTGTTGGGGTGTTAGGGTCACTGGGGTCCTGGAGTTGCTGAGGTCCCATGAGGAATGGAGATGATGCAGACTTTGTTATTCAAAAGGCAGTCAGCATGCACAAGAACGGAGCAGGGGTGGTACAAAGAGAAAAGGAAGAATTCAAGATCTAATCAGCCACCAGGAAAGCAAGCACCCGAAACTGGGAGGTTCAGTCTCTTCTCTTCCTCACAGGGTAAGAAGCCCCTCCGTAGCCCAAGCGCCACCCCACCCCCCACCAACCTCCTCCACCCCAGAAGAAGAGTTAGGTAGGTGGAAAGGTCTTACATTCAAGCTGGATCTCCGTGAAGCAAGCACAAAAAACAGCAGAGCACAGGAGTTACAGAGGGCATTGGAGCCAGTGCCACCCCGAGTCAATAACCCCTTCCCCCTTTGCAGCAGCGAAGTCGTAAAGGTGATCAACGCTTCACTCACACAGGTCCCCTCAGAAATGATCTGGGAATCTGGACCATCAAAGCAGCTTCCCCAAGCAGCTTTCCAGGGTGGGTGAAGTGTTAAGGAAAGGCAACTGCTCGCTTCCCTTTCAATTGTCTTCTCTACTTGAGCGGGAAGGGAAAAGTGAGGGCCACCCAAGAGGCCTAGATGTGTGTCCCCAGCCACCCTACAGGGAGATAGGGCATGTGCTCCAGAGCTGAGGAGGGGTCACCTGCACACCCACCAGCCCTGGCTCCAGCTGGGAGTTAACAACCCACCAGGGTGCAGGCACACGGGGCTCTGTCCCAGCCCCATCTCCGCCCTTCTCCTAGGAACTTGCTTCTTAACTGGCAGTCAACGCCAACAGAGGCAAAACCAAATGGAAACGGCCACGAGTGGCCCATATTTCAAGAAGGGGGCCTGCCCTCTCTGTCTGCGCGCTGGCCAGCAGAGCTCGCTCCACACTGAAGACCATACATCTGAGGCCTTCTACAGAGAAGCCAAGGTGTGGGTACTGGAGGAGGAGTCAGTCTGTGGTTTGGCCGGAAGGAGCACTGCATCTCCACGGTGGCTCTAGGGATCTGCAGAGGTGACTCCAGTGAGGTTACTTGTGTGGAATCACCTCTGTCCTCCGTGTCTCGGAAGCGTAGTTTTTGGGTGAGGAAGGACCCCTCTAGTGTGTCAGTCACTCAGTGTCAACCTGCAAGCGAGAAATGGCCTTTCCTTTCAGCCTCAGCTGCTGGGGTCCCATGGATAACCAGCCCCTCTGCTTCGCAGAGATGACCGGCATCCATGGCAGGGCATTTGCTGCCCTTGCAAGTAATTTATTTATGTGGAACAGGAAATAAATAAATTACGACCACTGGCAGTGGTGAGGTCAGTTGAGCAGATGGGGCAGCACTCTCCGAAGGGGGTCTCGGGGCTGAGGCAGTCTTTCATGTCTTCACAGATTATGTCGTCGCAGAGGACAGTCCCAGTGTCACAGACACAGATCCGGCAGGGCTCGGGCTTCCACACATCCTTATCGTTATACCTCTGCCCGTCCTGCACACAGCTGCCAGCCTTCTCTGCACCGGGGGTGGGGCAGGGGAAGCAGACAGCCAAGGGAAGGAGGGGGTGAGGAGTCAGAAGGGAAAAAGAGAAAGAGGTTGCAAGTCAACTCGACATAATTCAAATGCTGAAGAAGGTGGGCTCGGGCCACTCGAACACGGAGAACTTGAAAATGATTTTTCTAAGACATCATTCATTCTTCCGTGGAGTCAACAAACATTTGCTGTGTGCCTTGCACTCTGCTGTCTATTCACCAGTGGAAATCCTGACCCAGCAGGGAAGGCGAGGGGACTGACTATGCCTACTGTCTTCATGCATCTAGCTAAATACAACTGACAGCTAAAATTTAGAAGGCGTGCAGAAAATTCTACCCACAAAAATTAGACTCTGCAAAGAGCCAGGCTCCCAAAGTGATGTATGGGGGTGGGGTGTGTGTGAGAGGAGGAGCTGTGACAATTAGGATCTTCTTCCATTCTTTAAATCATATCAGGAGTAGGACCAATTTGGGGAGGAGCATAGGCCCAGTTAAACAATACACCTGGGACCCAAGGGTATAACAAAATGCCCTGGGAGGCAAGCAGGGCCAAAGAACCCCGCCCCCGCTGCCGGTGCTGACCTCCAGCTGTAGCCCTCTCTGGAGAGACCTTGCTTCCACCTGAAGACAACAGCCCAGCTTGGAGCAAGGGGGTGTGTGGAGGGGCCTTTGAATGCCTGGTCCGGGCTAAGATTAGCCAGTTCAGGCCTGGCCTCCTCCAGGAACGCAGACCAAGAACGTCATGCACTAGTCCCTCTCCACAAGCGGCCTGCCTTCCGGAATTCGCCCTGCAAACGAAGCCTGCGCTGACAAGAGCGCTCCGGAGAGCGCCAAGCGCGGCCGAGCCCGCGCCACGTGCCGGGGAGCGCCCAGTGCTGTTTTTCTCATCAAAATCCCCAAAGCCCTGGCCACTGCGGGGGTTGAATAATAGGAAAGGGCCACAAACCAGGTGGGCGGAGAGAGAAACGGCCAGCCCCGTGCTCTTTAAGGAGACTGAAAGATAAATCTTTCTTTCTGTCTTTTTTTTTTTTTTCCACTAGAAACACTCCACCCAGCCTTTAGGCGAGATAATCACGGGGAGGGGAGCGGGGGGAGAGGGAGCCTAGGGTATATACAGTTGTTGCCGGGGCGCACGCACCGCTATATATAGGTGGAGCTGTAGAAAACGAGCTGCGGGAGAGCGACTGGAAGAATCCCCCCCCACCACCAAAACCTAAGAGGGGCCGTGAGGGAAGAGAGTAAAGTGCTGGGAGAGCGGGGTGCACCCTGAAGGCGTATCAGATTTCCCTCGGAAGGGTGGCCGGGGATGAGCGGGCGCGGGGGCGGGGCCGCAGCGCTGGGCGTGAGAGCCGTCGGGTGACTCTTTGTGGCTGCGGCTCTGGACACGGCTCGCCCACAGACACTGGGAGGGTGAAAAGTGGGATAAAATGACTGCCCCAGAAAGGAGCCAGCGCCGTAACCGGATCCCCTAGGTGTGGACGGAGGAGCCCAGCGCCACCATAATTGCTGTTCGAAACGGCTGCCGATAGCATCCCGGCGCGCCTGATCGGGTTCCCCTCATTACCGCAGCGCCACATAAGTGATTCTTTGTAGCAGGCCAATTAAAAAGTTACCTCTTTCGGGGAACTGTTTTGCTTCGCAGCCGCTTTGCGCAGGGCTAGAGCCCGGGAGGTGTCCGCGGGCGGGCACAGGGGAGCATTGTGGGAGAGGGGGTCGGGGAGTCCTGGGGAACCCACCGGACCTCGTCTCTCATGAATGCGGCTTTTCTCGAGTGCACACAGAGCCCGATTCACAGGTCTCCGCAAGGAACCAGTTTAAATAAATACGGGCAGCGTTTCAGCCCCATCTGGAAGCCATCGCTGCCAATCTCCCAACGCAAACAAGCCTCACAATGGAGGATTGAGGTCTCTCCCCTGAGCCGAGGGGCACATTCAGAGGAGAGGGCTGTGAAGTGCAGATGTGGGTCAAAGACGCCGCAGCCAATAAGTTTCTCAAACTTGTGGAAAGATGGGGAGGAGGGTCGTGCCAGAGTTCTAGGTTTCTGACATTCCTGATGTCCACGCAGACTGTGTCTTTCCCCACGTCACGTTTTTGGGTCCGCTGACCCAGGGGAGGGGGTTACGGAGCCGGGATGCGCCAGGGTGCAAAGTCAGCGGCTCCAAAGCACTCCCCCTGGGGAGGAGGAGGATCGACTGGAAGATTTGGGCCCAAGAAACTGTGGAATTCACTACCTCCTAGGAAGGCTGCGGCGCTGAGACGCTCTGCCACTTAAGTGAGAGCCTCTAATACCAGATGGAGAATTGGGGAGTTATTTTAGAGTCACCTAGCTAATTCCACTGCGAACTGAGGCAGAGGTCAGTCAAGAAGACAGTTTTGTGAGTGTGTACATGCACATTTAGGACAAATATATAGTCAGTCCGAGCTGGGGCCACTTATAGACGCACCGTATTCCAACAAGTACCCAGGAGCGGGCCTCCAGCTTACTGCACCATCCGACAGCCTGACCAAAATCTCCTGCCCGGGGCTCCTTGCAGCTGCACCGCGGGCCCCAGTCCTGACCCTGTCCCGGTCGACCACCCTAATGAATGGAAAGTCCTTATGGGTCCGCAGCCTTCTAAACTGTGTCTGGAGATAGCCTAGTGGCAGACGAGACTGCAGACAGCCTCGTCGGCAGACGGACTTTGACTTCCATTACTCCCCCCCCCCCCCCGCCAAAAAATTTCCCCTGCGATTGATTTACAATTTGTAACATACAAAGACAGGGCTGGAATCCCAGCCGTCGGAAACGTGCCCAAACACGTGGGAAAAAAAATAACTTCTCTACCTAATACACTTTCCAGGCTTCATTTGTCCTAAATATAATCCCAGACAGTGAGACTTCACCAAAGGAGGCGATGGAAAGGTGCGGTTCGAACCGCCTTTGGACCAGACTGTAAAACTGTCGTCTCTAACTATATTCGGTTGAAATTGTTATAGCAATCGACCAACCGTGTCTCCTTCCTCTGCTACACACACACACACACATACACACACACGCACACGCACACACACACGCGCACGCGCACACACACACCTGGCAGAGCCTCGGTTAGTTCCAGAAACTTTTAGAAAAGTAACTCATTGTAGTACCTGGGCGGGGGTGGGGATGTTAGGGGGGAAGACGGCGGGGAGGGGGCGCTATTTTCCTGGGCGTTTGAAAAGCACGGTCTGGTTGGAATGTTATCGCCTTTCAGATGGCCTCTCCTACGGGAAGTTTCTGTATCCTTCAGGGGCAAGGGGAAAGCCGAGATGCGAAGAGGGCTGCACTTGGCTCCTGGGCCAGCCGTGAGGGGGAGGAAACCCGCGAGAGGCGATGAGGTCGCAGAGTGTCTCTCCGAAGCCCTTCTTTGTGGCCTCGGATTTCAGCCCACCAGTTTCCGAGCATCTCCTTTGTCTAACTTCCCTTTGAAACCCCCGGCACCAACCCCTGGACACTACTGGGCCGTCAACCCCTTGGCGCTCGCTCGCTCCTTTGCTCGCGCTCTTTCTCTCCTACTTCTCCTAAGCTCGATGGGCCGCAACCTGTTTTGCTGAACTCTGAGTGCTTCGGGAAGCCAAGTTGTGTGCGTGTGCGCCTAATTACCAAAGCTGGTGGGAAAGAGCGCGCTTAAAATCTGTGCGCAAACCTCGGACCCGACGCTTTGCTTGTTTAGTATTCCTTTGCAACGCAGGGACCTGCAAATACCTCCAACCACGACCGGCACGGAGGACGCTCGGACAGAGCCCCTGACTTGCAGAGCTCCACTCGATGAGCTTCTGCGCATCCGCAGGCTCCAGAGCGCGAGAGGGCCAGGCAAGAGGATGCGGCGGGACGGCACAGAAGGGTGGCAGGCCGGGGCTGTGGGCAACTTACGGACATCCTGGCCGTGACACCGAAGGACAGCGGCGACGAGCAGCGTCAGCAGCACCAGCGTCTGAGGAGCCCCGAGGCGGATCATGGCTCACCGCGGGGCCTGGCGGAGCCGGGCCCGGGCGGAGCGCAGCGTGGCGGCAGGAGCACGGCGTAGGTCCGGGTCTCTACCGCGCCCTCATGCAGGAGGGCCCTCGGAGCAGGAGGAGGAGGCAGGAGACCCGGCAGCCCAGCAGCGCTCTGCGTCTTGTCTGCGCCGCGGCGCCCGTTATATGCGCCCGGCTCTACTCGAGGCTGGAGAACTCGCCCAAACCGCGGGCCGCCCCCGGCCCCCCGCGGGGTTGTAACCTGAGACCCCGCCCCCGGAGCCCGCCCGGGCCCAGCCAGAGCCCGCACCTGCCCGGGCCGGACCCCCCTCTCCGCTAGCCCTGCTTCCCGCCCCCCACCCCTAGTGTGCCGAGTGGCCTGATCGGGCGGGGCGCAGAGACGGCCCCTGTACTCCCCTCCACCCGGGGCTGCGGCGCTGCCCTCTCCGACCACAGGCGGGAAGGGGGGCCTCCGGCCCCTCCCCTCGGAGTTCTGCCCGGATTGGAGGGGCGGGGGGTGTTTGCAGAGGCGCAGGCTGCGAGCCCTAGACCATGGACGGAAAAGACTTGGGAGGGAGGAGGGGAAGCGTAGAAAGGAGCAGCGGGGGAGGGAGAGAGGGGGCATCGCATTGGGACCTTGGGCGGGAGGCGAGGAGAAGGGCGCAGGGGGAGCCCACGAAGTAACTGGAGCTCTAAACCTTGGAGGCTGGCAAGCAGGGCCAAGTTTGGGGGCGTCGTCCTGACCTATCTTCTAGCAGCTTCTCGGGGCACCTGGCCCCTGGGCTCCCACCTGGAGGTTCAGAACGACAGCCCCCCAGCCCCTCCCCCATCCAACTATGCGATGAATGAGCCTCGTCTGGAACCTCAGCAGGCGTTGACTCCAGCCGAACGCCAGGAAAGGGGCCGGTGTGTTACAGCACAGAGGGAGACCTGTGTGAAGGTGTGGAGGGCGGCGTCCGATCCTGGGGAGGGGGCTCGAGGAGACATAGAGCACCGAGGGAGGCGAGACTAAACCGTGCGCGCGGCCGAGGTGGGGGACTGTCTAGTTCCAGGCTCAAACTCGGTGTCTGCTCTTCCTGGCCGGGGTCCGGGAGTCCCGGGGGGCGGGGCGGGGGGAGTGGGCGCTGCCGGCCGGGATTGAGCAGCTCTGGCCAGGGAGGGAGGAGGCTGCTCCAGCTGGACCGAGTTCTGTGAGCCAGAGGAGAAGCCAGAATTCCCTAGGTGGCCCCCTGGCCCTCACTTCCCACCTCATCTCACCTTCCCCGGTGAGCGCCCTTCTGGCACCTTGGCCCAAATGCCGCCTTGGAGAAGGGCTCAGCTGTGCTTGTCTCTTGGCTCCAGGTGTCTCCATTAATACCAGGGAGGAAAAGCCCCCAAGCAGGCCTTCTTCCTCTGGACGGTTTTCTATCCCTGAGGATTGTAAGCGGCCCCCCCCCCCACAAAGAACTTTAGGCAAAAAGGCAAACTTTAATGCAACTCAGAATTTGGAGTTTGATTTAACCAGAAATCCCCTCCCCAGTGGTGGGGTTTCTGCAGCGCTTTCCTCCTTGAAGCTGAAGGAGCTTAGAAGCTGCTTCTCCACCCAGGCCTCAGTCTTCACAGGAGGCTCTGGGGTTCTCCTCCCTCTCTCCACCCCGCCCTTGGGCTTTGAAGCTTCTCAGAGTAGAGCCCTGAATTCCAAGTGTGCAGAGTTTAACTTCAGTGCAAGTGTGCTGGCTCGAGAGTGAAGGAACTTGCATTGTTTAAAGAAATAACCTCCACGCTTTGCCTAGTCTGGATGGAGGTGGGTGAAGGATTAAAGCACTAGCTCCAACTTCTCCTCTACCTGCCATGGGCCTTCCTTGGCTATTTTCCCATCCTCCTGTTCAAGACCTTGCCTTAAGCTCTGAGCCTTTCCCTAGCCCCAGCTGGGAGAAGGCCAGTCTCACCCCCTGAGGTATCCCATGCCCTGCTTGGAGCCATGGGTCCTATCTTCTCCACCTGGAAGGTAGAATGACCAAATCTCACACATTATTCAAGACCCCCTACGTTTATGTCCCTCTGAGAGCCTTCTCTGATATCTCTAGAATGCAATGTCTCCCTGCCTTTCTGAATCCCTCTGGCACTTATAGCCTGTATCCACGACTATATTCTAAGCTACATACTTTTCTGTGTGGTTTTCATTCCCTCCTCCCCCCCCGTATTCATTGGTCTTATCTTACTAATGAGCCTAGAAGCTCCTTGGGGACAAGCACAGTTGCCTAGCACAATTTTAGGACATAGGAGGATTTAAGAAAACCCATGTGGACTACTGCATTTAGATGCAAAATATGATTTATTTTCTGATAAAAGCAATACATATTTTCTGATACAAGCAATACAATACAAGCAAATCTAGGCATTTATACAACTGACCTCAAATACAAGTGGCCATAAAAGTTCAACCAAAAAAAAAAAGAGTTTGGGTGAAAACACTAAAATAGATGAAAAAAATTGAAGCCTATTTCAAAGTGATCTGGATCAGTGGACAAAAATTATACCTATTTCTGTTGGTAAGTTGCTCTTGATTTCATCCTCTAACTCTGTGATTCATCTTCGCAGTGAACTGTGTCTACATGTAAGAGCTCTGGAGTCTTCCCAGTAATAATGGTTCATCTGTGAATACAAAATTTAGTTCTCTACTCCCCATGGGGGGGGGGAGTTTTTTCATCAGAGATGAGAATTGACAAATGCAAAATAAAATTTAAATTGACAGAGCCACAATAAACTATGGAAATTATTTAAATTCTAAAGTCAACTAAATACCAGTATTAATATTTTACCCATCCATGAATCCAAACATCTACAATTTAAAAACCCCTAATTTGTGACTCAGACTGGGACTGAACCTATATGTGGGAGGCAAAAAAAATCACTGATTTGGAGATTACTTACCCAGCAATCTCGCTATCCAGAACATAGCCAACAAACTGTAAAGAAGGAGAGAGAAACCTGTGATCTGGGGGGAGAAGTAGTGCTCAGAATTCTGGGCAGCCAGAATTTGTGTTATGTGCTAAACCTTATGCATTTTATGTGTAGCAGAGTCCCTCTTATCCCGTGTCTATTAATTCATAGTTTAGATACTGCCTTAACAGACAGTCATCTGACCTCACCAATTCGATGCAGAAAAATCGAGGTAAGACAGGAGAGCAGTTGATGAAACACAGGAAGAACAGCAAGAAGGGACAATAAGACAGGAGATAGAAAAGGAACCAATAAAAACCACGGTTGCCTAGGGCCAGTAGGGTAGGGGTCAATAGTCCTAAAGCCCTCAGTAGTTCCAGGGAGTATCCTGGTTTATAGCATTTGCTGCTGTCCCTGTGGTTCATATGATGAACTTAAATGTCCAAAAAAATGTTAACTCAAGTTGAATATGGTCTCTTCGGGGAGACAGGGAAACTTGTATTCCATTTTAGAAAGGTTTCCATTAAACATAATGAAAGTAAATGTTTGTTCACTTAATGTGGAAAACCTTATATTCTAGCAGTGTTAAATAGATGTGAAGCACTGCAATGTCTAGAACTGTAGAAGTGGAATCAAAGAGCTGCTATTTCCCCCCACTTAGTGGAAGAAAGGCATCGATGGCTAAGGATGAAGGTCCCACGTGGCCTTCATTGTTCACTTATATCTTTAAGTACGGCAGGCTTGGTAGAACGGTTAGAAATTAAACAGACACAATCAGTGTATCTACCCCAAATCAGACCAACTTAGTGAGACAGGTGGATTAAACCATTTTGTGTTGCATAAACGAAATAACTATTTCACTATTTTTTCTCTCTTTTACGGGGATATTAAATTTAGACTTATAGTGGACACAGCCTTATTGGGAAAGATGTTTGTAGGTAAACTGTAAAGAAAAGATCGCTTTCTCTCCCTCTACACAAATCCCATTTAAAAATAGTGATAAAGTGAGGAAGGATTCACATTCCAAAGAGGTAAGCCCCAAATATGGCAGGTGATGAATGCAGGCACTTCACACAGCCAGCCACGGTGGAGGGAGAGCCGGGCCAACTTGCTCAGCGACATTCAGCTTCTGTTGGTTGGGCTCAGTTCAGACACCTTTTCAAGACGTGTTTATGTTTTCCTTTGGCATTTTTGGGGCAGAATAACAGGATCAGGACTGTCCAGGGTAGGGTTTCTAGATTCATGGCGTACATTCCATTTCATGGGAGCATAAATGTGTTACTATGTAGTCTCAGCGCAAACAGCATAAAGAATCCAACTCTGTCTCTTCGGTCCTATCCCAGCGCCATACGCGTTCAGTTTAGCACTCATACAGAACGCCCACTTCTGTATGAAATGGAGATACAGTGAGGATTAAGAGACTGTCTTTGGGGCTTCCCTGGTGGCGCAGCCGTTGAGAGTCCGCCTGCCGATGCAGGGGACGCGGGTTCGTGCCCCGGTCCGGGAGGATCCCACATGCCGCGGAGAGGCTGGGCCCGTGAGCCATGGCCGCTGAGCCTGCGCGTCCGGAGCCTGTGCTCCGCAACGGGAGAGGCCACAACAGTGAGAGGCCCGCGTACCGCAAAAAACAAAAACAAAAACAAGAGACTGTCTTTGAATCTGCAGGGGAAATGAGAAAAAAAGACTGTGAAAAATGCTGCAAGCAAGGTACCCTCCTTCCTCCTAAAAAGCAAACCAAACAAAAACAGAAAGAACAGCATTCTGGAAGCCATACAGCAATCTGGGGAAGGTTTCCTAGGAGAAGTGAGTCTCCAAGGGTGGGTGGGGTTTTGAAATGTGGAGGTATAGTGAGAGGACAGGAGGCACCTATAAGAAAGCAAAGGAGGGTAGATGAACCAGAAGACAAGGTAGGGGGCCCAGAGCAGTGTGGAGTCAGCCATGGGGGCCAGGGGGAATAAGACGTAGCACCAGGGATGAGATAAAGGCCAGACACAGAGGACTCCATGAGTGCCACTAGTTGTCACTGGGTCTGGCTCAGACCTGCCTTTTTAACTTCTCATTTTTGCCTTTTCTACTTATCTCCTACTAGGTAGGCTTTTGGGGCAAAAGAAAAAGATGTCTGGGTTTTCTAAAGGCTTACTTTTTGAAGAAATAGCTGTACTTTTACACGGAAATACCTTCCCATTTCACTTTTTTTAAAAAACAAATCCCTTTCACGTAATATCTTGCATTTTCTTGAAGTACGTGGCTTTCTGGCTTAACGGAACACGTGTGTCTCTCATCAGCTCTTGCTGGTTATGGGGTGAAGGGAAGAATATCATTGCCTCGATGCAGCGATGCTGGAGCTGTGTGAGCTGTGAAGCAGTCATGGTCGTCCAGCCACATCTGTCTGCAAGAGCCAGGGAGCCTTTGCTCCGGGCACTCGTCAGGCAAGCACAGCATGGAGGCTCCAGGGGACACCCTTCGAGGGACCGACAACCTGCCAGACATGTGAAAGTGGGTGGCTTCTATCTCCTATCTCTCTCCTTCCCTTGAACTCTTTGCACGAATATATAGCCCATACCATACCATTGTGCCCTCATTCATTCATTCATTCGTTCGTCTATCCCTCAACCATGTAGAAAACTCCTACTTGAGTCTATTCACACATCTTGAGAGCGGGGGCCGTAATTTTTACATTTACGGTTTTCCCCACAAAGTCTGTCTAGCACAGTGCTGTCACGTAGTAAGTGTTCTAAGTTCTTGCTACTGGAAGAGTGGTCCACAGAATCCACTCAATCAGATTTGGCATCTTGCCGAATCTCCAGATAACTCATGCGCCCATTAAGGCTGGAGAAGTGCTGGTCTAAATGTTGGTTGGAGGATAGTTCTTTGCGGCCCTGGCTAATAGAGCGGGTGCTGTCTTCAGTTCCAGACAGCTGCGATCGTGCGTGCACTGCGTCTACCGGCGTGGCAAGGAGGGGGCCTGAGTTAAGGGGTGGCAGAAAGGAGAAGTGAGTTGAGGGAGAGGGATGGACAGAGGATTTGCCGAGAAGGAGACAGATGCAGGACTTTGGAAGGCGTGCTGCTGGGGGTGTGAGCATGTTAACATCTCCTTCTGTGGTAGGTGGGAGGTCACTCTTCTTCCATTTCTCTGATAGGAAGTGGGGTCGGTGCCAGGAAGAGATGGACCCATTCTAGAACTTGAGTCCGGAGCTCCATGGAGAGAGTGTCGGGGCTGGAGTGGAGGCTGATGTCTTACCTCTTTCCCACCAGCCCTGCCACTCAGGGTCGTGACCCATGAACTCTTCCTGGGTGGGAATTTATCACGGAAAGCTAGGAGCTAGACTGGAGCCCCTGGGCCTAGCAGGGCACATACCCCTGCCTCTCCCCCTCTCACCCCTCAAGAAAACCAGGCACCTGGAAACCAAGTTTATTCTACCCCCGTGGGTGGGGTGGACCTGCCTTCCAGGAAGTCCTTGAAAAGCTCAAGGGAATGTGTGGTAAGCTTCTGGTGGGTTCCTCTACCAAAAACAATCTCAGGAGGGAGCAGAGGACATATGTGCGCCCTTCCCCAGCCGCAAACCCAGTGAAGGCGCCTCGTCTGTCCTGCTGAGAGAGGCACATGTCTAGGGCCCGACAGGACACCCCCCTGCTCTGCACGCCTGCACCCCACTCCAGCCTGCAGGCCAGGCCCTCTGCTGACACCCACCCACTACCCCTGACACCGCCCGCCCGACTCCTGGGCTCAAAGCCAGGGACTTCTCTTTGACTGTCTCCCCTCACTCTGTCCCCCTTCCTGCCCGTTTCCCTCTCCCATGCCTCAGCCGGCATTCCTTCCACTGCATTGTGTTGAGCACCAACCCAGAAAGATCTGTTTGACGTGGATCCTGTCCTTAGGGAGACCACCATCTCGGGGGAGGTAGTCACATAAAGAGGCAACCTACGAGGTCAACAGGTTGCAACATAGTGTATCGCGATGTGAGGCAGCTCAGTGCAATGCCTCACGTGGAAGCACTCTGGCCTGGCGTTTAACTGAGAATAGCTCTTCTTCGCACAGCTTTGGGTAGCGAAGGCAGCTTCGTCGTACCTGTGCCAAAGTGTTACTTCCTAATCGTTAGAATCTCCAGAGATCTGCCATCAACCCCACCTCCACATCCCCAGCTGTAAGTTTCTTCCTCGGGCAGCTTAATTAAGACACCACCAGCAAGGCCCCGACGGTGGCTTTGTTCATTGTCACCTGGGGACCCTGCCCGGGAATCCTCAGCCAGTGGTACAGGAGCTCCGTTCTCACGGAAACAAGAGTAAAGAATCCCACTTACACCCTGGTTCCCTCCTATGCCAGCCCGTCAAGATGCCTGTCTGGTTTTATCCTAAAAGTTCTTAGAAACGCACATGCCCTAACTGTCGCCCTTTCACTGCCCAGGCTAGACAAGGCAACTGCATTTCCCAGCTCTGTCCCCTTGGGCGAGTTACTCGGTTTCTCTGAACTTCATCCATAAAACAGGGATAATAGCCATTTTCTCCTGGGCTCATTGTGAGGATAAATGAAATACAGATGTGGAGCCTCGGCAGCGCACTCCACAGAGGAGGTTCAGGGTCGCATTCATTGTCTTCATCCCGGCTTTCCGTGGTCCCCACCCTACGTATTTACCCTTGCCCCACTTGCCTACCATACCATAAAGACACAATCTCACTTCTCTGCTTTTAATTTAGTCTAGTCCGGTTAACATTTTTGTCTTACCAGTTATGTCTCCATGAGTTTGGATGACAACTGATAGTATCTAGGTTGATTGTTGAAGATCCTGGGATTTGAGGTATAGAATTGAAAGTGTTTTCATTGTTTTGAAGTAACACAAACTCGGGATTCACGAACACTTAGTATTACCTGAAAAGGAAACTTGGCACTAGGGATACATGGGCCCAATACTTGGGCACAACTTCTCCCTAAGAAGGTAGGATAGTGGTTAACCTTCTCAATACCTATCAGTTTAAACAAAAACATAACTGTGGAAAGACCAAGATTTGGGGGGAAATTACCCCATAAGTCTTTTTGATCCAGTTTGATGAGAAGCTCCAGAGGATCTAACTCAAAGATGGGAGAGAGTGGAGCTGGCTCTTCTCAGGTCACAGTAGCACCCATGCTCTACAGTTGACGGGGAGAGGCCTTAGGGGCGCCGACTCTCTGGCAGTCGAAAATCGGCCTATAATTTACCCCGACACTCTGTATCTATGGTTCCTCCACATATACAGTTCTGCCTCTGAGGATTCAACAGCTGTGCATTGTGTAGTACTGTAATATTTACTATTGAAAAAGTAATGGGTGGGGGGGAGGTTTAGTTATCCCAGAAGCAGTGTGTGCAAGGTGAATCCAGCAGTAGGATGTGGTGGCTGGGAGTGAGAAGATGAGAAAAAAGCAATTTCATTATCATCCTTACTAGCAAACATTTAACGAACACCTACCTACATATGTATTGTACTAGAGATAAAAATTTATGTAATATTTTATTTCTTCTCTTGAATGGCTTATGCATCCTTGCAGATCTCTTGGGCATGGAGCAATGGAAAGAACACTGGCCTTGGAGTCAGGAAACCTAATTTTTACGCCTACCCATGCGTCTAACTTGCCTCGTGATCTTGATCCAATTGCTTTACTTGGTGAGCCTCAGAGGCTTCATCTGTAAAATGAGGTAGCTGCGTGTGGTTTTACAATGAGAGGCACCAGCTCCAGTTTCTTTTCCTCTATCACTTCACCCTAATTCTAGTTTCACTATCAATGACCCATCAGTTGAATCTGAAAATCAACCACTGTGAAGGTAAGGGATCAACTGGCTGGAGGGTTTAATTTTCCCATCCAGTGTGACTAAGTCAGATGGCACTTCCTCTGCCTTTGGGCTCAGCACCCCTCTCCCAGCTCCACCTGGGTCCATGCTAGTCACCCAAGGAGGAGCAGAGCGGTTACTCAGACACAGGAGGCAGGCCGCCTCCAGTACTTCCCTTTCCCCAAGACCTAGAAAAAAATACCTTGAGAAGAGAGAATATGTCTAGATTTGTCACCTCTGAGTTGGGCTTGCAAGAGGAAGTGCCTATCAGCTGCACCAGTGTATCCTGGTCCATCTTCCAGGCTATAAGGACTGACAGCAGCAGAAGCTCTGAGAGGCCATCACCTGGAGCCCTGCATTTTCTTGCCTGAATCAGCGGCTGGCCAGAGGTAGGGGAGGCATTCCCAGTGCAACGTGGTCATCAACCTCTGACAAGCCCATTGAGCTGTGCTGGATAAAACTCCATGAGAATGCTAATTGATGCCCAAGTAGACATCAGTCAGTCAGCCAGTGTTTATGTGAATCTTGCCTGTGGACAAAAGCCTGAGTGCATTAACCTGAGCAAGCGTTAACCGAGCATCTTCCACAAGCCCAGTGCACAGGTGCGATGTGAGGAGTGCAAAAGAAGTGTTTTGTAGTCCTCGCACCAAGAAAGCTTCGACCCACATTTCAAGAGATGATCCACATTTCAAGCTGCTCCAATACAGCTTCAGAGACAAAGAGATGCTCTAAGACAGAACTGCCTAACAGTTCTGTGATGATGGAAACATTCTACATCTGTGCTGTCCAGGATGGTAATCACTAACCACATGTGATGATTGAGCACTTGAAAAGTGGCTAATGCAGTTGAGAAACTGACTTTTTAAGTTTTAATTGGGTTTAATTTTAATTAATTAGCTACATGAGGCTAGTAGCTACCATCTTGGACCACATGTCACAACCTTGCTACTCAAAGTGTGCCCTGCAAACAAACCAGCAGCATCACATCGCCTGGGAGACTGTTAGAAATGCAGAATGTCAGGCTCCACCCCAGACCTACTGAGTCAGAATCTGTATTTTAACAATATCCCAGGGTCATGTGCTTGCACATGAAGTTGGAGAAGTACTAGTCCAGGGCCAGTGCTTCCCAAACCTGACTGTGTATTCAAATTCCTAATAAGGGGAGCTTTTAATACTCCCAAAGCTGTGACTGCACCCCAGACAAGTTAAATCCGAATTTCGGGCACCAGTGCTTTTTAAGCCCCCTCCTCATGTGACTCCAGTGTGCTCCCAAGGTTGAGAATGGCTGTTCCTGGGCCACGCAGCCAGCCTGGGTCACACTCTGATGGATGAGTGTGTGTGAGGGCCAGTGCCTCATCTCTCAGCCTCGAAATTCACTTGTTGGGCCCGGCTGGCTGGGAAGCCAAAGGGAGTTGTTCACCCTCAGCAAGTAAAAGAACTGGCTGGGGCTTATATTTGTTTCCAACACCTGAGTGAGATGTTCGTAAGTTTTTCACAAAACACATCCAAATGCCACACCACCAGAGGGTACTGAACGGGCCTGATGACTGGAGGGCCGGGAAGGGCTCATTCACTTGCTTACTCTGGGACTTGGATAACACTGGCATCCCAGAGCAGGCCCATGAAGGGAGATATTCTTCCCATCCAGGGTGGAGACGGCTGGTTTTTCCAATGCCACTCTCTTCAGCTGTCCTTCCCTGTAGCTCAGCAAATGTCCGAGGGTCACTGGAGCCAAAGAGAAAAGGTGGATTTTCCTGAAGAGCTGGACTCTCTCATCCTGTTGATTCGAACAGGACCTTAAAGGCCCCAGTCACTTTCTAGTGATGAATGACATTTTAGGAGATGAGTTTTCATCTTCCAGCTGTGGCAAAGACTCGGGAAAAGCATATCTGAAATCAGGCTCTGAGAAAACTGGGTCCCATGAACAGCATGGCTATCCCAAGGGATGGAGCTGCAGCCCCTGTATGGAACGTCAATTTCCAGAGTCTCACTGAGGAATTTCATCCTTGACTTGGGTAATTTGGAGATGCAAGTGGTGCACTGTGGAAATGGGATCCACAACGATATGATTATTTGCCCCTTTGTCTTGACGTGTCCATAGAATTTCTTAAGCTTTCTATCCATAACTCTTCTCCATGTCGACCTTAGAAGACTGTGTTAAGACAAGGGTGACCTCAGAAACAAGGGAACAAGCTATGATGCTTTGCCCATTTGGGGCAAGGGAAGAGTAAGGGCCAACACTGGGAGTGTCCTAGGACAGCCAGAGCAAGGACGTCTGCTGCTGCCTCCTCCAAATCCACCTCCACCTGCAGGTTACCAAGCATCCTGCAGACCTCCAGACATCCTTAGGAGGTTTTGTTAGCCAGCAGGCCCCTGGACGCAAGCCACATCTGAATGAAGCTGTCTCTTTGCTCCGACTGGATGTGTACCTAATTCTAGGGGGAGAATCAGGAAAAGAGGCAGTGGGAGGATTTTTCTTCCCTCCGTGGCTGCGTAGGTAGGTTATGCCCAGTGGGAACAGAGAAAGAAAGTTGGCTAAATGTTATCTCCTCCAACTGTCTTAACTTTATTGCTGTCCCACTGACTTGACAAAGACTCCCTGTCACCCACCTGTACTGTTATCTAGGCTGTACAATTAGCACTTTGCTAAATGCTCCCTAATTCTTCAACGGTACTTCATTACTGAGCCATAAATCATTAGGGCCCAGCAGGCTACTGGAAGGTCAAATGGTCCAACCCTCTTGACTTAGAGGTGGAGAAATGAGACCTAGGGAGCAGAGCTGGGAGCCATAATGTCAAAGGTGGACATTCTGTTCATCATGGATTTTGGGTATTAATTTTTATTTTTAAAATATTACCTTAAAATACTCTTTATCTTGATTATTAAGGCTTTTTGTGTGTGTCCTTAAAAGTTTGCACCCAAAGCAAGTGCCTTACGTGCCTCTCACCCTAGGCCTGGCTGGCCCTGGCAGGAAGGGTAGGGACTTGACCAAAGCAGAGCTAGTTTTGACCAGAGGCAAAAGGAGAGCTTGGGCCTTCCAACTACATCTACCCCCTTCTTCTCTGTCGACTTCAAGTGTGAGATCCTGTTTCTCCAAATACGTGGAGCGCTTCAACAGGCAGGGAGCTGAACTTGCGGAATAATAACACTCTTGCTTTGTTATTGTCCAGTCAGAGAAGCAGTATTTGCACATTTGAGAAACTGCAAAATTATTCCCTAAATAACAGATTGCTATTGACAATAGTATCAGAATAGTGATACTGCAGTGAGGTAACAAGAGATGTAGAAACACGGGCTAAAATGTGGGCCAGTTCCCCTGCCCAACCCTCTCTCACCTGTACTGCTTTGGAAGTGAGGAAGCCCCTTCCATCCTTTCCAAACCCAGGCTGACATTCTTCAGAATAGTTTTGTTTCTTCGATAAAGCTTCACCATACCTGTGGTTCTTTTCCTCACCCCACGCTCACGGCATAAAACACAGCCTTAGGCACGTAAAGCGTGAACAACATGCAACAGCTGGGCACAGATGAAGCACCTCTTCTTTCGTTGTGTGGTCATGTGACACGGCGTTCCTCTGCATGGTTGCACCATGGCGCACCAGTTACAGGTCGACGGACACTCAGTTGCTTCCTTTTGTTTTCTCTCTCCTTCCCCTCCCGTCCTCTCTCTCTCAATCTCTCTTTCTCTCTCCCCTCTAACTTTTTGACTAGGGATAACCCTCTTTTGTTTCTCCAGGGTTCTCCATTGCACAGTCATGTAAAGCACACAGTTTTCTTAGAAAGAGTACATGGTCCCTGCCCAGAATCAGTGCTGCTTGTGAGTCACATCCTCTAGCTATAGGATCAACTGTCCCCCACTCAAAAGAAAGGCTTGGAAACCCAAGTTTATGGAAATTGTGGCTTGGTGGTAAGCTTTTACAGACAACTGTTCCCTAAAAATCTCTGTGAGCGTGGCTGCTGGGAGAACCCATAAAGAAGGAGAGGAGAATGCAGTGAGGTGCCATCTCACCATGAACCAGGTTGGGTCAGCTTTGCATCATCTACAAAGAAAGGAAAGTACTCTTGGTTTTTCTTCTCTCTTTTCTCTTCTTTTTTTTTTTTTTTAAAGAAAAACGATCATAACTTTACTATTATTTTTAATAGGTAATTCATTCACATGATTCAAGATCCCAAAGTTACAAAAAGTGAAGTCTCCCTCCCAGTCAGCTACTTCCCCTCCCAGAAGAGACCAACATGACAAGTTCTCAGGTATCCTTCCCCAGAGATTCCAAGCATAGCTCAGCAACTGTTCCCCCCCTCGCATTACAAATGGTAAGTATCATTTTAACACAAATAGTAACATACTCTACACACTGGTCTACATGGGACTTCATTTTTTTTGTGTGTATCTTGGAGATGGTTTCATATCAACACATTAAAAATGGCCTCATTATTTTATTGGTTGCTTTAGTATTCCACTGTGTGGATAAACCATAATTTATTTAACCAATCCTCTTTTGGTGGACATTTGGGCCATTTCTAGTCTTTTGATGAAATAATGCTGCAATAATAGTTGCAAGTATTTTCTCATGGTTTAACATTTTGTCTTTTGAGTTTGCCTATGGTGATTTTTTTGTTTTTTGTTTTGCCATGCAAAAACCTTTTATTTTTTATGGTCAAAATTATTTTTATTTTGATTTCTGGCTTAATTCATAGATTTAAATTTTTCCTCATGGTTTCTTTGAGTTTTTTTCAGAGTTTAATTTTTACATTTAAACTTTTCATCCATACGCAATTTATTTCATTTTAAGGTGTGAGGTATAAATCTGACTTTAACTTTTTTACCCGAGTGTCTACCCAGTTGTTCCAGGACATTTATTGAGAAGTCTATCTTTCCTCACTGGTGCAAATGCCATCTTTACTATATTGTCACTTCCAGAGCGTGTTTGTGCCTGTCTCAGTGCTTCACCTGCTGCCCCACTGGCCTAGGTCCCCGTGCACCAGCACCACAGCCTGTCTTTTCTTTAGGTGCCACTTGGACTTGACTGCAGGTGTCTGGGTTCGCAGACACTGGGGTGGGATGGGATGGGAGTGGGGGAATAGCAAAAAGTTGGCTATTAAGATCAGAAAGGGTTTCCCTGGTGGCGCAGTGGTTGGGAGTCTGCCTGCCGATGCAGGGGACATGGGTTCGTGCCCCGGTCCGGGAGGATCCCACATGCCGCGGAGCGGCTGGGCCCGTGAGACATGGCCGCTGAGCCTGTGCGTCCGGAGCCTGTGCCCTGCAACGGGAGAGGCCACAAGAGTGAGAGGCCCACGTACCACACAAAAAAAAAAAGATCAGAAAGATTCTAAGCGCTCTCCAAAGAACCCCGCATCAAAAATGTCTTTGCTCCCATACCTCCTCTCAAAA
This sequence comes from Monodon monoceros, assembly GCF_005190385.1. Lineage (NCBI taxonomy): Eukaryota > Metazoa > Chordata > Mammalia > Artiodactyla > Monodontidae > Monodon > Monodon monoceros. The sequence goes on from NW_021703783.1 coordinate 36,634,850, forward strand.
GAAAATCAAAAAGAGAACAAAGTTTGTTTCCTCATTAAAAAACCTGGCTATGAGGGCTTCCCTGGTGGCGCAGTGGTTGGGAGTCTGCCTGCCAATGCGGGGGACGCGGGTTCGTGTCCCGGTCCGGGAGGATCCTGCGTGCCGCGGAGCGGCTGGGCCTGTGAGCCATGGCCGCTGGGCCTGCGCGTCCGGAGCCTGTGCTCTGCAGCGGGAGAGGCCGCAGCGGTGAGAGGCCCGCGTACCGCAAAAAAAAAAAAACCTGGCTATGTGTCCAGCCCAGGGGGAAGCCCTTCTCCCCTGTGCACTGGCTGATCCTCGCAGTGTCTTCCTTGCCAATTTCAGGAGCCCAGGAAGGCCTTTGGTCACCGCCTCGCTTCCCTCACAGGTACCCTAGGCCCCAAGCCCAGTTCCTGAAGGTGGAGTGTAAACTGAGCTGGTCCTTATCTTAGAGACATTACAACAGACCCTAAACAAACACATTAATAGCCACTAAGAGACCTAACTGATGCTGGCCAACAAACAACCCCCCAGGAGAGATTATGCAGAAGAGGTTCCTCCTCCTCTCAAGGCAGAGTTCTTGCTCCCTCAGCCTGGGGGCTCCTTCCTGCGGCTCCCCCTCTCCACCCCACCACTGGACTGAAAGCACCTGGAAGCCAGCTGCCCCGCCCTGGCTTCTTTCACCTCTCCCCACAATTACCCAGCATGCTCCCCTGCACTCAATAAACAGCCATTGCAAATAAAACAAGTAAGTACATCTCCTTAGAAGGAACAGATGAGAGTTCCAAGATATCAAAAGGAAAGTTTTCCTTTGGAGGTGGAGATTATCCTATATAACAGAGGTTTTCAATTTACGGATGTTCCCTGAACCCCTGCAGTGATTTTCAAATGTATACATAGGCCTAGGGGAAGGAGGGTTCTTGGTGTTCGTCAGAGTCCAATACTTAAAGGGAAAAAAATCTAGATATCTATGGATCAGATGATGTCTAGAATTTGCTTCAATAGATTCCAGCTGGAGGCCATGGAGTGGGTGGGGTAGGTGAAGTTATAGGTGAAACAAGATTGGCCATGAGTTGATCATTGCTATTGATGGGTGCTTGGGAGTTTATTATATTATTCTCTCATGAAAGAAATGATGGAGGAAAGGAAGGAAAGAAGGAAGGGAGGGAGGGAGGCGGGGCGGGGTGGGGGAAGGAAACCCTTGCTGCAGACCACATTGAAAAAACCAGACAGCCCACAGCGGGTAGCTGCCATCTCACAGTTCTAGCTTTACAGGAACAGCTGCTGCCCAGTGGTTTCCCTGATTAGCGTTTGGAAGCCTGGAAATATTTGTGGGTGCAGAAGCATGTCCCCTTCGCCCTCACCTCCGCCCTCTCTCCTCAGCATCACCCAGAGAGGGGGACCAGAGTCCCTGAGGCCATCTTTGTTCATCTGCATCCTCTCTGCTAAGCCTCCAACACCCCGGCATAGGCTTCATGGGATCAGGGAGCCGGTCATCCGAGGCCCTTGGCCCTCCGGCCCCTCCCCAGGCAGACGGAGCCCCAGTTGCCTGAGCGAGCTTGTGCCGAAGGGGTCCGTGGCTGCTCCGTTTGGATGTGCTCGGAGTAGAAGACTCACAGATTCCAAGCTCTGCTTCCAAAGCAAACCTCCTCGGCCCAGGTGCTGCTCTCCTCACCCCTCCGACGAGCTCCTCGGGGCTGCCAAGCGGGAGGCTTTGAAAACCAGCTTGTGTCCGAGCTGTGAAAGCACCAATGTTTGCTGTGTTTGCCCAGCAGAGAGGGAACATATTTCCTCCCTTCCAAATGTACGCTCAAAAGATGCTCCACAGGTTTTTCTTCAGACTTTCCACAGGAAACATAAATAAGGAAGAAAAATGACTTTAGGTACTGAGACCTGAAGTGGAATTTTAACCCTGAAGAACTGCTTGTAACAAGTGTTCTCTGTCCTTCAGTGAAGCCGTCCAGAGCCTGGGTCCATGCTTCTTCCCTCTGAGCAGCCTTCATAGACCAGGCAAAGGGAGGAACCGGACCCGTTCTCAGGCCTGACACCTGGCCCAGGGCTTCACCCCCATCCATTGGACGGCTGGTACTTGGTCTCATCAGCCACTGAGATTCCTTAGCTAATGTTTTCATCTTTCCATCTTTTATCCTCCTTGATTGTGTTAGAGTAGAACAAATGTGGGTCCTCCAACCCCAGAGGCCCACAGCCCTGCGAGCCAAATGCTAGTCAGAGGGTGACACATGGACATGGCATCCCATGGGCCCTGAGGACCTCTCTGACTTGGTCTCCATCTTAGAAGGAGAAGGGCTTCCCTGGTCCATGGTCTCTGCCCTGAGGAAGCTTATAATCTGCGTGCAAACACAGAGTAAGAGAGGGCATGGCTGTGCACACATACATGCTTCAGTCGATCCAGAGCCTCGAATAATCTACATTGACTTTTTTTCTGCATGGAGGATGAGAGCACCTCCTATTCATGGGTTATAACTACCAACTGGCTGCTTCCTCACTGGGTTTTTTTTTAATTATACATTCACAGATCAAATGGGCCCTACAAAACTCCAGACCCAAGAAATACAGGGCTGAAGTCAGTTTGGCTCGTTTTAGTGGACTAGAAGCTACAGGCTGATTGATTCGTTATGAGCTGTGTGTCGAGGGTTTACTAGGGCTGTGGATGGAATGCTTCAAGGCCACCATGTCTGCCTCTTGACATCTGAGAACCTTTCTTCTTGAGATGTTTTCCTCTCCTATAACATTCTATCTTTGGATAGGCTCAGCAAGGCCATTAAGCATCTATAACATTTTTTTAATTATTATCAATTCATATACATCAACTAAACAAAGCAAGGGACACCACTGGAAGGTGCTTGTAAGAAGATCATGCTTCCAACTAGAACTCAGTTGTCTTTGATGCACCAGATTCAGAGAAAGGCACCAGGAACCATTTCTTTTTTTGGCTGAAGTTTATTTATCCTGTTTATTTGAAGCCAGAGTCAATAATCCAAGTGGCTTTCAATGGCTCAGAAGGTTTCTCTGCGTTAGATTTTTAATGAATCAGTCCCATCACAGAAAGGTCAGCTGCCCTATGGACCGGCCTGCTATATTCATGAGTGATGCCCGTTCTGACACCTGGGGTGGGGGGGAGGTATTTCCCTAGTGATGTATGAGAGGAGAGGCACCAGCTGAGATTGGCTTTGAAAGGAGAAGTAGAGGAGGAAAGGGCAGGCAGTGTGCTGACATGGGCGAGAAAGAGTTATCAGGTGGCTCAGAGTATGGGCTTGGGGGTCACACAGATCTGGGCCCAAAGGGCTAGCCAGGCTCTGCCCCTTAGCAGCTCTGCAACCTGATGTGCTTACACATTTCTGGACATGTAAAAGTGGCACCATTCAAGCACCTGCCTTATAAAGTAATTGTGAGGATTAAATAAGGCAGAATGTAGACCACAACGGACAGCGCTGGGCTCAGTCGACACTCAGCAAACGGAAGCTATTCCAATTATGACAAAAACGAAGAACAAGGGGACAAGTCGAGGATGGGGAGAGGGGACATCGTGGGAGAGATGCATGAGACAGCAGCCCCTCCCCCAGCCCCATCTCCAGGAGCCTGGGATAATGGATGTTCCAGTCCAGACAGATGGCTCAAATGTTTATTAAGAAACCATCCGTAAAAGTTATTGGAAACTTTACACTTGCAGCCTGGTCTCTGCACACTGCCTAGCTGCCACGGCTCTCAACAAGACCTCATTCACTTCCCCAGGCAGCTCGCTCTGCTGCCCCCAGCCCCTCAGTCTCATACCCACCAGCACCCGGCCGGCCGGGCCTGGTTTACAGAGCACCCCACCCCCCATGCCTGGCCTCCTCCCCTCTCTTGGCTCTGTGATTTCTGACTTGCTTTTTCCAAATGTGACCTCAGTCTTTGAATGAGGTCACTTCAAGTGGGGGAGCCGGGGGAGGGTCACCAATATTTCCTAAGTGCAGAGGTCCCTGGGGTGATTTTAGGTGGAACACGGGTAAGTATTTTTCGTCTTATTAGTTATACATTTTTGTAATGTATTTATTTTAATGTGCCTTGGAGGAAAATGTAGAATATCAATGCCACGATATAGAGTTTTCAGTTCATGTAAACTTGAGTAAAGGAAAAGAGAATGAGAGAGTTGACTTAAGGAAACTATTAAATCAGCAGTAGTGCAGGTGGCCCTCAGATCTGACAGATCCATCTGGGAACACTGCATACTTGATCTCAACCCTCACCTAAAGCTTCCTAGACATGGACAAGGTTTTGATCTAAACAGGAGGGTCCTACCCTGGGCTGGGCAGACAGAGGGGCTGCTCCATGTCCAAAGAGCTCTGGTGACATGTCACAGGTCCCTGGATGGTGGTTCTGTCTGCCCGCTGTGGTCTGCACACCTGGCCCGACTTGCTGTCCTCAAATGCTACTCTCATGGAGTTTCCGTCGAACTGCTCAGAAGCCCTCTGTAAGTCCCCATTGCCTGCAGGATGGAGGCCGACTCCTCAGCCTGGCACTCGAAGCCCTTCTGAATCCGTCTTTCTGGCCTCTGCCCCTGGCCCAGGGCACTCACTGCCCAGGCATCTGGTCTCCTTCCTTTGATCTCCCCTCTGCTAATGCTGCTCCACCGAGGTGAACTGCCCACCCACCTCCAACCCGTCCTCGTCCTTCTCAACCCCCTCCGAGGCCCCCAAACCTCCTCCTCCCTGAGGAGGGACAGCTACTACAGCGTAATGCTCACAGGCAGGCTGTGAGTCCTGACCCTGACTCTACTGCTTACCAGCTGTGTGTCCTTGAGTCGGTTACTTACCCTCTCTGTTACCCAACTGCCTCATCTGTAACGAGTGGGTAATGACAGCAACATCTACCTCCTCCCAGTTTTGTTGGGAGAACCGAGTGAGATGCTCCTGGCATAGCACCAGATACACGCTCTCGCCACAGTCTGTATCTCTGTCTCCAACAGCCTCTTGACTCTGGGTCAGGTTAACCCCTGGTCCACTGACCTCCTTTCAGGTTCTCTTTCTCATGTTGGAAAGAGCTCAGGATGGCGCAGGGCCACATCTGAACAGAAGACCTTCCCACAGCAGGGAGGGGAGAGTCCGCTTGCTCTGGGCTTTGAGAGGGATTCAGCCCGGGTCTTTGTAGCTGCTTCTAGAAGCCAGCATGCCTCAGAGGTGTGGGACTATTTCACCATTTTAAGGAATCCTACTGGTCTTTGGATTCTTTGAGGTGAATCCTATTTTCAGAGATCTGTGGGCTCATGAGGCACTGTTGGGAAGAACCTGTAGCTGGGACCAGGGCTCAGTCTCGAGGTTAGTTTGTAGCTGGGACAGGGGCGTCCTCTGAGACTGGAATTGGGACCTAATTTGAGACAAGTTCAGGGTTCAGTGTCCAGCCCAGGTCAAAGGGCTGAGTGGGATTGAGTCAATTTGCAGGGTAGAAGTAGTGTCAGGTGTCCATTAATTGAAACTTTGTCTTATATCGAGAATTCTCACCAAGTACCACCATTTTACTCTGGGTCAATTCATTTTCTTGAGGGATTCCTCCATCCTCTGACGCCTCACCTTCCTTGAACTAGTTCTTGCCAAGAGCAGCCTCTTGGCACTTGTTTTCCAGGGAGTAGGTGTTTGATAGACATTTGTTGATTGATCGTGGCTGTCCCGTGATGTGTTTTCTTACATTCTCTTGATAGTGGGCTCCATGGAGCCTGAGAGCTGCGCTCCTTTTCCTGGGTCTAAGGACCCTTTGGAGCCTTGAAGAGCATCTATTCCTGGGCCATCTCATGGCCTTCTCTTCTCTGAGCCCCTCCAGGGCTCTTTGTGGAACCATCTACCTCTTATCCTTCAAATTTGGCCGAATAGCTGGAGTCTTCCCAGGAGCGGGCGAGGCCAGTGGAGGTGGAGCACGAAGCGTCCCCAGAGCAGGTGGGTGGGGACAGGACGGTGCCTGGACATGTGCAAGGCCACCTGCGTGCACAGGGGAGAGAGGCCCGCAGCCCACACCCACCCAGGACTCCTCCCAGGCCCTGTGCTGGGCGCCCCCTGCAGGTCCAGGCCCTGCTCCCTGGTCTGGCCCCTCGGCCCTTGCTCAGGTTGGCTATAGAGACAGTCCCAGAGCCTGGGGCTTAGGACGAATTCTACAGCAAATGGCCCGTGGCCACCCTGGAGCCGGCCTGGAGGAAGCAGCTCGCCTTCCCTGCCCCGCCCAGGCCTCAGCCTTTTCTGAAAGAAATGCTGTGTTCCCTCAGCCCTCCCCTTCCACCCTCAGAGCCCGGGTCCCCAGGCGGCGTTCCAGCGGTCCCTCTGTGAGCAGACTCCGGTGACGCAGGGCTTTGTTAGAAAGCCTCATTAGCAGAGACAGAAAGGCGCGAAGCAGCTCAGAGCGGCATTCCAGGTGTCAGATGAGGGTGGCCACAGGAGGAAAAGGCCAGTAAACCGTACTGAGGTCAGCCCGCAGTCGAATGAAAATAATCAACTGCGACCTGGGAGAGGGGTGGGACGCGAACTGGGGCCATTAAAAGGGGATGCCCCGGGCTCAAGGCGGGAAGGGGAGGCCCTGGGTCCTGGAAGGGCTGCCAGCTTCTCTTGCCTGATCCTAAGGGTCCCAGAGGTGAGGTCTGAACAGCTTCCATTATGTGAACATCTGGAGATGGAGGCTGGGCCTCAGGGGACCCTGAACCCCCAGTGCCCGGCACTGGCACGTACTCAGCGCCAGCATGCGCTCAACATTCGTTTGATGAATGAATGTGTATTTAGTCTGGTCCTCGGGGGGCGGGGCCGGCAACAGCTCAGACCTCTGGTGCGTCAGGCGCTGTGCTAAGCACTGCCTATCTAGAAGCTCTTAGTAACCCCACCGCCCAAGTATCGCTGGCTCCATTTCAAAGATAAGGGAGTACAGATACCAGAATGTGTTATTTGGGGCTCCCCTGGCTCTTCAGGAACTCACTAGAACATGACCTCCTGATACTCGAGACGGCTGAACTGGGGACACGTTCCTTCACTCCACAATTAGTCATAAAAAGGCTGAGTGAGCACTGAAGCTCACTCCTCCTGAAGGGTCATTAGTGTGAATGCTGGGATCTGGAGTTCCCTGTCCTGGGGGCGGCGAGGGCCTGCCCCTAGTCAGGCTCTGCGAGGGCGGGGACGGTGTCGGCCTGGGTGGACTCCGGACCACCGCCGTGAGCTGTTGGCCTTGTCTGGGCAGGTATTCTCGGGGGCTGTATATTTCTGTCCTTCCCAACGGGGAATGTGTGTGATTTATGAAGCCTTTTTAACCTGATGCTTCCTCATAAAGGAGCTTTGAGGAGACTTCAGGGAACCTAGTTATGAAAGGCCTTCCTTTCTGGGGATCTGGTAGACAAGGCATTGCTGCCTGCCCGCCTGCCTGCCCTCAAGGGTTGGGAACTGTGCATGCCCCACCCTAGGTCTGGGATGTGAGGATCGGGGACCCCGGGAAAACTGGACGTGGACTTGTGCCTTGTCCTCCACCCCTGCTCGGGCTTCTTGTCCTCCTCATCCTCTTAGCAGAAACCTGCCCCGAGAAATCCCCGAGGCCCTTGATTTCCAAGGCCCGGGCTTCCCTTGGACAAGCCACTTTACCTCACTTGAGCCTCGGTTTTCTCATCTGCAAAGTGAGCATGACAGTACCTCCCTCAGGTTCTTGTAGTCCCATATTGCACCTCTCCCCAGTCCAGAAAGCCCTCTGAGGACTCGCCTTTATGTGTCTCGTGTATTCTTGTCTCTCAGGCGCCTGAAACAGGGCACGTAGTGGTGGATGCAAAGTGACAATTTGTTGAGCTGAATTCTACTGGATGCAGTGATGAGGAATAAACGAAATGTTTTTGAAAGCTCCAAGCACAGTGGCTGGCTTTGGCGGGCAATTAGAAAATCGGGGTTAGATTTGAATTTAAATCTGACTCTCCCCTACAGAGGCAGAACCCAAGACCCTGGCCCAGATTGCAAGATGGGGCCCCAGGGTTTCAACACTCTCCTCCCGGACCCCCTTTGGACGACCAGGACCAGCGGCAGAGGGCTTTTGTCTGTCTCCCTCGCAGGAGCCCCTCCCCCCACACGGACCTCCCGGCCTCTCTCCATCCAGGCAGCAGCTTCCGTGGCCCCTCTGGGGAGGTGGGTGTCCCTGTGTCGGCACAGCCAGGCTGGGCCCCTCTCCAAGGAAGCGGGCTGAGGAGTGTGAAGGACTGGTGTGTGTGACTTTGTTTATTTTCTCTGAAGGCTCCTGCCTGAGCCCTGCTATAAAAATAACCTGCCTGGAAACCTCATCTCTGAAGGGGAGAAAGAAGCTTTTGTACCCAGAGAAGTGGCTCTGACGGCCCCCGTGTACCTTCGTCTCAGCCCCACACATCAAGGAGGAGCTGGCTAAGGTGAGGAGGGTCCAGGGCCCAAGTGAGAGGGGTGCAGGGCAGCTGCCGATGGAGGGCATGGTGTGGGGGAGGGGGGAGAGAAGGGGGAGGGGAAGGCAGCTCAGCAGCCTCTGTCTGCTAGCACTGCTGAAGCATCTCCCTGCCTGCCTAACCCAGGAAGCTCTGAAAAAGGAGGGAGAGGAAAGGCAGAAAGAAGAAATCAACAAGAGATATGGGCTTCCCTGGTGGCGCAGTGGTTGAGGGTCCACCCGCCGATGCAGGGGACGCGGGTTCGTGCCCCGGTCCGGGAAGATCCCACATGCCGCGGAGCGGCTGGGCCCGCGAGCCATGGCCGCTGAGCCTGCGCGTCCGGATCCTGTGCTCCGCAACGGGAGAGGCCACAAAAGTGAGAGGCCCCCAAACCAAAAAAAAAAAAAAAAAAAAAAAAAAAAAGATAAAGGCACGCTGGATATCAAGAGAGAAACTAAGAGGAAAATCAAGTTCAATAGAGAGGAGGCCTGGGGAGGAGACTGAAGTTAAAGGAGAAAGAAAACAGTGAGAAATGTTCACCCACACAGCTGTAGAGCTCGAGGGATCGGAAGAGACTGCCGCCGTGTTTACAGATGTAACTAAGGATTTGGTCCAATTCCTGGGATCCCCACTGTGTGTGCCCCCAGCCCCAAGGGAAGGCCGCGCAGGGGCAGAGCTGGGCCTTAGGGCCCATTCCTGCTTAGCTGCACCAGCTCCTGCTCTGGCTCAGGCTGGGCGAGGCAGGAAGACAAGCCTGACTGAGGTTTCTCAGGGTATTCCTTCCCCAGAGACAGGTCCAAAGGCAAGAAACGAATCTGCAGGAGTAAAAAGAACACTGGCATTGGGTTCAAGAGGCCCTAGATTCAAGTCCCAGCTCTCCTACTTTTGAGCTAAGTGGTCTTGTACAAACCATTTAAAGTCTTCCAGCCTCATTCTCTTCTCTGTAAACTAGAAAAATAACAACTAACCCCCGCCATCCCCAACTGCCACTGGGCACATCCCTAGAAGGGTGTCCAATGGACTCTGTAAGCTGTACGGTGCCAGCAAGATGACAAGAGGGGATGACCCATTCGGACACATTTCTCCAGGCAGTGGCAACGGGCTGATGCTGACCTAGACGTCATTAGAGTCTTAGTAACCAGACCAGTCACGCCACCTGAAAGCTGCAGGAGAGGCTCTCTGTTCTGCAGCCAGAAGGTCAAAGAAGGGCCTCCAGCATCAGCCATTTGGAGAAGAATAGGTTCTAATATTAACCGTGTAAGTGAAGTCCTTTGCTGTAAGAAACCTCCCATAGTTTTTTATCACCCAAACTTGGGACTGATCCACTTGAAATCAGAGGTTGGTAGGACACGTGCCATTGAAGACACCCTTGAAACTTTTGTCTAGGAGGGAAGGTTGATCTCTCCTGAGATAATTTATGGGGTCAGCAGAGGGGACATATTATCTCCCTGGGACTTGGAGCTGGTGTACTTTGAGTGACACAGATCAAAGGGGAGAATAAAGCTGGGGTCCTGGATGCCTTAAAGCAACTTTTGGAGGGAGAAGTTAAAATGTGGAAAGACTATAAAGGAAGCTCTACTTTGGGAACAAAGAGCCATGCAGCACAGCTGTCCAGCAAAGCTAGGAGAGGGCTAGGGAGCTACAGAAGCCCTAATCACAAGCAGGCTGTTGGCACTGCAGGACCTAAAGGGTTCCCAGTGGCCTGAGGCTGAACAGAGTCCTAAGGCAGAAAGAAACAAGGAGTAGGGCAGCAGCAACATGGTTGCTGTGAAATAGAAAGGAATAGGCCTGGTGATGCTGCTGGGACTGTACCCCAAACTGGCCATCAGAAATGCATTTGAAAACTGATTCACGGCATGAGCTCAGGATGCTAATAACAATGATAGTTCATAGAGAATGGTTAGCACAAGGGCTTCCCTGGTGGCGCAGTGGTTGAGAGTCCGCCTGCCGATGCAGGGGACGCGGGTTCGTGCCCCGGTCCGGGAGGATCCCGCGTGCCGCGGAGCGGCTGGGCCCGTGAGCCATGGCCGCTGAGCCTGCGCGTCCGGAGTCTGTGCTCCGCAACGGGAGAGGCCACAACAGTGAGAGGCCCGCGTACCGGAAAAAAAAAAAAAAAAAAGGTTAGCATTGGGACTTCCCTGGTGGTCCAGTGGTTAAGACCCCGTGCTTCCACTGCAGGGGGCGCAGGTTCAATCCCTGGTTGGCGAACTAAGATCCCACATGCCGCATGGTGCTACTGACAAAAACAAACAAACACACAACCAAAACACCTGTGGGTCGGGTGCTACTCTGAACACTGTTCATACCTTATCTAATCCAGCCCTGACAAATGTCCTCTGCAGAGGACATGGTGGTTACTTCCTCAGCATCCATCACACCCCACCCCCACTATGGAGCAAACTCGCAGTTTGGTAGGGTTGACACCATGCCCAATTCCAAGGGTAGAACCTGGTAGATCTGAGCCAATCAGGGTAATCCTATCGCTCATGCCCGGGCAACTCTTTCAGGTTGATCCAAACGAAGTGTAGAGCAGAAGTTGATTTAATGACGAGGAAAGAAAATACTGCTCTTCTCTTTCCTTTTTATGTTAGACCGTATATGTGCAAGTGTGAGGCCTGGGACTGCTGGTGGCGATCTTAGGATCATAGGTGAGCCATCATCATAGTTGAGGATGAACCAACATATCAGCAAAGCAAAGCCAAACCAAGAGAATCACAGAGTACAAGCTGAAGCCCTGATTAGACTATTCCTGAAACTCTTATTATGACCTCAGGATTTTCTGTTATGTGAATTAATGAAGTCCATTATTATTTAAGACAGTTGAGTTGGAATTTTTTTTTTTTTTTTTTGTAACTTGCAAGTATCCAAACTGATGCAGAATATGCGGCCCAGGAAAGTTGAGTAACTTGTTCGAAGTCAAGTATGATACATAAATGAAGGAGTGAAGGAGCTGGGATTTCAATGAAAGCGATATGAACCCGGAGCCTATGCTCTTCCAACAGCATCAACAAACCACATTGCTCGCCTTCTGACCGTAGACCAGCTCTGTGCCTCATCACTTTTCATGTTATTTCGTCGCATCTTCACAACAGCCTTTAGAGGTGGAAACTACCATTATCCCTATTTTTGCGGATGAGGGAACTGAGGTTAAGTAACATGCTCACCATCACATAGCTCTTAAGCTATCGAGTGTGATTTGAATCCAAGCATCTGTGATGAGGATGCTGGGCCTTCTCTCCAATCTGGTGGCAGAGGCTGCCTGGGAAAGACCCGGGCCGGTCTGCTCCTCGCCCTTCGAGGATGAACTGGTTTCTAAATTGTTCGTTATAGGTCGGTCCTGTCTCTCCATGGAGAATGCACAAAAAGATGAACAACAAAGGGAGTCAGGGGGTCAGTTTTAGCCCAATGTTAGGAAGAACGTTCCTAGTGTTCCATCAATGGAGTGGGCTGCCTGGGAGGGTCCCAGCTTTCCATGGCCGAGAGGCCAGCAGGCCAGGGAAAGTGGTACCTGCACAGCTTAAAGGAAAGGCTGACGTTCTGTGCCCCTGAAGGACTTCCCCTCCCTAGGCTTCAGTTTCCCCATCTGTACAGAGGTTGGGGCAAGACTAGGTGAGGGCTGAGGTGTCTTCCAGCTCTAACATTCTCAAATTCTGGAATTCCCGGACGTAGAACTCCAGGCCCCAGGGTCTGGCGGAGAGAACAGAGCCACGGCTGTTTGGCCAGCTCCCTAGAACAGTGGCTCTCATTGAGCTAGCAGTTCCTGAAACAGAAACAGCCGAATGGAGCACGCAGGGAAGATAAATTCATCTGTGGGTCTGGTGAGACTTGCTGGAAAAAAATGCAGTGCTTGAGGGCCATCCAAGGAGAGCCAATTTTCAACTAGTAGGCTGTGACAGTGCGCTCACACGATAGAAACAGCACCCGGGGCTGCACTCGGCCCTGGCCAGAAGGAAGAGGGTGAACTCAGAGATCACAGTCCCCGCTGACACCACAGGGACCAAGAAGCCCTACTTGGACAGGGCTCCTTACGGTGGGGTCCACTCTCCCTGCAGGCCCGGTGGCGTTGTGTTTGTAATTAGCAAAGGGAGTCCTTTTGGAAATTTACCTTGAATTAAACTGTTGTTGTTTACTAACCCAAAGGTGTTTATTTCAGCAGTAGAGAGAGACCACCCTCACAGTGTGGTGAGGCCAGAATTAGACTGAGAAGGCCTGGGGTCTCCTTCCCTGTGTGTATTTGGGTTGGACTAGAAGCCAAGAGGTGGACAAGAGGCCATCATAAAGCGTCTGATGGTCTTTCTGGGACATTCCCTCCACCCTTTGCTCTAATGATGACTGATTTTGATGCCGTGCCTATTTTCAACGTGCCCGGGCATCTGCAGTCCTACTGACCTTCTTTTCAATCCACTGCAGTAGAGTCAGATAATACTGCACCGTCTAGAGAGGAGAGAACACAGGGTGAGCTGAGGGTCTCTCAGGTAGCACATTATGGCTCTGGGGCCTGAACCTAAGCCCCTCGGCCCCAAAGCCTATACCCCTTATTTCTGGCACACTGCCCTCACTCCACCCCCATTTTGGGGGCCACATAGGACTGACTTTTCCAGGCTGATTTTCCTTTTGCTTAGGGACAATGCAGAGCCCTTGGAGCTGGATTAAAACTTTTACAAGTGCCAACTTTGAAAAGATTGATATTCAAATAAAAGCAATTCAAATGGTAAAGTAAGTATAAAGAAGTCCAACAGAGTTTTGGCTTTTACCATGATGACCACCTGTATGCTTAAAAAAAAATCAGATAGCAGAGATTTTTATTTAGCGACCCTGCCCTACTGGTGCCCCGAGTAGTTTCAAGCCCACCTTTGGACCACCCAGCTCCGAGGACATCCCACCATCACAGGTCCCTGGGCCCCCAGGCTACACGCTGCTCTGAACTGAGAGGAAGTCTCTAGAATTGTCTGTGAACAGGGCAGGAAGATGCCTGGACCGGAGCAGGATGCCTGACTGCTAAGGAGGCGCTCCCTGAGGGGGACCCAGGTACACAGGAGGAACAAACCCTGTCTGGGAACAGCCTCACGTCCTCCCTGGCAAATAGGGCAAGGAAACGAGGCCACAGACATGGAGGCTCCTGCAAAGCTGTCAGTCATATTCTTCCCGGCCTTGGGAAATGCAGCCATGACTACCATCGCTACCCTCAGGAAGGAGATGGAGCTCAAATCCGGAAGGGCCAAGGTAACAGTGTGAGAAGAATGGAGTATTAGGAGTATCCAGCAAGGGGACCAGGAAAGGAGCTGGAGATTTCCTGACTCCCCACTCCCTAGTGGAGTGGACCCCATCGTCCAGAGCTTCCTAGAGCTAGGGCTCCTTCCTGTATTCTCTGGTTCCTTCTAGACGCCGGTCTGGGGAAGAGGAAGCTGAAATGAAGTTCTGGGCTCTCTATCAAGAATCCGGCTGGCACATTTTCCCATCTTCCCTTCTCTTTTCGTTACTTCAGCAGAGGCTGAAGGGGGCTGAAGGGTTATAGGGAGAAGAAGATAGGGGAGCTGTATTAACAAGCGTTTGGAGGAATCCTGAGCCCTTTAGTAGCAAATTAATAAGAATTTGTAAAACTCTTTTAAGTAATATAAAAATAAACAGCTAATAAGTCTTTGATTCTCTGCCTCAAAAGAAGTAAAGCCTGTTTGTTTGGGGAGCAGCGGGCATGCAGTCCCTCTGCTCTGATTCTCCCGGACAGAGTCCCTCCTGCCCACCCCATCTCCTGAGCAGCCCTGCCCCTGGCCACCCACCCTCTTAGGGACCCCTCAGCATGATGGGGGCTGGACGTTCTCCGGCTGAGGGTGGGAGGGACTGGAGACCCCCGGATGTTGGTGAAGCAGCCCAAGGTCCCTGAGGATGGAGATGGAGGAGCCTGTAGAAGTCAGAGCAGTGAACAAAGAGGGCTTTGAACCAGGCCTTGGCAAAAGCTCTGAAGAGCCAGTGCCTTTGGCCCAGCCTTCTTGCTGCCCTCATACTCCCAAGGTCTGACTCAGACAGACTTCTGGCTCTGTCCCTTCTCTCCAAAGGGGATTCCTTAGGTAGCTTTGTACCCCAAATGCTGAAGAGTGCTGTGCCCAATTCATCTGAAATGTCACCAGGGATGGGTTCATCCCCTTGATGTCCTTCTCTTTCAAGAGTAAAGACTTTGGAGTCAGACAGTCCTGATTTCAGTGTTAGTTTCTGCCACTTATCGGGCAAGTGACCCTGAGCAATACACAATGTCCCTGAGCCTCAGTTTCCTCACCTGCAAAATGAGAATAATGATATTACTCACTGCACTGTTTGGTTTCACAATGCTTGGCACATAGAAAGCACTCAATAGACATTAGTATCATGCTTATTATTCCGAATGTCCACCCCATCCTCCATTCTCTCTTGCTCCATGACCACCACCAGGCTTGACCCTCCAAACTGACGACCCCAGCCCAGCAAATGGGTCCGTCAGATGAGAGCGCCTCAGTCTGAGCCTGAGCTAGACTCTCCACGGAGGTGATGGGTATGGGGGTATGGGAATGGGGGTCGTGTGGGAGAACTTCAGACAGTAGGTGTCGGGTGAGGCTGACACTGACCTTAGATGATTGAAGGGACTTACAATGGCCATTCTGCGTCGCTTGCAAAGCACATGACTCATACAAGTAGAGCCCTGAATGGTCAAGAAATTCACTGATTCTTTGGTTTTGAGGGAGTTCAGCGGACCTATGAGAAGCTGGCTAAACTCATGAAACCTCTTTCCAGCAAAATATAGACTTCTACATGTTTTGCGTATGATTTTAGTAGGTTTCTCTATGGACCTCAGGGTGGCCTCTATTCGTCTCCCAGTCAGAGACTGGAGCCCAGGGGGGCTGACTGACTTGCCTGAGGACCGCAGCTTGCAGGCGGCATAGCTGTGACTTGAACCCAGATGTTCAGAGTCCTCTCTCTTCCTTCATGGGGAGGAATGCCTTCACCCAGTTCTTTGGCTGAGTGTGTGTTCACTTCCCCTCCCGGGTACTCGGGGGATTTGCAGGCCTGCGGTGGGCTCCCCGGGGATCCTGAGGAGGTTGTTCAAGGGTTAACTCAGGTGTGGCCAGGCTTGGGTAAAAGGGATTGAGAGAGGCAAGGCCAGAGCCCAGGCTGGGAGCCAAGAGCCCCCCGCACGTGGTGGTGAAGGGTTAACAGAGCCCAAGTGTGGCTCTGTGTGTGTGCTCGAGGGCAAGGTGCCATGTGCAAAGGCGCACGTCTCTCACTCGCGCATGTGGGAGCTACGGACCGCAGGCCAGCCTGGGAGAGAGGTGCCGCAGTGTCCTGGGATGAATGGGTCTCTGTCTTCAAGGCTGTGTGAGTCTCTGTGTGTGCAGTCCCATTAACTCGCCCTCGGCCACATGTGGAAAGGGGAGGAGAGACCTGGAGAAGCCCAAACCACTCAGAGTCCTTCTGATTTTAGAATGAAGTAGAAGCCACAGAAGAAAGACAATTATACTGACCCAAACTCATATATTAATAGAGCATGCACACATGTACGCGTGCACACACACGCGCGCACACACATGCACACACACACACGCTCTGGTGCCCTGTCATAACCTCCTCTTCTCAACCCTACTGTCAACGTCCTTTTACACATCTGGGTACTTTGGGGGAAGGATCTTTAGCTAATACCCTAAAACAGATTCTAGAGACCTGACCCTATTTGCTTTTGGGGTGGTTTCAGTTTCGTACTGTGTGTGTCTGTCTTCTCCTTGTCTGTGAGTCTAGGTGTGGCTTCTCTTTCCCCTGCCTCACCTGCAGCTCCCGCGATGTGCGCTCAGAACTCCAACTCGGCCAGCAGGCCTCACTTGCACCGTTGTGCCTGTGATGGATGGGCTTGGCCCAAGTCCTGTCCTGAGCCCCATGTTCCTCCTCCCCCTTCGAGTCCTCTCTGGGCCCCTGTGGCCCTTGGCTGTGGTTTGTTTAATGGAGTGACTCCTGTCGGGAGCAACCCAGAGCTCAGGACACAGGGAGACACTTGTCCAAACTTGCTATTTTTTTCACCAAAAAGAGCCAAGCCACAGTGATTGGGCTCAGTGGCCTGGCTGGGAGCCTTCCTCATCCCTCCCACCACTAGCCTGGCCTCCATTCCCCTCACTGGCCCTTGTTACCAGTGGCTTCTGGTTCAGGACTTCTAGTTATCCATTGGGAGTCCTCCTCAGTAGGAGTCTGGCTTCTTATGTGAGGAGAGAAGGGAGATCCGGGTTCTGTGGAAGTAGCTGAGGCTGAGAGAGATGCCCTG
The DNA here is from genome assembly GCF_005190385.1 of Monodon monoceros. NCBI lineage: Eukaryota > Metazoa > Chordata > Mammalia > Artiodactyla > Monodontidae > Monodon > Monodon monoceros. The sequence goes on from NW_021703783.1 coordinate 36,651,514, forward strand.
GGGACCAAAGAATAGGCCCACAGAGACCAATGACCATACCATATTCGTCCCTCTCTCCCCAGTGCCTGACACAGAGTAGGTCCTAAAAGAGTGAGTGAGTGAATGTTGGATGGTTGGATGGATAAGTAGATGTGTAGATGGGTGAATGGGTAGAAAGATAGATAAATAAATGAAGACGCTTAGATCCAAGTAGACATTCTGATAAACCTAATCTGATTTCTTGGTCCAAACGTGGGACACAAGGAAGGAGAAACCTAGGTCTAGAAGGTGCAGCCAACTTATTCCTGAATCTAAAGGAAATCTCTTTTCCCAGACTCTTTACAGCGTGTCCTTGAGACTCCCCTGGAGGTCTGGGGTTGGGTGAAACTGGCCTTTTCTCCATCCTCATGTTTTGCTTCAGGCCTCTTCTTGCAGAGGCTTCTCTGCCACTAGGAAAGGTGCTCTGCAGCTGGGCAAAGCCGCACTGAGTTAGGGAGGAGATAGATGGGCAGAGATGAGGCTCAGGCTGATGGGGGTGCCATGGAACAGGACCCTGGGCACAAAATGTTTTAGGCTGGGGCTAGAGCAGACTGTTATGTGCTTGGACCAGGAGGTGGAGAACATTTCCAGCACCTAACACAGGGGCCTGACATAGCAAGCACTTGTATTTTTTTGAATGAATGAATAAAACATTCCTATGTCTTTTTCTCTCTAGATAGCACCCCCAAATCATTTTCCAAAAGGTATAGAGAATTCTCAAGAGCGCTAGGCCACTAAGGACCTTCATTTGAGGGTAGAACGAATCAGGGTCAGCAGCCCTGCTGAGGGAAAAAGGGACAGTGGCATCTCTGCCCCCATCCAAACTCTTCTCACCCCCAGCCCTGCTACCCATGGTCCCCCCTCCTTCGTCCTCCTCCTCCAGCCCCATCACTAGCTATCATGGTGCCGATCCAGAAGCTGGGGGTGCCAGGAGGGAGCAACACAAAGCTGCTGTGTGTACATGAGTGCATGTGTGCTTGCATGAGTGGCCGTGATGAGGGGGCTTGACTGAGGAGACGGGTGGCTCCATACCACCAAGGCCAGTGCTGTGGGGCTTGGAGACCCCCTTCAGGGGTCCTGTCCCCAGGCCAGATCCAGTAGATCTTCTCTGGTGCTGAGATCTTCATGGAAGGAAGTTCTCAGAGCTCCTCAGGGGCTCTTGTTGCTGGGATGTGCTCCTGGAGTTTAATCACTCTTCCCTGCTGCAATTTGTTTTGGGAGAGTCCAAGTAGAGCCTTCCCTTAAAGTAGATGCATGGTCAGAGCTGCCCTCTGAATCAGACCTAGAAAGCCTGGGTTTTAAGGCCGGAGGGGGATTGCCTCTGGTCTGTGCTGAGTCCATTTTCTGAGCAGACACAGAACTGTTGGCTCAGGGCAGGCAAGAAAAGGCCTCGTGCGCCAAGGGGAAACAATTAGGAGTAATTACCATCAAGAGAGGCCCCCAGTGAGGGGTGAGGGTGGGAAAGGCCGTCTGTTTAAGAGGAAGCTGAAAGTGGCAGACTGATTTTGGGGAAAAAATCAGAGACAGAGGGTGGGAGGAAGGGTTGAGTGTGTGCTGTCTTTCTTTTCCAGGAAGACAGCAGGACTCCTCCCCCTCGGCCTCTACAGGGGCTCTCTGTCCGGAGGTGGGAGGGGAGAGCAGGAGGGCACTGGGCTCTGCATTCCTGAGATTCTCAAACCAGTCGGAACGGAATGGCAGAGGAAACTTCATACTGAGGGGACAGAGCCCTAGACACAGACAAAAGTGAAAAGATAAAATGGAGCACTGTGGAGCACCCAAAATGTCTCCAAGTGTCCCCCCACGCAACGCCCTTGATCCCTGAGAATCGGTGGGGATGCGCTGGATCTGCTTGGTGTCTCCCTACTCACCACCCTCCAGTCCTCAGCCTTGCCCCTTTCGGGATTAGAACCAGAGGCCTCAAAGGACAAGTGTTGCTAGTATGGGCAACCTGGAGTTGGGGACAAGAGTGGGAGGCAAAAAGAAGGGCAGTTGGAGAAAGAGCTGTCGAAGGAGGGGTGAGGGAATTCCTTGGTACCCCTCGCTAGAGAAGTCAAGAGGAAATGAACCCCAAAGGAGAGGTGCCCTGACATTCCACTTGACCTTCCAAATTAAGGTGAAGAGACAAGTAAGGGCCTCAATCCTGCTCATGAGGGAACAGAGGGAGGCTTGGCCTTTGCGGACCTCGTTGGAGGCTCTCACTGGCTTCATGCTGGTGGAGCCCCGTGACCCCTGCGGAGTGAGACGGAGCAGGGCTGGCTGTGTGAGGCCACAGGATTCGGGGACACAGGCTCTTGGCTTGGAGTCTCTATCACTGACAATCTGTGAGATTTTGGGCAACTTATGCAATCCCTATGCTCCTCGTTTTCTCATCTGAGAAATGGGGATAAAGTACCTACCTCATACACTTGTAAGGATTAAATGAGGTAATGTATATGAAGATTTGGCACATAAGGCTGGGGCCAGGGCCTCAATAAATGCTGAGTCTTATTATTATTATTGGAAGAAGACAGCTCTAAGTGCTAAGTGGGTGATGAATTTGAAGCCAGAGGCCCTGGGGGAGGCTGCCCTCTCAACCATACACGAGGAAGTGAGTGAGGACTTGACTGGGTGGAGGCTCTCAATACGGAAGGTAGGCACTGCTCAGAGATGCTGAATGACTGTAGTTCGTTCACTCCTTCAACAATTCTCTCCTTCCGTCGTTCTAGGCACCAGGGATGCAGCATAAACAGAACATTTTAGCAAGAGACTGACAAAGCAAATGAGTAAATAATATAGTCAGATATGAAATGCGACAGAGAAAACATGAAGGGAGCTAGGGAGTGTGAGAACTGGGGTGTGGGAATGACAAAGGAGGTGAGGTGAGTGGGGGGGGGGGGAGAGTGTCTGGGGGAAAGCCCTCCAGACACAGGTAGCTGCAAGTAGAATGACCCTGAGGCAGAAGCAAGGTGGGTTTGTTACACGAACACCAAGCAGGCCTGTGCGCCGAGACCAAGGAGCCAGGGCAGAGTGATGGGGGAAGCTGTTGGAAAGGTGGTGAGCCACCATGCAGGGCCTCGTGGCCCGTGTAGGCACAGGTAATTGGCCGGTGGTGGGCTGACCGGAAACGGAGCTCAGGTGTACAAGGAAGCAAACTTTCTTTTCTGGGTTTCAGAAGAGCATCTGATACAAACACTATATATAAAATAGATATACAACAAGGTCCTACTATCTAGCACAGGGAACTATATATTCAGTATCTTGTAATAAACTATAATGGAAAAGAATCTGAAAAAGAATAAAAAGCGCATCTGGAACACAAATTCCTTAAGGAACGTGAATTCCACCCCCCTTCCCTTTGTAACCTTCTGCAGGGCCCAAGACCAACCCAGCCACCTGGGGGTAGAGGCTGTCTCTGACTCACGATTGGGTCCAGGTCCCCACTGTGATGGAGTCTTCTCCCCATCTGTAGACCCAGGCAATTGTCAGCTATCTTTAACCACATTGGGGAATCAGAAAACAAGGGTGGCTTGAAGGTTTCTCTCCTCACTCCAACCATTTTCAAACGGCTGAAAAATCTTAACTGTGTCAGAAAAATGTTAGAACTCAAGAAATGTCCTGGAGGGACTTCCCTGGTGGTGCAGTGGTTAAGAATCCACCTGCCAATGCAGGGGACACGGGTTCGAGCCCTGGTCCGGGAAGATCCCACATGCCTTGGAGCCACTGAGCCCGTGCACCACAACTACTGAGCCTGTGCTCTAGAGCCCAGGAGCCACAACTACTGAGCCCGCGTGCCACAACTACTGAAGCCCACGCGCCTAGAGCCCATGCTCCGCAACAACAGAAGCCACCACAATGAGAAGCCTGCGCACCGCAACGAAGAGTAGCAGCCAAAAATAAATAAATAAATAAATTTATTGAAAAAAAAAAAAGAATGTCCTGGAGATGACAAGCAGCTCTTCTAACTCAACACAGATAAAACTGTTTCACCAGGGTAGTGGAAGATTTATCAGAAGTTGGTGCTTTCTTGTTTTATTCTTTGGAGTGCAAGTTTTACAGGTAGACCAGCGGAAGCACTTCCTGGAGGTTAGATGGGGAGGAGAAAGGGGTGTGGGAGGGGGCAAGGAGACAAGGGATGCTGTTAGGTATCCAGGGTGGGTTGGAAGTCCCGACTGGTGTGTTTGGCTCAGGAGGGCTCTCTGACTGGCTCCACAGACAGGTCTGGTTTTAAAAAGTGCCAAGGAGCCACAGATTTGCATGTTATTTGCGTTTCAGACTTCAATTCCAGGTATGTGGAATGAAATGAATGAATGAACAGTATTCAGACTCCTGGTTAAGGCGTGGACTCCGGAATCCAGGCCACACTGAGGATCCAATCACTGGTCCAGCTTGGATCAGGAGACACAGACACAGACAGAGACAGAACAAACAGTCAAAGAGACAGAGAGACAGTCAGAGAGACAAACACCATCAAGTCCTTTTTTACCAGGGAGTTTCCAAGTCAAAGCAAGAAAGCAAAATCCACAGAATTTATTTTAAAATAAATCAACTTTTAAAAACTAGGGAGAGAGTCACACATAGATAGTCAGATAAAGGCAACATCACCCATGACTTATCTCCACCTCTGCCCCTCCATCATCTACACCCAGCTTCAAACTGGACCATATGCCTATGAGTCTGCCTTCTTGATAAGGTCCATTGCTTGGTATCTGCCTGGCCTCCTACATGAGTTAGACTCTAAGGTCTTCGAGGATGGGTGGCTTTTATTTCTACCAAATGGTCAAACCATTTCCACCAGATGGTCAAACCATCTCTTCACTCCACCCTCCAGGGCCCCCAAGCCCAGTGCTTAAACACAGGCTTATTAAACACCTAGCATAAGAGGCTCCCCAGAAGTGTTAGATGGGGAAAATGCCCTCCAGGACTTAGCTCTGGCTAATAGACAAGACACAGCCAGCATGTAAAACAGTCCATTTAAAGGACAAGGCAGACAGAAGGGGACCCACAATCCATAATGGATGTACAACATCACTGGAAATAAAAAAAAAACATAAAGAAAACTGTATATAATAGAAAGGTGTGTGGTTAGGGAAAAAATACTTTGATTAGGCCCCTTGCGTAGAGACTGAAACCCCTGAAGGACATGCCAAACTGCTGAGGAAGGGGTTTTTGTTAAGGGCAGAGTGAGGCATTAGGTTTAGGGTCACAAAGGAGGTGCAGCCTCACTGCAGGCTGATGTGAGTGTACCTTCTACCCCGGACTCGTGCAATGCTGGTTATGTAAATGTTTAGTCAGTCACCCCTACTCCTCCCTAGCAGGCCAGAGAGAAGCAGCTTGCACTCCTGGCCTGGAAAAAAAGCACCAAATCATTCACCTGCCTTCACTGGCAACACAGGTCTCAGTCCATTCTTGATGTAAAGGACAGATTACAATACATATGCCATGTGGAGTTGTATTATTTTCTAAGCGCTGCAGATGTCCAGATAAGAGATTTTAATGTAATCAGGGAAGGCTTCAAGGAGGTGAGATTTGGGTGTGTGTGCGCTGTGTATTCTTCAAAGCAGTAAGAGTAAATTGGATGAGGGGTGCCCAGCAGGTTGAAGACTCTGGGCTCCTTGTGTGCCTCTCCCCGACAACTTTCCTTTCCCAGCACTAAAGTTCTGCTAAGGAAGGAAGGACAATCTCCAGAAGTCAAGCAGTTGATGGTTACTCCTCAGTTTAGAATGGAGAAAAGTCAGCAGCTATGATCCGTTCCATTAGGAAAGACTGACCTGCGCCTTAACTCTAAGATCAAGCCAGTGTTAACACTGGCCTTAAACTTGACTTTGAATCTCTACCTTGACCAATTTCTATTCCAAGCAGCATTATGACCCTCAATAACATTTCAGAATCTTAGACTTTGACCAGACCCTGGACATCTGGTTCAACCACTCCCAACTGGAATTCTCCCCACCCTCTCCCTGACAGGCCAGAGAGGCAGCCTGCACTAAGGTTTCCTCGAGGTTTATCTTGTAGCTAAAAGTCTCCTAGTTTCCCATTTCTCTCCCACAGGGAATGTATGTCTAAGTACTCTTCTCTTAGTGGTGGCCAGCATAACCCCATTTACCCTTACGTTACGTCACTCCCCACCCCCAAAGCTGGGAATAGGAATTATGGGCTCTTAAAAGACAGATACTAGGATTCAGCACAGGTGAAATAAGGCCTGGGCTATTAGGAAAGCTGTTGGGTTGAGCCTTACTTGTCCCTTCCCAAATTTTAGGATGAATTTGAAGCTGTGGACAGATTGCTCCTGGGTAGGGAAATATGGCCACTTTGCCAGGAGCTCAGCATGTAGTCTGAGTCAACAGTAGGGCCTGATAGCATTTCACGTCCTTTTCTGACTCTCTTGAGTATGTGAGCTCCCAGGATGAAAGCATCATATTCCACCCTACCTCAACCCCCCTGGCCCATCCAGGTGGAGCAAGGGAGAAGACAAATGCCGAGTGTCAGTTGTCTCTCTCACTCTGGGTTAAGACATATTTGAGAGCTGGAGGGATGGCACAGGAGAAGGACCAGAAGCTGAAACGTTAAAAACATTAGGGCTCTGAAGTGAACCCTCCCTCTCTACCCACTAGAGCCTTTTATGGGCCACGGAGAACCAGGTGGCGATGGACAGACTATGGAATATGGCTGCTGGCAGTGCTTTTCCAGGCAACCTGTTTCTATCCCAGAACACTAAAACTTTGGGGCTAATCTTGCTAGGGGCAGTGGGTGGAAGAGGCTAGCACAATTACAAGGGCAAAATAAGAGAGAAGTTGATACCACAGAGAAATATGTAGCACCTCATATACAGAGGAGTCAGTTTACACAAAGTATCCAGGCCAGATGAGGGAAAAGCGCTTACATACAACCCTAAACACGGCTCCCGGGAGCAACGGTGGGTCCCAGGTGACAAATGGGATGGAACTAGCCTCTGCGTCTCGCACCATGTATCCTCAAATGGGCAGGAATGGTCTGATTTTCTCTGTACAGGGTCCAGGAGTGATTGTTGAGACTGTGGTTTCTGCTGAAGGCTTCATATCTGGCATCTAGAGCTTATCATCCATCAAGTGTTCCTTTTTTTAGGGGAGGCAAGTAATTATGAGCACTGGACACAGAGGAGAGGGGAAGATCAGAGAAAAGGAAAGCAATAGGCTTTAGTTTAAAGCAGGTTAAACAAGACATTGGTAACATGCCCTTGGCCATGGAATACAGGAACGTCCTAGTTTTTCCCCCTGTCATCAAGGTCCGCCCTTAAATGAAGAAGAAAGTTTCCAGATGCTAGTCCTGCTCTTCTTGGGCAGCTCTCTGGAAAGAATGGCCCCCACTATGTTAAGTCTACTTGGTTCCCACCCTGGACCACAACCTGTGTCTCAGCCTGGCCCACTCATGCAGGGCATCTCAGGATCACTAACTTCACCTTGTACAAAACTGCACTGGTCAGAAAGTGGGGCCAAATTCAGACAGGCTTAACAATTCCTTGTATATTTTTCAAAGTGCTTTTGTTGCATGTTTCATTTTCTGCTGTACATGGCAATAAATATTTGTTGCTTTGGTCTGTACAAAAAGTCTGTGAGGAAGGTAAGACAGATGTTATCTAAGTGGACAAACAATAAATACAGAGAAGTATCTTGTTTTGAGTCCCCCAGACAATAGCAAGAGTGCCTGAAAAACTCAGGTCTTTTTGATTCATGGTCCAAAATCTATACGATATTGTCACCTTTCAAGTTGTCACTTAAATACATTAAGTACCAAGAATCAATGTTCAGGAGTCCCACAATGAGCCTGCATGCCATAGCTCTCTAAACGAGAATGTGAAAGTCCCAGGAACTCATATATAGAAAGCTATTTATTTCCTATAGAAAACACCAAAAAAACCCAAAACAAAACAAAACAAAACCAAACAAAACAGGCAAGAAAGAAAGAAGAAAAAAAAAGAAAACAAACAAACAAAAGGTGGTCTTCCCCCTAAAGGCAGGCAGTATGAAAAACGTAGGACATCTAGTTGCTGGAGTGGAAAACAGTAACATTCAGTTAACAATGGAATACTTAAAAAAAATAGTTTTCTTTTCAAATTGTAACCTGTGGTAACATATAGAAAAATGTACTAAACAAGCTTGATATAAAACAGAGTAAAATTTTCAAATAAGCCCAGGGAGAAAGCACAATGTTGGAAAGGATGAGGTACATGGGAAGAGAAGAAAAGATTTCGTACAAAACTACCTATTACAATACAGAAAAAAGTATAAAATGTTCCTGTTTTGGAACTTAAGTACAAAATGACACTGGCATTGGATCATTTCACTATCTAGCCTGAGGAGCGCTCAGAGGGTGGGGAGATGCCACATAGAACAAAAGGAATAGCAGTTTTTCATTCTCAGGTTGATCAGTACAAATTCCACCCGTTTTCCAGTTGAAAATCTCGCCTCCCTCTGTAACCTCTACCCCTAAGCCAAATCCATCCAGGAATCAAAATATTCTGTTAGGAAGTCCACAAACACCCTACACATAGGGGCTGGGATCTGTGCGTGCTGGAGCTAAATTTGGAAAATGGTAATAAACCTACAGGCTAAAATGGTGAACACATTCAGCCTTCAAAAAAAAAAAAAAACAAAAACATATCCCTGTGAAATATATATATATATTAAATTCTCTGTGGTTAGAAACATATTTAAACTAGCTAGCCACAGACCAAACTAGACCTGCATTCATCCAATGCTGGAATTTTATGCTAAAGACTGAGGTCCTTCTTCTTGGTCAGAAGTAGGTAGCAGTAAAAGTGGTGCCTTGTCGCTCCACTAAACTGCTCCCTGGGTGGGTCTTCCCCATGTCATGTGTTGTGAGCACATGCAAGCCTCTGCTTTTAAGGAAAGGACTGCCTGGGACTTTGGGGTCCATCCAGGGCTCACGTGTTGTGCCTCAGGAGAGGAAGAAGCTACAGATGATAAAACAGCCTTGTACAGAAGCAGACGGATTTCACAAAGGGGCATATAAATAGGAAAAGTCCTGGAGGAGGGAATTACGCAGGTGCCCCAAAGTCCAGTTTACAGTCACTTTCCCAGTGACATATCTTGAAAATCCTGTGTTTATGTATGTGTGCGTGTATATGCTGGTGGTTTTCATCCCTACCTTTTTGCCCACGTCCTTTCCTACCTCTTAGTAAGGCCTAACAACAAGAGTTTACATGAAATCAAGAGTCTTTCCAAGCTTCTCTCAGGCCCCTAATTAGAGACTGAGTGAGGCTGGAGCCCTTTGAAAATAAGATGGCAGAACTGAAGAAGTGAAAAGCAGTCTCTCTCTTCAGCTTAGGGATGTCCCTCACCCCTTTCACAGCACCAAAGTTTCTTTGCAAAAATAGTATCTGAGATACAAAAGGAAAGGCAGATGTGCTTGTGAGTGCATCTCTCCAGGGCCTGGTCCAGGATCAAGGACTTTACAAGAACAGAGGGTTGGGAGCAGCTGTTTCCAAGGTCTCTGGCCGTAGACAACAAAGAGCTGGTCTCCCACAAGTCCACGTCTGCTAATTGAGACAGTCTTCACAAGAGCTTTCGGTGGAGGATTTCCCAGACCATCCGCTTCCGGAAGTAGGGCATGTGTTGCTGTAGGGACACAGAGACACCCTTATTTTCATTTCTTGTATGCAGACCTAACACTCCTTTCCGTCTTGAGGTTTTCAACTAAAATAATCTCAGCTGAATTTCTGATCTTTCAAATGGCTCATTCTTTATCACATGTGATTTTTTTCCTTTCTATTGTTTTCTATTACTATTTTTATTGCTATTTTCCATTGTTGTAACCTTAGAAGTTTTGTTGGGCATTGCCAGGAGTCCCCAGGGTACACCCAAATGTCTCCAAGAATTTTGAGAACGGTGTCTATCAAGTCCTCTATGTTAAACTTTTAAGAGGATATGAGATCCGAGCTTGAAAATCAAAAACTCACTTTTTACAGGAGATGTTACAGGAACTGCAAGAGTGAGCTCCACCCAAGGGCTATGGTGGAAAAATCTTGTAAAGCCATTGATTTAAACAGAAGTAAAGAGTTAAGTGAAGGACACAGAATAACCCCTAATCTCTAGTCTCAATCCACCTTGGTCTCCGAAGGACCACATGGACAGAAATAAACAATCACAAACTATAAGAAGACTGACCAGCTGCATCAAGTGAGGGGCAGGGGAAGAGGGCAGCATAACAAATTATACTAGATCAAGGTGTGGCTTGTTCCAAAACTTAACTGCTACCCAAATAAAGGGAAACTATAGGAAACCTGCTCTGGTCCCAGTTCTCTGCTTCTCACAGGATTTGAGGTAGGTGGGAGAGATGGGCGGAGCAGAAGGCTCTGCCCATACATCACAATATGTGATATAGGATGTGGCCTATCACTACCCTTTTTCTTGTGAGGCGGCACAGGCAGTAACCACCCGTGTTATGAGCCACAAGCTGAAGCAGAGCCCCCTAAGTGGAGCAAGTGGAGGGAAAAACATCTATCTGGCAGCCTGGAGATGGGGTAGTCATCCCTCCTGAAGGTTTGGCTCACCTGTGTGAAGTTGATTGGTCTGTCTTTGGTAATGCAGTCAGCATATTTGCAGGCAAACATGCCACAGTCGCTTCCATTCATCTGCTGTGGAATTTCCTGAAAGGCCAAAAACAATAAAAAAAAGTGACATCTTTCCAAGCTTCCTTCTTTCTTATTTGATTATAAGTAAGAGCCAAAGGATATAAATTTTACAGGTTTCCCTGAATTTTGAAGAGATGACCCTGGTCCCCCACCCAGAACAACAGAGGCTCAGAGAAAAAAATTCAGCATCTCAGTCCAGCCTGTGTATTTCATATTAATCACACAGGAGACTATCTTAGATTTCCATGACACCCAAGGGTGTAAAAGCTGGCCCCTCCCACAAGGGCCAAACAATCTGCAAACATTTCCCACAGATGAAAGTTTAGCAAAATAGCTGGGCATTTATAAAACCTAGTTCTTTATAAGAAACACAATACTAGTTTCCCACAGATAGCTTACTCTATCTTCCCCAAGGAACCAAACGACCAAGCTGAGGTGAGGCTAGACACTAACACAGAAGGTCTCTGGGGACCAAGCAGTAAAATCCTTTTCTTTCTAATACCCTAGTCTCAGGATTTCCATCTCATCAAGGAGCAACGTACCTGGCTTTTCTTGCTGAAGAGTTGCCAGCCATTGGTGTCAAACTCTTTCCTTTTCTTGTCAATGCTTTCTTGCTTCAGGTATTGCCTAAAGGTATTGGGAGAGAATGAGATGAGCTTGGGGAGCAGTGATGACAGCTGCCACTGCAAGAATGGGGTTGACAATCCTTAGGAAGAGTTTTCTTCTGCACGTCTAAGGAAAACTGTATATACTACTGTGCAGGGAATCTTTGGACTGCTAAGCTTCCTTTGGAGGTCCCACAATTCAGGCCTGCCCTGTCAACCCAAGAGAAGCATGACATCTGCCTTTGATACCCAGGCTCTTTCTACCTACTGTCCGTCCTGAGGAACAAGTTCTGATTCTTCTCCTTGGTTTATATGGGCCTACAGAACTCAATCTAATGGAAGAAAAATGTTTCTCCAGCAATACTGAGGTATTTATTTATTTATAGTCTTGATTCTCCTGTGTGAAAATTCAATCCAAATCAACAATTTGTTGAGTGCATACCTCATACACAGCACTCTTCTTAAGTGTGAACTGCTCACCATTCTGGAACCCAGCCCCCTCCTGGCTGCCAAAATGGTACAGTGAGGAATAGACATTTTGGAAAGAGAAACAGATGGGATATAAAGAGATTTGCAGTCTGGTTCCCAGTTGAGCCACTAACTAGTAGGACCTGAGCAAATGTAAATCACCTCTGTGGGTCTTGGTTTCTTCATCTGAAAATTTAGGAGGTTGGAGTAGATGATTTCTAAGTAGTTTCTATATCTATATGTATATATCCACTCTATATTTAGAGCACTGGGACAGTAATTATCCCCATTAGGGTGTATTTTTGGTATTATATTATTATTAAGCTTTACTTACTTAGATGGAAAATACCCATTCTTATTCAAGATAAAGATTTCCTTTGTTAATCACTACATTGAAGGGATCAGAGAACTGAGTTCAATAGCTGGAAAAACATAACATATACCCAACATCAATCTCTTTGTCCTCAACTCCCTACTTACAAGAGGATCCTGCAGGCTTCATTGTTTATCCCACCCATGGAGTCGTAATAGGTAATATTCTTCTTTCTAAAGTCTACAACCTGGGAATTAAAAAAAAAAAATCTGTGTTTATGAAGTGAAGAAAACTGGTTTCTCAGCTTCTTCCTTCCCTGGAATTTGGAACCTTCTGCCAGATTTCCTATGATAGCATGACAAGTCTGATGGATGCTTAGCATTATACCATGCTTAATCTGCAGAGGAGAGAAGAACAGGGGGATTATTTACTCAGAACTACGATGGGGGCTAATTGACTGGTGGCTCCAGTAATTGCCCTGAAACCTTTTTCTAGTATTCAGGTTCTCCATCTGCACTGTGGGTAACAGTGAAGACAAAACATGCTCTTCAGAGGACGTAAGTTGAGTGAGATAATTTCCATACATTTTCTGAAAGATGGTAAAAGAGTCTAGGTTTTGTTTCTTTACTTGGAGAATTTCCTTTTGGCTTATGCTTTTCAAAGGTAACTCAAAACAGACTGTGAAATACTTTTATTAATATATTAAGCTCATGTATCCATGTTCTCAGAGTCATAAAAAATATTAAATTACCAAGTATGCAAGACAAGTCATGATTAGGCAGAAAATAACAGTCATAGAATCTGAGTTGGCAGCATCATTAAGAAGCCACTTTTACTCCCCATGCCTTGCCTTTAGCCTGCTTTGACTTATAACTCCCTTTTAAAATATTTCCAGAAAAGGAAAACTCCACAGCTTTCTTCCAAGACTAAGTATCTCCCACTCTTGACAGGGAGTTCACTGATCTATCCAGTTTTTAGACAACTAAATGCTACTTTTTCTGTCAGTCATCTAGTGAAAATGTAGAACTAATATTCACTACTCTCTGTGTATTCTATAATTATATAGATTTCTTTTAAATTTTATCAGTGATAAAAGAGGCACTCACAGCAAGACACCAGTGCACTCCCAGGTGAATGGGCACCAAAAGAATGTCAGCAGAAAAGACATCCACTTTCTTGGTCCAACGTTTCACTGCTTGATAACCAGCCGTTTTTAACTTAGTGAAAAAAAAGGTATTAAATGCATGCACACTTGGCAATCCCTTCTCTTTACTTCGCTCCATCAGCATATTCATGTAGAAATTGATGATCTGTGGGAAGAAAGTATATGTATTAAAATAGACACTCCAGCCTTTCAAAATAGTTGTGCTGTAAGAAGGAAACACAGTTGCTATATTGCACAGCATAGGTTAGTTTCCTAATCAATTCAATTATGACTTCAACACCCAACAGCCTCATGTCCCTATATCAAATTCTGACTAGAAGGGAGGAAGGTGTTGAGGTGGTTATAAACAGTGAAAACAGAAAAAGCTGATGTGTGTGTGTGTGTACACACACACACACACACACACATATGTGTATATATATGGGTCCGGATACATATGGGAAGATGTTGGCAGGACTTGTAGAAGACTGAAGATCAGGTTAAAAAAACTGGAAAATGAGGAGGAAGGGGTGGTACAAGGTGAGACTCAGAGAAAAGGAAAGGAAGGAGTACAAGCAGTTTAATGAGGTACACACTAGCAGTTCCTTTAATCTATCGGGACTGTGCGAGTAATTTAAATAAATCCTGAGCTCAGAGTCTAGTGTTAATAAAGCTAAGATCAGTAGTTCAATCCTTCTATGTAGGTCTCCTGATTCTGCACAAAGATAGAAAATTCTGCTCCATGACTAAAGATTGCATTTTCAACCTAACAAGCCACGTAGCAGAAGCAAACTGTTTTGGCCTCAAGTAGAATTGAGTGACAGAATAAACCATCAACTATACTGGAAAAACATCTCTAAACTGGTAGTAGCTCAGCAATGTCACCTTTATAGAGGCAGACATGGATATAGTATAACCTACATTACATGAGACCTGAAAGTAAAATGACACACATGAAGAGTAAAGTTCTCCCCCAGAATCTATATGGTTAGCTGCCTCATTTTTGTTGATTTCATTTATGCCTTCAATATCAAGTACAAGTGAAAGAAATTAAAATGCTTGATACAGGAGATATGTTAATGAAACAATGTGTTCTCTAACAATGACTATGTCGTCCATGGTTCCTTTAAGTCCAGGACTCCTTGGTACCAAAGCTTGAAAGTTACTGTGCCGGAAGTTACTGCATACTTACTTTATGTGGCCAGCTGAGGTCAGGCCAGTGTCTGTCAACTGCAAGGAATGAATGGGCTAACTGATCCAAAGCTTGGAAATATGACTAAGAAAACAGGCACATTTTTCAGAATGCTTTTTGGGGAAAGGGAAAACACCACCGTCCTTTGACAAATATTTACACACTAGAATGCCAGAGCAGTGAGCTACTGCCCAATAGTAGGCAACTACATACTGGGGAGGCAGCAGGGAACACTGCCAGGAACACACCGGAGCGTGGTCTAGACCAGAGAAAGGGCCTATAGACGAGGATGCCTAAGCAGCTGCAGGGAAACCACATTCACCATGAAGCAGAGCTCTGAGGGTGGTGGGAGGGAGACCCAGGACTGAAGGAAGACACTGTTCTTCCTGCATCTCTGAACAGAACAACAGGCCCAGAGGACTCAGGTTGTGGTTAATTCTCTGCTGAGTGATGCCCAACAGGTAACTGGAGCTCAGCTATTTACAATAATGACAATGAATTATGACACAATTAGGATCACAGATTTCTCCAATCCAGGTTTTTAATCTAACCCTGCCCCCGAAAATAATGGTGCTAAAGGATGCTTCTCGGCTTGTGAAGGCAGCCAGGAATGCAGGAGGATCTGCTCAGCAAGCACAGATTTCACAGCTATAATCTACATCCTCTAGTGAGAGAAAATCAGCAGGAAGGGACTGATTCCTCTGGCATTCTATCCCACAATATTAGCCATGCTCTGAGGCTAAATAAACCCTTCAATCCAGGGGGTGAAGTGAACAGGCAGACAACATGTCAGTCACTGTAAGCCAAACCCTCCAAGGGGGCAGACAAGTTATATATTACAACAGGCAACAAGGACTTAGGACGGAAGTAGAAGAAATCAGAGAGAGACAAGGATAGCCAAGCACATGAAAGCCACGGAGATATATCTCCCCCAGGTGCCCATCAGAGGGGTATACCACCTTTGGGATCGTTACCCTGAAGTGAAAAGGATGACATAAATGAGTGTCATGCTACACATGACTATCCTATTTTTCAGGGGGAAAGAGTGCCAGAAACCAATTAAGTTTAGCTGGACCTACACAGACTGAGCTGTTTGGCTTCTTATTTCATTTTGTTATTTTGAGAGAGTGGACCTATAAAGCTAAAGACCAAGCCAGCTGAACAGGAACAGAGACCTAGTGATCAGGACACCATACTAAGAATCCCTCTTCCACTGCTTCAGTTCTGCCTCCAACCAAGGTTTCTCCACTGAGAGGGAAATGGCTTCCTCCAAAGTCAGCTCATTAATTAGCTCTATGGAGTCGCCTGGGTTCTTTTTCATTTCTACTGTATCTCAGTAGGAGGGAGTTTAGTGGCTTCAATGTTCCCTCCCATTAACTGAGGACATGTAATCTGACATCTGAGGCAGAATTTAGATCTGAGTTTTTCTCCTCAGTTTTTCAGCTCTTACTCTATACAAATGAGGAAAATTGCCATAGTTCAGCCAAGACACAATCATACCAAAAAAACAAGCTAGGAGTTAGGAGAACAAAAAGAATCCTACACGGCATCTCACAGAGGGCTGAAGATAAAGGAAAAAGAAATGAGAGAAGGGATCACAGTGCTTAAGATGAAAGAGGAGCAGTGATGGTCAGAGCATTTGCTTGCATTTTGTGAAGACAAGGGTCCCTCCCCTTGCATGGTGAGAGCCTCTCTGCACACAGGACTCTCTTAGCTTCAGAAGATCTTCAATTCCCTTTGGAATAGGGGGCTAGGAGTAATAAGTCAGCCCTGTGCCTACTGTTTGTCTTGCACTTGTCCCTCTTTTGGGGGCCCACACTTGCCTCTGCTTGCTGCAGCTCCTGGTGCCTGAAGAGCTGCCCTTCCTGCTGCCTTCGCAGCTTTGGCCATGAGTGCCTACTTGTCTATGCAGCCCTGTCTGGGGGTGGAATGGTTGTTTATAGTGTCTTATTCCTTTGTGATTTTATTTGAAGAGCTGCCAGGTTGAAGCTGAAAAAAGCTTCTCTTTAAAAGAAAAGCCTACCATGTTTTCAAACTAAGGATTCAATCCTTTTCCTGTATGTTACCACAATGACATAAATGACTGTTATTTGTATCCTCCTTCTCACGCAGTAAACCAGCCAAACTATTGTTTTCTCATGCATATAGAAGTAAAACATTTCACAATACAATCCTGACTTTAACCCTTTCCAATTTCACACTCTGAACCCTTATAATTGACTTAGGAAATAAATGTTCTAAAAGTCCTGAGCATGACAGTGTTCCTGAGCAGAGACCAAGATAACTTTCAGGGGGAAAAAAAGCTGTTTTCCTATTTTACCCCTCCAGATTTTCCCCTCTACATACTCATTCTGAATTTTTTTTTAAAGATTTAATTGTATTTATTTTTGGCTGTGTTGGGTTTTCGTTGCTGCGCACAGGCTTTCTCTAGTTGTGGCGAGTGGGGGCTACTCTTCCTTGTGGTGCGTGGGCTACTTGCGGTGGCTTCTCTTGTTGTGGAGCACAGGCTCTAGGCGCGCGGGATTCAGTTGTTGCAGCACGCGGGCTCAGTAGTTGTGGCACACAGGCCCTAGAGCGCAGTCTCAGTAGTTGTGGCACACGGGCTTAGTTGCTCTGAGGCATGTGGGATCTTCCTGGACCAGGGCTCGAACCCATGTCCCCTGCATTGGCAGGCGGATTCTTAGCCACTGCACCACTGGGGAAGTCTCCCTCATTCTGATTTTTAAATTAGACTTATCCTTGTCAACCAGAAAACCCGAAAGACTAACCAAGCAACAACCCCTGAATATTATGAGTCAGAAGGTCACTCACTCCTAAAAAGATCTAATCTAATAATATTATAGAAACCAAGAAGGCAGACTTCAGGTAAGCTCTATGTTACTGCACCCCTCACTGTGTCCAGGATTTTTCTCACTTGCAAATTCAAGTAACAAATTATTAGATTTACTGCCAAGGTTTTAGAGAAAGAGAGGCAGGCAACATCTATTTTTATGGAGTCATGACAACTGTAATTATTCTCCCTGTGACCTCACATAAATCCCTGGTTTATCAATAGGACTAGTTCTACTAAGAAACACTTTAAAGAGGTAAACTATAATGACGTGGAATCTTCCCATGAGTCATGTTAGAAACACTATAACTTCCATTCTGGTCATTTTATTCCACATGTTAGAGTGCATAGCATATCGTAGACCCCATCATATTCACTTAACTAATTTATCTCATTTTCTCTGATTTTTTTCCCTTCTTACGCAGTTTTTATTTCCTAAGGAAAAGCTACTCCCTGTGCTAGGTTTGTCTAGTTGGGCTTAATGTTTGGCAAGATGTTTCCTCTCTTACCAAGCATCACTTAGATTTAACTTCGCCTTGGAAACAGTTAATTATTGAGAGAGAGGTACTGAAATCTTCAACAGTGATTATAAATTTGTCTATTTCCCCTTCCAATTTTCTCAGTTTTTACTTCATCTATTTTGAAGTTCTGTTAGGTGTGCACATATCTAGGTTGTTAATCCTCTTGATGAACTTACCCATTTACCATTATGAAAAGTCTATCACTGGTAATATGACTTGCTCTGAAATCTACTTGGTGTGATATGAATATAGTTACTTCATCTTTCCTTTGTTTAGTGTTGGCACGGTATATTTTTTCCATCCTTTTACTTTTAACCTATATGTGTCTTCATATTTAAAACAGGTTCCCTGTAGACATATTTTTTAACCTAATCTGACAATCTGTGCCTTTTAACAGGATGTTTATACTGTCCAATACGGTAGCTACTAGCCAAATGTGACTCTTGAGCACTTGAAATATGACTAATGCAAGTTGTGTTCTAAGTGTAAAATACACACATTTTAAATAGAAGGTAAAATACTCATTAACAATATTTTCAGATTTGTTACATGCCAAAATAACATATTTTGGATATATTGGGTTAAATAAAATATATTATAAAATTAGTTTTACCTGTTTCTTTTTACTTTTTTATTAATGTGACTACTAGAAAACTTAAAATTACATAGATGGCTCACATTATATTTCTACTGGGTGTGCTGGGTTAGGTCATTTACATTTAATGTGATTACTGAGATGGCTGGTTTTAAATCCACCATCATGTTCTTCTTTTACTATTTGTCCCATGTGTTCTTTGTATCCTTCCTCTTTCCCTGCCTTCCTTTGGATTGGGTATCTTTTAATTCCATTTTACCTCCATTACTGGCTTATAACGATACCTCTTTGTTTTTTGTTTTTGTTTTTAACTGGTTGCTCTAGGATTTATATGTCTTTAACTTATTGTAGTCTACCTTCGTATAACATTATACCACTTCATGTATTGTATAGGAACCTTAAACAAGTATGTACTTCCATTTTTCCCCTCCTTTGTGTATGATTGTCATATACTTTACTTCAACATGTTATAAACCCCACAGTATGTTGTTTTATTTTTGACTTGTCAATTGTCTTTCAGAGATATTAAAAACTGAGAGCATTTCCACTGCTCTTCACTCCTTGTGTAGATTGAAACTTTTACCTCATATTTTTCTTCTGCCTGACAAATATCTTTTAACATTTCTTATGGTAGAAGTCTGCTGGTGATGAATTCTTTCAGCATTTGTTTGCCTAAAAAAGTATAGCCTTATTTTTTGAAAGATATATTTGCTGGTATAGAATTTAGGTTGCCAAGCTTTTTTTTTTTCCTCCTTCAGAACTTTAAAGATGTAGCTATATTGTCCTCTGGCCTACATGGTTTCTGACAGATCTTTGTTCCTCTGTACATGATATGTCTCTTTTCCTCTGGTTGCTTTCATTAGTTTTCTCTTTATCAGTGGTCTTTAGCAATTTGATTATTATACATTTCACTATGGTGTTTCTTCTACTTGAGGTATGCTGAATTTCTTGGATCTGTCAGTATATTTCCAGATTTGGAAAATCTTCCACCGTTATTTCTTTAAACATTTTTTTCTGATACCACTTATACCCCACCTTCCCTTCTGGGACTTCAATTACATGCTTAGGCTTGACACTGCCCCAGAGCTTGCTAAGCTCTAGTCATCTTTTCTCAGCCTTTTTTCTATTTCATTTGAATGGTTCCTATTGCTCTATTTTCAAGTTCACTAACTGTTCCTTCCACAGAGTCTAATATGTTAATCTCATCTCATGTATTTTTCATTTCAGATACTGTATTTTTCATCTCTAGAAGTTCAATTTGGGTCTTTTATATTTTCCATTTTTCTCCTCATAATGTCCACTTTCCTCTACTTTCCTGAACATGTGAATATGTTCATGATATCTGTTTTAATATCCTTCTTGGCTAATCCTATCATTTTTGTCTTTTCTGGGTATTTCTATAGTGACTGTTTTTTCCCTTTGTTATATTTTTCTTCTATTTGCATGCCTGAGAATTTTTAATTGGATGCTAGACATTGTGAATTTCATGTTGTTGGGTTTTGTTGTTACCAGAATTTGCTGTGTTCCTTTAAATATTGTTGGGCTTTGTTCTGTGATATAGTTAAGTTAGTTGGATCAGTTTCAAGCTTTCAAGACTTGTATTTAAGCTTGTTACCATGGGTTCAGGCGGCCTTTATTCTAGGGTCACTTTGGCCCCACTCTTGAAGCAATGCCCTTTTGAGGACTCTATTCAATGCCCCACAACTTTTCTACCCTAGATGGTTGGGACATGAACTATTCTTGGCACCTGTGTTAGCTCTCAGGCTTGTTCTGATTCCTTCTTCCTGGTGGTTCTTTCTCCAGGCTCTGGTAGTTTCTTCCCATATATGTACAGATCAGTACTCAGCCAAAGATTTGAGAGGGGCCCACTGCACATCTCTGGAGCTTTTTTCTCTTTGTTCAGCAACCTCCCCTCCAGTATTTATCTCACAAACCTTAGCCACTTTGGCCTCCCCGAACTCTGTCTCCTCCACTCACAAGACTGCCAGGCACTGCCAGGCTTTACCAGCTGTCTCCCCTCAGCACACCACCCCAGTAAGCTGTGGAAATCATAGGCTCATCCTTTTCATTTCCCTTCTCTCAGGAATCACTGTTATCCAATGTCTGAAAATTCTTGCTTGATGTTTTATCTAGTTTTCTAGTTAAGTTGAAAGAGTAAATCTGATCCATTTTATTCTATCAAGACCAGAAGAAGTCAGATTCATTTACTTGTATGCCTAAATAATTTCCATGTATTTCTAAATTTATCTGATGCTTTATAAAACAACTTTTAGGCCCTCTAAGAAGCAGAATTAGCAGGCCATAAAGAGAAACACAAAGCCTAAAGTAGTCCTCTCCTCAGGATCATTAACCTAAAATCTTAGACTTGGATTCCAGAAGTTATTCAACTCAATCTCCAGGAAATAATAATTTCTAGTACTGACATACACTTAAAAATATTTCCTTTTGTTTAATTGTGACTTTCAATCTACTTTTGCAACTAATTCCTCCTCTCTTTAACCCTGTCTTCCTTCCCTTAATTAGAAATTTCTTTTAATAACTAATCACCAGACCTGGTAAAGAAATCCCCATCTATATGTTATTAGCTTTCCAGCCTCATTTTCTATTCTTTACAAGGCAGCCACTTCCCACATTCCAATTTTGAGAAGTTTCATTTTCTTATAGTAAGGTAAAATGTTAATCCTGTCAATCATTAGTCCTTTGAAGCTGTATAGAATTTAACTATTCACCTATACAAAAATCCATTCTTGGGCTTCCCTGGTGGTGCAGTGGTTGAGAGTCCACCTGCCAATGCAGGGGACGCGGGTTCGTGCCCGGTCTGGGAGGATCCCACGTGCTGCGGAGCGGCTGGGCCCGTGAGCCATGGCCGCTGAGCCTGCGCGTCCGGAGCCTGTGCTCCGCGGCGGGAGAGGACGCAACAGTGAGAGGCCCACGTACCGCAAAAAAAAAAAATCCATTCTTAAAAACATGTTGGGGGCGGTGGAGTCGAGATGGCATACTAGGGGGACGCGGAATTCACGCCTCCTCACAACTAGGGCACCTACCAGGCACCAGTGGGGGACCACGGACACCTAAGGGGGCGGGAGGAACCCCCAGCAACTGGGTAGGACGTGGGTCATTGGGGGAAGGAAGGGGGAGGAGAGGTGGAGGCGGGATGGGACTGGTGCCCCGAGGGGTGGCTGAGGGAGGAGAAGGGGTAAATCGGGGAACCACTGGGAGGGTAGAGGATCAAAATGGAGTGTGGCCAGGTTTCCGCTGCCCACTTGAACCCCCAGGAACCTGCTGAGATCCCGGGCCTGATCCTCTGCCCACTGAGGCCCCCTCCATCCACGCGGGTCCTGAGGGAGTGGGAGGGAGGGAAGGGGGAGCAAAAGTTAAGGCCGGACCTCCAGGACCAGCACCCCTGAGGGGTGACTGGGGGAGGGGAAGAGTTCCTACAACCAGCGGGACCCACCCACGGTTAGGGGTCCAGGAGCAACAGGAGACCCTGGGGGTGATAGTGGGGGAGGGGCACGAAGGAACGGAAGGGAACAGGGCCAGTACTTTCCCTGTCCACGTAGGCACCTGGAAGCCTGTTGGGCTCCCGGGCCTAATCCGCAGCCCTCGGAGCCTCCCTCCTGCAGTGCAGAGCCCAAGCCCCACCCCTACACCCCCACCCAGGGCCCTGACTCTACACTCGGAGACCCCCTCCAACGAGCTGGGCCTAAACCCCACCCACACACCCTCACTCAGCGCCCTACCTCCAAACTCCGGAACTCCACACTCCTGAGGCCCTCCTTTCGACATGCTGCCTCTCCTCTTCCCCACAGGTCCTAAGCAGAGGCCACGCCCCACACTTAAATGTCACCCACCTAGGCCCCACCCCATGCTCAAATGTCGCCCCCCACCCGCCTAGGCCCTGCCCCACCCTAAACACCGCCGCTGCCTAAGTGCCACCCCAGCCTAAACTCCGCCCCCAT
This sequence comes from Monodon monoceros, assembly GCF_005190385.1. Taxonomy (NCBI): domain Eukaryota; kingdom Metazoa; phylum Chordata; class Mammalia; order Artiodactyla; family Monodontidae; genus Monodon; species Monodon monoceros. The sequence continues at coordinate 36,673,768 of NW_021703783.1, forward strand.
GGCCAAGGCTTTTTTTTTTTTTTTCCTCTTTTAGATTGGGGTTCTGTTTTACTTTGTTGATTCATTGTTGTTGATTCTTTTATATTTTTATTTTTACTAATAAATCTTTTATTTTTCTAATTTTATTTTATTCTTTATACTTTGTTAGTGATCTCTCCTTTTGGCTTGTCCTCCACCCCTGCCTTTTCTTCCTTTTTTCTTTTGTGGTTTTATTTTGCCTTGTTGCAGTTGTTTCAATTATACTTTAACTTTTCCTAATATATTTTTTATCTTTCTACTTTTATTTTATCTTTTATTCTTTGATATTGTACTGCTTTTTTTCTTTCTTCTTCTTTTTTTTTTTTACTGTGCCACAAACCTTGCGGGATCTTGGTTCCCAGGGTGGAGGTTGGGCCCAAGCTCCCGTAGTGGGAGCTCTGAGTCCAAACCACTGGACTAACAGGAACCTCAGACCCCAGGTAATATTAATCAGAGTGAGACCTCCTGGAGGTCCTCATCTCAACACAAAGACCCAGCTCTATCCAACTGCCTGCAAACTCCAGTACTGGACGTCTCAGGCCAAACAACCAGTAAGACAGGAATACAGCACCAACCATCAAAAAAAACAAAAAATGAAACAACAAAACAATATGTTATAAACGAAGGAGCAAGGTAAAACCTACAAGACCAAATAATGAAGACGAAATACGCAAACTACCCGAAAAAGAATTCAGAGGAACGATAGTAAAGATAATCCAAAATCTTGGAAACAGAATAGAGAAAATGCAAGAAACATTTAACAAGGATCTAGAAAAACTAAAGAGAAAACAAACAGTGATGAACAACACAATTGCTGAAATTAAAAATACTTTAGAAGGAATCAATAACAGAATAATTGAGACAGAAGAATGGATAAGTGAGCTGGAAGTCAAAATGGTGGAAATAACTGCCAGGGAGCAGAATAAAGAGAAAAGAATGAAAAGAACTGAAGACAGTCTCATAAACACACCAACATTCGAATTATAGGGGTCTCAGAAGAAGAAGAGAAAAAGAAAGGGTCTGAGAAAATATTTGAAGACAGTACAGTCAAAAACTTCCCTAATATGGGAAAGGAAATAGTGAATCAAGTCCAGGAAACACAGAGAGAACCATATAGGATAAACCCAAAGAGAAACACTCTGAGGCACACATTAATCAAACTATCAAAAATTAAATACAAAGAAAAAATATTAAAAGCAGCAAGGAAAAAGCAACAAATAACATACAAGGGAATCCCCATAAGGTTAACAGCTGATTTTTCAGCAGAAATTCTGCAAGCCAGAAGCGAGTGGCAGGACATATTTAAAGTGATGAAAGGGAAAAACCTACAACCAAGATTACACAACTCAGCAAGGATCTCATTCAGATTCGAGGGAGAAATTAAAACCTTTACAGATAAACAAAAGTTACGAGAATGTTACAAGAATTCAGCACCATCACACCAGCTTTACAACAAATGTGAAAGGAACTTCTCGAGGCAGGAAACACAAGAGAAGGAAAAGACTTATAAAAACAAATGCAAAACAATTAAGAAAATGGTAATAGGAACATACATATCCATAATTACCTTAAATGTAAATGGATTAAATGCTCCAACCAAAAGACACAGACTGGCTGAATGGATACAAAAACAAGACCTGCACATATGCTGTCTACAAGAGACCCACTTCAGACCTAGGGACACATACAGACTGAAAGTGAGGGGATGGAAAAAGATATTCCATGCAAATGGAAATCAAAAGAAAGCTGGGGCTTCCCTGGTGGCACAGTGGTTGGGAGTCCACCTGCCAATGCAGGGGACACAGGTTCGTGCCCTGGTCCGGGAAGATCCCACATGCCGCAGAGCGGCTGGGCCCATGAGCCATGGCCACTGAGCCTGCGCATCCGGAGCCTGTGCTCCGCAACGGGAGAGGCCACAACAGTGAGAGGCCTGCATACCGAACCAAAAAAACAAAAGAAAGCTGGAGTAGCAATTCTCACATCAGACAAAATTGACTTTAAAATAAAGGCTATTACAAGAGACAAAGAAGGATACTACATAATGATCAAGGGATCAATCCAAGAAGATATAACAATTGTAAATATTTATGCACCAAATATAGGAGCACCTCAATACATAAGGCAAATGCTGACAGCCATAAAATGGGAAATCAACAGTAACACAATAATAGCAGGGGACTTTAACACCCCACTTTCACCAATGGACAGATCATCCAAAATGAAAATAATAAGAAAACACATCTCTAAATGACACATTAAACAAGACGGACTTAATTGATATTTACAGGACATTCCATCCAAGAACAACAGAATATACTTTCTTCTCAAGTGCTCATGGAACATTCTCCAGGATAGACCATATCTTGGGACAACAAATGTGTTGGGACAACAAAAGCCTTGGTAAATTTAAGAAAATTGAATCGTATCAAGTATCTTTTCTGATCACAATGCTATGAGACTAGATATCAATTACATGAAAAAATTTGTAAAAAATACAAACACATGGAGGCTAAACAATACACTACTTAATAACCAAGAGATCACTGAAGAAATCAAAGAGGAAATCAAAAAATACCTAGAAACAAATGACAATGAAAACACAATGACCCAAAACCTATGGGATGCAGCAAAAGCAGTTCTAAGAGGGAAGTTTAGAGCAATATAATCCAACCTCGAGAAACAAGAAACATCTAAAATAAACAACCTAACCTTACACCTAAAGCAATTAGAGAAAGAAGAACAAAAAAACCCCCAAAGTTAGCAGAAGGAAAGAAATCATAAAGATCAGATCAGAAATAAATGAAAAAGAAATGAAGGAAACAATAGCAAAGATCAATAAAACTAAAAGCTGGATCTTTGAGGAGATTGATAAACCATTAGCCAGACTCATCAAGAAAAAAGGGAGAAGACTCAACTCAACAGAATTAGAAATGAAAAAGGAGAAGTAACAACTGACACTGCAGAAATACAAAGGATCATAAGAGATTACTACAAGCAACTCTATTCCAGTAAAATGGACAACCTGGAAGAAATGGACAAATTCTTAGAAAAGCACAACCTTCCGAGACTGAACCAGAAAGAAACAGAAAACATAAACAGACCAATCACAAGCACTGAAATGGAAATTGTGATTAAAAATCTTCCAGCAAACAAAAGCCCAAGACCAGATGGCTTCACAAGCAAATTCTATCAAACATTTAGAGAAGAGGTAACACCTATCCTTCTAAAACTCTTCCAAAATATAGCAGAGGGAGGAACACTCCCAAACTCATTCTAAAAGGCCACCATCACCCTGATACCAAAACCAGACAAAGATGTCACAAAAAAAGAAAACTACAGGCCAATATCTCTGATGAACATAGATGCAAGAATCCTCAACAAAATACTAGCAAACAGAATCCAACAGCACATTAAAAGGATCATACACCCTGATCCAGTAGGGTTTACCCCAGAAATGCAAGGATTCTTCAATATATGCAAATCAATCAATGTGATACACCATATTAACAAACTGAAGGAGAAAAACCATATGATCATCTCAGTAGATGCAGAAAAAGCTTTCGAGAAAATTCAACACCCATTTATGATAAAAAGCCTCCAGAAAGTAGGCACAGAGGGAACCTACCTCACATAATAAAGGCTATCTATGACAAACCCACAGTCAACATCGTTCTCAATGGTGAAAAATTGAAACCATTTCTACTAAGATCAGGAACAAGACAAGGTTGCCCACTCTCACCACTATTATTCAACATAATTTTGGAAGTTTTAGCCACAGCCATCAGAGAAGAAAAAGAAATAAAAGGAATCCAAATCAGAAAAGAAGAAGTAAAACTGTCACTGTTTGCAGATGACATGATACTATAAATAGAGAATCCTAAAGATGCTACCAGAAAACTACTAAAGCTAATCAATGAATTTGGTAAAGTAGCAGGATACAAAATTAATGTACAGAAATCTTTTGCATTCTAATACACTAATGATGAAAAACCTGAAAGAGAAATTAAGGAAACACTCCCATTATCATTGCAACAAAAAGAATAAAATACCTAGGAATAAACCTACCTAAGGAGACAAAAGACCTGTTTGCAGAAAACTATAAGACACTGATGAAAGAAATTAAAGATGATACAAACAGATGGAGAGATATACTATGTTCTTGGATTGGAAGAATCAACATTGTGAAAATGACTATACCACCAAAAACAATCTACAGATTCAGTGCAATCCCTATCAAACTACCAATGGCATTTTTCACAGAACTAGAACGAAAAATTGCACCATTTGTATGGAAACAAAAGGCCCCGAATAGTCAAAGCAATCTTGAGAAAGAAGAACTGAGCTGGAGGAATCAGTCTCCTGGACTTCAGACTATACTACAAAGCTACAGTAATCAAGGCAGTATGGCACTGGCACAAAAACAGAAATATAGATCAATGGAACAGGATAGAAGCCCAGAGATAAACCCACACACATATGGTCACCTTATCTTTGATAAAGGAGGCAAGAGTATACAATGGAGAAAAGACAGCCTCTTCAATAAGTGGTGCTGGGAAAACTGGACAGCTACATGTAAAAGAATGAAATTAAAACACTTCCTAACACCATACACAAAAATAAACTCAAAATGGATTAAAGACCTAAATGCAAGGCCAGACACTATAAAACTCTTAGAGGAAAACATAGGCAGAACACTCTATGACATAAATCACAGCAAGATCCTTTTTGACCCACCTCCTAGAGAAATAGAAACAAAAACAAACAAATGGAACCTAATGAAACTTAAAAGCTTTTGCACAGCAAAGGAAACCATACACAAGATGAAAAGATAACCCTCAGAATGGGAGAAAATATTTGCAAATGAAGCAACTGACAAAGAATTAATCTCCAAAATATACAAGCAGCTCATGCAGCTCAATATCAAAAAAACAAACAACCCAACCCAAAAATGGGCAGAAGAACTAAACAGACATTTCTCCAAAGAAGATATACAGATTGCCAACAAACACATGAAAGGATGCTCAACATCACTAATCATTAGAGAAATGCAAATCAAAACTACAATGAGGTATCACCTCACACTGGTCAGAATGGCCATCATCAAAAACTCTACAAACAATAAATGTTGGAGAGGGTGTGGAGAAAAGGGAACCCTCTTGTCCTGTTGGTGGGAATGTAAATTGATACAGCCACTATGGAGAACAGTATGGAGGTTCCTTAAAAAACTAAAAATAGAACTACCATATGACCCAGCAATCCCACTACTGTGCATATACCCTGAGAAAAGCATAATTCAAAAAGAGTCGTGGGGGCTTCCCTAGTGGTGCAGTGGTTAAGAATCCACCTGCCAATGCAGGGGACATGGGTTCGAGCCCTGGTCTGGGAAGATCCCACATGCCACGGAGCAACTAAGCCCATGCGCCACAACTACTGAGCCTGCACTCTAGAGCCCGCAAGCCACAACTACTGAAGCTCTTGTGCCTAGAGCCCATGCTCTGCAACAAGAGAAGCCACGACAATGAGAAACCTGCGCACCGCAACGAACAGTAGCCTCCACTCACCACAACTAGAGAAAGCCCGAGCACAGCAACAAAGACCCAATACAGCCAAAAATAAAAACAAATAAATAAAAATATTTTAAAGTAAAAAATAAAAAACAGAGTCATGTACCACAATGTTCATTGCAGCTCTATTTACAATAGCCAGGACATGGAAGCAACCTAAGTGTCCAGGGACAGATGAATGGATAAAGAAGAAGTGGCGCATGTATACAATGGAATATTATGCAGCCATAAAAAGAAACAAAATTGAGTTATTTGTAGTGAGGTGGATGGACTGAGAGTCTGTCATACAGAGTGAAGTAAGTCAGAAAGGGAAAAACAAATACCATATGCTAACACAGATACATGGAATCTAAAAAACAATGGTTGTGATGAACCTAGGGGCAGGACAGGAATAAAGACACAGACGTAGAGAATGGACTGGAGGACATGGGGAGGGGGAAGGGTAAGCTGGGACGAAGTGAGAGAGTAGCATTGACATATACACACTACCAAATGTAAAACAGATAGCTAGTGGGAAGTAGCTGCATAGCACAGGGAGATCAGTTCAGTGATTTGCGACCACCTAGAGGGGTGGGATAAGGAGGGTGGGAGGGAGATGCAAGAGGGAGGGGATATGGGGATATACGTATGCATATAGCTCATTCACTTTGTTATACAGCAGAAACTAACACAACACTGTAAAGCAATTATACTCCAATAAAGATGTTAAGAAAAAAAAAATCATGTTAGAAAGCCTATTGTGTGAACAGGCACTGTGGCCTACTCTTCTTTTAGGAAAGAGAGCAGAGAAAGGGTAGCCTAATGGCTTTCTGTACATATCCCAAAGACAGGATTTCTGGATTTTACTTTCCTTATAAACTAAACCTGATCCCTTTCATTTCTAGGACCTTATACTCCTTGTCTATAAAACAGTAGAAATAACGTGTCAACCACCTTCTTTTGGAGAAAATTTTAATGCAGCCTATAAAACTGACATGAGAAATGAAAAGAAATGGTTATTAATGAAAATATCTGTTTGCGGGAAGGAGAACAGCATTGAAGAGAGAGCAAATTACTTGCAAAAGATTGAGAGTTCACAATTGAGAAATGGAATTAAGTATTTTAAAATGATTATGAATAATTAAGGATATCTACTAATTCCCCTTCAGAATGGTATTAGCTTCTCAAGGGCAGTAATTCTAAAAGCCTGAGAAATGTGGTACTTTGAAAATGGTGCTTTTTAAAATAGTTAAAATAGTTATTAAAGTACTTATTATAACAGTTCTCATCATCATCATGGACATACGAATTTGCACCTGCTTTCAAGGTTAGCATTATTCTGAACTCAGAAGTACTCCTTACAAAAGTTATGGGTAGGTGTGGTAGAGATAAAGTAGGCAAGGAATCTTTCCTTTCCCTTGTCTCTTCTAAGTAATGTAATTTCCATGAACTTTGTTTGGTAAAAATCCAGCCTCTGGTAGGCCCAGGGAATGGAAAATATGTCCTGATGAATGCTGCCTCTGTAAGGGAGCTCACTGAGGTAATACCAGAATATATAGCAAGAACTCAGCTCATATCCTACTCATTGCTGCCCCCTAGAAGGTTCTGTATAATTTACAACAAACACGAGCTACAATCCCTATAGAATAACTGACTCTTTCCCATTTAGCAGTGGCAGTCAAGAAACGGTAAAAGACCACAGATTAATATCTCCAAATCAAAAACACTTAATTGGTGGATATTTATGACTGTTCTTGATTTTCATTTTGCCCTTTGATTTCGTGAGCTCTTTTTTTCCCCTGTTATTTGACCCAATGTTCTAATATCACTATTCTGAGCCACAAGAAGCAAGGGATGTTTCTCCTAAAGCAAGACAGTATCAAACCATAATTTCTTTACTATTCTTTGTCAAAGATATTATTCAGGGAGCGATGAACTTCTGAAATTTATATCTTACAAACTCACCAATGGCAAAGACGGTAGGGTTAGTTCAGCTGGCCCCATAGAAAAGCAACCTACTGGACAAGACATGGTTCTCAAATCCTATACATCTAATCCTAAAACGGGATCCAATTTAAGATTCTGAGGCAGTATGACATAATAGATAAGACCCAATGCTTGAGTCTGAATCCTGGCTCTGCTACTTACTAGTCATGTAACCTTGCAAGTTTCTTAATCTTTCTATGCCTTGTTTCTTTATTAAATGGAGATGATAAAATTACAGTATCTACCTTCAAGGGTTGTGGTGACTATGACATGAGTAGAACACATAAAACACTTAGAATAAACCATAAACAAGACGAAAGACAACCCTCAGAATGGGAGAAAATATTTGCAAACGAAACAACTGACAAAACATTAATCTCCAAAATATACAAGCAGTTCATGCAGCTCAATATCAAAAAAACAAACAACCCAATCCAAAAATGGGCAGAAGAACTAAATAGACATTTCTCCGAAAAAGATATACAGATTGCCAACAAACACATGAAAGGATGCTCAACATCATTAGAGAAATGCAAATCAAAAGCATAATGAGGTTATCACCTCACACCGGTCAGAATGGCCATCGTCAAAAAAATATACAAACAATACATGCTGGAGAGAGTGTGGAAAAAAGGGAACCCTCTTGCACTGTTGGTGGGAATGTAAAATGATACAGTCACTATGGAGAACAGTATGGAGGTTTCTTAAAAAACTAAAAATAGAACTACCATATGACCCAGCAATTCCACTACTGGGCATATACCCTGAGAAAACCATAATTCAAAAAGAGACATGTACCACAGTGTTCATTGCAGCTCTATTTACAATAGCCAGGACATGGAAGCAACTTAAGTGTCCAATGCATAGAGAAGATGTGGCACATATACACAATGGAATATTACTCAGCCATAAAAAGAAACAAAGTTGAGTTATTTGTAGTGATATGGGTGGACCTAGAGTCTGTCATACAGAGTGAAGTAAGTCAGAAAGAGAAAAACAAATACCGTATGCTAACATATATACATGGAATCTAAAAATAATGGTTCTGATGAACCTAGGGACAGGACAGGAATAAAGATGCAGACGTAGAGAATGAACTTGAGGACACGGGGAGGGGGAAGGGTAAGCTGGGACAAAGTGAGAGAGTAGCACTGACATATACACACTACCAAATGCAAAACAGATAGCTAGTGGGAAGCAGCCGCATAGCACAGGGAGATCAGCTCGATGCTTTGTGACCACCTAGAGGGGTGGGATAGGGAGGGTGGGAGGGAGACACAAGAGGGAGGGGATATGGGGATATATGTTTACATATAGCTGATTCACTTTGTTATACAGCAGAAACTAACACACCACTGTAAAGCAATTATACTCCAATAAAGATGTTTTTTAAAAAAAAGGTATTTGGGGGCTTCCCTGGTGGCGCAGTGGTTGAGAGTCCGCCTGCCGATGCAGGGGACACAGGTTCATGCCCCGGTCCGGGAAGATCCCACATGCCGCGGAGCGGCTGGGCCCGTGAGCCACGGCCACTGAGCCTGTGCGTCCGGAGCCTGTGCTCCGCAACAGGGGGGGCCACAACAGTAAGAGGCCCACGTACCGGAAAAAAAAAAAAAAAGGTATTTGAGTTCAAAAAAAATACTGCATAACATGAGGTAAATGCCCAGCAGACGTTGGCCAATATTAGTATTTGGAAGGTTTTAAACATACAAGGCCAGGATACAGGTACCTAGAATATCTACTGCTTACTATATTGAGCATCTAAAACGTATCCATAGCTATGAAGCTTGAGTACACCCAAGATATCAGGCAGGAATGCTCCTAGTGGGCCTAAGAAAGGAGGCAGGTACTTAGGGAAAAAATCCCAACCCAGCTCTCTTTTGCTGTGAAAGTATCCTTCCTAAGCCTGTAGGCTCCTACAGGTTTAGGAATAGGACAAATCAGTTTAAAGATTCTAATGTAACTAACCTACATAAAATAATTAGAACTCTCAGGAGCTGAGAGCCATACCCTTTTTTCTTTTTTAACTCAATACATCAAGTATTTAATAATGTAACTTCTATGTCAGTTTAAAAAATAACACGTATAAATGTAGACTATTTTAGAAAGCTTCCCACTCATAACGTAAATGACCTAAGTAGAGACAGAAAGGGTAGTAGAAATGGATTCCTATATGGAAATCCCAAAGTATTCCTTCATGCTGCAACATGGTCAGCTATTAAATATTTGCTCAAAAGATGTGAACTGCAGGGCGGGTGGTGCCTTAAACAGAGCGAGAATACCAATAAGCGAATGTCCTCTCCCTCAGCATCCAAATCTTCAACACATAAAAAGACACAGACCTACTGGAGAACGGACTTGAGGATACGGGGAGGGCGAAGGGTGAGCTGTGACAAAGCGAGAGAGAGGCATACATACACTACCAAACGTAAAATTGATAGCTAGTGGGAAGCAGCCGCATAGCACAGGGATATCAGCTTGGTGCTTTGTGACGGCCTGGAGGGGCGGGATAGGGAGGGTGGGAGGGAGGGAGAGGCAAGAGGGAAGAGATATGGGAACATATGTATATGTATAACTGATTCACTTTGTTATAAAGCAGAAACTAACACACCATTGTAAAGCAATTATACCCCATAAATCAACAGTTCTCAGACATTAAGGTACATTAAAAAAACACCTGAGATGTTTGTCTAAAATACATAACTCTACCACACTGCCTCAAACTTATTCAGGAGAATGGAGAGGCCTGTGAGAGCTGCTTCTGAAGCAGGTCATCCGAGGACCACACTTTGAGAAACAGTGAAATAATACCTTTCGTTTCCACTTGATGTTCACTTACTCTTTGAATATAAAAACGAGTGTGAGATTACCTCATCATTGAGCCAGTTCAGATGGTTTAGAGTTTGAATATCTTTGCGTGTAATGGTCAAGCGGAATGCTTCACTCAGAACTTCATCCTGGTTCCCATTACGAAATACATTCTTTATTTCTTTCTCCATTTCCTAGGGAACCAAGAAGTGTCAGAGGTCAAGCATATATGGCCTTAGACATAGCAATCTCTCACCAAGCTCCATGAAATCCCTAGACTTAAATCAACTATTTACTTCTAACATTTTGGTTTCTATTCCTTCCAGTAATCTCCCTGATTACTTCCTTCCATCCTAGCTTGTCCTCCCTTCTCTGTTTCAGTACATTTCAGACCCTTGTTTCATATTATTCCTGAAGTCTGAAATAACCTTTTGCTGTCAAATTTCCTAAGTTCATGAGAAGACCTAGTTATATTTTATATCTTTGGTCCAAACAATTTCCTGAGAAATAGAATCTTTCTCAAAGGCAATAAGGAAATAAAGGTAGTGAAGTCTTTTAGAAACATTTTCCTAGAAAAATTTGTTTTACTTTTTTAATGTAAAACTGTGGAATTCAGCACAACTATAATAAATGTGTTACACTCACCAGCTATATGATAGTTTTTCAAACAGAAGAATGAATTAAGGAACAGATTTTTAAATGTATGCAGACTTTTATGTATTTTCCAAATTTTTATTCTGTGTTTTATTGCTTAAAAAAAAAGGTAAGGCTCAACTTACTATTTGATATCAAAGTACCAGACACATGCATTAAGTAAAAGTGCACATGAAATGAAACACAAATTTATTAAATGCTTTTTTACTGAAGTCACTATAAGTCACCCATAATTCTTTCCTGAATTTTCAATAATCCTTTAAAAATAAAGCCAAGATTGGTATGCAGTACAAATGAAAGCAGGAGTATGCAATACAATTTAAATACCAGATTACTTTTATGTTTGAAATTTGTCCAAAGAATTCTCTCTAAACACAACACTTGCTAGTGTAGGAATTTAGAGTATATAGTTTACCTCTGTGATTTCAGGAAATTCATCTTCGCTCTCCGTTAATTTATGACCTTTTTTTCCTGTTTCTTGGGCGATCGTGACAGGAATCTCCTTTTCAAGAGGCACACGAAGATGCAATTCTACTGAATCATGTACTGAATGTTCTTGTTCCTGCAGTCTCTGAAAAACAGAGCTTCAAAATAAGTGGAATAAAGAAATCTACTATTTGTCTATGTACACTAAGTAGTACTAGCTGAAGAGACCAAGAACATAGACCACTTATCATACAATGCTATGCTACCACACTATCTTGCAGTTACAACAACTTTGATCCCAAATCCAGGTAACCTTCTAAAATTAGTTTCAACCTGGATGTGCTATTCATTTATTATCTCAAAAATATTGTTTTACCTGGTTTTGAAGCTGTAATGCCAGTGCTTTCTGCTCTTCAATCTGGCGCAATCTTTCCCGTGCTCGAGAATCATAAACACTAGTCCTTGGAAATGAAAAGGAATGTGACACAAATGCAGACCACTCTCTCAGCGTCAAGAACATTGCTGACGCACAATGAGCATTAAATATAAAACCCTCAGAGAGAAAGTCTAAAATCCTTATACTAACTTATCACTACATTTACTTTAAGACAGAGTGAAACCACATGGTGTTACTGAAATTATCCTATTATTTTTTGTTGAAATAATGAAAATTACTAGTTTGTTGCTAAACATGAACAAGTGACTGTTGTGTTCGTAAATGTGGAGTCCTTTGTAAAAAACATGCTTCTAAGATTATGGAAAAAGTGAAGCTTCATTCTAGAAATCCAAAAATGAAACTGAATCCCAAAGAAGAGAATAATACAAGATATCATCGAGGTTTTAGTTCAAATATTGTATTTATGATCCAGAAGAAGAAATATGGGTTTCTTTTTTTCTTAAAAAAAAATCAACTAGACCGGGGGTTTGGATAACTCAAAGTGAGTCCTTGAAACTAGAGACTAAACTTTCAGTGATTTCCCAAGCTCCAGAAATAAAGATTATTCAATGAATTAGTTTTATCAATGTGAAAATAAAGGCACTTACTTTCCTTTCTATATAATAGCTAACTTTGAAATATTTTTCCAATTCAGTTGAGCTTCAACAATTGTTGCAGATTTAATAAACCTGAGCATAGATATGTCCCAACTCCAATAGAACCTTTAAAACCCAATAACTTAAAAGTTATTTTCTATATAGACAAACACAGGAAATTATTACTGACTAAAAATAGGTAGGGTGATTGGCTAATTGATTTCTTCTAACTGAAAGTGATAGAGAGGGAAAAATGATACCAAAAATAATAACTTACAATTCTTTGATCCACAGCTCTGCCTGGAAAAAAGTAGGACTATGGGTGGGAAAAGAAAAATGTGACAAATGAGCAGGAGACGTAAAGGAAAATCAAATATTTTCATCAAGAAAACCAATTATTTAAACAGTTTATAAAAATGCTTTACAACTATGCAATAAATAAAAGGACCTAAATTACATAAAACAATTCTAACCAGGAAGTAAAGGAATACAAATATGAGTCATCTGCACACGTACAGTTAAAAAGATGACCCAACATTCAGCCGAGAAACTAAGTTTAGCATGCTCCTTACTTGGAAGAGAGACCAACACGATGTGAAAGAGTACATCACTTGTCAAGGCAATATATTAAGCTAGAACGTTCCTCTTTCCAAATGGCTCAGACTGACAGATTTATTAATGGTTTAAAAAAATCTTATGGGTTCTTGGACTTCTCGTAGGTCTACTTGAGTAAAAATACATTCAACCACATCACGTTAGATACTGAAAATCCCCCCGCCACAGAACAGCCCATATCAAATGGATAATGAGCCAATGAACCAAAGCGGATAATCAGCAATACAACTCCATTCCAAAGATGAAAGGTTAGTTCTACTCCATGCAGCTCTTGCTGACAACCCAAGTCAATAGTGCTTAGCAGAGTCACAGGTATGCTCTCTGTTCTAGAGCCTTTTGCTCTTCTCAGACTTTCTTGTCTCCTTTCTTATCTCCTTGCCCCTAACTGAAGGAGTTCTCATAGAACCAAATCAAAGAAGAGTGAACAGTTTTCCGAAGAAAACTTTCAGATATGTAGAACAAGTAAACAGAGCATCAAATTGGCATTTAAGAGACCAGTATCTCCTGGAGCTGCTCTGTGACCTTGAGCAAGTCACTTCCTTTCCATGGGCCTCAGTTTCTGGGTTTGTAAACATGGAGATTAGAGTCCCTTTCAGTTCTTAAATTTCTACAGTCTGTCCTGTAAAGGCAAGAATAAGGGCTCAGAGATTATCCCCTTGCTCCTTAGCCTAACTTCTGAGAATTAGTATTCCCAATCATCCTTAGTTCTGGGTTTTGGTGACAAACTTGCTGTTCTATTACCTCCCCACTGTCGGTAGCCTACAGTGAATGACTGATGTAACAGCCAAGAAAGAAAGTCACAGAGATCAGTGGAAGCACTGTGAGGAACTACTTAGTGTGGGATACTAAAAACAAATGAACGTGAGAATACATTTATTGAACAATATAATGAAGTGACAAGAATCACACAGAATTTCATGGTACCGGATCATGCTATTCAAATTTGTCTGCTCCCCTTATTAGAATATAAACTTGATGAGGATAGGAATTTTTCTCTTTTGTATTTACTACTGTATCCTCTGCACCAAGAATAGTGCCTGACACATAGCAGGCAGTCAGTATTTACTGAAAAAATAAATAATGTAAGGGCCGAGCACTTCTCTTTAATGGATCAAGGTATCTGCTGGCGCAGGAAAGCAAAATGCAGAGTAAAAAGCAAAATCTGTTTGCTTTTCAGAGATTATACATTACTTCTCATATAATTGAAGCAATAATAATTACAGCTACTTACTGAGCACCCACTTAGTGCTTTATGTATAAAACCCTCTTTGGGGGGTTTTACATATTAGTTAAGCCTCACAATAATCCTCAAATTAATTAAGACTCAATGAAAAATCTGAAAGTGAAATCAAGAAAACACTCCCATTTACCATTGCAACAAAAAGAATAAAATATCTAGGAATAAACCTACCTAAGGAGACAAAAGACCTGTATGCAGAAAATTATAGGACACTGATGAAAGAAATTAAAGGTGATACAAATAGATGGAGAGATATACCATGTTGTTGGATTGGAAGAATCAACATTGTGAAAATGACTCTACTACCCAAAGCAATCTACAGATTCAATGCAATCCCTATCAAACTACCAATGGCATTTTTCACAGAACTAGAACAAAAAATTTCACAATTTGTATGGAAACACAAAAGACCCCAAATAGTCAAAGCAATCTTGAGAACGAAAAATGGAGCTGGAGGAATCAGGCTCCCTGACTTCAGACTATACTACAAAGCTACAGTAATCAAGACAGTATGGTTCTGGCACAAAAACAGAAAGATAGATCAATGGAACAGGATAGAAAGTCCAGAGATAAACCCACGCACATATGGTCACCTTATCTTTGATAAAGGAGGCAGGAATGTACAGTGGAGAAAGGACAGCCTCTTCAATAAGTGGTGCTGGGAAAACTGGACAGATACATGTAAAAGTATGAGATTAGATCACTTCCTAACACCATACACAAAAATAAGCTCAAAATGGATTAAAGACCTAAATGCAAGGCCAGACACTATCAAACTCTTAGAGGAAAACACACGCAGAACACTCTATGACATAAATCACAGCAAGATCCTTTTTGACCCACCTCCCAGAGAAATAGAAACAAAACAAAAATAAACAAATGGGACCTAATGAAACTTCAAAGCTTTTGCACAGCAAAGGAAACCATAAACAAGACCAAAAGACAAACCTCAGAATGGGAGAAAATATTTGCAAATGAAGCAACTGACAAAGGATTAATCTCCAAAATTTACAAGCAGCTCATGCAGCTCAATATCAAAAAAACAAACAACCCAATCCAAAAATGGGCAGAAGACCTAAATAGACATTTCTCCAAAGAAGATATACAGACTGCCAACAAACACATGAAAGAATGCTCAACATCATTAATCATTAGAGAAATGCAAATCAAAACTACAATGAGATATCATCTCACACCAGTCAGAATGGCCATCATCAAAAAATCTAGAAACAATAAATGCTGGAGATGGTGTGGAGAAAAGGGAACACTCTTGCACTGCTGGTGGGAATGTGAATTGGTACAGCCACTATGGAGAACAGTATGGAGGTTCCTTAAAAAACTAAAAATAGAACTACCATATGACCCAGCAATCCCACTACTGGGCATATGCCCTGAGAAAACCATAATTCAAAAAGAGTCATGTACCAAAATGTTCATTGCAGCTCTATTTACAATAGCCAGGAGATGGAAACAACCTAAGTGTCCATCGTCAGATGAATGGATAAAGAAGATGTGGCACATATATACAATGGAATATTACTCAGCCATAAAAAGAAACGAAATTGAGCTATTTGTAATGAGGTGGATGGACCTAGAGTCTGTCATACAGAGTGAAGTCAGAAAGAGAAAGACAAATACCATATGCTGACACATATATATGGAATTTAAGAAAAAAAAATGTCATGAAGAACCTAGGGGTAAGACAGGAATAAAGACACAGACCTACCAGAGAATGGACTTGAGGATATGGGGAGGAGGAAGGGTAAACTGTGACAAAGCGAGAGAGTGGCATGGACATATATACACTACCAAACATAAAATAGATAGCTAGTGGGAAGCAGCCGCATAGCACAGGGAGATCAGCTCAGTGCTTTGTGACCACCTAGAGGGGTGGGACAGAGAGGGTGGGAGGGAGGGAGACGCAAGAGGGAAGAGATATGGGAACATATGTATATGTATAACTGATTCACTTTGTTATAAAGCAGAAACTAGCACACCATTGTAAAGCAATTATACTCCAAAAAAGATGTAAAAAAATAATAATAAAGACAAAGGAACCTGAGGCAGTGGAAAAAAAATTAAGACTCAATATAATGTATAATAAGGAAATATTACTTATACTGTACAGAAAAGGAAATTGAGTTCAAAAGAATAATTTGTTTTGGAAGAGCCAGGATCAGAAACTATGTATGTCCAATTTCAAAGACTATGTTCTTTCTATTATTATAAAGTATCTTCTAATAAACCAAAGTATTAAGCCAAAATGGAGATGATGAGTATTTGGGCTACTCAAGAGGGTATTTCAGGCTTTCTAGGAAATTCATTTATTTAATACAGATTTATTTACTAAGTACCCATGATGTGCCATGCACTATTATGGGCACCAGGTGGTAGTGCAAAGGTACTAGTACCGAACAAAGTACAGAGATAGAAGTATTGGAAGGAAAGACTAATGCTATCAGGAGAAGCCAGAGAAATGTCCTGAGAAAAAATTAACACCTGAGTCAGATTCTGAAAAGCAAAATAAGAGTGTAACAAGTGGACAAGGAGAGAAAAGGAATTCCAGGCAGAAGGGGAAGGGTTGGAATGTACAATGGCACAAAGGCATAAAATACATGGCACATTCTGGGAAATAAGGGCAGATCTGCATTGCTGGAACTTAACCGAGCTGGAATGCTGGGAGATTAAGAATAAAGAGCCAATCAATCAACCAAGCCTTGGGAGAGCAGGCTCCAACTTTGATAAACAGCATCATCCAATAAGCCTTACCCAAGACTACTTCTTGTCCATCTCACTCTTCAGTCATCACTAGGAGAAATTCTCCATAAAGGAAAGGCAGACTCAGTAAAGAACTGAAGAACTGAGAGCACCCATTACATGAAATCAACTTTTTCCCAAGAAAGAACACCTATTTTTGCACATACATGTAAAGCACTTTTATAAGTGTTTTATCTGGAAGTTAATCTTCACAACAATTCAATAGTAAGGTATTAATACTCGCATTTTATTGATAAGGAAACTGAGGTTTAGAAGAGTAACTTGTCCACAGTTACATGAAGCCTTGAAAAGGCAAGATCAGAACCCAGGTCTAACTCAAAAAAATAAAAAAGTATAAAGAATAAAGCATCTAAACTATAAAGTCTCCTTGAGAAACTATAACAACGGGAGAATTTTTTAAAATATCTAAAGTTTAGAACATACAGGGGAGCTGCAAAGACATAGAGGAACTGAGATGAGAAAGAACATTTTATTATCCTTAATCTTCTCAATGGAAAACTGATACCATTATTATTCTAGCAATTGAATTGCTAAGGCCAGATATGGCAAAGACATAGCAATCTGAGTAGCAACTTATTGGATTACAGAGGAAGAAGTACTTGGTACCTCTCAGAGGGGTCAAGTTTCATATAGAAGATCACATTTGAATTGAGACTTAAAAGATAAGAAAAAGACTACTGCCAGATAGACAAGTGGAGGGGGGAGAAGGGGAGCATACCAGGCAGAAGGCACACAATGTGAAGGTAAGAAAATACCTATCATCTTATATGTCAGCGTATAATAAACACATGAAAGAATCCAGTATTTACACATGGTTCCTTCTCTAACCTCCACTGTGTTTCTCCTCAAATGTCACCTTATCAGAAACTTGCCATGACTATCCTAGATAAATAGCACCCCCAGACCCTAGTCTATATACTACCCTGCTTTATTTTTCTTTGCAGCACTCATCACCAACAGGCGTGTGTTTATTTGCCCATTTGTTGTCTATCTGTCCCCCATCCCTCCCCTTACACCCCTTACAATTAGAATGTAAACTCCTTGAGAGCAGAAACTTCATTTTGTCCACTGCTGTTATCTCCAATGTCTATACTAGTACCTGGCACCCAATAGACTATCAATAAATACTTGTTAAAGGAAAGAACGCATGATAGGAAGCAAGACTTGTGGAGGAAGGGTGGTGTATACCATACTAGGAGTTTGGGCTTGATTCTATGTCTGATAAGCCACCCTCAAGGGAGTTTAATGAATGATTAGATAAGCATTTTAGAAAGATCACTCTGCAGAATGGAAGATGGACTAAAGAACAAGGCAAAGAATGCATTAGAAAACATGGTGGAAAATGGAATGAAGAACAAAATGGAGGCTGGAGGAAAAGAGATTCATCAGGAAGTTACTGAAATAATTCAAACAACATATAAGAGAGGTCTGAGTTGAGGCCATTTTATATTACTTAGATCTTAGTGAAGAAATGGTGATTAAATAGAGGGAGAACAATATGTTAAAAATGTCCTTTAACCAAAGTTTACCTGGGAGTTGGAGTCTGGGAATCTTTCACTTTGAGTAAAATCACAGAGTCTGATCCTAAACAATAAAACACAAGAGCATATCATTATTAACAAAATTCCACATGGCTGTACCTTCTAGATGTCTGTAGTTTAAGTTCCTATACTTTGTTATATTCTATTTCCATAAACATAACATAGCATAAGGATAAAGGTAAGATGGAAGAGAAAGAGAGGCAGGTCCATTTTCACTGAGCCATAAATAGGGCTTAGTGAAGAGCCTGCCTCACAAATAAAGCAATCACTCTAAAAGAAAGTATATATGCCCTTCATCATCTCCTCCTGGGCTGAGCTTGCTCCCTGTGCTTCTTCTTTCTATTCCTGGGAAACAAGAATGTGCCAAGATTTCTCAAAAGTCTTTAGTTCATGAGCTACCACAAGACTGAATAAGGTGAAAGAGGGAAGGGGAAGGAGGAAGGGAAGAGAGGGGAGGGGACAAGAAGAGGAGGGAAGGCAGAAAGAAAGAGAGCAACCGCTATGTGAGAAGTAGCAGAGTCTAAAGAGTATAAATTCTATTATTCTACCATTTATTTTCTATTGATAGAGGAATAAATCATGTCCTTCTAAAGCACTATGATTAGAATCGCATTTAGAATATTTAATAAATGGTACAAGGAAAGTAATTAAACAGTTCAGTGTAGTATATTTGTTCCAGTTTAGCTGTATCTAAGCATCTGCCATACAATGCATGCTTCTGAAATTAACAGCTTTTAATAACAGTTCTCAGTAAATCACCTCACAAAATTTAAGTTTTCATGAATATGTGTAGCTATATAATGATGTCACCAATAATTTTAATCTCCAAATGAGAATTTTAAGAAAGTGAGGAATAGATTAAAAAAAAAAATTAAATGACCTGAAGAAGGAGGGGAAAGCCTTAGAGACTGATCCAGCAAAAGATCCCTAATGGCTAACCACTTAACATAAAACTTGTTTTAAGTTACATGCCTATATACATACCATAAATACACACATAACGCATACTTAAAGAAGGGGCAAACTAAGCAAACAAAAAAAAACTACCAGAGCAAAACTTTTAATTAACTGGAATGCTAAGAGACGGAATATTTTGGTTAGCTGAAAGTAAGGTAGGAAACTTTGTTTTCCAAACTTGCCGATGACCATTCCAAAATGCATAAGGCTACTATACAGGTTTTGTAAGTAGTACTTGTATAAGAACTTTTACTTTAGTTCTTAATTGATGTTCCAAAACTCCTAGAACTTCAGAGTGCTTAATTTTCATTGTAAAGTACTAGAAACAGAGACAGTACTGAAGTAATTGGGCTTAATATACTCTGACACAAGACTGCTCAGAAAGTTAATCTTTTAAATAAAATATTATAGGAAATCATTTGCATCTCCATGTAAGAAAAAAGTAAGCTACTTATTATATGCTTCATTTACTCGTGGCACAGCTAACTGAATTAAATGTATGTAAGGTATCTTGTATCTTATATCTTAATTAAGTTACATGTGTATTACTACCTTGCCTATAATTCACATGGATCCAATAAACTGTTAATTGGCTATTAGGGTTCAAAATACAGTTATACAACACACCATTTTTACCTTCAGATTGTGTATTTGAAGCTGGTAAGTTATCTGGCTGATGTGAAAGAGAGTGGTGATGTTGGGGTTGATGGAGAGGATCAGAATCTTTGGATCCAAATGCAACAACATCTGGGGTATAAGATGATATGGAAAACACATTGTGGGACAATTGTTCCTGGGCAGTTAAAATGCTGGCCAATCCGGATGATGAAGTATCAGAGCCAATGATCTGGGTTGCACAAGAGTTTCCATTTTTAAACAGTGAGTCTTTCAAAGTATTCTTACTGGAACTAAGACATCGAGACCTAGGAAGAGAAGAATAAAACTTCAATATCAAATAACAAAATGCAGAATTCAATTCATTTGAAGAATGTTTCCGTGACTCACAAGTGTAAAGGAAAGTGTGTGGTGGGTTTGGCTACAGAAAACTGTTTCCCTGTGACCATCTGTAGAAGCTGTCTGTAAATCTCTCGTTCTTCCTCTTGAACTGTCTATAAAAGAAAAAAAAATCTTAAATACATGCAATGAGGCAAATGTTTCCCAAAGTAGTATCTAGACTCCCAGAAGCTCTGTCAAAGCTCTGGCAGCGTCCTCACAATAATTAAGAATTATGGTTCATTAATAATACGCTAGAAAATTATAAAGTATACATAAGAGGAGTTGAGTGAAGCAAATACCAGACAGTATATTTTGGAAAATTATGGGGCATATACGTAAATAACAGCATAGAGAAACTACAGGATACGAAAACAGAAGGCCACTTTTGTGTCACTTATAGAGTGCCAGAAATAAAACATTTGAGGACCTCTAAATAGGACTCCAACAAATCCCTTGACTCCTAATACCTGTTAGAAAAACCACGAGGAGGTAACCAGAACAGTCAAGTGGGATATCTTGCTAAAGTTTCCTATTCTATCCAATTTTTAAGAGTGTAAATATTTTCCAGAGATGGTTTTCATTATTTACTTTTTTCCCCCCTCAAGTCCCAATACTGAATTTAGGGAAAAGCACATACTTTACATCTACAACATAATTCACTTATTGACTTAAACACCTACTGTGCTCCAGTCACTAAGATACCGCACTGAATAAAGTCCATGCCCTTGTGAAGCTTACATTACAGTTGAAAGACTGACAAACTAGTCAAGTAGTATGAAGAAAATGAAAGATAAAGGAATAGAAAGTGATGGAGGAGGAACAGCAAGAACAGGTAAGACCTTTCTAAAAAGGTGATATTTCAATAAAAACCTAAATCAAAGGAAGAAATCAGTCATAGAAATTTATAAACAGTATTCCAGGTAGAGTCAGAGCAAATGCAAAGGCCCTGAGACAGAAATATGCTTGATGTGTTCAAGGAATAGTAAGGTCAGTGTGAATCAGGAGAAGAATAATAAGAAATGAGGTCACTTAGCAGAGAACCAGATTACATAAGGACTTGTAACTATAATCATGGTAAAGCATCTACTCTGCACAGATCCCCTGAAGCAATGGGCTGCATTCATTAAATAACATGCCCCAGCATTTTCAAAATCTTATATAGAGTTTAATACAAGCACCAATCTTCACAAAATAATTTTAATACTTTGTGCCAGTGCTAGCAACATCCTACACTGTGACATTTCAATATGCACATAAGCATTTCATTCAGTTTCAAATGTTTGTTAAAAGCACAGTGAAGGGACTTCCCTGGTGGCGCAATGGTTAAGAATCCGCCTGCCAATACTGGGGACACAGGTTCAAGCCCTGGTCCGGGAAGACCCCACATGCCGCAGAGCAACTAAGCCCGTTCGCCGCAACTACTGAGCCTGCGCTCTAGAGCTCACGAGCCACAACTACTGAGCCCACGTGCCGCAACTACTGAAGCCCGCGTGCCTAGAGCCCATGCTCCGCAACAAGAGAAGTCACCGCAGTGACAAGCCTGTGCGCTGCAACGAAGAGTAGCCCCCGCTTGCCGCAACTAGAGAAAGCCCGTGCACAGCAACGAAGACCCAGCACAGCCAAAAATAAATAAATAATTAATTAATTTTAAAAAGCACAATAAATAAAGCAATTACCTATGCAAAGGTAAAGAGACACTAAATTTTTTCTTCTTGAATCTTTTTTTTGTACATAGTAAATTTCAATTACATTGTCAGTGTAATGTTACTGCTCTAACATGATACACCTTGTACTGTGCTGCATGACAACTCCTTATGAGAAAGAGCTATCCTTAAATCTGAATAGTTGAGTGATCAGAAAAGGTAGAACTAGTTGAGCATTTGGTGGCAAAATAGACCCAAGAGAAAAAACAAATTTGCAATATTCTATATGAAGAAAATACACACCATTATTTTATCCGTTAGACATTAATATTATATTCAAGATGATGGTGGTCTTCTTTTTTAGTGTTTGTGAAAAGACTGTCTACAGTATTAAAAACCATAATTAAAATAAATGCCTCTTTATTAAAACATAAATTGGCTATTATGAAAATTCTTCAAGTAGATAATATGAAGAATGAAGCATCATTACAGATTATTAGATTGTAAGAGAGATCTTTGCCAACCAACTCCACTGTGATCTATATACAGGAAAGCTGTGTTATCTGGCACTTTAATGACTGGAATTTTGAATACCCCTCCATGTAAATCTTGACTCCACCTTCCCACTACACCAAGTAACCTAATCCACAATACTATGGGGTTAACAGTATGTTGCTTTCAGGGGTGGTAAAATGGAAGGAGGGAAGGGAAACCGTAAGCGGAATACCACACCTGAGTCATGGATATTAACTCAACCATTTTAGTTCATTTTCACTGACCCTACAAACTACATCTTAAAAAGCTCTGACTGTATTATCATAACATAGGGAGGAAAGTAAAGCAGATAAACTGGTGTAGGAGGTTACTCTGCATACCAAGGGAAAATAAAAAATATGCCCATCACTTAAAGACCTCCAGAGAACACCAAGAATAATGAGATAGAAAGGACCTTTATTTGTGGTACCCTAAACACTTCAACCAAAAGGGGAAACATGAGGTGGGGGGAAGAATAAATCAGGAGCTTGGGATTAACGTACATATACTACTATATATAAGATAGACAACCAACAAGGACCTACTCTATAGCACAGGGAAATCTACTGAATATTCTGTGGTAACCTATATGAGAAAAGAATCTGAAAAAGAATAAATATATGTATATGTATAACTGAATCACTTTGCTGTAAACCTGAAACTAACACAACATTGTGAATCAACTATAATCCAATAAAAATTTTTTTAAAAAGACTTAAACCATAAAAAGTTAAGAAACATTTCCCTCCTTCCTGATATCACATAGCGAAATGTTTTCTTGAAAAACATTTTTATACTTAGGACTTCCCTGGTGGCACAGTGGTTAAGAATCTGCCTGCCAATGCAGGGGACATGGATTTGATCTCTGGTCCGGGAAGATCCCACATGCCGCGGAGCAACTAAGCACACATGTTGCAACTACTGAGCCCGCAGCTGCAACTACGGAAGCCCGTGCGCCTAGAGCCCGTGCTCCGCAACAAGAGAAGCCACCCCAATGAGAAGCCCACACACTGCAACGAAGAGTAGCCCGCATGCAGCAACAAAGACCCAACGCAGCCAAAAAAAAAAAAAAAAAAATTTTTTTTATAAATAAAACATGAATAAACCAAGGAGCCATTAAGCAACTCAGCTAATGCAAATTACAAGAAATCTAGATTAACTGAACACAAAGAGTTGATTTTTAAAAATAATTTAACACACACAAAAGTCCCCCACAAATCTTTTTCCCCAGTATCTTCAAAGAAAAGCTTCTGTCTGAGCATGAACAACCTCAGTCATTAGACAACATAAAATGAACAGAAATAAATCCATATTCCAAATAATTATCTGAACTCCTTCAAATCCCATACTTTCAGTTTAAACTGATTTATGGTTTAAAAAAGAAATTACAGGGCTTCCCTGGTGGCGCAGTGGTTGAGAGTCCACCTGCCGATGCAGGGGACACGGGTTCGTGCCCCGGTCCCGGTCCACATGCTGTGGAGCGGCTGGGCCCGTGAGCCATGGCCGCTGAGCCTGTGTGTCCGGAGCCTGTGCTCCACAGCGGGAGAGGCCGCAACAGTGAGAGGCCCGTGTACCGCAAAAAGAAAAAAAAAAGAAAAAAAAGAAATTACAGAAAAAAGGTTAAGAAGTTTTCACTGTTCTACATGTTTATTTGGAAGTTACAAGAATTTATGTTTTTTTTTAAATGATGCAAGGCACTTTTCTTTTTGGGGCTTCATTAAACAATAAAACACTGGGTATATTACATTTTATTTAGAACCATTTCGGACAAAGAAAGAACAGTCTAAGCAACTCTCAAAATAACACATCCCTGGTGGCGCAGTGGTTGAGAATCCGCCTGCTAATGCAGGGGACACGGGTTTGAGCCCTGGTCTGGGAAGATCCCACGTGCTGCAGAGCAACTAGGCCCGTGAGCCACAACTACTGAGCCCGCGCGTCTGGAGCCTGTGCTCCACAACAAGAGAGGCCGCAATAGTGAGAGGCCCGCGCACCGCGATGAAGAGTGGCCCCCGCTTGCCACAACTAGAGAAAGCCCTTGCATGGAGAAACGAAGACCCAAGACAGCCAAAAAAATAAATAAATAAATGTGGGGTTTTTTTTTAAAAAAAAAGAATTTTAAAAAAAGGAAAAACTGAAATTATAAAAAAAAAGAACACATAAGATTTGGCTTTACCAAAAGCAAATGCAAGATGCAAGGAGATAAGTCACCTGAAACTTCAAACATAATCCTTTTTTGGAGCATCTGGTACTATAATGTAAAAAAAAATTCTTTCTATGTACATAACATTAAACTATTTTCTACTGAGAAAGCAAATTAGGAAATTGAGAGGAAAGGAAGCTATAATTGGATAAAATGTTAAAGGAAGTTGGCTAACGTTATGTTTCAAACCTAATAGAGGACCAAAGAAAGTTTAGTAAGTATAAGGACAATTAGTAAAGTATGTTTTTCTTACAAAAAAAAGAAGAAAACCATCAGTGACATCCATAAGGCAGTCTAACATTTTAAAATGCTGCTCAATATGTAGCAGAGAAGCATGTCTGGAAACAACATATAATTGAAAAGAAACTACTTGTGTTTTTACTATTTAACATTTCTATTGTCCCTAATATTTTTTTCTTTCCTAAACAGAAACTCTCATCCTCTGTAACAGTGCTAAGAGAACCTTCTGTGATAATGGAAATGATCTCTGTTTGTACTGTCCAATATGGTAGCCACTAGCCATATATGGCTAATGAGTACTTGAAATGTGGCTAGTGTGACTGAGAAACTACACTTTTATTTAATTTGAATTAACTTAAATAGTGCACGTGGCTGGTGGTAACCCTACTGCTGTGGTCCGCAACCTTTTTGGCAACAGGGACCGGTTTCGTGGAAGACAATTTTTCCTTGGAACGGGGGGAGGGGGGGATGGTTTCGGGATGATTCAAGTGCATTACATTTATTGTGCACTTTATTTCTATTGTTATTACACTGCAATATATAATGAAATAATTATATAAGTCAGCATAATACAGAATCACTGGGAGCCCTGAGCTTGTTTTCACTTGCCACTCACTGATAGGGTTTTGTGAGTCTGCAAGCAATTGATTTATTGTGGTCTCTGTGCAGTCAAACCTCTCTGCTAATGATAATCTGTATTTGCAGCCGCTCCCCAGCGCTAGCGTCACTGCCTCAGCTCCACCTCAGATCATCAGGCATTAGATTCTCATAAGGAGCACGCAGACTAGATCCCTCACATGCACAGTTCACGGTAGGGTTCGAGCTCCTCTGAGAATCTAATGCCACCGCTGATCTGATAGGAGGCGGAGCTCAGGCGGTAATGCGAGCGATGGGGAGTGGCTGTTAATACAGATGAAGCTTCACTTGCTCACCTGCTGCTCACCTCCTGCTGTGCAGCCCGGTTCCTAACAGGCCAGGGACCGGTACCGGTCTGTGGCCAGGGTGTTCGGGACCCCTGCCCTATTGGATAGTATCGTTCTTTAATGTTGCCCTTGAACCAGCCATCAGCCAAGTGGTGGTACAGCCACCACCTGCATATTTCCAAATTCTTCATCCTCACGTATTATCTTCAAACCCGTCGTAAGACTGAACAGCACAGTGGTGACATGTTAATTCCGCAGATAGCTGCATATTCCTGAAGGTGTTAGACAACTCCAGAAGTAAGATTCATACACAATTCTCCTTCTTTAACATAAGCAACAGATGTCTCTTGGAGATCCCAATATTTCCATGGAAAATAACTTTTCCTCCAGCTTATAAGCTCCCATCAATATTTTAGTCCAGGGGGAAAAAGTAACATTTTAATCTGGATTATCTGTAATATCCAAGACTAAATATCTAAATAATCTGTTGAGAGTTTCATTTAATAAAGTTTGGTCCAATATTTCGTCTCGTGCATATAACACGGGTTACTCCTTATTTCTACACTACAGGTGACTTGCTTTTCACAGCAGATTATAGACCTAAAAACAACGGAGGCAAAATTCCCTGCATCTCTTGTTCCATAGGATAGATTCAATCTTTGGCATCTTTTTGACACTGCAGAAGGAAAGATGAACCAGCTTCATGTCCTCCCTTGACCCAGCCTGTGGCCTGGAAGGTGGATTGGAAGGATGAAAGTATTGGGTCAGCCCAAGTCTTCAGGCTGGAAGTGGAGGTGAAAGGAGGAGGGGCTGAATGGTCCCAAGGACTGGCTGGCTAGTGGGTGAATGGGGGGCTTACAATGAACACATTCTAAAGGGCACTGGTGATGCGAGCAGCAGCCACACGGGGCAGGGACAGGTTTGGGAGGCCTGTACCAGCTGCCATGCTGTTACCGTCTTGGTCCCCACAAGTCTCTTGGTACCCTGCTGGCTGCCTGCACTCTAGCACAAGCACAACCCCCACAGCTCCAGTAACTAAAAAAGAATTATTTATGTATGTAATAACTGATACGCAGATAGTACTAAATTCAATGTTTCAAAAGGTACAGTGAAAAATAAATCGCCCTTTCATAACTGTTGCTCAGCTCTTATCACCAAATGCAACTGGGGCCAGTTTCTTGTCTATCCTTCCCCTGGATAATTATGATTTACTAGCTCTGTCATCCTCTGCTTGAATATTTTAGATTCAATACAAATTTAAAACCAAAAAATATACAGCATTTTAAACTATGTAACAAATAATCAAGTTTTGCCACCTAAGAGATCTTCACCGCCAAATTACATAATTATTTAGCACATAATGCTATATTGCTGACTCCACGGTCTGTAAGCGCCAGTGGACAGGAACCACATAACCATGCTGTATAACAGAAAGCATACCTTCTAGACTCCTGCAGAAGAACTGGGCTGCAGGCTGGCCATTTATTAGTTGTGTGACCTCTGACCTTTACTTTTCAACTTTGTAAAATGTGGTTATTACCTCATCTCTACCTATTTCACAAGGTTAAAAGAATTCAAAACAATAATACATGTGGAAAGCACACTGGAAACTCTAATGCTATATAAGTATGAGGTCATTATTATTTATCTGTATCTCCACAGCAACCAGTCCAAAGCTGACTAGATGCACAATAAATATTTAATTGAACAGGTGTAAGCACATCTCCTTATTGTATAAATTATATGTTATATATAAGGAACTGATTTTTTCCTAAGTTTACTGAATGAATGTAACATAGTGTCAACACAACATCTTTCTTGTGGAGAAAGTTTATGATCTCAAAGATCTTACTCAAATGAAAGGATGTAAATTATTTAGCTGGCTTCTTGATTTTTCTTTTATATTGAGGAAAAATTATCCTAGTAAGAAGGGCAGGTATCAAATCCAGCAAGGTTAACAGCTTTGCCACATGAAACTAGAGCTTTAATAAGGGTCCAAAAGAGAACAGAGATAGTTTGATGTATGAGAAGCCACTCAGACAATACTGAAGATTAAGTGTGCTGTCCAACAGGAATAGAAGATGGTAAGAAAAATACTGAAGTCCTGCTAAAATATCTCCTTACTTTCTTTAGAAGAGATGTTGGCACTCAAAAAGAGCAATTAAGAAAGAAAAAAAACACAGAAAGGATTAATGGAATGGTTAATAAACATCTAAGTCAGAGGGAACACATGGCTGAATGTAGGGAGAGTCTACCTTTTAGAAGCTTTTGTTGCAGGTTTTCCTTACCTCTTCTGCTGTACTAATGTGCCGCCTCTGAGTTTTCTTGGGGCTCAAAAGATTTCGACGACATGAACCACTCCAAGATGGACTTGGAACAGGCTTAATAGGAAAAGATTTTTCATATGCAGACACATGACAGTGATGGTTTGACTTTCCTGTAAAAGTGTTTGATAATCCACTAAAAAAAAAAAAAAAGTTTGTAAAAGACAAGAACAGTAAGTAAAAGTCTAACCAGGTGATTATTTTCACTTTTAAGAAATAACAAAAACAAAAATTAGCAGAATGACAGATGTACCCTGTGAGGGAAATACACAAGAAATGAGTTGCTGCATTAGGTTCTGCCACTTAGGAGGTCTTAAACTGCCAAACTATGTAATTACCAAACACCTAAAGTTGTATTTCTTAGCTTCGCCATCTATAAGTTCCTTTGGTCAGGAACCATAGACCTGTGTGGTATGACAAAAAGCCTATCAGATTAGACTTCTTCAGAAAACCTGGGTTCTAGGTGTGCTAATATGCACACACTTTCTATTTACTCCCTGCAGTCCCCTCTCCCAGCCTTTTGGAGGGAATTACTTTAAGATTAAATATGCAAAGGTGGATAAAGCTGAAGCTTCTCAACTGTTTTTCAATTGAATTTAAGTTTCCTAAAAGACCAACAGAGGGCTCCCAGCCTCCATTAAAAAAAACTAGAAGGCTTATGAGGCTGCATCGCTGTGACTGCTCCTTCTGCCCTCACTATCTACCTCTTCTGAAGGAGAATTTTGCTTTGTTTCTTTATACCATATGTGCCTCAAATAATGGGAAAAATTGGCAAGAAAAATATTTTTGTGGACTCAAAATCCAATTGTATCTCTAAGGTTAGGTTAATAATTTAAAGTTTTTTTCTATGTGCTCTTTTTCAAATATCATTACCCAGCACAGGTACTTGTGCTCAATATAATTAATTTTCTTTCTTTCTGCTGAGGCTGAAGAGTAAAGTACATAGCTGACTAAGCTGAACTTATAGAAATGAACTCTTTAAATCAGTACATGTGGTCTGATCCAAATGAAATCAGACTAGGTCTAAAGAAAATTAAAAAGTACATCTACTCCCTCTAACTCTTCAATCTCTAATGTTTCCTATGTGTGTTAGAGTGGGGAAAGGAGCAAGAACTTGGAATTTCAGAAACACGGTTCTTTTCTTAGGATGGGTAGATGTGGCTAGGAAAAAATGGCAAGGGCAATATAATTTGCTTGGTAAAGATATAATGAATTCCCCACAATGTCTTTTGTATTTATTTTTCCTAGAGTGTGTGTGTGTGTTTAATGCAAAAGATTCTTCTTCCTAAAGAAACAGTATGAGGGCATTTGCGATGCCAGAAAGCAAGGGTGCTACCAACAACTAACGAGGTTGAGTCAGACACAGACAGAAGCCTGAAGGAACTTCCACTAGCCAAAGTTGTGAGAATGTAAGCATTCAAAGAATAATGATTGTAGTAGTGGATTAAACCACACTGAATCCATGACACTGAAAAAAGAACAGAAAAATTCATTTGAACCACATCAAGTGGTGATTAAAAAAAAAAACTTACTTTGAAAATTGGTAATGCAGAAGAAAGATCTAATCACATACCCTGCCTTCCCAGTAGGAAAACTATTTCAGGGTGACCAAACAGCCCTAATTAATGAGGTAGAAAGCTCTCCCTTATAGCAGAGTGCCAATTAATTAGTGTAAAAGAAATGATAAAATTAGAAAAATACTACTTCACTAACACTAAAATTATTATCAGGTCAAAGGAAGTCAAAAGGTACAAACTTCCAGTGATAAAACAAGTAAGTCATGGGGATGTAATGTACAGCATGGTGACTATAGTTAATAATACCATATTTCATATTTGAAAGTTACTGAGAAAGTAGATCTTAAAAGTTCTCATCACAAGAAAAAAATTTTTGTAACCATGTATGGTGATGGATGTTAACTAAACTTATTGTGGTGATCAATATACAAATATTGCATCATTACGCTGCACACCCGAAACTAATATAATGTTATATGTCAATTATACCTCAACTTAAAAAGTACTATCAGCTAAGGATTATCAACTGATATTAATAACTCCTAGGCTGATGTGAAACTGGTCGTTCATAAAATGCCAAAGTAACATCATTTAGATTACATTCTAGTCACAAGGGGGAAGAAAACCTAACTGTACAATTAAGGACCAGAGCGCTATCACTCTAATCTAGAGGTCAATCCAGCATCACTAATGATAGGACTGTAGGTTTTCTAATATGATGTAACACAGCATCAGCTTTTATTAAAGTCAAAAATCTAGTTTATAAAATATACAGAGGATAGAGGACAAAATCATGATACTATGGGAAAGCAACTTGTCAAATCCAAAAGGTGGAACATTATGCAGAAAAAAGTCATGTCATAAAAAAAGGGGGTGCTGTTCAAGATTGTGAGACTTAAGGGTGATAAATACCAGATGCGATTTTAAACTGCATACTGCTTTGGACAAACTAGCTGTAAAGGACACTTTGGGGTCAACTAGGAAAACTTAAATATAACTTATTCAGTGTATAAGATAAAATTTACTGAATGAAAAAGAGAAGATGACTGACTGAAAAAGATTACAAAAGAGTATGCACAATATGAACTCGGTTTTGGAAAAAAATGTGTGCAAACAGAAAAATATCTGGAAGGACATGTACTAAGACATTACAAAGGTGACCTCTGACTGGTGGGAATATGATGTTTTTATTGTTTATTTGTGCTTATCTGTATTTTCTGATTCTGTACAAAGCATGCGCACTGTTTCTGTAATAACATTATTTAAAAAAATAACAGCATGGCATTATTGAGGAAAAAAAGCAACTTGCCAAATGATGCATACAGAATATCTTTAATGAAGATAACATATTATACATTTTATAGTATTACACAGCATATATATCATTCTATATCTAAGCAAGAGAAAGTGAAAAGAAACAAGCATAAGAAAAGATCTGGAAGGAAACACATGAAGGGGAAGGGAGTAAGATTGTGAGTAGTGGTCAAGGGATCTTTGGCTTTATTGGCAATGTTTTAACTGTTACAATGTGACTGTGTTAATGAATACTTATGTAATTTTTAAAAATATTAAGAAGTGGGGAAGACAATCCCTGGGAGTACTCACACATGTTTCCAGAGTCCATGTGCTGATAATCACAAAATAAAATAAAAACCATCTTGTTGGTTTTAATCAGCACCAGAAAGCTTAGCTTTGACTAAGCAGGAAATTGAATGATCCCACATGCCTAAAACCATCACCAGAGTAATATTTAAGAAGTCATAAATACCATATTAAAAAAGAAATATTTACTAATATAATAAAGTACTTGAGGGAAAAGTTTCTAAGCCAAACTTCATCTGCCTTTAATAATCAGTAGAAGTTTGGTGAGGGAATAAGCAAGGCTTATAAGTTAGGCTAAATATGATCAAGTTTTTTCTGAGTCTAATTTTACAATAGAAGTAGTTGACTAAGGTGTAAGGTTGCTTTGGTTTAAGTCAGGTCTCCGCTCACATGAGAGCCTATAAAATGTGCTGGTTTCTTTGCTACCGAAGTTGCAGAAATTGATCAATTTTCACTTTAAGGTTCAAAATAGCCATATTGATTCTGAAGGGTCCCAATACACTCATATCCACCAAGATTTCCCTCAAAATTCTCTCCCTCTAATTATAAGATTTGGCTGTCACCAAAATCCAGCACAAGATAAATTAAAAGTTGAAAGTTCAAAATGAATTTGTCCGTATCTCTATGGTTTAAAGTTCAAAAGTGGTGTTTGTTACTTTTTAAAAATGCCAATGTAACAACTATCTTATAGCCATTTTCCTTTATATTGGAGGAAGAGCTTGTGAACTGAGCAGCCAGAATACTTACCTTGAGGTCTTTCGGGTTTCGAGGTAAAGACTTCGGCTGTTTCTTGATTTTTGTAAAGTTGAACCTGATGCTGGAGTGGAATTTCTCCACTGGCCATTTGCACTCTGGCCAAAGGTTCTTAGGTCTCCTGAGCCAAGAAAACTGTCTGAGGAAGGGTTGTCTAGAAGAATAAAAGTTTGAATAAATTAAACAAATACCTATACTGGTTCTCCATATGACTGCAACCATGTCCAACATTGTATTCCAAAGTAATGTGGCATATCACCATGTCTCTAATGGAAGAAAGATCCCGGTCTCAACTGCCAGTAAAGTCTGCAGTAAGGGAACTTCTACAAACTATAATTGATTCAGCCATACTAACCTGAAAATTGATGAAGGAGCTGAATCCTGCCACAGCCATGTGCCTTATCTGCATCAATGTGACTCCGTGGTGTCCACCAAAAGTCAACATTTTACCCCAACTATATCTTGCAAGCACTCCCAGGCCTGGGCCTGAAAGAAGGTAGGCCAGACCAGTAAGAAAGCAGGTGGAGGGCCAAGGAGAATTGTAATTCAAATGAACAACAGTTATTGCTTAATAAGCAGCTGGTGTCACTTTCTTGTTTTAATTACCGTGTTCACGACTCAGGGGCTCTAAGAGCAGAGATAACCTAATTGCTGCTTATTCTGGCCGGCTTATGGCAGGAATGACCCGTCATTATGCATCTGGTTCTGGTATGATAACCTTCAGTCACTTAATGTTATAATCATCAGACATATCAATACTCGGATGCTTGCTATTGCAATCAGACTAAGCGAGGTTTAATTATTATTTGAATTTTCTGACTTGTGGCTTACAAACTGGGGTGTAAGTTTGTAAGTTTCAGCTAGGAGTAGAATAATTGTTATAGCCTCCTCTCTCCATCAGCAGGATGGGACAATTTAAAACAACACCTTCAAAATAACTTCAGATGTTAGGCTATGTAACTGAGGAGCACCAGTAGAAAGACAAAAATTTAACTCTCTACTCCCTGAATTTTGTCTAATGCCAACATCACTTTGAGGATCCTCTTTCAAAGCATATTACTATGGAACTTTGCACAATATTATGTATTTATGTTATTTAAACTATTTAATGTAGCTTTTGATACTCTATCCAAAAAGTTTGGCAGCTGACAAAAGTATCAGTTTTGTATTGTATTGGAATTTTTTTTTTTAAGCTGATCAGGATTATCAGAATTTAGGCTAAATAAGATGGAAAAAAAGCAGCAGTCAGGGGTGGTATTAGTACCAGTTGATGCACCAGTGGATGACCTAATTTACTTTCAAAATGAATTACAACCTTTTCCCTTTGTAATCAACAACTATGCTTGACATCTATTACTATTAATGTAAAAATAAGAGACGTGAGGCTAATGAAAATGAGTTTCATTAAAGGACCAGAAAATCATTATCTTTAAGCAAAGTAATAACAGTAGAAATCTTCCTCTCTCATACTTTTTTTTTTTGTTAAAATTTGATTAGGGAATGATCTAACTAGAGATGTCTACTTGAGGAATAAGTCTACCAAAAAATGCAAATTTGAGACCAAGGATAAACCAGAGTAGCCTCCTCAATGGCATCTGACAGAGGTTTGGGCTTTAAAATTCAAGGGAAAAGCACAGGATCAGGCAATCTGTTCCACCAGAATAAGGTGGTTCCATCCCCACTCAATGAAATCACTGAATAGTGCTCTACTGCTGATGGGATCAAGCAAAGCTAGAAAGGGATCAAGCAAAGCTAGAAAGGGACCAACAGGAGGCTGCACTCATTCTTTTTTAGTTGACAGTTTAACCCAGTATTCTGTCATCATTAAGAAGTCAGATTGCAAATGTCACAAATAAGATTACTTATGTGTACATACACACACATAGAACTATAGGGAAATACACCAAAATTTTAACTTTGGTTGTGTTCCAATGATAGAATGATGGGGATTTTTCTACTTTTCTCTACAAATTTTCTACAAGGACAGGCAGTAATTTTATGGACATAACGAAATTTTATATTTTATAAAAAGTGTGTCAGGCAATCACTTAGTATGAAAGTAACCATCAGTTGCTCCTGTTAACTTTCAGGTTTATTTAGTTATTATGAATACAGGATGCTTTAGTTCCTCTTACCTACTAAATGCCTATTTGGCAACCTAAGTTAACATATTTTCCAAAGATAAGACATTGACAATGATTCTAAGCTTGAGCAAAATCATTTTTTTTCATCTTAAGCTACTTTTCTTTAAGGTTTAAAATGTTTTAATGTTCTTTTCAATTGTGCCCTTAATAAAATCAAGAGGTCTTCAAGTCTGACCAGCACTAAGTTATTAAAGTGAAAATGCTGCATTTTCTCTGCTTTCTAAATTTAAAAAAATGTTTTTAACAGTCTAATCTTGAGATTAAGAAGCAAATATTTAAAAAGCTTGATACAGAGAGGCAGATCTAGTAAAGTATAAATGGGAAGCTCCAGACTCTAGTTTCTGAAGTTTGAGTTTTTCCTGTGTTTGTTTTCATCTTAGTGGAGGAGAGGATAGTAAGGTAGGAGAGGAGACAAAGACCAGTACAGTCAGAATGAGGAGGCTGAGGCAGGTAAACTGGGGACCCACATCTAGTCCAATCAAGAGGTAAATCTCAAGGTGACTGACCACAGAAATCAATGTGGAAATTATTGGAAAAGAATAGGAGCTAAGAGACAATATTCTGCAGGACTTGTAATGAACAAGAATGGGTGTGGCAAAGGAACAAAGTTAAAAAAGTACACAGTAAAAAGATCTGAATTAAAGTCTTTATTATAAGAAAAAAGTATACAGACCCTTGGCATTCACAGATTGAAAGTTCTGATTGTCCGTGAGCAACCTAAAAGGTCTGTGGCATGTCCTAAGCTTGCTTGGTCAGGGGCTAAACTTGGTAGAGGCATAAATCTGAATCCTCTGCTTCAGGCTGTATTTTAGAGAATGAATCTAATAGCTCAACAACCCCATTTCAATATGGTTTTATTATTTGCTGTTGGTATTCTCTAGTCATCACCATGTATAAAGTAACTGTTATGAATTTTTTTCTTTTCCTAAAAAAATGGACTTCAAGTGAGAGATAAAAACTCTGGCATAAGATTTTGATATAGGGATCAAATTGTGGCATGAGGACAAACAGAAAAAATATAACCCTCAAGAATCATGTAACTGAGTAGAAAGCCAGCACTCTGGTTAAATACCACCACAGTCAAAAATATAGGGACCTGAGATGATCTCAGAAATATCCTTTGTGAGTATCAAGGGTCCACTGAAATTTAAAAGAAAAAAGCTAAAACAAATTATTTTAAGTCATGTTATTTATAATAGCTGAAAATGGAGAGGGTGAATGGGACCTAAACCATAGACAAAATGAAGGAAATGAAGACACAGGCCCATTATCCTAAATCACAGGCCCCTGGATCCAGTTGTGTTTCTACATTAAAAATTTTGATGATTTTACAAAGATAACCTGGTATATACTATGTAGCACTTCTAAGTATAACCTGAAGCAGCACCCTGTTATCAAACATACTGATATGTCTACAGTAAAATGTGTAAATATTCATATTTACAGAGATAAATAAAAGACAAAACATTTAAATGTCAGTTAAATGTCAGTTCGTGTAGCTTTTGCCAAGTAATGAATTGAGCTCAGGTCAGGTTTTGATGTCAAATAAATTATGAAAATATTCTTTGGTTTTCAGAGCTTTTTGGATTTTGGAATTGCACATAAAGGATTGTGAATGTGCATATAAATTCCATGGATTATGAGAAATCAACAGAAAAAGGTAAATAAGAAGAATAACAGGTAAGCAGATAGAAAATTTTAAAAATATATATTGGGCTAAAAAAATCATATTTCAAATCATACAATGTGTACATAGATATATACTCAGATAAAAAAACAGAGAAGACCACAGGGTTAAGTAAGAGTTGAGTTAGCCAGGAGACCTTGATTATAATTTTCTATATATGATTGTTTACTATTAAGCAATTACTTTAAACAAAAACCAAATATTCTGTCCAATGGTAAATCAGCATACAAAATTACAAGCAAACACAGCCTGAGTTCAAATGAAAATATTTTCCACTCAACTGTCCTTCCCCTATGATCAATACTAATAAGCTATCAAGCCATATTTCAGGCTCTCTGCTCATCAGAAAGGCCTTTTCAACAATAATGATGGCAGAGTTAACTTTCTGAAAAAATTAACTGATTTTTCTATACAATTATGCACATACGATGTGGACACCATTTCCCACCCCAGAAGAGGAAATCCAGTGCCCAGGGTAAAGTACCACCCACCTAAATGATATTTAAATATAATATAAATCTAAAAGAGCATCATACTAACGTCTTTTTAGGGGAGGAGATCTCATCTTGCTGACAAAGAATCCTGAGGAAGCCAAATAACAACAATAATTATTATTTGCATTTCATATTTATTATCTCAACTTATCTTTATAAAAATCCCATTGAAACAGGTTCAACGGTATGGCTAATATTCCCATACTTGGGTCAGGTGAGGAGATTAAAGCATGAGGAGTGAAAAGACTTTGGAAGACCACTATAATCTTCCTGGGTCATACTGCCAGGAGACTAACCAATAAAAAACTCTCAAGTTTCCCCAAGACAGAGCCAGATCATTGGAAATCCAAACCTTAGAAAGGGGTCAGATGAAAAGTCAGGCAGGCCAGGGGCTAGGAAAAGCCTAGAGAATGCTGACTTCTGTCATGGATCACAAGTTGAAAAGGCAAGCCCTTGAATATGCAAGCATGGCTGTGGCAGGTGCTAGACAGAAACATGTAGTTAACATTTCCTGCCCTAATGGAGGGACAAGCTTGGGTAGAAATAAATTTTCAGTATTTATGATTTCAAGCAGAATACAAATAGGCTAGCTCTGTGCTTCAAATCAGTATAAGTAACCTTTACACCACATACACATATCTAAAAAAAAAAAAAAAAAAAGCCAAAAACAAAGCTGTATTGCTTTTAACAAGGGCATAATAGACAAGGAGGAGAATGGATTCTAAAAAAAAATCTCCCTTTAAAAAATATCTGGTTGAGACTAGATCAGTGAAGTATTATAGCAACCATACACAGAGAGCTCATTAAAATGATGTTTTAGTGGAGAAAATACCATTTTGCTTTTGACAATGTTTTCACTTTTAGAGACAGTAAACACAAACAACTTGCTAGGAAGAAGTCTGAAAGGTAGAAATGCCTTGACTCCAAGTAATGTGTCATACCTGAATAATAATTTGGATAAGCTGCACTTCTTGTAGAACAAGTATACGATCGGTCCAAATTTCCTCGCCTGGAAGGTAAAATCTAAACAAAACAAAAGTTCTTTCTTAAACCATATTTTTTACAATAAAACAAAAACTTACACTAGGAAAAATATATAATTAAACAAGATTATGACATATTTCAGAATGCAATATAATTAATTATAATTATATATATTATAAATAAATTAAGCTACATACTAGTAAGAAAGGAAAACATGATGAAATGATTAAGGCTTCAAGGGGAAAAATGGGCAAAATATCTGTTACACAACTTAATTCAAAGAATGCTCATTAGAAGGTAATACGTATTTAATATAGCCTGTTCTCAAAGCCAGGTGTATCACATATCAAAGCAGCTGAAAAATCAACCTGGTTTTGATTCTCTTCATAACTTTACAGGACAGTTCTTAATCAGAGGTGCTGCTGCACCCCAGTACAAATCTGGAAATGTGTAGATATATATTCAGTTATCAAAATGATCACTGGGGGCAGATGCTACAGGTATTCAGTGCCCAAGGATACTAAACATTCTGCACACAGCAAAGAATGGTCTCATCCTAATTAGTAATGGCTGCCTACTGAGAAAGACTGCTTTATTAACAGTCCTCAAACCTTGGAGATTTTTTAAACTGCAGATTCTGATTCAGCAGGTATGGGGTAAAGCCTGAGATTCTGCTTTTCTAATAAGGTCTCAGGTGATGCTGCTGCTGCTGGTCCCTTGAGAAACTAAGCTTTATAGAACAGATGAATTTCAGAGCTACTGTATATTTTCATAGTTTCCCCCCATTTAATGCTCAGCAATTTTAAGACACCAGTTTAAAAGAACGCTGATCTCTGTATTAGTTAATTGTAATATTCAGAGGAATAATAAAGAGTTTCTAAAAGGTATCATTCTCCAAGAATTTGTACATAGCCTGGCTCTTATTTAACTTTAACGTATCAAACAGAATTCCAAATACTAGCATTACTGAGTGTAAAAAGTTTACATATATTCTTGTGCTTTTGAGTGTGGCATTTAAACTCTATCAGATGAAAACTTAAGCCAAAATAATTCATTAATTAAGGAAAGAAAATTATTACTAACCTGATGGTCAGAAAGTGAAAGCTGGTCCTCTGGAAAACCTGTTTGTGACAGGAGATGGGTTTTGAATATGGAGTTGTGGTTCACTAAAGTTACTTCTCCAGCATCCATCCTCATCCTATCAGCAGTATCATCTGGGGAAAGAGTCCGGATTAGTTCAAGTCACATAATTCTTCAATACCTACTTTCCTATGAACCAATCTTTTCACCTAATAAAAATGATTTCCCCCAAATACCGCTACAGTCAAATAAAACCGCTCCTTCATAACTCTTGGCAAGAAATCTCAAAATGTCACTGTCAAAAAAACAGGCCCATGTGCAGAAACTGGTTAATTTGGAATCGAGATCATCTACTAAATAGTTCAAAACTTGTACAAGAATAAAAAGAGCTTAATTCAAAGTTTTAAAAATAATGAAATTTTCCCAAAAGAAAAATTTTTTTATTTTAACTGTAGAAAAAAAAAAGGGGAAAAAATTTCACCATTCAAAGCAAATACTCTTAACCCTGGTTTATTTCCTCTGTTTCAACTCAACAAGGTGCTTTAAAATTTAATCCACTTGAAAATTTTTTCTGCAAAAAGCGTAATTTATTCATATAGCTCTTAACAGATATCAGCTCAGTTACTGTATACTGTGGCAGAACTGTACTTTATTACCATTTTTGAGACCTTTGTTACCATAAAAGAGTTAGAATAGGAACAAGTGAGAGCAAGGGAACTCAGGGATTTATACTGCTATCAGCAATGAGAGAAAAGGGAAACAAATGACCAGGAGAAAGAAGGTAGACTAAACAAAAGGAAAAAACGGTAGAGGGAAGACTAATGTGGACTTAAGAGGAGCCTATGGGATATTATAAGATCGAATTGTATAGATTTTTCAACCTATTCCTAAACTGACTATTAGTCTTGACCTTATACTGTTCCCTGTTATAGACATAAAGTACTATGAATAGCAGAAAATGTTCCAATCACAATTAATTCTCAATGCCACTAGCTAAATGAAATTTAAATTTTACCTTAATCAAATTATTTATCACATAGAGGGCAGTATAACAGTACTAAAGAACAAGGACCCTGGAACCAGTCCCTGAGTTTAAATCCTGGCTCTGCCAGTTATAGCTGTGTGATCCTAGGCAAGTTTCTTAACTTCTGTGTCTCAGTTTCTCTGTCAACAAAATGGAGATAATAATAGTACCTACTAGGTACTAAAGTAAGTCCCCTACATACAAACGAGTACCGTTCCGAGGGCGCGTCCGTTAAGTCCAGCTTGTTTGTAAGTCCAACAAAGTTAGCCTAGGTACCCAACTAACACAATTGGCTATATAGTACTGTACTATAATAGGTTTATAATACTTTTCACACAAATAACACATAAAAAACAAACACACAAAAAAAGAAAACATTTTTAATCTTACAGTACCTTGAAAAGTACAGTAGTACAGTGCAGTAAAACGGCTGGTGCTTCTTAGCAGTACCACCTACATTACTGCTGCTTCACGTTTGCTTCCAGACATCCTGGGCTTGAAATAAAGACACCGTACTACTGTACTCTACACAGTACTGTACAGTAAAGTACACAAAAGCACAAGGACTTGTAGAGGATGCACACACGTGACAATGTACACCAGACACGTGAACTAACTTACGTGACTGGACATGCAAACGCATGTTCGCATCTTTGAAAAGAAAGTTCACAACTTGAAGGTTTGTATGTAGGGGACTTACTCTATTAGGTATTTTAAGTACTTAAAAAGCAAGTCCTTGCACACAGAAATGCTTGCTACTGTGTATTTAGCTTTTTCAACACAATGAATGAGAAAGTGCTTTAAAATGTTGCTATAAACAATATCCCAACCAAAAGAAAATTGTTTGGTATACTGTATTACATAATTAGGATGAGATCTCCTTTAAAATTATTATTAAGCACAAAGACACAAATATTGAAAATATTATTAAGCACAAAGATGCAAATATTCTTTCACTCGAGCTTATCTAATCAGAGTAACTAAAAGGATTGAGCACTACTTCATAGTCAGTCTTACCCATGTCAGGTATTTTCACATCACTGACTTCAGCAAAGATACAAAGTCCTATAAAAGAAGACAGAAAATAGAAATGTTACATTCTGAAACATCTCTTTCATGTCATTACACAACAGGAAGCCACTCAGAAGTGACACTTGTATTCTTAGTGGAGAAAAATAGAACATGGTAAGGCAAGTTGATGGGAAGAGAATGGGAACTAAAACTAGCCTGAGGTAGTTCCAAACATTTCTGCAACCTGTGTAATACTACAGAGCAATTATGGACTACCCACAGAATCACAGATTACAGCACAAAGCAGGTCAGGAAAGCCAACCCTTTGCAGATTAATTTGCATATGATCATAAAGTTAGTGACTGCACTGAAATTACAGCCTAAACATTCTTCCCAATCCATTAATCTTTCTATTACCTCATGCGAAGCCATTTTATTTTATTTTATTTGGACCATTTTTAAAGTCTTTATTGAATTTGTTACAATATTGCTTCTGTTTTATGTTTTGGTTTTTTGGCCCCGAGGCACATGAGATCTTAGCTCCCTGACCAGGGTTCCCCCTGCATTGGAAGGCAAAGTCTTAACCACTGGACCACTAGGGAAGTCCCACTAAACCATTTTATAAACAAGTGACAGATCTTGTGGTAGTCCTGTTAGGACTTCTCTTCCATATGTCTTAGCAGCCAAACAAAAAGTTATCAAGGAACACTTCGCTGTTGTACTAAGTACTTTTTCCCCCATCACTACTCAAACAGTTGCAAACCAAAGCCCCTTTGCCTACATGAAATTATTTTTTTCCTCGATATATCTAATTTGCCCAGAAAAAGAAGTTAAAAGTCTAACTGATGGAACTAGGTTAATAAATGTACCCTTGGACACAGGCTTCTTGGCAGATTTACAATAGGAGAAGACTAGAGATGGTACATATATATAGTCATAATCTTATCACATATTTTTAAAAAGATTGAGCACTTCACCAAATACATAGCACTATCAGAGCTGCAATCTAAGGAAACTGCATGATGATGACAGGAATTCTTTACGGCCCCAATAACGAAGGGCACACATAAAGGAAGGCTGCTTGAGCTTCTCCTGGCATAGGTACAGACTAAGCTGAGTAATCATCTGATTACCTAGTCTTGCCAGGGAGGTTTCCCAAAGAATTTAAGCCCTAGATTTAGGCTTCAAATGTATTTCCAAATGCTCAACTTACTAAAAGGTTTCGATCTGGTAATTCTACACATTATTCTTTCCGCTTCTTTCTTTTTTAATAAAGCCAAATTCCCTGGGTCCCCCATTAAGGGAAAAAAAAAATCCTATCAGCCAATAAACTAGCAGTGGCTTTTTCACATTTCACTCTTTCAGGTCATCCCGTAACTGTCATCGCTAGTCTAGTCTTTTTTTTTTTTTTTTTTTTTAACAAACCTACCCTTTTAATATTTATTTAAAGTTTCATAACACACCTGTTTGGCTTGGGTGGGGAGGGGTGAGGGGACATTTTTTTCAGGTTTAGTTTTAAAATATTTGCTCATTTTCTACTGTCTAATCATTTCAGCACTTCCAAAGGTTCCCTAGGACACTTTGCCTCTCTTCTCTCCCTGTCCCCCAGCCGCCCCCAACTCTGGGGGCCCATGGGCCAGGAGTCATCACTAGTCTTTTTTGTTGTGTTAAGAAGAATGCCAATTTAAAAGCCTGGTGCCCATTAGAACAATCCCATGTTAACTTCCTTTGCATTGCTGAGATAGATGTGAAGAGGGAAGCAAGCAAATCAAAGAATGTTAGAGATTATGTCCAGTAGTTAAGTGACTTGCCTGAAATCACAAAGATGGGGCAAAGGGAAGACAAAAATCCAGGCAGCCTCACTTCCAAGCAAATGTTCTTTCAATAAACAATACAAAATCACATCCTTTAGCATATCCTTATTCAAGGATTCATACACATTGGCAAGATAAAAGTAATCCCTAGTTAATTCTGGGGAATGCACACTTTTTTTATAATTTTAAGAATTAAAGCCCCACATTTACATTTTAATACAAATATATCCAGCTTCTTCAGTGTGCTACTTCCTTTTTGCCACTTTGCAAATACAATGGGAGACGGAATATTTTACCCCAAGATTCAACATGAAATGGTGGACCTGGAACCTCTGATACCACCAAATTCTTTCAAGCGTAAGAATTTTTTCCCTCTAAGAAGAGCATTCTAGTAACACATTTTCTACTTCACTTTGTTCATTTAATTTATTAAAAGAACATAAGTAGTTACAGGTATTCAGGTGAAGTCAGGTAAGTAGCTGAACACAAGATAATAGGAAATCTGAAAGAAAAAAAAAGATGGCAAAGTCCTGGCAATAACAGAATGTAATGAGTATGGTAAAACATTTATAAGTTTACATACATGCAAAGAGGTGATAATAAAAGTGAATGTTTAGAGCTATGATGAAGTTTTTTGAAAGTATATATTGAGGAGAGGCATTGTACAATTAGCTTTATGCAGGACCAAGATGTAGTAAGAACAATTTATGATATGAGAAGGGTGTGGAAGTGATCATATGAATTATCCTACTACGAACTCTGGGAAATTATGTTTATGAGACAGTTTGTACCATATCATTATGTACTTTTGTTCTTGTTTTTCATATTTTTACAAGGAATCTCTCCAATTAGACTCTAACACTTTAAACACCAAAGATTCACTTTCTTTCATACACAAACATTTACTGTGCACCAATAACATACAGGGGACTGGTGATACACAGATGAATAAGAACTGGTCCCTGCTGCTGAGAATCTTACTGTCCACGGGAGGAAACCAGATTCATCAATAGATATTACAGCCATAAAATAAAGCTGGTGCAATTGGTAGGAGGTGTAGGAGTCAGCTAAAGAAAAGGAAAGACTTCCGAAGCAGCAGTCAAGAGTTACATCATCTTAGCTTGAGGCAGAAGAACCTGTCTTTTAATCCATTTGCTCCCTCTAGATTTGCCATCAGATGGGTGATACGAAGACCATCTTTGCAGTTGGGATAATTAATTGGAATTAGGTTAAGAGTGAATGAGGCTTCTCAAGATAAAAACAAATGAGGCTTCCAAAATGGGACTAGAGGGAAAAAAGGGAAACTCTAAATTGGAAGGTTAAGGGATCATGCTTAAAGAGATGCTTAAGGTTTCACGGTAACTGCAATTTCAAATTCAGTGTAATCTATCTTTCAACACGAGTCCTTAACACAAATTATCTTTATAGAGAGGAAAGATTTAGGAGATGATGCGATCTACTCCATCCAAAAACATCCAATTGGAAGAGGGACCCTAAATCAAATAGTTAGTGGCCTATAAAAGGCTTTATATAAATTTCATAAGAATCACCACCACCCCAAATATAAGTGAACCAAACGTGAGGTGAAATGACTTAACAAGGCTGACGTGAAAGTGATAAAGAAGCAAGTTATTGCCAACAAGATAGTGGAAATACTGCAGAGGCACCGATAAACAGAAATCACCAAGCTCAAGAGAAACTGGGCATATATCCAGAGAGATCACGTTAGGGGACCCCAAGAAACAGACGGTTGAAGGGAATTACCAGAAGGCGATGAGCCAGGTAAGCAAACGGTGGCAGTTAAGGGGATTTTCATAACCTGGGCAGGAGGGTCCGGACGTTTCTCTCTGGTGGTGGCACTAGCGGTATGACATCTCGGGGAGACACCACAGAGTAAAAAGAGTTGGAGAAATGTTTACGTGAGACGCAGAAGTAGTCGAGAAATATCTTTCAGGTCTCGAGGAAGGCGGGAGGTGAAGCAGGTATAACAGAAAAGCTGAGCTTCCCGGTGAAAACAGCTTTCCCCTGAGAGAAAACCTGCTCTGGCGGGAAAGCCCCGAAATCCCAACCGGCCTTTTCCTCACACGTAGGGCTGGGTGCTGAGATGGGGCCGGCCGTGACCTTAGGGAGACGGCCTCTCCTCGACCCCGGAGAAAGAGGCCTCAAGGAACGGCCTCGGGA
Organism: Monodon monoceros; assembly: GCF_005190385.1. Taxonomy (NCBI): domain Eukaryota; kingdom Metazoa; phylum Chordata; class Mammalia; order Artiodactyla; family Monodontidae; genus Monodon; species Monodon monoceros. Next base: position 36,718,514 of record NW_021703783.1, read on the forward strand.
AACCTAACTAACGGCCACCGGCCAGATCGCGGCCGGCAGACAGCAGGGGTGAGGGGAGGTGGTCCCAGGGGGCGGGGCAGAGGAAAAAGCGCCGTCCCCACAGCCGTCCCCGCTTCCGTCCAGCCCAGCCCAGGCTGCCGGGCCCGGGCCCGCACTGCCTCCCGGCCCAAGCTCCCTCCATCCTCACCCCTCCCCCAGCTTCCCGCCGCCACTCACCGAACCGGAACCGGCTGCTATGCGAAGGGGTTTCCGGCCGGGCGCGGAAAGCAAAACCCGGGAACCGCCGCGAACCGGAACCGCCTCCACAACACCGGAAGAGCTGTTCGGTGGCAGCGGAGGAAGGGGGTGGGGTGAGAGGTCAAAGAGCAGAGTCGAGGACCCGCGCAACGCCTGCGCAGTGTGGCGAGGCCTGAGAAGCCAAGGGATCATCTGAGGCTGTGGTTATAATTTCCTCTTTCAGTTTTGGCTTTTTCTCGTTCTCGTTGTTAGAATACTGTTAGTTGCCCTTCGTCCTTCGCTTTTCTCTGTTCCCTCGGCCCCCTTACCTGCTGCCTTCTGGTTCCGCTCTGGCGATTTTTGCTTACGCTCTGGTTTCCATGGCAGCTTCTTGCTGTGGCCCTCGATCTGCGGGAACCTGTGGCCACCTTGACAGATGTTGACCTGAGAGCTAAATCTAACTCAGGCTAGATTCATGTTTTATTGAGAATCACAAAACGTTAGTGCGTGTAGAGGTTATTGGTGATCATTCAGTCTGAGTTTCAGAAATGTGAAGTCTTTTCCCAAAGTTATAAAGTACATGGCAGATCTGGGCCTAGTAAACAAGTTTCTTAACTTGCAACCCTATACTCTTTGCACTACATCATGCTTGATTGGCCATTGGGGAAAAGGGGGTGGGGAGCAGCTTGGGATTGGCTTAGGTTGGACTCTAGAAACGTGTAGAAATTTCCAGAACTCTGGAGGAGTTTGAAACACTCCTCCAGGAGGTGTGAGGAAAGCTATCTGGGGTCAAACCCAGATTTCTGCCCTCTGAAGAACTAAATGGCCATGTTGTTGTTCCTGGGACCGAATTGATTAACCTTTAATCTTTATTTTTAAGAGAAAATAATGAGAAGAAATGTGTTTGTTCATTTAGACTTGTTACCAAGTCCCTCAGCTTGGCGGGCCTCAGGACCCAAGCCCTGTCTAGAAGTCTTGGAGAAATGCTTCTGAGTAAGCACTCTAGACCCAGATGACAGCCACAGTCTGAGGTCAGACTTGGCTGAGCTGGAGGCCCCCAGCCATTTAGCTACTCCCAGCTGCTGGAGAAGATGCGTGCTGAGTTCAGGATATCTTGCCCTGTCAAATGTATAAAAGTAGATTATATGTATCACTTCATATGCTGACATTTTATACTGTCAGGTCCTAAGGCCTGTTAGTATTGAACATACCTGGTCCATGTCACTTTTGTCCATCTTAATCATTCCACAGATCTGTTGATTTGCATTAAACTCTGTCTCTATTTCTAGGAGACAACCATGCATAAAGAGGAGTTGCATCTGAAATTTTTCATGTGTGTGATTCAGTCTCGCCAGTTAGTCAGGACTCCTCAGAGAACAGGTACCAGTGTCTCCTGATCATACTCAAGTGACAGAATGGGTTCTCTTGCAGGGAATCGCAGTACAGGATATGAGACTTACTAGTGTAGAGGCAGGCTTTAGCAGTCAACTGACCTTGTTTTTCCATCCCCACTATGATAAAATGTTTATGACTGAGTCTTGTCTTTTCCTTGTACAAGTATCAGGTGAAATTTTGGCCTGATGTGTGGGGATAGGCCCCAGGCAGGTAAGGAGGACTTGGAAGTTGAGGGAGAACAAGATTTATAGCACATGAGCTGGTAGTTGATTTCTCTGTCCTTTGTGAATTATTTCAACCTTTCCAGGTTCATCTGTGGGAGTCCTTGTTGCCATTGGAATTGACACTCCAAAACCTATAAGATAAATAGAGTCCCAAAGAAAAATGGCTTTCTCTTCCACCCCAGTCTTAAAGTTTCTAGTTATGTGTTCTGCTTTTACCTCATTTATGTCAAAATAGTAGAACCTTTTGGAGGTAAGATAGTTGTTGATAAGAGTCATCACTTCTCTAATTTGTCACTGGATTTATGTGAAAAATGCCCTGGAAAGCTAACTGAGAGCCTTAGAGAAAGTGAAAGAGAATAAAGAGCACTCCCCTCCCTGAATCCCACCTTGAGGGTGACCTAGAAATGTTGCTTCTCAGCTGAGGAAGCTTCAACTTGCAGCATGCTCATACAAAAGCCACCATCCAAGACAGACGCCTTGAAGAGTCTAGATACTATGGATGATCCAGACACCGTGGAAGGCATACCTATTTTTAAAAATGGTGAGGCACGTGGTTAAACAAGGGGGAGGAATGTGGAAAGGAGTATTGGAAAGTGAAAAATTTATGAGTAGCATTATAAATTAGGATAGACTTACTGAATTCAAAATATGAGTTAAGACGCAGGGGAGAAAGTTGGTGTGTGTGTGTGTGTGTGTGTGTGTGTGTGTGTGTGAGAGAGAGAGAGAGAGAGAGAGAGAAATCTGTAAAATTACAGAAAGAGGGACAGTTCCCTCTATGAAGAATAGCTTGATTTAGTCAATAGTAAGTCATTTGGCTCCCTCATAACTGTAAGCTGCTAATCTGGTTTAACCTATTATGAGGAACCTTGATATATAAAAATGTGAAACTTAAAAAAATAAATTAAGGAGTCATTATATCACAAAGTGATTCCAAATATCATAAAAAATATGCACCTTCAGAATCCACTTAATAACAAATTTCTCTTTAAGTAGTGTCCAACTCTTAGGCAATTTATATGAAACTTCAGAAACACATTTCTGTGTTTCTTCTCAACTTAAATATATCTGTATTGGAGTCAGTTCACTGCAAACATTTATTGAGTTCCCACTACGTACCCAATAATATGCTAGAAATGATAAGAGAGGTTGTAACATAACCTTGTCATTGTCCCAGTAGTTTACAATTTGGAAATGCCTTAGAGTTTCTTTAGTCCAACTCCTTATATTTCCAGAAGGAATTCAGGTCTAAAAAGGTTTTTCTCAAGAAGTTAACGAATTCATTGGAGTAATTACTCCCAGCACCTATGAAGTATATAGCAATATTTATTCAATAATATTTGAGCACTTACTATTTGAAGTCATTGTACTAGACTCAGTAGATGAGAAAATGAACTAGATGCTTTCCCTCTCCCCCAGGAGCTGACGATCAAGAAGGGAGATAATAAGTTAAGAGCTTGATAACTTTGGTTCAAAAATGTTGAATTTGAAAAGAGGATACCTTGAAGATGTAGGAAAGGAGGGGCCAGCTGACTGCTTAGGTAGAGTTTCACTGAGCTCCAGCATGTTAGCAGGGCACCATGGTCCAGGATCCAGTCCTAAGCTTTAAAGTGGCATACACTCTAACTTAATTCAGTCCCCTTAGTGTACCCAGGGTTAACCAGACTCACAAGAAAATGGTTTGTATACAAGAATTCCAGTTTATTAAGCTGTTGGAAGAATACATATCTGTATATGGCAACTGTGTGTGGTCTGTGTCCCTTTAATCAGACATTGCTTTGCCCATGCATAAAAAGCTGCTAGGTAAAGAAATAAGCCCAGCTGGTGGACTTGTCCTACAGTTTCCCGAATTTGTATAGATTATTTCGTATTTGCCCTCTTCTTCCCTGCTTTTCCCATTCTCATTTTGCTCTATACTTAATACTCACCTCAGACCCCCTTTGCTCTGATGACCCATTTGGAACTGCTTCTGTGGTCTGAACTCAGCATTATCCCATGGACAAAATTTTGATGTTCATCTTCTGCCTTTAAGCACTGAGGCCTCAGGTAAGAGCTACATTTAACCCTTCCAACTCTCCCATTAGAGACTGAGAATCAAATATCTTCCCAATTTGCCCCACTGGGGCCTCCATTCCTCCTTTTCCGCCTTTCTCCCTGCCTACTTCCCCTCCTTCATTCCCTCCTCTTCCCTTCCTTTTCTTCCTTCCTCTCTACCTCCCTCCTTCTCTCCCTCCTTTTTGTTCCTTCCAAGAAAAGTTGTTTAGCACATATTATGTCAGGTACTGTACTTGGCACTGGGAAAAAAGTAAGGAAAATCAGTACATTGCCTGCCCTCATGAGGTTTATGGTCTTGTGGGAGGAAGACAGTAATCACATGATCACACATGTGGCTAGATAATTAGAATGATGCAAGTACAATGAAGGAAAAAAATACCATGTAATCAGAGTGTAAAACAGAGCACCTAACCTGGCCTGAGAAGTCAGAAAGACCCTTTCTTGGGAAGACCTGAGAGATGAGTATGCATTAGCCAGGCAAAGGGGGAAGAGAAGCTTTCTGGGAAAAGGGACAGTAGGCTCTGAGATGAGAAGGAGTTTGGCTCATTGGAGGAGTAGAGAGGCCAGTACAACTTGAGTGAGGTGAGGAGTAGCTGGGGAGCCAACTATAAAGATAGTAGAAGAGCCAAATCATGCTATGCCTTCTGGGTCTTACCACTTCTAAGCTGTAAGAACCTGTATTCTTGCTAAAGGAAAATCAGTGGGAGCTCTGCCTCTATCAAGATTGCCTTCATCTCAGCCTAGTCACCATTCAACATTGAGCTCCCGATCCCAACCTCTCAGGACCAGCTCCAAGGAACTTGTGTTTTCATGAAGCTAAAATTTTCAGGGCTTTTATAATGTCAACTAAATTGGAAAGATCATTGAGTGGGAAAATAGCCTTAAAGATGCTTTTCTTCCAGTCAAGTATGCAAGGATACCAGTAGACCTGTGGAACCCTTTTTTTCATCTTCCATTGGTTAATAGAAATGATCTTATTTATCCTCTTGGACCACCCTACTCTGAGCCCCCTGTTAAACTGCCTCTCAGTTAACCCAGGGAAATGTGTATAAGAGCCTGAAGATATATTCCTTGGACTTGCTAAACAGCTAGGCCTTTCACATTATGCTTGATGAGGTAAAGCAGAAGATCTGAAGTAGAAGACTCACTCCCAATATTGTCTTATATAATGATTATTTGTCTTCTCTTCTCTGATATCCCCCTAAACTTTCTTCTTTAAGAAAAGAAAAAGTGTATCTGGTCCAAGCTTGAGTCTTCACACCTCGGCTAAAGACTTTGTTTACCTCTGCCTTTATCAAGACTTGAATGTGGTGCTTCAGCCTGCGGTAGGGGTCATCTTGTTACCTGTAACCTCTTTCTTGAGCTAGCTTTCTCAAGAAGTTGATCCTCATTGGCAGAAATTACTCCATAGGAACCCCCCAGGCCTTTGAGACATGCAGATTTATTCTTCAAGTGACTGGTGTTCCTGGACCACCACAACTTAGAACAATGGTTCTTAAACTTCATTGTGCATCTGAATCACTTGGAGGGCTTGTTAAACCACATTGCTCTGCCTCAGCCCCAGAGTTTCTGATTCAGTAGGTTCCAGGTAGGGCCCAAGAATTTTCATTTCTGACAAGGATCCAGGTGATGCTGAATCTGCTGGACTGGAATCAAGAAGCTTTGTCTTAAGCCAGTGCACTGTGTCAGAAACTTTAATATTTGTTGCTAGTAGAGGCTGCAGGGTCTCCAGGGGTCATCCTATGCCAACTAGAGCTAAAGATGACTCTCCAGCGCAGACAGTGGTTTCATGCTTGTGCCCAGGGTCTGTCCTCAGGGAGCTTACATTCTAGTGGAGGCAAACACACAATAGCATATTAGTCAGGTAAGGACTAGATGAGATCCAGGGGTTGTGTAGAAGTGAGAGGACCAGATAGATATTTGTTTCAACCCAGAGAGAGACCCATACCTAAGTGCTACATATGTTTCACAATATGAACCCACCAAGTCATAGTAACCCATTTACAATTCTGATTCTGGCCCAAAGGAAATCTTGGTGATCCTCGGGTATGATACTCCTAACTTCTTCCTGCCTCAGAACCTTTGCATTTGCTATTCTCCCCATCTGAAAGCTCCCCCTCCAACTGGTAGCATGGTTTTCTCTACTGTTTGTTCAGACTTCTTCCTAGAATGTCATTTCAGCAAAGTTTTTCCAGAACACCCTACTTCAGATAGCACACTTGTTGCTCTGCTTCTTTGCCCTGCTTTATTTTTCTTCAAAGCATTTATCACTAATTGACTAACTTGTTCATTATCTGCTTTCCTCACTATTATTTAAGCTCCATAAGGATAGACAGGTTTCTTTTTCCCAATCCTGGATCCCCTTGTGTCTAGAACAGTGCCTAACATGTAATAGGTGCTCAATATTTGTTGACTGAACACAAGAAACCTATATAGTATGCTATTTCCTCTTCTCCTGGGTTAGACTTACACCTGGATGACTGACATACCTACTTCTCATTCCTAAATGATGGTCCTGGTACACCATCACTAGCATTATCAACATAATCTTTATCTTCTCATACCATCCTAGTGGTAGTGAATGGACTCATGAGTATAGCATACAACATCCTCTTTATTGCCCCTCATCTATACCAGCCTTTAGTAATCATTGTGAAAGAGATCTTCTGTCTTCATGAACTACTCAACTTCCTGGCAGTAATGTCTAATTTTATCCTAGTTTAGAGGGTCCTCTCCAAAGCTCTCTATATGTTTATTTAACTACCATTACTTAACAGGGTTAATGGGCAGAGCATATGAACCAAGTACTTTAGGATACCTCAGCTGGTTTACTCAAGTGCTCTTCCCATCTAGCTGTTGCAGAATTCTCTTTAAACATCTTCTTGTACTTCTCTCCCCCAGAATGCCTTATTTCATGATAATTATAATTTTTGCCCCTATTATTAGCCTGGACTTCATGCCAATATCCCAAATAGCTGTGTAATACCTAGAAAGCTCTGGGGAGTCTAAGAGGACCTTCTAAATGTCTTCCTGTACTATGAGGATCTATGTAAACAATATGTCTTTCATTGCTTGGTACCAGCGTATGACGTATAAGGTGAGCTGTCGTATAAGGTGGCTCTCCTTTGTGCACATTAGCTTTACCCAATGTGCTGAAAACAAGAAGACCACCAACAGATAGTACAAGGTAGAAGAAATAGTAGACTTTAACCACATGGCCTTCTGGGTCCAACTGACTTTCTTCTTATGGGTTCAAGTCTTTTTTCCCCTCACTCTCTGCCAAGTCCCCTAAAACCTGAATTCTAGCTACCAACCTCAACAACTGAAGAAAGCTGATTATATTTTGGACAAAGTTCTAGATTTCCAGCAGAACCCTAGCTAATTCCTATCATTGAGTCATTAGAATGGGCATAAGCCCCCCTTGAGAAGCCTATTTGAGGACCCCAGGTTTTTTTCCAGTGCAAACCCAGGACATTTTAGCTTTCTCCTCTGGAAGAGGGGCCCAGGGTGTCTGTCCTTTTTCAGCCCCATTAAACCATACCAGTAATGAAAATAATCTTGTAATAGGGCAAATTCAGCTACTGGCTTAGTCTGGTCACCTCAAGATTTTTTTGGGGTACCATCTCTTGTTTGCCTAACTTGCTGCTTTGTTTTTGTGACTCCTGGTCCTTAACTCTGCTAAGCTGTGTGCTTTACTCCTGACAATTTCCTTAGGCACCCTAACTTGTATGACGATGTTTAGACCCCTTTCTCAACCTCTTCTTCCTTAGTCACCATACTATATTTACCTGTAGGCGTCACATACCAGCACCATGCCCTGAGGGATGCTTCTCAGACTCCCCTGTTAGAGGCCCGAGGATTGGATATATACCATAGTTTTTAGAACTTCCCAGATCTCAAACATTCCCTTCTGTAATCATTCCACCATCAAATTATACATCCAAATTTTGATTCATAAGTCAACCATAGCTCACTAAAATGCCCCTTCCAAGTTGTTAAGATTCCTGGGAAACTATATTTGAAATTTAAGTTTTTTGATAAACAGAAAATTATGAAAAAGTGAAATGTATGGTCTTGGAGTTTAAGATTAAAATTAAGGAAAATCCATATAAGGAGCTGTCATGGTTTTATCATATCATCCATCTCTCTAATACTGGAATATGTTCTCTCAAACAGTACTAAATAAACACTGCCAAATTCTTACTATCCAGGTCCCATTTTTTTTCTTACTCCATTTTCCCTCAACTAATATATTTATGGCATAAGAATTTGATATATTATAATTGTTAATTGGGTTATTGACTTCTTCAATTATATCCCAGGTCCAATGAAATATAAGCTTCCTATGAACCTTTGATAGCCCCTCTAGATAAGCTTCTTGAGAGCTTATTATACCTCAGTACCTGACACAGTGGCTGGCACATAATGAGTCCTCAATAAATATTTGTTGAATGTATGAATAAATTAATAATGAATAAGGGTTTCTCAAAATTCTTATCAAGAAGACATTTACAGCCATTTCTTAATATGATGTATTTCTTCCATTAGCTACTCTCTATTTTGGGTTGGTTTTTTACTAATTTAGCTCTCAGAGAGTAACATCTTCAAATTTGGGTATTACACCAGGATTACCATAGGCAAGGCCTAAGTACTTTCTGTGATTCCAACCTCCAACTGACCTGAAAGTTCCCTAGGTGCCTTTTAAGATGATATTCCTTTGAATTGTGCTCATATAGTTTTCTAGGAGCTCCTAGGGATGATTGATCCCTGGACAGAAAAAGGGATCTAAAGGATCAAGTATCTTGGGATAAGGCTATGAGTCAGTGAGTGACATTTCCTTGTCTTTACCTAGTTAAGGTAGACTCATTAATGTAGTAATTCATTAAGAACACTTTCAATGAAGATATAGGAGTCTATAGTGGGTAGAAAGGGGAAGGGGTGGATTGATTTTTAAATTTCAGCCTTTAGATTAATTTTTGGAGTTAAAAACCCCAGAATGTATGGGGAGCTTTTCCAGCCTCTCCTTTTTCAAATTTTAAATACATATTTATTGAGATGTAATTCACATATCATAAAATTCACCCATTTAATATGTATAATTTGGGCTTCTGTCTTCCAGTTTCCCCATGTAAGGCGCTTGGAAGTCATACTCCGTGCTAACAGCAAGTAATAGTAAAAAGACTGAAAAACCAACAACTCTTCTTGAATCTGTAAGAGAGGGGAAGACAAAGGGCAAACTGTTGACCCCAAAATTGGAGAGACAAACAGGTGAATACAGTTTATCACAGCTTAACTGGAGCAGAGACCCATGAGTGGAAATCTCGGGAACCAGTGAAGGGGTAGGAAAGCCTGAACTGTAATTGATAAATTGCTGGAGGCTCAGTGCACACAATTCTAGGAGTAAAAAACTATAGGGGGATCCAATCAAAGGAGGACCTCATAATATTGTGAGATTTACTTCCAGGAGTTTGACCAGATTCCCACAGTAAATATCAGAGAAAAATCTCCTTGGGCTTCCAGCAGGGAGAGGAGAAGAGGAACCATTTTGAACTAAACCAGAGTGCTACCAAGTCCAAGCTTATACTGCCTTACTCATGACAAGCCAGTAAATTGAGAGATGAGTTGTTGGGGCAAGGAATAGCAGCTTTATTTGGAAAGCCAGCAGACTGAGAAGATGGTAGATTAGTGTCCCCAAAAACCATCTTCCCTGAGTTAGAATTCAGGCTTCTTTTATACTAAAAGGGGGGTAAAATCCTGGTTCCTACATGTGTTCATTTCTTCCTCCCTGCAGCCATTCACAGGTGGACCTGGTCAGAAGGTTTCCTGTAAGGTAAACAAAGTATATTAGCTTAACGTTCATTATATGGGAGGCAGGGTTCTCAGAGATGGACCATTATGTATAATTTAAGCTTATAGGCAACATCCCATTAGTGACTGACTTGTAGCAAAAGGAATAGACTACAAAGGTTAAAGTAAAAGAAATAGATCCAATATGCTGTCAGATTTGTTCCTGCCTGTTACAAGAGTACTTTATTCTTCTTAACAAGGCCTGCCTTCAGGAGAAATTAGTTAACCAGAGCCTAACTTACTGGGGTAAGTTATCAGAGTCTAACTGACCTGAGGAAGGGAAATACCCAACTCCAGCCCACTCTAGCTGTCCTATCCCACCTAAGGGGGGTGGGGAGGAAAAAAATGCAAGAAACACTTGTGAAATTCATAGTCCAGAGGCATAGGCACTGTAAAAGACTGAAATCTAACCGTAGGACTGTAGAATGCTTTCCCTCCCTCCATATTTAAGACCACATTATTAAGGCCTATTTACAGCACTTTCTTTTTTTATTTTTTTTACATCTTTATTGGAGTATAATTGCTTTACAATGGTGTGTTAGTTTCTGCTTTATAACAAAGTGAATCAGTTATACATATACATATGTTCCCATATCTCTTCCCTCTTGTGTCTCCCTCCCTCCCACCCTCCCTATCCCACCCCTCCAGGCGGTCACAAAGCATCAAGCTGATATCCCTGTGCCATGCGGCTGCTTCCCACTAGCTATCTACCTTACGTTTGTTAGTGTGTACATGTCCATGACTCTCTCGCGCCCTGTCACAGCTCACCCTTCCCCCTCCCCATATCCTCAAGTCCATTTTCTGTTATCTAGTATGTCATGTCTGGCTGCCAAGAAAAAGTTATAAGGCATATAAAAAGGCAAAAAAACACAATTTGAAGAGACAGAGCAAACATCAGAACCAAATGTGGCAGTGATGTTGGAATTATCAGACCAGAAATTTTGAACACCTATGATTAATGTGCTAAGGGTTCTAATGGATAAAATAGCATGTAAGAACAGACAAGCAATGTAAGCAGAGAGATGGAAATCTTCAGAAATAGTATTATTTGAAACTTGAATTAGTTGCAAATGTATATTGCAAACTCTAGGGCAACCACTAAAAGAAGTAATAAGGTATTACTGATATGCTAAGAAAGGAGAGAAAATAGTCACATAAAATACTGAGGTAAAACCACAAAAGGCAGAAAAAGAGTGGAAGACAAAAATAGGAACAAAGAACAGGACAACAAATAGAAAATGGTAATGAATATGGTAGATATTAATCCAATACTCATTTTGAATGTCAGTGGTCTAAATGTACCAATTAAAAGACAGATTGTCAGAGTTGATCTGAAAACATGACCCAACTATGTGTTATCTACAAAAAAAACCACTTTAAATATAAAGATATCTATAGATAAAAAGTAAATGGATGGAGAAAAATATCCCATGCTAACACTAATCAAAGAAAGCAGGATAATTTTAATTTTAGACAGAGCAGACTTCAAAGAAGAGTTACCAGGGTTGAAAAGGGCTCAATTCTCCAAGAAGATATAATAATCCTTAATGTCTATGTGCCTAACACACAGCATCAAACTACATGAGGCAAAAACTGATAGAACTAAAAGGAGAAATAGATGAATTGACTATCAGAAATGGAGACTTCAGCATCTTTCAGGAGTGGACAGACGTAGCATACAGAAAATAAGTACAGACATAGTTAAACTCAATGCCATCAATGAACTGAATATTACTGACATCAACAATTCATCGAAAGATTGGTTCAAGATGGCGGAATAGAGGACATGCACTCACACCCTCTTACGAGACACCAGAATCACAACTAACTGCTGAACAGTCGATAGGAAGACACTGGGACTCACCAAAAAAGATACCCCACATCCAAAGACAAAGGAGAAGCCACAATGAGATGGTAGGAGGAGCACAGTCACAATAAAATCAAATCCCATAACCGCTGGGTGAATGACTCACAGACTGGACAACAATTATACCACAGAAGTCCACCACTGGAGTAAATGTTCTGAGCACCACATCAGGCTTCCCAACCTGGGGGTCTGGCAACGGGAAGAGGAATTCCCAGAGAATCAGACTTTGAAGTCTAGAGGTATTTGATTGCAGGACTTCAACAGGACTGGGGGAAACAGAGACTCCATTCTTGGAGGGCACACACAAAGTAGTGTGTGCACCAGGACCCAGGGGGAAGGAGCAGTGACCCCCACAGGAGACTGAACTAGACCTACCTGGTAGGGTTGGGGGGGTCTCCTGCAGAGATGGGGGGTGGCTGTGGCTCACCGTGGGGACAGGGACACTGGCAGCAGAATTTCTTGGAAATATTCCTTGGCATGAGCCCTCCTGGATAGCCCCACCAAAAAAGCCTGTAGCCTCCAGTGCTGGGTTGCCTCAGGCCAAACAACCAACAGGGAGGGAACTCAGCCCCACCCATTAGCAGACAAGCAGATTAAAGTTTTACTGAGCTTTGCCCACCAGAGCAACACACCACCAGTCCCTCCCATCAGGAAGCTTGCACAAGCCTCTGAGACAGCCTCATCCACCAGAGGGCAGACAGCAGAAGCAAGAAGAACTACAATCCTGCAGCCTATGGAACAAAAACCACATTCACTGAAAGACAGATAAAATGAAAAGGCAGAGGACTATGTACCAGATGAAGGAACAAGATAAAACCCCAGAAAAACAACTAAATGTAGTGGAGATAGGCAACCTTCCAGAAAAAGAATTCAGAATAATGACAGGGAAGATGATCCAGGACCTCGGAAAAAGAATGGAGGCAAAGATCTAGAAGATGCAATAAATGTTTAACAAGGACCTAGAAGAATTAAAGAACGAACACCTAGAAGAATTAAAGAACAAACAAACAGAGATGAACAATACAATAACTGAAATGAAAAATACACTAGAAGGAATCAATAGCAGAATAACTGAGGCAGAAGAACGGATAAGTGACCTGGAAGGCAGAATGGTGGAATTCACTGCCGCGGAACAGAATAAAGAAAAAAAAAATGAAAACAGCCAAAGAGACCTCTGGGACATTAAACACACCAACATTCGCATTATAGGGGTCCCAGAAGGAGAAGAGAGAGAGAAAGGACCCGAGAAAATATTTGAAGAGATTATAGTCGAAAACTTCCCTAACATGGGAAAGGAAATAGCCACCCAAGTCCAGGAAGCGCAGAGAGTCCCAGGCAGGATAAACCCAAGGAGAAACACTCCGAGACACATAGTAATCAAATTGACAAAAATTGAAGACAAAAATTATTAAAAGCAACAAGGGAAAAATAATATACAAGGGAACTCCCATAAGGTTAACAGCTGATTTCTCAGCAGAAACTCTACAAGCCAGAAGGCAGTGGCGCAATATATTTAAAGTGATGAAAGGGAAGAACCTACAACCAAGATTACTCTACCCGGCAAGGGTCTCATTCAGATTCGACGGAGAAATCAAAAACGTTACAGGCAACCAAAAGCTAACAGAATTCAGCACCACCAAACATCTCTACGACAAATGCTAAAGGAACTTCTCTAAGTGGTAAACACAAGAGAAGAAACGGACCTACAAGAACAAACCCAAAACAATTAAGAAAATGGTAATAGGAACATACATATCGATAATTACCTTAAATGTGAATGGATTAAATGCTCCAACCAAAAGACACAGGCTTACTGAATGGATACAAAAACAAGACCTATATATATGCTGTCTACAAGAGACCCACTGAAGACCTAGGGACTCATACAGACTGAAAGTGAGGGGATAGAAAATGCAAATGGAAATCAAAAGAAATCTGGAGTAACAATACTTATATCAGATAAAATAGACTTTAAAATAAAGAATGTTACAAGAGACAAGGAAGGCCACTACATAATGATCAAGGGATCAATCCAAGAAGGAGATATAACAATTATAAATATATATGCACCAACATAGGAGCACATCAATACATAAGGCAAATGCTAACAGCTTTAAAAGAGGAAATTGACAGTAACACAATAATAGTGGGAGACTTTAACCAATGGACAGATCATCCAGACAGAAAATTAATAAGGAAACACAAGCTTTAAATGACAAAATAGACCAGATAGATTTGATTGATATTTATAGGACATTCCATCCGAAAACAGCAGATTACAGTTTCTTCTCAAGTGTACACGGAACATTCTCCAGGATAGATCACATCTTGGGTCACAAATCAAGCCTTGGTAAATTTAAGAAAATTGGAATCGTATCAAGCATCTTTTCCGACCACAATGCTATGAGGTTAGAAATCAATTACCAGGAAAAAAGCGTAAAAAACAATTCATCCAACAACAGCCAAATATAAATTTTTCTCAGGGTCACATGATTCACCCATACATATTCATTCATACATTCATACATACATGATAACATATTTACCAAGCTAGACCACATTCTGGGCTATAAAAAACATCTTAACTAATTTAAAAGAACAGAAATTATACGATGGCTGGTTTCAGACCACAGTGGAATTAAACTAGAAATCAATAACAGAAAGATAACTGGAAAATCCCCCAATACTTGGAGATTAAACAACATACTTCTAAATAACGCATGAGTCAAAGAAAAAATCTCAAGGGAATTTAAATATATTTTGAACTAAATGAAAAACACAACTTATTAAAATTTGTTGGATACAGAGAAAGCAGTGCTTAGAGGGAAATTTATAGCCTTGAATGTATATATCAGAAAAGAAGATGATCTAAATCTCTTATAATTCCCTAAGTTTCCATCTTGGGAAACTATAGGTGAAGAGTAAATTAAATCCAGAGTAAGCAGGAAAAAAAAAAACAACAAAAGAATTAGAGCAGAAGTCAATAAAATTGAAAACAAGAAATCAACAGAGAAAATTAATGAAACCAAAAGCTGGTTCTTTGAAAAGATCAATAACGTTAATAAATCCCTAGCTAGGGTAACTAAGAAGAAAAGAAAGAGGACACAGATTACTAATACCCAAAATGAAAGCGGGGACATCACTACAGATCCCATGGAAATTAAAAGTATAATACAGGAATACGATGAACAACCCTATGCCTACAAGTTTGATAACCTAGATGGGAAGGACCGATCCCTTGAAAGACACAATCCGCCAAAATTCACACAAGGAGAAACAGATGATTTGAATATGCCTATATGTATTAAAGAAATCGAATTAATAATAATCTTCAAAAAAAGAAAGTGCCTTTTATGTACTTATTGGTTATTTGTATATTTTCTTTAGATAAATTTCTTTTCAAACCCTTGCCCATTTTTTTAATATCACAATTTTATTTGATATTTCATTGAACAGAATATATATTTGAAATTAATAGACTTTATTTGTTAGAGAAGTTTTAGGCTTACAGAAAATTGAGCAGATTGCACAGAGAGTTTCCATATATCCTCTCTGTTTTCTCCTCAGTTTCCCCTATTATTAACATCTTGCAGTGGTGCAGTATATTTGTTACAATTGTTGAACCAGTATTGATACATTATAATTGATTAAAGTCCATAGTTTACACTAGGGTTTACTCTTTGTGTTGTACAGTTCTATAACTTTTGACAGATACATAATGTCATGTATCCTCCATTAGAGTATCACACAGAATAGTTTCACTGCCCTAAGAATCCCTTGTGTTCTGCCTATCTATTGCTCCATCTCTACTCCGAGCCCTTGGCAACCATTGATCTTTTCACTGTCTTTATAGTTTCACTTTTTCCAGAATGTCATATAGTTGGAATCATACATACGTAGCCTTTTCAGACTGGCTTATTTCACTAAGCAATTTGTATTTAAGCTTCCTCCATGTCTTTTCTTGGCTTGACGGGTCATTTTTTTTTTTAATTGCAATATTCCACTGTATGGATGTACCACAGTTTGATTATCCATTCACCTTTTGAGGGGCATTTTGGTCGCTTCCAGTTTCTGGCACTTATGAATAGAGCTGCTGTAAACACTCATGTGCAGGGTTTTGTATGGATATAGTTTTCAACTCATTTGTGTAAATATTTAGGAGTGTGATTGCTGGATCATATGGTAATACTATATTTAGCTTTGTAAGAAACTACAAAACTATCTTTTAAAGTGACTGTACCATTTTGCATTTGCACCAACAAAGAATGAGAGTTCTTTGTTGCTCCACATTCTTGTCAGTATTTGGTATTGTCAGTTTTTTTTTTTTCATTCTAATAGATTGTAGTGGTGTCTCTGTTTTAATTTGTGGTTCCTAATGATATATGATGTTGAGCATCATTTTATATGCTTATTTGCCATCTTCTGTCTTCTTTGGTGAGGTATCTGTTCAGATCTTTTGTCCATTTTTAAATTCGGTTATCTTTTTATTGTTGGGTTGCCAGAGTTACATATTCTCGATACCTGGTCCTTTATCAGATATATGATTTGCAAATATTTTCTCCCATTCCATGGGTTGTCTTTTCACTTTCTTTTTTTTTTATAAATTTATTTATTTATTTGTTTTTATTTTTGGCTGTGTTGGGTTTTCTTTGCTGCGCGTGGGCTTTCTCTAGTTGCAGCGAGCGGGGGCTACTCTTCGTTGCGGTGTGCGGCCTTCTCATTGCGGTAGCTTCTCTTGTTGCGGAGCACGGGCTCTAGGCGCGCAGGCTCCAGTAGTTGTGGCGCACGGGCTTAGTTGCTCCGCGGTTCGTGGGATCTTCCCGGACCAGGGCTCAAACCCGTGTTCCCTGCATTGGCAGGCAGATACTTAACCACTGCGCCACCAGGGAAGCCCCGTCTTTTCACTTTCTTGATGGTATCATTTGCAGTACAAAAGTTAATTTTGTGTAGTCACATGGTTTTATCTCCTAGTCACTTGCATTCTTATTGTTTGTAGAATGTGCAGGTGCAGAGACGAAAGAAAGCGAGAGGAAGGGCAGTAGAAACAGCAAGGAGGTGAGAGATGACTGTGGAGAGGCATTGAAACAAGGCATGGGTGGAGCAGTGGAAAGAGTAAAGAGGATCTGAGTAAAGGCTGCACCTCTTGCTGTGGTAGTATTGGACCTATGTTCCCAGAATGGATTCTGTTTGCTTTGTAGCCCAACAGATATGCTTGGTTCACTATCAGAATCCTGCACCCGCTTCTAGTGCAGTCTTGAGAATGAGGCTATCAAGGCAGGGGTCTTGCCTCTTAGTACTCTCATTCCTAGGTAGCTTCTCCGTATTTTCTCTGAGAAAGGTACGTAAATGTAAAAGGAGTTTTTGAGGTCCTTCCATAGAAAATACCAGTGATCAATGTTCCTCAAGGGCAGGGATTCTGTTTCACTTGTCTTTTCATCTCTCAGAACCTATTACAAAACCTGGCACACAGACTTCCAATAAATGTTTGTTCAAAGGGTGATAGAGGTGGGAGACAATGGATAGGGCCAGAGAGGGAGGCTTATTATTGGCTGTGGAGGATGTTTGAATGCAAGGAGTCTCAGGCAGCCCCCGCTCGGAAAAGAAGTGTCTCTGATGACAACAAGGGAAGCAACTAAATAAATTCTGATTCCCACTGTACACAGGAGCTGATGGATAGATGCGGGGACTCCAGAACCCTCTGAGGAGTGAAGAGACTAAACCGGTGTCACATTTGAGCTGTGTTCTTAGCGGGAGGGGGAAGGGGAGGAGAAAATCGACCAGGAGGAGGCGGAGCCTCCGGGCCAGCATCAGCTTAGTGGAGGCTGGAAAGGCTCTCCTCTTTCCCCTCCCCTGTTGCCTCCACCTGGCTCCTCCCCGTGTTCGCCAAGCTCCCCTCCCCCCTTCCCCAAGGACAATCTGCAAGGAAGACCGGGCGGAGGAGAGCTAAGACTGTAAGGCAAGAGGGGCCCTTGGGTAAAGAGCGAGGGGGAAAGCTGAGAGCGAGGTGGGAATGAACGTGCTGGGAGGAGGCGGTGGGGAGAACAGAAAGGAGCAGAAGGGAAAAAAAGAGGTGGCAGGCATAGCATCAGAAGAAGGAGCTGAGGCGGGGGATGGGTGAAGAATCCTAGCCCCTTCGCTCGGCTTGCACGCACTGCCCCTTTGCCTGGAAATCACGGATGGGTGGGTGGTATTCGGACCTCGTGGCCCTCGGCTGCCCGACTCCTACCCTGGCACTCATCCAGTTCAAATCAGTGCACCTAGAATGCTGCCACTCCAGTATTTCTCCCTCCCGCGTGCTTATCTCCGCGCCTGTGATTTTATATATAGGTTTTAACATATCTGTTTCTACGTGTGTCACTGTTGATCTGTTTATTCATGAATCTGCTTGCATATCTGTGACTGGTGCTTCTATAACATAGAGATGCAGAAGAAGAATTTGAGCTGTATTTTGCCGGTCCGCACTCCTAACCTTCCCCGTTTATGATGAATTCTCTCCCTCACTGAAGCCTCTGTGGGTGGAAGATCCCTGTATGGGTTTCTGCCAGTGATGAGCTCCCAGAGTGGCTGAGAAGAAAAAAACTCAGGGAAAAAGGGATCAGCATAGTACTCACATGTTTTGTTCTTTTCTTTCCAAAATTTTGCCTTCCTATTTGCAACCACTTAGTCTTTCTTTTTTTTGAGAACTGCAGAAATTTGCACAGGAACACTCTGGTTAAATAGGAGAGTGTTTCTATCTATGTGTGTTTGTATTCCTCTCACTGTTTGTCACTATCTTCTTTCTTAGTTCCCATTTGTATCTGTATGTGTTAGAAGTAGAGGGAATATAGAGGTACATCTGTATCCAAGCATATTTTAAAATTTTTCTATATTTGTGTGCATTTCCTGTTGTTTGTCAGTTCACTGATGCTTTCCATAAGAGTTTATTGAACTCCTGTTCTTATGTGCATAGACTTCTTTAGGCTTTGGTAGGCCGTGGGAGAGTTTAAAAAATGAACATGATCCACCCCCCAAGGAGTTTTCAGTCTAGTTGGGGAAATGACTTTAGCAATCATTAGTCCAGGTGTCTGCAAACTTTTTCTGTTAAAGGCCAGATAGTAAATGTTTTAGGCTTTGCAGGCTATCGGGTCTCTGTCACAATAATCTCTTCTGCACAAAAGCAGCCATAGATAATATGCGAAAGAATGTGAGTGGTATGAGCACTGAAATCTGGATTTCATATAATTTTCACATGTCATGGAATTGTTTTTTCCACCACTTAAAATGTAAAGACTTTTCTTAGTTTTCTGCCATACAAAAACATTAGAAGGGCTTGATTTGGCCTGTGGGCTGTAGTTTGCTGACTCCTTATCTAGTCCAACCTTTTCAGTAAGTAAGAAGCAATTAAACTATCGCATAAAGTAGTAATTAAGTGCTAAGTGAATGATCTGGTTTCAGACAATGTGTGATTAGAGGAGGTCCAGAAAGAAGCCCTCCTTGACCTGTGGTAATCAGTGAGGGCTTAATAGGTTTAACAGGGATGTGAGTAGGACGGGCCTTAAATAATGGAGTAGGATATTGATCTGTGGAAAGAACCAAGGTGGCCTTCCGGACAAGTGATGCAGTGTGCACAGGCACAAAAGTGGGGAGGAACAAAGAAATGTTCAGGTGATAACGGAGCAGAGAATTCATGGGAGCAAAGGTTGAAACTCTAGGCAAGAGTTAGATCATGGAAGTTTGAATGCCAACCCAAAAAGTTTGGGTTTATCTGTCAGCACTGATTATATGTAGCATGTCTGTGAATCTGTGTTTGTTAACAGCACTATGTGTGTTTCTGTATGTTTTTCTTCATGAGTGTCTCATTGCATGTATTTTATTGGCATGTGTGTGGATCTGTATGTGGATGTGACCTATGTCTTTATCAGCAGCTACCCTGATTGCCCTGGGTTCACAGCAGAAACATGAGCTGTATTTAAAGGTCATCAGCTCCTGTTCGTGTGAATGAATCCTCCCTCCACCGAGGCCTCAGGGGCCTATGACCTTCCCATGGAGGTTTATTTTGTGTCTCAAATAGAGTGGAGAAGGGAAGCACAAGCAGAGGGAGACCAGCTATTGTAGTAAGCAATTCAGGTGGAAAGGGGCAATGAGGACAGAAAGGAAGAGAAGGATAAGGGAAGATAATAAGAAGGAAGAATAATAGGGTTTGGTAACCATTTTGATTCTGAGAGTAAAGAGGAGATAAATTTAAAAAATAACAGATTTTAGCCCGGATAACTGGGAGAGTGATGATTCCATTGGCATTTTTATGGATACAAAAGTAGGTCTTTTGTTTTCCTTTGAGAGAGAGAAGCCCTAAAGACAAAAATATGAAGGTGTTCACATGTCACGTGTACATATCTGTGTATATGTGGCAGTGATTTTGTGTTACTCTTCCCATTTGATAGTATTTAGTGTGAGGAACAAGGCCTGAAGATAAAGGATCAAGAGATGCTTAGGAGGCAGAGACCCTGAGAGGGATGGGAAAAGCCAGAGAAAGTCCCTAACCACTCCTGAGCCTGAACCATTATTTTGCCCGAGCTCCAATGTGCCTCTATAACCTCAAACTCCTGTTCTAGCTTAGCCCAATTCCATCACACCAGACCCTAATCTTCACCATAACCCACCCTGCCCTTGCTTTTCTGCTTCCACTTTGCTAGTTTTCAGTGCCCCAAGCCTCATCTGATTCCTATCCACTGCAACAGCCCTTCCCTTCATTAAAAGGGAGGAATCTTTGAGGCTAACTTAACTTTTTCCTTTCTCATTTCTGTTCAGTCACCCACCCTTCTCCTTGACCTTAGCGCATTCTCCAAATAGGCTCCAATTGGGGTGGGAGGGATTAGCGAGGATTTTTGCAGTCTTGGGCTTGATTTCTGTGACATTTCAGCTTGTCACTCTGTGGGGTGTGGCTCTCTTCTGGAGGAAGTCCAAAGCTCCCAGGCTGCAAAGCTCAGACTCAGTGTAGTGGGAGAACCTGACTGAGGTGGCTGTAGCCAGTCTAACAGAGCCATCATTCCCTGAGCTCATAGCACCTTGATCCCGCTGTGTCTTAACTGGCCATTCTCTTGAATTCTAGAGTGGATCATGACCCATGAAGAGCACCATGCAGCCAAAACCCTGGGGGTTGGCAAAGCCATCGCCGTGTTAACCTCCGGTGGCGATGCCCAAGGTAAGGAGGAGGGCCCAGCTTGGGGGGAGACGAAAGCCGTGGCTTGGAGGCTGCCTTGAATTTCCTCACTTCCCTAGCCTGTAGAACAGAACTACCCTCCTGAAGATCCTCCTGCTGTAGATTCACACTGGAATCTTGGGCTTCCCTAAAACTCTGTTAGATCTAAGTCCACAAGTGCTTTTGGATTTCATTTGCTCTACTTTTATTTACTTAAGTCTCCATAAATCATCTTTCCAAGTTTCTCTGAAGATTTGGGACCATTTGGTCCTTTGGTACCTAGAAAACTGGTGTTTTCTCAAGCAACATTGGAAAGAAATAGACTAAAGAGATAAAATTGTTGAGGGGGCAGTAGGTGGATTCACTTCAAGTACGTTGGAAATGATGGGGAAAGGAGGAGATTTGGCATTGGTATTTGGTGGGCCCTAGTGAATCTTAAGGTACCAGTTCTGATGTCTGCAGAGCTCCTGCACTGTCCAGGGTTAGGTGCCTCACTCTTACAGCACAGTTCCTTCTACTAGGCACACTTCTGCATCATACTGTCATTCTCTGGCCTTTCTTCCCCTTCCATTCCTTTAACCCTTGAACAGACGGAAACAGCAGCAGTTAATCAGTACATATCCAAGGGGGTGGGGCAGAAAGCAAAGCCAGAGAGAACCCGTCTCTGGGTTGAGTCCAAGAAACCTAGGAGTCAGAAATATCAGGTATATGGAAAGATGAAGTGGCAGATAGGGGATGTGGTGTTTTTTTCTCAATTTATTATTTATTTATTTATTTATTTATTTTTACTGTTTTCCCTCTTTGATGTACGTTCTTGTATATCGTAATTTGTGATGTGTTGAAGAGAGGCAGAATTTCTTTGAAAGGGATACTAGGACATGGAGACTGTGATGAGGAAAAGAGAGAAAGAAGGGGATCTCAGCTAGCCTCCCCTTCCCTCTGCTCCACTCTCCCTAGGCTTTCCTAGACTTTGTGTCAAGCACCCACTTTGTATAGTGCCCTGTCCTGTGTGTTGTGGAGAAGTTGATTTCCTTCGGGAACTTTAATGAGGAAAGATATCATACATTACTAGAATTCTTACGTAAGGCACATAAATAAAAATAATCAAGTGTGTCTTAACCAAGTAGAATCCACTTACGTAATGAAATGATAGGCGTTGGTTGGATTAACCAGGGAAAAGTTCATGAAAAAGATAGATTTCAAGAAACTGAACTCTTCATTTAAGTAAAGTGCTTAGAATAGTACATGATGCAATAAATGCATTACTAATTAAATAAAAAGTGAATTGTTGAGCACCTGCTGTGTGCCAAACAGGATGGCAGGCACTAAGGCTACATCAGTGGAAGAGTCACACACCATCTTTGCTCTGCTGACCCTTCTTATTAGTATATTCGTTAAGCTAGACTTTAAGTATATTTTAAACTAATGTTTATAACTGTGTTATGTATTATGAACAGGAGAACGCTCTAATGAGGAAACAGGAAGGAGGGCACAGAGGCCTGAGTCTAGGAATAGGAGCCAGATTAGGAATGCAGAGCCCTCCTGGAGGCTGTAGAGACTGCTGACCTGGCTTCTGTTGCTTCTCTCTCCTCTCCTGGAAAGAATCCCATGCCAATAATGAGTTCTTCAACAGGAACTCTGAGTGTTGATCCTAAAACCTTGGTAGGATGGCCTGTGGAATTGGATTGTCAGATTAGGGGAAGTGAGAGCCTGCTAAAAATTCCAGATGAAGCACACAGAGTTCTGCATTTATGAAAAAGTAGAGCTTCCTGGAAAGGGAAAGAGGTTAAAAAAAAAAAAAAAGGTCTAAGATTTAACGTGGGTCCAAGAGCAGCAGAGCCCTCTCAGCTTCTGATCCTGAGCAGAGAGACCCTCTTATTCTAGAGATGCCCATCACCCACTTTAAGGGAAGGATCGTCTTCTGTGGAGGCAGGGGCTATTGATAAGCTCATTTCTGGAGGGTCCAGCTGGACTGACGCCTATGGGATTCTGTGACAGGCACAGTGTACCCAGGGAAACACCCCACTGTGAATCCCCATAACATCACAGGTGCATGTCAGTAGGGACTGAGCGTGGTAGAGGATGGAATTCTAGGGAGGAAGGAAGCAAAACAGAAAACTCAAAGTAGAGCTGAGAGGTCCCAACTGAGAGAGCAGCTCAAATGCAGAAGTGACCTTCCTGGAGATGGGTTTGAGGGGCCCTAGTTCTCACAGGGAAAGGGCACAGAAAGGTTTTTCCCTAGAGGCTGTGGGACACATGGGAAAGTGAGTTTGGGCTCTGTAAGATCAAGAGGGGCCTCAGCTCTGTCATTCCCTGAACTTAGCAAGGCTAGTAACCTCTTAAAGTAGAAGAGTGGCCAGGAATCAGACATCCTGAACTCAGAAACTGGGCTGATTGGATACCAAATCCTAACTCCCTTTCCAGCCCAGAAGTGGTCCAGTCCTCTTAAAACCATGCTACACTTGGCCTTATGAAATCGGCATATTCTGCTGGAGAGGGCCTCAGTCATCTACTCTATCCCTCTGTCTCCAGACAGGCAGTCCGTTCCAAATGCATGTTTATCCTATTTTTAAAGGTTCATAGGAACAGGATTCTATTCCCTCTCTGGATTGCTGTTGTAGGATTTACAATTTTTAATTGCATATCCATCAGAAAGTATAATTCACATCTAACAAATATTTGCTCCTCATGTCCTTTATTTCTTATTTAATGTTCAGTTAGGGTAGAAAGAAACTTTTCAGCAAAAAGGTAGTGACCAAGTCATACATTGTTTCTTCTTCTATCTCATATCATAGAGACCCATCACCCCTAGCTCTCCCTAAAGCCTCTTCCCAACAGGCTGTAATTGGAGACTCCAAAGTATGTGCGTCTGATGCTCTCCAGAGCCCCTCCTGGCTGTACCCAGAATACCCACTGGATGGTGCCTGTAATCTTATCCTTCATCTTGCTTCTAATAAGTCAGACAGCTGCTCATAGAGGGTTATTTAGGGCAACATGGAGCAGCCAAAGACTGGCCTGGGACCAGAAGAGGCCAGTGATGTTAAGTAGGAGAGCCCAAAGAATTCCTGGGGGAGCTTCCCTGGTGGCGCAGTGGTTGGGGGTCCGCCTGCCGATGCAGGGGACACGGGTTCGTGCCCCGGTCCGGGAAGATCCCACATGCCGCGGAGCGGCTGGGCCCATGAGCCATGGCTGCTGAGCCTGCGCGTCTGGAGCCTGTGCTCCGCGGTAGGAGAGGCCACAACAGTGAGAGGCCCGCGAACCGCAAAAAAAAAAAAAAAAGAATTGCTGGGACTTTCTAGTGTAAGCTATCTATACAGCCCAGTCTGTGATTTCTAGGGAACTAGGGGTTTGAGACACAGGCACAGAGGCACAAAAGGGGTCCTAAAACTCGATTTCTAGGGAAACACTCAGATATCCAATTCAGAGGCAGGAAGGATGACCTCTGGAGGTTGATATGGTTGAAGTGAGAAGGCAGAGGGAGGAGAAAAGAGAATCTTCTTATGGGATTTCTCTTCTGCCCAATGGATTTGGATATTTCCTGTCCACCATCTGTTGTTTGCTTTACACTTAAAACCTTTTAAGTGATTTGTTTTCTTTAAATGTTTTCTCCCCTACTCTTGCTCACCTACGGAGCAGGAAACAGCATTCCAGCTTATATGTTTCAGAAGGTTTTTTCCTTACTTCTTAAGATTACAGATTTATACTCCGGGACTCCAGGTATCTGAAAGAGAATTCCATAGGCCTTGTGAAAGTCTAGAAAATAGATAAACAAACAATAGTTTCGTATCTGTTCTGATCTTTTTAAGTTGAGTTTATTCATCTTTCCTAAAGCACTGATGGCTTTATGTTGACTCTAACCTTTTCATACACACAGGCTTTTCCTAAAGCTTCTGAGAAGCCCCCTTCCTTTACAGATTTTTGTTTTGATTCGTTTAAGTCCTTCAATTAGACTTCTAGACTTCATGGGGCTTTGCCTTAGTGATGTCATAAGTAAGTTTTCTTTTTTTTTTTTTAACATCTTTATTGGAGTATAATTGCTTTACAATGGTGTGTTAGTTTCTGCTTTATAACAAAGTGAATCAGCTATACATATACATATATCCCCATGTCCCCTCCCTCTTGCGTCTCCCTCCCATCCTCCCTATCCCACCCCGCTAGGTCGTCACAAAGCACGGAGCTGATCTCCCTGTGCTATGCGGCTGCTTCCCACTAGCTATCAATTTTATGTTTAGTAGTGTATATATGTCCATGCCACTCTCTTCACTTCGTCCCAGCTTACCCTTCCCCCTCCCTGTGTCCTCAAATCCATTCTCTACGTCTGCGTCTTTATTCCTGTCCTGCCCCTAGGTTCTTCAGAACCTTCTTTTTTTCTTTTTTAAGATTCCATATATATGTGTTAGCATACAGTATCTGTTTTTCTCTTTCTGACTTACTTCACTCTGTATGAGGTAAGTTTTGACATCATTGCTCACCAATGGCCTCTTGTTGGCAAGCCCAACCTTCTCGTCCTCACCTTAGATCAATTATCAGATGCATTTGGCAATGTTCCCACTTCTTGAAACTGTCTCCTTTGGCTTCCAAGACATTGCTAAGTCCTGGTTCTCCTCTTGCCTTTCTTGCTAGTTAATTTTCATCATGGAACCCCTGTTAGTTTTCATCATGTTAGTTTTAGTTTTAGTTTAATGTTAGTTAGTGTTAGTGTTAGTTTTCATCATGGAACTACTCTTTCTCTGCCCATTCCTTCAAGGTTGGTTTTCCTCAGGGTTCCATTCCTTGCCCTTTTCTCTTCTAATTTTACATATTTTCTTGAGGCAGTCTCTTCCAACTCCACATCAATGTTCCACAAGAACTTCAAACTCAACAGATCCAAATATAAATATATCACCCCCACCCCTACCTTCCCGAACCAAAAGCCGCCTCTGCTCAGTTAACTGCACCACCGTTTTCCCCGTGGCCTAAGCCAGTCACGGGACATCTCCTCCTTCCTCTCCAACACCTTGAAATCTAATCACATGGCCGATTAGATGGAAGTCCTGTTGCTTCTGTTTCCTAGGCGTCTCTTGTCCAATATCTCTGTTTTTTCCTAAATGCCACTCTCCCAGTCTAGGCCCTCATCGTTTTTGTCTAGGCTGCCATCTAACCCTAGTGTCACCTCTTTCATTCTGTCTTTCACATTGCTGCCAGAGTGATCTTTCTGATACTTAAATCTCATCATGTCCCACTGCTCTCAAAGTTCTTCAAAGATTCTCTGTTGCTTGCAACGTTTTTTTAAGGTGACAGACCCCTTTAAGAATCAAGTGAGGGACTTTCCTGGTGGTCCAGTGGTTAAGACTCCATACTTCTACTGAAGGGGCTGCAGGTTTGATCCCAGGTCCGGCGGGGAACTAGGATCCCGCATGCCATGCGGTGCGGCCAAAAAAAAAAAAAAAAAAGAATCAAATGAAAGTTGTGGACCTTCTCCCAAAAGAAATGCCTGTGCCCACAAAGCTTTTCATATAGTTTCATGGGGTTCATGGATTCCCTGAAACTATCACCCATGGATCCCCAGTCAAGCCCTGGCCTTCAGAATAAAAGCCAGACTTCCTCGCTGGGCACACAGGTGCCTGCCCATCTGTGTAGCTTCATCTCGCCATCATTTTACATTTTATTCTTTATAATACTGAATTTCCTAAGGTTATTTCTTGACCCTCACCTTTATTTGTGCTATTCCTCCTGTCTATAACACTCTCCCCAAATTCATCCACCTAGCAAAAAGATTTGAAAGGAAATTATCCTTTAGGCCTCAGGACAAATGCTGTGTTTTCTGTATCACCTTCACTGGCTTCCTCCTGGCAGTGTAGATGTTCCTTTTCCTTGTCCCCGCTGCACTTTGTATAAATCCCCTCCACATGGATCCAATTTGGAATAACGCTATAATTCTTCCCAAGTCTTGAGGACCATTCCTGAGTCCTTTATCTTTGTATCCCCAGACTCTCTATCATTCCGTGATGCGTACCCAGTGCCTACATAGTGTCAGGAGCATGAGAGGTATTTAATAGATATTTGTTCAGTAAGTGAATGAACCTTCAATTTAATTTGGAGCTTGTCGCCATGTAATACCAACCTTTGTCGGCCTGCAAACAAACAAACCCCCAAAACAGGCATTCTGGTCTTTTTGATTCTATTCCATTCCAGATAGCTTTGGATAATGCAATGGTTTGTTATGGATTTTAGTCTGCTGCTGCAGACTTTTCCAGTTACTGACTTCTCTAGTGCTCACTGGTATATGATATTTCCCCAGGCAGGGTTAAGGACCCTATGAATAGATTTTAGATTGAAACAAAAATGTGTAATGTATACAGGGGTATCTGAGGGAGGGTGATTAAAGTGGTTCACAAGAAGCTGATCCATCACAGCATCACCTCCTCACATTACAAGGTAAGACAGGGTTACCAGGATCAAGACCCAGGAATGTCTCACCAGTGAGGCTGTGCTGAGCACAGTAAGCAGTGGCATCGTTTCTGCTGTGGAGGTCTTCACAACCGTGTGTTGTGTGTTGAGACAGGTCAGCTCCTCCCCATACTCTTGGGAGAGAGTTCTTGTCATTGAGTAGCTACTAGGAGAAGGATAGTGCTCACATGGGAAAAGGAGGAAAGGCTCTCCTCTCTGTTTCAGCCCTAATTGTTTCTCCCAGTGGAAACAGAATAATTGGCAGTGTGATTTGTAAGTTCGTCATACACATGTTACACACAGGGTCACAGGAGAAGATCAGTGCGGGAGAAGGAGAGCATAGAGTCTCCACAAATTCTGTCTGCACACTTGGTCACAACCTCTTCTGGTAGTTTGGGAGCCAGAGAATCTCAGTGTGTGGTGCACACTGGAACATACACCAACTCAATGACACTAAAAAAAAGCTGTGTGTGTGTGGAGACTGGGAGAATCCGCCAGCCAGTAATTGTGCTCAAGAGCAGCTTGTGAATGGTCAGGTCACTGAGCCCCAGAGAGCCATGTCTTTGTCCTGAAAAGCCTGTACAAGCTGGATACCTAGATTCAATGCAGAAGGCAAGGAAAAGCCTCGTACAGACATTGGGATTAGCATGGAGGTCAGCAGTGTTGGTTGAGACATTTAGGATTTGGATTAAAAGCTGAGCTCGTCCCAGCTCTGTGACCTCGACCTCTTTGAACTTCAGTTTCCAAATCTGTAGAATGGAGGCAACTCCAGAGCTGTGGATAGGATTAAATGAGTTGGCGATCTACAAGCGTCTAGCAGCATCTAACCCCACAATAAGCATTCAGGATTATTATCCCCCAGATTGCCCTGGCAAGGAAAGGTCTTAGGAAAGATGGGGTTTGGGGGGGCAGGGGAGAGGAATGGAGGTAACTTGTGCTATATTAACATTGAATGAAGTAATTCAGTGTTAGTGGTGAGACCAGAAGAGTTGGATGAGAGGATTCTAGATTCAGAGAAAAGCCTTAGAAAAGGACTGTCTCAGATCCTAGAGTCCAGGGCTGCTTTTCTTAGGATAACCTCTCTCTGACACTTTCCTCCTTGCAGGTATGAATGCTGCTGTCAGGGCTGTGGTTCGAGTTGGCATCTATACTGGTGCCCGTGTCTTCTTTGTCCATGAGGTTGGTTCTCTGCTCTGCTCCCCATTGTTCTCTCTCTGGTTTCTCCTTCCCCTCCCCACCCTCTTTCCTTACCTCCCAGTTACGTTGCTGTGTCTGGTTAGTCTCGGTTCCCTGTCTTCACAAGTCACCCCTCCCCACTCGGGGCTCCAGTAATGACGGTGGGTCCCAGGGATCTGCAGGCTGGGTCCTCGTGTTGCCTATTCGATTTAAAGTAAGAAGTAGCTCTGTCCTCCCTTTACTTCCCCCAAGAGAAGAGAAGGTGAAATGCGTTAGTATTTCACAGCAAATTCAATACATCCAGAGACAGAGCCCTAGGAGGGACAGAGCCCTAGAGTCCCACTGTGTTTCTGCAGTTTGCCTTACTTTCTGAGGTTCTAAGTCCTCTTTGGTTCCCTCCTCTCCTTTTCCTCTCATCCTTTATCCACTCTTCTTTCCATAAGGTCTGTCTGCCTTTCTTCTCTCAAACGTTATAGTCTCTTATCTTTTCAAGTCACATTTATCTCCCTTCCTCCTTCCAACATACCCTTCTTTTCTTCCTCCATTGTTGGTTATCAAAACCATCTGTCATCTAGTTCCCCTGGGAGGAAATGGGATGAACCAAAAATAAGAGGAATCAAGATCAAATATTAGGAAGGGCATTCTGATGTTTAGAGAATGAGAGAAACTAGAAGAGGGTATTGAAAAAGCTGACGTCTCCTTCCTTGGACTGTGTTATTCTCAGGAGCACCCAGGCGTCAGTAATGGGAGGCGGGATGGGTGACTTGATTCTCAGAGAACTTCTTCCCAGGGACTTGGTCTTAATCCTGGGGGTTTGGGGGAAGCCTAGCAGAGGCTGAATGGGTGTAATGTACCCCACAGGGTTATCAAGGCCTGGTGGATGGTGGAGATAACATCAGGGAAGCCACCTGGGAGAGTGTTTCAATGATGCTTCAGCTGGTATGTTCCAGAGGATTCCTGTCCCGTGTTTGTCCTGTTCTTGTCTCACCCCTACTTGGATTGGGGCTCGTGGTTTCCTGAATTCCCTGCCATGTGGTTTGATAAGAAGGGATTCTGTGACCAGAGAGGGGCTATGTTTGTCCTTTACTCTTTACGTTTGAAAACATCACCCTGGTTTCCTGGGGCGGGATGGAGGATTGGGGGTGTGATCACAGGACACTTTGCTCTTTATAGAAAGGTCAGAGGCAAGACTTGAGGAACTGGCACGTAACAGGTCCTGCTCTGGGGTCACAGGGAAGGTCAGGCCCTGAAAATAACCTCATCAGAGGACTGGAGCCAGAGCCAGAGTAGAGCTGAAGTTTGCCAGTCCTCATGTGATGGCGATGAGGTGACCTGATACCAAACCTTTTAAGGAAGGAAGGAACCGAGAGAGCGTTTTAGAGTTTAAAGAAGAATCTAAGATGATTTCTATTGTATCCACAGCCCTTTTTGCTACTTTCTCTACGTCATTCTATGCTCATCTTCTGATTTACTGAAAAATCTGCACATTACATTTGTATCCTCATTCTTTACCTCAATCCCCTAAAAAAAATAATCCATGGGAAGAAATTTAATGAGCAGCACTTTGTGAAGGTTTTATACAGGCAATGGTGCCTTCATAAAGTGGTCTGAGAATGAGCCAGGATTGTCCATCAATACCCCCGAAGTCATGGATGCCAGGAGTTCATATGATTTGTGAAAACCCTAAGTGTACTTTCCTCTCTTGGGGCGTCTACAAGCTCCTGGGGATTTAGGGCTTTCCATATTCAGAGCGGGTTTTTCCTGTGAATGCCTGGGTCTTGTGGCTCCTCCCACTAGCACACAGATCCCCAGGCGCAAAGGGGAAAGGATTAGCGGTGCCTTGTCCCTGTTGAAGTCACTGCTGCTGCTTCTTACACGTCTAAGATGAGAAAGATGGAGATTATTTCAGAAGCCTACAGATACATGTGTATTCCTAGGTCTCTTTAGGACAGTCACAGTGACAAAGCCTTCAGTGGAATGGGCCCATCTTAGCAGTCTTCTAAGAAGTGTAGCAGAACATGGGAATGACCCTGTGATACTTCAGCCAGCACCATCTCGCCTTCCTTTAGAAGGGGCCAGAAACAAAACAAAACAAAACAAAAACCAACTCAGTGAACTACAAGGAGGTTAAAAACAGGGAAAGCTCTGGGTAGGCCCATGCAAACCAAGCTGAAAATTAAGATAAAGTGAACAATCTTGAATGCAGTCAGAGGAGTTAGGCAGATGAAGTAGAAACGTGTCCGAGGCAATCAAGACTCGCATGTCTTCTATCAATGGCTAAGCTTGTACAATCATGTACCCTCAGACAACAGAGTTAAACGTCAGTATTCGTGACTCCGGAATTTGAAACTCACGTGAACTTCATTCATCCTTTTCATGAAGAATAAAACTTTAAAACCACACACACACAAAAGAAGGGGCCAGTGACTGTTCAGGATGTCAGGGAACTTCCTAGGGAGCCACGTGGTGATGCCAGCCCATCACAGTGTTGGGATAGGGCAATCTTAGCGTGTTGAGCCCAAATTTGGCCGCGTCACCTGGGGAGCTGACTCCCACCTCTTCCCCAAAGGGAGGCACGGTGATTGGAAGCGCCCGGTGCAAGGACTTTCGGGAACGAGAGGGCCGGCTCCGAGCTGCCCACAACCTGGTGAAGCGCGGGATCACCAACCTGTGCGTCATTGGGGGTGACGGCAGCCTCACCGGGGCCGACACCTTCCGCTCTGAGTGGAGTGACTTGTTGAGCGACCTCCAGAAATCAGGTGAGACGTTGCTCTCGTGAGTGTGGTTTCTGCGTATGGGCACACACACCCGCCTTTCCCTCCCATGGAAGAAAATTGTTGCCCAGACACAGAGGGCCGTCTTTGCCCTCTTTTATCTGCCATTGTCAACAGCTGCCATTGGCTGCAGCCCCTTTCCTCTCCAGTCACCTGCTCCCTAGCATGCCAGGGACCTCACCCAGTGCCTCCTGCTTTGCTTCCCCTTGTCAGGTAAGATCACAGCGGAGGAGGCTGCAAAGTCCAGGTACCTGAACATTGTGGGTCTGGTTGGCTCAATTGACAACGACTTTTGCGGCACTGACATGACCATTGGCACTGACTCTGCCCTGCACCGGATCATGGAGATTGTAGATGCCATCACCACTACCGCTCAGAGGTGAGGGCCCAGTGGGAGGAGGCGTGGGAGGGTGGCGCTGGGACAGACCAACCAGCTGGGGACTAGAGAAGATGAAAGTGCTTGAGCTATGGTGACTACAGTGACCAGTTTTCTGGGACCAGAACATTGTTTTTAACTAAAAATTATCCCTAGAGCACTGAATTGCACTGCTCTATAGATTCCATAAGACTTGCCTCTGGCCACTATCTACCCACTGTCCAAATGTGTCGCTCTGAGGTCTTTAATACCTGTGCGGTCTCCTAAATGATTAAAAATGATTTGTCTAAATGATTTGTCTCCAGACTGAGACAAATCCAGGGAACCCCAAACCTTTCCAACCGTGTCACAGAGATAGTAGTGGCCATTACGCCGCTGCTCAGAAGGGCAGGGACTCGGGAAGCAGTGCAGGAGAATGGGAGGGCGGTGCAGGTGACAGTCTCCTGCAGGTTGGTCCTGGAGGATTCAAGCTTAGTGGAGTCCTCCCTCCAATTCTTTTCCCTTCGCTCCTTCCCTTCCCAGGCCCCCTCCTTCCCAGGCACAGAGCCTCAGTACTGTCACCTTTTTCTGTGGTGTTTTCTCAGGCCTGGGACACCCTGTGGCTAAAGTGTTTACCCTGCGTCTTCCAAGTGTCTCAGGAGACCTGCTAGAAAGCCCACGGCGTAAATGCATCTCGCCGAGAGGTTCCTTGGCCTCAGTGTGGGTGGGGGCTTGGTCCTGGCCGTAGGGCCACTTGGACTGTGCAAGCCCTATGTCTGTCTCTTACAGCCACCAGAGGACGTTTGTGTTAGAAGTGATGGGCCGGCACTGTGGGTAAGATCCCCCACCTTGACTCGTTTATGCCATGGACCAGGCAATAGCCCTTTCCTCTTCCCCGGGGAGTCCAGGGAGGCCTCCCAGTGGTGGCAGATTGGAGGTGTACACACTCCTCTTGGGGTGGCTGCCTTTCCCCGTCTCCACCCAGCCTCCCTTACATCCCACACATGCACGTGTGAAAGAGCAGACAGCGCTCTGAGATGGGGAGCCGCTGTGGCAGGTGAGCGTGGATAGAGGGGCTCTTCAGGGACAGAATCCCGCTGATTAGCGGAACCAGTGGGGCTCTTCCCCTCACCCCAAGAATGAAACGGGGCTCCTCAGACCTTTCACTGGCTATGGGACTAGGCCTTGTCAGGAACGGGAGAGGCTGTTGGTAGAGCGTAGCTGCTGGCGCGACGCTTCTGGCTCTTGTCTCAGATACCTGGCCCTTGTCACCTCTCTGTCCTGTGGGGCCGACTGGGTGTTTATTCCTGAGTGTCCGCCAGATGATGACTGGGAGGAGCACCTGTGTCGCCGGCTCAGCGAGGTACCGGCGCCTTATTTCGCCCTTTGAAACCCCTCGCCCTGCTCTGCTGCTGATCCCTTTCCTGTCCAGCAGTTTCATAACACTGACCATGTTTTCCTTTGTTCTTGACCAGACAAGGAACCGTGGTTCTCGTCTCAACATCATCATTGTGGCTGAGGGTGCAATTGACAGGAACGGGAAACCAATCAGCTCAGAAGACATCAAAAATGTTAGTATGAATGGAGCCACAGAGGCCTTGACGCCTTACTCATCCTGGCCCCACTGCCTGGTGGTTTCTGAGTCTCCCCTGAGTCCTGAACGTCTCTCCCCAGCTTTCCTGCCCCCTGGTTTCCTCCCACCTAGGAATCATTACAAGATAAGAGGCTAAGTCATCCTTGGTTTATCTAGGTCCCTGCTTGTTTAGGGACCTTGACTTTAAGTCTAGGTCCTTGACTCTGTATCTCTCTGCCCCTCCCTTGATCCCTTCAGCTGGTGGTCAAGCGTCTGGGATATGATACCCGGGTCACCGTCTTGGGGCATGTGCAGCGGGGTGGGACACCGTCGGCCTTTGACAGAATCCTGGTAAGTCATGGGGCTCTGGGGCCCTCACCATGGAACCCTCAACCTGCTGTCCTTTCCCAGCAGGACAGTGCTTCACCAGCACAGGGGCTTCAACCGTTGCTCATGCCACCCTGCCACCAGACTCTGGACTGCAGTGGCCCTTGACCCATTCCCATGTGCTCAAGAGTTCTCTTTTGTTGCAGAAAATGTTGGGAAACGATATGCTCCCCTAAGGTCTGATATCTTAGAGCTTTGAGCATGAGTGAAAGTATTAAGATCTAACCTCAGATACTCAGTTTGTACCCTCTTATCCTACTTTCATCAGGAAGGGAATATTATTCAGCACCAGTAATCCCCTTGATTACTATAGTGGATATGTTTCTCTGGAACCAGGTAGAATCCTTGGGGTTCAGGTGGCAAAAGGATGAAGAGTCATCAAGCTTTAGACAAAATCTGGGTCAGGAGGTAAAGCCCAGTGAGTTCTTGGCCACAGTCCTTAAATGCGGAACTCAACTCGTGATTTGGAAAGGGCCTTGAATGCCCAGGTTCTCTAGGCCAAGACTAGATGGAGAGGCTTGAACCAGACTGTCTCTGCTCCCTGCAGGGCAGCAGGATGGGTGTGGAAGCAGTGATGGCACTCTTGGAGGGGACCCCGGACACCCCAGCCTGTGTGGTGAGCCTCTCTGGTAACCAGGCTGTGCGCCTGCCCCTCATGGAGTGTGTCCAGGTGGTGAGTACTGACCCCAACCTGCCTTCCTGCCAGCCCCAAACCCGTCTCTGAGCTAGAGCTAATGGGGAAAGAGAGTAGCTGCCGAGGCTACCAGGGCGGGGGCGGGTGGAGAGGTGGCGCAGCACAGGAAGAGGCATGTGGGGAAGGCAAACGATGGGCTTTGTGCAGGAGCTGTCACCTGTCTAACTAAGCCTCAGTTTTCCCATCCTCCAGATGTTGCTAAAGACGATGCGAAACTCTGCATCCTACCTAGTAATGAGACCCATGCAGTCTCTCTCCAAACTTATTAAAAGCAGGGGAATACTATTAAGGTCTGGCTGGCTAGCTTATCCCTCTCTGATTTCTCCCTGGAACATGTTTCTCTGAACCAATATGAGGTTACTAAGAAACACTCACCCCGAGGGTGAGTATAAGGACTGGAGAGAAGGCATGTACATGGTCTGGAAGATGCTCAGTGCCCAGGAAGTGGTGGCTCTAGTTACGGGGGAATCGCTCCTCTGATACCACAGGGCAGATGCTGCGGCTGGAAGCCCAGGTGTCCGGTTGATTCTCAGGCCTGGCTCTCCGTCTCCTGGCTGCTTCTCTCTGAGACTTGGGAGTCCTAATGACCTACAGCCCAGACAAGCTCCAGCCTTGCCTGGAACCGTATCTCTAGAAGTCCCAAGCTGAAGCCGTGGCTCGCGGAGCAGAAAGCAGTAGTTGGGAAGCACATGGCAGGGATCAGCCTTTCCTCCTAACTGGTTATCTGCAGGATCGTTTTATTTAGTCATTAGTTCAGAGGCTACTCTGAGGCTGGGGCCCTGGGTGTGGAATGGAGGAGGGTGCTGTCTTATCTGTGTGTACTCCTCCACTCTGCCCATCTTCGAATAAATAGGGCATAGAATCAGCCCTTTTCTTTTGCTGCTCATGACTCAGAAGATTAAGGAAAAACAAAGATACTTCTTCTGTGAAAGTTTGGGGGGCATAGAAAAGGTGGGGTACAGGATGGGCAGGATCCAGTCACAAGCCCAGAGATGAGCAGGGTCTCAGTGTGGGATGGGAATCCAGCGCTGCTAGAGTCTGACTGTTGCCGTGCTTCTCCCTCAGACCAAAGACGTGACCAAGGCCATGGATGAGAGGAGATTTGATGAAGCCTTGAAGCTGAGAGGCCGGTGAGGAAATGACCAGGAGCTCACTAGCTACAGAAATCAGATGCCAGAATGAAGCCAAAAATCGACGTAGCTCCAGACCCAAAATAGGAGCTTCTGCTTTCTCCTCTTCTTATTGTCTCTGCAACAGTTTCTTCTGAGAATTAGTTGTGAGATGACCAGGTGGCTCAGTTCAGCCCAGGGATTCTCTCCCTGGCCTTAGCCTTTCATAGTCTGTCATTTCTCTATGTGGACCCAGCTAGATCATAAGTTTCTCTAGGCGAGGGGGGAAGAGTGCTCAGGGAGTGTTTGGTGAGTTAGTGGCCTCTTTGCAGCCCCGCCCAATCCCTGCTCGGCCCCAGTTATGTCCTTAGAGGTTTGCCCTGTGGAACTTCACGCTGGGAGCAAAACTTCAGACCAGATCCCCTTGGCTGCTGGCCTTGGGGAATGGCCTGGAGACACCACCCCTCTCTCCCTCCCGCCCCCTCTCTCTCTCTCTCTCTCTCTCTCTCTCTCTCTCTCTCTCTCTCTCTGTACTTTTTTAGGAGCTTCATGAACAACTGGGAGGTATACAAGCTTCTGGCTCATGTCAGACCCCCAGTATCTAAGGTACTGGCAAGTTGCTCTCTTCCCTTATTCTCCCATTATGAAGTGCTACCCTCAATCCACACAACCTACTTCTTTGCCCGCCTGTAATCTTCAGTGCTGAGTCCTAGACCCCACTAAGATAATTTTCTCTCAGTCACCCCAGATGTAAGCCCATGTTCTTAGAGTGCCCTGAAGGTCTCTGAGCCAAGACCCACATCCAGTTCAAGGCTGACAAGATAGCATGCAAGGAATGGGAA
This sequence comes from Monodon monoceros, assembly GCF_005190385.1. Classification (NCBI taxonomy): domain Eukaryota; kingdom Metazoa; phylum Chordata; class Mammalia; order Artiodactyla; family Monodontidae; genus Monodon; species Monodon monoceros. The sequence continues at coordinate 36,754,632 of NW_021703783.1, forward strand.
AGAAGGCTCATGTATTATTTTCTCTGGGCAAATCTGGAATAATCACATCTAAGTGTATTTGAGCCACCTCTTCCATTGGTGTAGTGGTTCTTAATATTTACCATATACCAGAATTATCTGGGTTGCTTATTAAACATGCATATTCCCCCCCCCCCCCCCCCGCCTCAGAGGGGATTCAGATCAGGGGTAGGGTTAGGAATATGCAGATTTAACAAGCTCGCTGGGTGGATCTGATACAGCAGGTGGTCCAAGGATCCCACTTTGGGAAACACCGCTCTGGAGGGTCTCCTATTCATTTTGCAGTGATACCTGGGATCAGGGAGCACAGCTTTATTTATTGATCTGTGATGAAGACTTTTGCTTCCCTCGTATGGGGGAGGGCGTTCCCTGGGGGAGGGGTGTGCTGTCAGGACCATAAGGGACTCAGAGTGTAGCTCCCCTCACTGACCTGTCCCCCCACCCCACTGCTGTCCCCCCTTTCCCCCTCTGCTTCCTTCTCCAGAGTGGCTCTTACACAGTGGCCGTGATGAACGTGGGGGCCCCGGCCGCAGGCATGAATGCCGCCGTCCGCTCCACCGTGAGAATCGGTCTCATCCAGGGCAACCGAGTGCTGGTTGTACACGACGGCTTCGAGGGCCTGGCCAGGGGTCAGGTACAGGGACACAAGGAAGGAGGGTGCTTACTTCGGGGCCAAGGAGCAGTGGTGCAGAGGATAAGCGTGGTGGCTGGCCTGCCTGTTCTCCTACCTTCCCCCATCCCGCACTGCCTTTTTCTCCTCTTGGGGTTCAAGCAGAAGTAGATACAGTAGTCCCCCCTTATCTGCTGGGGGCACATCCCCAGTGGATGCCTGAAACCACTATAGCACCAAACCCTAGGTACAGCTGATCCTGGAACAACTCGGGTTTGAATTGCATGGGCCCACTTATATGCAGAATTTTTTTTTTTTTTGGTGGGGTGGGGGGGGCCATGCTGCACGGCTTGTGCGATCTTAGTTCCCTGACCTGAACCTGGGCCCACGGCAGTGAGAGCACCGAGTCCTAACCACTGGACCGCCGGGGAAGTCCCCAGAACTTTTCAGTGGCAAATACTGCAGTACTATATGATCCGGGGTTGGTTGGATCCACGAGTGCAGAGCGGTGGATGTGAGAGCTGACTGTCAAGTTACACGTGTACTTTTGACTACGCAGAGGGTTGGCACCCGACCCCCATGCTGTTTGGGGTCAGCTGTATACTATGTGTTTTTTCTGTACTAACGGGTGGGTGGCATATACATCGTGGACACACCGGGCAAAGGGATGACCCACGTCTTGGGTGGGATGGTGCAAGATTTCATCACACCACTCAGAACAGCATGCAATTTAAAACCTGTGAATTGTTTATTTCTGGAATTTTCCATTTAATATTTTTGGACTGAGATTGACCACAGGTAACTGAAAGCTTGGCAAGTGGAATCACAGATAAAGGGGGACTACTGTATTTAATTTTAGGGCAGTGGGAACAGGCCGCTGAAGTGAACCCTTTGCAAACAATGCGTCTGATTTAATTCTCTGTCCCAGAGTTCAGCACAGGGCCTGGCGTAATCTAAGGCGCTTAAGATTTGTGAACGAGCAGAAAGGGGAGGACGTTGAGTGAGGTGGGAAAAGCTGGTGCCTGGCGTTCCTCTGTCCGGGCAGGTGGGTGTAGGGGCGGGGTCAGATCTGAAGGAGTTGTGTCAGGCCACCGGGCGGACCTGTGCAACCTTTCCCTGCAGATCGAGGAGGCTGGCTGGAGCTATGTTGGGGGCTGGACTGGCCAAGGTGGTTCTAAACTTGGAACTAAAAGGTCAGTGCATTACAGGAGCGTCTCCTCCTCGTCGCCCTGAAAGGCGGGCCTCGGCACGCGGGCGTCAGTTCATCCAGTCGGGCTCTGCCTGACCAGTGCTGTCTCTGGGTCCGCTCCCCACAAGCTCACAGTTGCCTCATGGGGGCAGACGAGCCAATCCAGACATCTCTTAGCATCTCTGGCAACTCAGAGTCCCAGCGTGTATCCTCGGACGGGGATGAGAAAGTGGGGTAGGGAAGGGGGCACAAGTTAAGAAACTATAAACAAAGTGCCTTCTAACTCTAGCGTTTCTCTCCTTCAATTTTGCTGTCTCTTCCCCAAATTCTATTCCCCTCCCCCTGCCCCAATCAACTAGAACTCTACCCAAGAAGAGCTTCGAACAGATCAGTGCCAACATCACCAAGTTCAACATTCAGGGCCTTGTCATCATCGGGGGCTTTGAGGTGAGTGCCCCCACCCCCGTTCCCCCCGCCCCCACCTTCCCTCTCCCCTCATTCCCGCCCCCGCTGCTCTCGTCTTCTCAGGCTTACACGGGGGGCCTAGAGCTGATGGAGGGCAGGAAGCAGTATGACGAGCTCTGCATCCCGTTTGTGGTCATCCCTGCCACAGTCTCCAACAACGTGCCCGGCTCGGACTTCAGCGTGGGGACCGACACGGCTCTCAACACCATCTGCATGGTGAGGGCCACCACTGCTTCCCAGCCTCTGGCCAGGACTCTAATCCCTGGACCGAGTCTGGGCCTAGAAAGTGAGCCACTTGTTTTGTACCAACCAAGTCACAGTGTTAGAGGAATGCTTCTTCAAGCCCCGGCATTTACACACACTGCCTTTAACCGTGCATATGGTGTCCATCCTCCACGCCTTGTGAGTCCTGTCACCTAGAAAGGCGTCTGTACTCTGCATATCAAATGATTTTTCCTTTCTGAGGTCCTACAGCCTAGTTCCCCTACTCCGAGCAACAGGAGGGGTAGGGACAGCTTCCTTCCAGGGGAGGAGTTCCACACTGTGCTTAGCAGACGTGCCTGCCGTCCCGGAAGGCAAGCACTCGATGAGGCGTAGGGGCCCCGCTGGCCTGGGGAGGATGTCGCTCCAGAGTTCGGTGATGGTAGGGGCCAGCAAAGTGACAAGAATCACACCCCTGACCGTGTCTTTCTATGACCTGTTGTCTTTGCAGACCTGTGACCGCATCAAGCAGTCAGCGGCAGGCACCAAGCGCCGGGTGTTTATCATTGAAACTATGGGTGGCTACTGCGGCTACCTGGCCACCATGGCGGGCCTGGCAGCCGGGGCCGATGCTGCCTATATTTTTGAGGAGCCCTTCACCATTCGAGACCTGCAGGTAGACGGCTACCCAGAGCCCCTTTCCCCGCCCCAGTCTCTCCCCACTGTCCCCATGGCGACCTAAGCTGTGAGAGCCCAAGGCGAGGACAGAGCTGATGTGTGGTCTGTGTGTGGAGTCCTAGAAGGAGCACCAGGCGGGCATTCTCTGGTGTAACCTCCTGTACGTGGCCGCTGCTCCTGTTGCCGGAGCATTTGTTTGAAGGGTGGTATGCAGCTAAGCACTTTACGTACGTTTTTGCATTTTATTTTCATAACAGACATGCAAGGGAGCTATTATCTCCATATTACAGATCAGAAAGGTTTAGTGAGGTTACAAAACCTTTCTAAACTTTGAGTAGGTGGTTTAACTGACTGAGAAAGTCACACGCCCACCCCCCACCCCCGCCAGATTTCCCCTGCTACCAAACCGGAGTCCTCATTGCATTTTTTGAGGGGATACCTTTATGATCCTCGTTTTCCAAGATCCCCGTTCATTGGAAGGAAAAAGAGCCACAAAGTGGAGGGCCGCCGGCTGAGGGAACTCCCTAATCCAAGGGCCCAGCCAACCCCTGCCCGCAGTGGAGGGTGACCTTTTCCCTCCTTCACCCCCAACGCAAAGCCCAATGAAGCGACTGCTTCTGGGTGAATCACTGCTGTACACGGACCCGGACGCAACCCGTTTAGAGACCTACACGGAGAGCAGGGTCAGCCCTCTGAGGGAGGGAGAACTGGAAACCCCTGAAGGAGCCGAAAACTGACAGTTGCCACGCTTTGTCCAACTTTCCCTCTGCCTGTTCTGCCTGTCGCATCTGGAGTCTTAATTTCAGTCTGCACTGACCTTCTTAAAGGGCTTAGGCACGGTTCAGGCCCTGGGCTGTAAATAGCCCTCTTCATGTCCCTCTCCCTCCTGCAGATGCCTGGCGGGGAAGAAGGGATCTATGAGCCTGCCCAGCCGGATCCACTCTCAGCCGGGCTTTGGATTTTCTGTTTCATTTTCAGGTGAATGTGGAACATCTGGTACAAAAGATGAAAACAACTGTGAAGAGGGGACTGGTGTTAAGGTACCTCATCCCCGGTTTGCTATTAAGTGAAGAGAAGCAATAGTCAGGCTTTGGCCCTAGTCAGACTGCATCCGTGGCTGGGACACCCTGAGGAGTCTGGATACAAATGGAGAGCGCCTGGCCGCGGGGGTAGATGGAACCGGGAGGGGCAAAGCTGACCAAGGCAGAAGGCGGGTGGAGGGACGGGGACAATGCCCGGCACAGGCTTCGGTCTCTCCTGCAGGAATGAGAAGTGCAATGAGAACTATACCACTGACTTCATCTTCAACTTGTACTCTGAGGAGGGGAAGGGCATCTTCGACAGCAGGAAGAATGTGCTCGGCCACATGCAGCAGGTGCGGAAGACACGCCATGCCCGTCACCAGACAGCCATAAATAACCCCCAAGAGTCACTGAATCTCCCAGTAGACTCCGACCCGCTGGAGGCTATCGGGGCTGCCACAGAGCGTGGGCCTGCAGGCTTTTACAGTCACAGAATCAGAAATCTTTACCTTGGAAATGGCCTTAGACATTCTGTGGTTCATCTTTATTCAGGGCAGGGTTTCTCAACCTTGGCACTCTTGCCATTTTGAGCTGGAAAATTCTTTGTGGTGGTTCTGTGTGGTGTAGGATTGCTTACTTAGCAGCATCCCTGTACTCCTACTCACTAGATGCCAGTAGCACACCCTCCTCACTTGTACGACTGAAAAAATGTCTCTAGACATTACCATATGTCCCCTGGGGGGCCAAATCGTCTCCAGTTGAGAACCACTGGTTCAGATGAAGAAAATGAGGCCACAGAGGAGAAATGCTTTTTTCAGGGTCACTAGTCAAGCTGGAATGAGGTCAAAATGAGCTGGTCCAGTGCTTTCGCCACCATAGCATGCTGCCTTTTGTGGGGAACCTGTGAGATGAGTACAGGCACCTTGCTAGGGTTGGGCTCCGTCTCTGGAGTTTCAAGGGGAAAGGAATCCCTTTCTATCACCCACATTCAATCCCCACCCAAGGCAGGCCTCACTCACAGATGACACTAGTGGTCTGAGGCCTACCCCATCCCAAATGTCCCCACAGATGCCTCTTAAGCATTGACCTTCGACCTTTCTATACCCACAGATGAGTTCACATTATCTCAGTTTGAATGGGCTTAGCAGCTCCTGCAGGAATGGGGTACCATTGGATAAAGTATGACGACCTATTTTCTGTTTTTCCTTCCTTCCCATTTTCCCACTTCTGCTTTGTTCAGAGAAACTCTGCACCATGTTTTATATTATTCTGAGGTGCTACCAAGAGCATCCAAATTGGGTCACAAGGAACACTTGTGTCATCGATGATGGTGACTGACAGAAGCTGCTAAGCTAATGAGGGGCAGGGAATTGACTGAATGGCCAGTAAGACTAGAAGGAAATGAACAGGGTCATGCAGCTACGGAGCTGGAAGAGGCGACTGTGAGACCAGTCATCCCCTTGTACCGATTAGTTACTCTGAAGTCTGATGACCGGCCAAATACACCAGGCCAGCTTGCCCTGGCTCCCGGCCCTGCTTCAGGATTTCCTTTCACAGTTAGACTTCCGGATTCCTCTTTCTGGTTATAAACTTTCCTCTGTGTATTCCCATCTCTCTGCCACTTCATTAGAGTCCTTCCCCGTGTAATTTTTATGATTCTTTTTCCAGGGTGGGAGCCCAACTCCATTTGACAGGAATTTTGCCACTAAGATGGGTGCAAAGGCTATGAACTGGATGTCTGGGAAAATCAAAGAGAGTTACCGTAATGGTAGGTGGGGTAAGAGGGTGAGCCCCCTTCCTAGAAGCTGGTTCCCAGTATAGAAGCTGACTGACCATCCCTGTTGCAGGGCGGATCTTTGCCAATACCCCAGACTCGGGCTGTGTTCTGGGGATGCGTAAGAGGGCCCTGGTCTTTCAACCCGTGACTGAGCTGAAGGAACAGACAGATTTTGAGTGAGTACCTCTACCTCCTGCGGTGGTTCCCTCCCCGGTAGTTTCGAGATCTACCCTTCCCAAGCTACTCACCTTCTTCAGTCCTTTTCTTTTAGGAGTAACACCTGTAGTCGTACTTACTTCAGATCTGATGCCCAGGCCCCAAATGCAGCCTCTTCTGCTCAACTTCTTCCCATAGGCTTTGATAGAAGTTGATTGGGGTGCTAAAGATTAAATCATCATCTACTTCGTTCCTCTGTAGGCACCGCATCCCCAAGGAACAGTGGTGGCTGAAGCTGAGGCCCATCCTCAAAATCCTAGCCAAGTATGAGATTGACTTGGATACCTCAGAGCACGCCCACTTTGAGCACGTCAGTCGGAAGCGGTCCGGAGAAGCTACCATCTAAACCTCTTTGCAGTGAGAGGAACGGATCGTCTGATCATGGTCAGCTCACCCTGATAGATCCAAGTCCATGCGTTCTCAAGTGTTTCAGCTCAGCTCACTTTCAATTAGGTTTCCTTTTATTCTGTAACTGCAGCCATGGTCAGCTCTGGCCAGGGAGCTGGGGCAGGGGGCAAGTAAGCGTAAGCTCCTTGTAGTTAGAATTTATCCTGACTTCTACCCCAGCTTCATGTGTCACACGAGGCTGGGCTCCTCTAGTGCTACTGCTCCATTTCAGTTACTCGGTTAGAATTTTCCTAAAAATAAGCTTTATTTATTTCTTTGTGATAACAAAGTCTTGGTTCCTCTACTACATTTATGACAGTGACAAACCATAACTACACTAATAAATGCCAACTGGTCACTGTGCTTTTGGTTCTCCTGTTACCATCTTCACAAGTGCATTCCTGTCAGCCTCAAGCACCAGATTCTGCCCAGCGGACACCTAGGAAAATGCAGCCCACGCGCTAACCCCATGTACTTCTCTCTGTTCTTGGACATCTCTTGACTCTGTACACAGGGTCCTAAAACACAGGACACTGTCCTTATCCTCATCCCGCAACTAGTCCCTCCTGCGTCCTCTGCAGCCAACAGGACGCTCCCGTCTTCCTTAAGCATGAAGTTGTGTTTCACCTCTTGATCATCTACCCATTACCCAGCGTTGCTATTTTCCAGCCATCCCCCAATCTCTACTCTTCCTCTGACAATACAGGGTTCTTCCTTCTCAACTTTTCCCCTGTGCTTCTTCCTCGATGAAAGCCAGACACCATCGGTGGGGAGACAGGTACATCTTGAATGCCTGGGAAATAGAGACACCCAGTCCTGGACCTAGTTTGGTGGGTGGTTGAAATACTGATTAGGAAAATTGTCAGTTCTTATTCAGCTCAATTTGTTTTCTGTCCCATACTGCCTCATGGGCAAGTATCCATGTAATACAGTTGGTTCTTAGGATTGGGACTACAGACTGTTCCCCCAGTTGATAGGATGCTTCCCTGTCAATGCCAGGCTTGAGATTAGTCTCCAATAATCAGATCCTGGCTCTTGGCACAAGTGTACATATTCCTCCCAACCTACACAGTTTCCTCGCTTGCTTGCTGAAGCAGGACGGAAGTCTGAGGTTTTACAAGGGATGGAGGAAAGGATTATCTGTAGTACTTCACTTTTGCTGGCTGTCCAAAGTATAACTGCTATACCCTAAAAACAGTTCTAAAAAATGACCGAGGGCTTCCCTGGTGGCGCAGTGGTTAAGAACCCGCCTGCCAATGCAGGGGACATGGGTTCAAGCCCTGGTCCAGGAAGGTACCACATGCCACGGAGCAACTAAGCCCGTGGGCCACAACTACTGAGCCCGCGTGCCACAACTACTAAAACCCACGCGCCTAGAGCCCGTGCTCCGCAACAAGAGAAGCCACCGCAATGAGAAGCCTGCGCACCGCAATGAAGAGTAGCCCCCGCTCGCCACAACTAGAGAAAGCCCATGCGCAGCAACGAAGACCCAACACAGCCAAAAATAAATAAAATAAAATAATTTATAAAGCAAACAAAAAATGACCGAGAAGTCTTGTCAGAGCCCAGCATTAAAGCAGCCAAATGCTCTTTGTACAGTTCTTTAAGGGGAAGAAAAATTAATATCAAGCACTGTTATCACTGATTCTTCAAAACAGCCAATGCAGGTGGTGGTGACAGCCCCATTTCAGAGATGAGGACACTGAGGCTCACGGTAATTAAATAATGTACAGAAAAGTAGGAACAGTAGAAATTGCCAAACTTGCTTTTAGAACTGTTTATTTCTTTTTTTTTTTTTAAGTGAGCAAAAAACACCAACAGCAAAAGGACAAAAGCGGACAAACTTTTTCAAATTAGCTGTGTCAGCAGATTCTGTTCATTTTTATTTATAGTTCCCAATCAGTTAAAAAAAAAAGTTTTCCACATTTGCATAAGGTCATCTAGGATCAATAACAACTTGATCTAGTTTAGGAACATGAAAAGGGAGAGTACTGTAGACTAAGTATTGTTCACTAAAACAGATCTTTTTTGGGTAGGTGGGTCATCTCTGAGGAAGCTCTTATAATGTTCCTCCCCCACTCCTCAACTCTCCACCCCCTCCACCAATGTCTAGTATAGATCAGTAAAAAGTAAAGTTTCCAAAACACCTGAAAACAAAACAAAACAAAACAAATTCCAAACTCTTAGCAGAGTGAATAAAGAAGACCAGAGAGAAAAGGCAGCCCAGCCCACGTCCTCCTGTGCTACAGCAAACACCTTTGCCTACGGCGCAGTTAGTGCCTGTCAAGCCCACTAGAGCAAACTGGCTGTCAGGAGGAGAAAGAACTGCATTAGAAGAAAAGTTCTGAGGACTGTTAGTTCTTAGGACTGCTTAGAATCTCCTATCCCTTCTACTATATGGAAAGCAGCAAGACAGTCTTTCTAAAATAATATTGCTGAACTACTGTGACCCTTGGGCACACCCATGGAAAAGAAGCAAAGGCTGCCCTTCCCTTCGATGGTGAGAAAGGCGGCCAGTCCCTTCTGAATGCCCCAGGATGATTCTAGGGATATCATCCAGCCCAATTCTGAACCTGCACACCATTTGAGGTTGTAGTATCTTCATTTGGGGGCTGCAATTGTTAGCTGGAATTTTCTTAAACTTCTTCACAGATCAATTAAAATGTTTCTAAGAGGGATTCTTCTGAAAACGTTAATCAGGTCCCCAAAGGAAAACCAAACACATGTTCTATAAATACGCTTCATCTTCCGAGACAAATTTAGTCTCGCTGTTGACTTTTTCCCTAAAGGGAGGGTTAGGGAGGCCTCTTCCTTTTCAGGGTGCAATATGAAAGGCCAGGTAAGTAAGAAACAGAAACAAAAGTGAGGGACGTTTTTGGTTGCTTGGTTTGGGGAGGGGAGGTGACGTGGAGGTTACTGTTGTGACATGTTGCCTCGAAATAGAAACCACAGAGCAGGAACAACTGCTTTCCCTGTTTTCCAAGACAGAGACAGTGCTGCAGGGCAAAACCTCACCCAGAGTTGCCTGCCTGACGGTGCACTCGTCTCCTCTGGGCTATTCTACGAGTAACAGGTATTCCTTCAGAGAAGCTGGCAGTGGAAGGCCCTTCACCGCACCCGGCAGATACTGGAGTCCCAGGCTCCGGCGCACAGCATAGCGAGAGAGGGTTTTGAGGGTCCCTGGGGCTGAGCACAGAACAGTCAGTTTTTCACAGAGCTGCTGGTCTTTGGCCACTTCTCGTGGCATGGTGCCATTTTTCCTTAATTCAAAGTGTCCCACAGCTCTGTGGAGGAGCTCAAAGCAAGAGTCCTCTTTCTCTGTTCCAAGTCCCCTGACTAGCAGAGCCACCAGGCGGGAGATGGGCGTCTGGCCTTTTAGGTTGATGACTCTGACCTCTGCACCATAATCAAGAAGGATGCTGATGCTCTCAAGATTTCCCTTCATGGCAGCCCAGCTGAGCGGGGTGTCATTGTTGTAATCCAGGGCATTGACAGAGGCCCCGCTCTCCAGGAGGGCGCGCACACACTCGGCATTGTTCTTAAAGGCTGCCCAGTGAAGTGGGGTGTCTCGGTTGCCGTCCAGTGCATTGGGGTTTGCACCATATTCCAAGAGGACCTCCACACAAGCCTCATCTTTCTCAGCTGCATAGTGGAGGGCTGTTCGGTTATAACCATCCAGGGCATTCACCTGTAAAGGGGGAGCAACTACATTACAGTGTATAGACGACTGAGAGGACAACAGGCTGGCAAAGACACTTGCATGTGTCTATCCGTTGCCTTTGCTATGTAGCATTCTGAACATGAGGGTCGACAAGCAATTCCCAGGGAGTCATGGTGATCAGGATGGAGCTATGACAGGAGCTGAGGAGCAAATAGGAAAACAACTGTCCCCAGACAACCGACACTATGATGTCCACCGATTAGCTGGCCTGCATTATCTAGGGTTTTGCTTCCACGTTCTTATTTACTATTCACTAGGACCTCTACCACAGAGTAAGGGGAAAGAAAGAGAAGATGAAGTCTAAGTCCTCGTAACTACTCTGAAAGATGTTTATTGGAAAGCGGCTTGCATATACTGGCCAGAGAAAAGGTTTTGGATTATTTTACTTATCCTGACTCACTCTGTATCCCGTGGCTAACGGCAACCAGACTGAAAAATAATGAGGTCAAGATTCTGCCCGTGTAGCTCTGCTGTGTTCTTTAACCATCCAGAGAAGCTCAGATTGTTCATCCAAGTCAGCCCCCTGCAAACATCTGCTGTGAGGTCACAAGAGAGCCTGGAGGAAAGCATGTGGAGGAAAGAACACAGATCTTCCAGTGCTGGAAGAGCAGCTGGCTTGCTAAAACTCAGCATCACCTATAATTTTTGAAGGCTACAAAGACTTCAGATCCCAGGTTTAAATAGCGAATTATCTTCTCCCATGAAAGGCACTAAAAAAAAAAAAACCCTGCAATATTTAACTGAGTTCAACCTTCTACTTAGCTAAAAACTGCCTCCCCCACCGCCCCCTGGGGTAGTTTCACTTTTATCATTGACATTAATCACTGGCTTTCACTTCAGGGTCACTCATAAAAGTTACGGGATAGTTAATGACAAGCAGAGAACAACATGGCGGTGTGGAGGTGAGGATGCGGGGGGCTGCAGCAGGCTTACCGACCACTGTGTCTGGGGCCTGCACACCAGCTTCATGGCATGTGTGATTCAGATGAGTGCCGCAGCGTGTGCACCTTGAGGATGCCTCAAAAGCTGTCGAAACTGCTGATTTATTTATTTAATAGGCACTTACTTAGTAATTACTACATGCCAGTGCTCTAAACAGTTTACAACCTTATGAAGAAGACACCACTATCATCCTCATTTTACAGATGGGGAAACTGAGGCAAAGAAAGGTTAAGTAACTTGTTCAAGGTCACACAGCTGGAAGTGACAGAGCTGGAATTCAAATTTATGAAGTATGGTTCCAGACTCTGTTCTTTTAATCATTCATTATACTATGCTGCTTCTTGCTAATGCCAATAAAAAGTAATCTGTGTTTTTTTATGTTAAGATACATTCGCAAGAAAATAGGAACAAGATATGCTAAGACAGAAAAAAAATCAGTGGGCAGAAAGAGCACAAGTAGCTCAGTCCTGGGGAAGGGACTGCCTAGTGATCTATTTTCCAGTGACAGAGGTATTAGGAGTGTACATCCAGTAGCAAGTCTCAAGTGGTTTACGTTGGATCAGGGTTGAGGGGCCTGGATAGTCAACAGGCAATGAGAGGATTAAATGGAAATATAAACAACCCTAGAAGGAAGGCTGAGAGATTAAGGGGAGATTAAAAATTCCCTCTTCCTGGAGTCATGGACAGTGTAAGAAAGAAAGACAAAGGAATGAAATACTTCGGATGATTCACCATTACATTTTGTTTTAATATTGGCCATGCCAATGTTACCAGGAGCTAGAAGGTGGGAAGAGATGGGAGAAGAGACAAGAAATTGTAGGAAAGTGTGAAGCTCAAGTTTAGTGCATCACTGATGTGACAGCGTTAGAAACCTTACCTCAGCTCCCTTCTCCAGCAGTAATTCCACACAGTCAGCATCGGACACCATGCAGGCACAGTGCAGGGGCTTCAGCGTGCCGTGGGTACAGTTCACATCTGCTCCCTGTGGGCGGAAGGAAAGTTCGATCGGTGTCTTCAGCTCTCGCTCACCACGCAGGACAAGACTCAGAACAAGGTCCGGGGGGAAAAGGGTCCTAACTCTGTACTGTAAACATACTACCAGCCCCAGTTTCTATTCCTATTCATTAAATGATATTATAATGCCAATATCCAAACCAAGAGAATACACTGAAAATGAACGAAAGGAACTGTCGATCCCTTAGATCAAGTCATTAAGTTTCTCCACAAGCTAGACTGCCAGATGGTCGTTTGGACATCACTGAGGACATAACCTTATATGTAAAAGCAGTGGAACCTTGTCATCAGGCAGGAAGGTTGGAAAAGCAATCAACTTTCTATGGCTACCATGCTCTGAAAAAGTCAGGAAAGGGAGTCTTTCAGCCTGAAGCCAGGAGAACTGGCATGCTCTTTTGCCACCTGACAGATGACCATCACTAATAGTAAGGTCATCTTAATGTTATTTCTTTGTTTATAAACATCTTCAAAGTAGCCTATTATTATCAGCATTCTCTGCCACCTAGCCCCCCACTGGTACTTCTATTTCAAATCTGGTAAAGAAGACGGAGATACCACAGCAGACCAAAGTCACAGAATGACTCGGCAGCAGAGCTAGAATTAGAACGTGACCAAGTTTCTATGCTCAGTCTTCTGATACCACTTTTGCCGAGAACAAGCTAATGCTGTATGACTTTTTCTTCTCACAGCTGTGCCACACAACTCTGAAGCAGCTACAGGGCTCTAGGCTTTAAGTAAGGACTCTAAAGTTGTTAAAAAAGAATGTACAGAAGTAACTATCTGGATGCATTCTCTAGTGACCAAAAAAATTACCCTGTAACTTCTCTTCAACAGGAATAATACACAGAAAAAGGCATCAAAGCCCTTCTAGGATACTAGTCATTCAACAGAATTACTGAATAGTAGTGGTTAGACATCAGATAGTTCAGTTTTCTTAAGTCAAAAATTACCATGCATGTTAGGGGTTGATCTTCTCTGTGGAACTTTAAGTGGTGGCTGTTGGTAAGACAGAAGGCCAGTGATATCTCTCCATGTAATTATTACAAAACACAAGGATTTGAAAGCCGCTTATGCTTTGCTTGCCTCCTTCCTCCCTTAGTACAGCATGTGTTGAAGACTTTGAGCTTGCTGGGTCCCATATGCACCATATGCAGACGGAGATTTTTACAGAGAACAAGGGACTAGGTTTATCTAGAACATAATTCCTGAAGAAAAATATCATAGGCGCAAAGTGAAAGGCAGAAGGGAAGAGAAGCAAAACATAGGCTAAATATATTTTAATGGTCAAGCTAATACATTTTAGAAGACTGTAAAAACTCCCTGTGATCTTGTGCTGAGTCAGAGCTGCAAACCTGTCATCCATTAGGATTCCCCGGGAGCTTTCCCACTTCACCTCCCCAAGGACTCTCGCATCAACACAGCACACTCACCCCTCTGATGAGGTCCTCTACATTGTCATGTGGGAAGGAGCGAATGGCAGCGACTGTTCGGATTAAGCGCTCTGAGAGAGAGTATTTGCTCTGAATGCTCTGCATAATATACCACATACTGGAACTCATCAAGGCTCAGAGTACGTTCACATGCTCCAAACTGCCTGAAACAAAGATGTTTTAGGCATACACAGTCTCACTGAGCACACCTGTCCTTAGTTAGAGGCTCTCTGAGGCCTTCCCACTACTAAAGCCAGATTTCAAATAGATCAATGATTCATTCATTAATATCATTTTTTCTTAATCATAAGAAATAGATTATAATAGTTGCTGAAGGAGCTGGGTAAACCTGGATGCAAATGTTCTGACCCTTGAAATCTCAGTTCTACTCTCTGACCTAGCCTAGCACAAGATTTCCCCAAGAGGCTCCAAGGTCCCCATGGAGCTCTGTGTGGTTTAAAAAAGACTAGGCAAGGAAGGGGATTCTTTTAAAGGCTAAAGATGCCACAAAACATTCTTTTCCTCCTTTGAATTATGTGGTCTTTATTATCAGCACCCCCTTTAGGTTACATGTGGACTTGCAGTATAGTTATGGTCATATTGTCCTTCCATCTAAACTGTAATCAATTGGAAGGCAAGGTCCTTGTCTTCTACTTTTTTGGCCCATATAAGGCCAGCCACAGAGTCTTACAAAAAGTAGGTACTTAATAAATACTGGTTGATTGACTGACTAAAGGGTATGGGAGTGATTGCTACTTGTGAGAAGAGATGGAACAAATACAAATGACAAGGCATCTGTGAAACAGTTTAAAATGTCTTCAGCAAAGAAGAAAATAGGAAGCTTTTGAGGTAATATTCTAAAATAAGGAAGGAACGCCAAAGTATAATTACTCTGGGGTCATCTATATAAAATTAGAAAAAAATTTCAAAGTTCACACCAATGACATGCTTGCAGTTGTACGAAAACAAGCACATTTAAGAGTGAAAAATGAATTTAAAAATTGGCCATTTGTGACAACTGTGAAGCAGACTTGAGTTCGGCGTTGGAAGAAGAAAATAATGCAATATACATAAATTCAACTATGATAAGTTTCGGCTGTATAAGAGCCATGTATCAGTTGGGGAACATTTAAGATTACAGCAAAGAAGGTGGAGTATTTCTATGAAAAAGCATATATCAAATTGTAGAGGAAGCATGGTATGCTGTACGGCTCTCTAGGTATAACTGTTTAGGAATCCATGTTCTTATCAAACTATAAACTCCTTGGCGGTAAATACAGTGTTATTTTTAACAGTGCCCCGCACATGGCAGGTTCTCAATAAATATCTGTTGAACCAGTGTAAAGCTTATTACTTTGGATCCTAAAAAAATCCAAGACTTGCAGTAATTAAACATCTTATGCATATGATGACTAAGGGAAAAATCCAAAACTTATTTTGGTCATTTCATACTATGTAGTTTTTGCCTTTTGTGAAGGCCTATCCCCTTATACATTATGCAATATACTATAAACTCTAATAGTTTCCATTTTGCTAATCAGTAGCCATTTATCTGTTTAAAATACATACAGTATTAATTAATGGAATGCAAGTTAAAAATATTCAATTCATAAGTATCAATGATTCAAATTGGGTATTCTCCCCTACTTTATTAAGTAAGCTTACACACTTGTTTATATGCCTCCCTTAAATTTTCTAGATAGTTTAGACTTGGCATACGTTTTAATCTCTCCAACAGCCACGAAACTCCTCAGAGACAAAGGGTCTGTATCTTACACTTCATTGTTGCAAGGAAAAAGGGGGAAAAGGCATAGCTGCATTTGAGTCTGCGATTTCAAGAACGGGGGCAGAAAACAGAGCGTCCAAAGTGGAAGGCTTACACCGAAGTGGTTCTGTTAACCATTTCTGGGTCATGATAATCTGAAAATACTAGACCCTGCAATCATTTTCGGAGCGCCCTTGGGCTCCAGGCTAAGAACTCCTAACTCAGAATATGACCACTGGTCCTCTGCTGCTGCCGCCTCGAAGCTCGTGCTGAAGAGTGAAACTTCGGGACACATAGACAACATTCACTGTCAGGGAGGGTCAACGAAATCTAAACTCGACGTATCTCCGGGCAGCAGCCTATGCACGGTTTGACCCCAAGTCTCCCCTTTCCTCTGCTGGTGCTGCAAGTCCTCTCTCTCCCGTTTTCTTTCACTTCGGATCCAGAGACAACCCCAAGGTTTGTTTTTTTTTTGCGAAGCTAGAAGCAAAGTAGGAGAGAGGTGACGTTCAAGAGCTCTGGTGCTAGTGAGGCCAGGCTTCCGCCCGCCCAGGCGGGCCCCCGCCCCACCGCACCTGCTTGGGGGAGGAGTCGCGGCAGCTTGGTCTCGCCGAATCTAGGGGGGCGATGGACAACTGCACGAAATGCGAAGACACGTGGTGTCACTTTCCGCACGGGCTCCTCAGAGACCGCAGCAATTCCAGCAGGTCCCGGGGCCGGTATTGAAACGGGGTCGCGAAATCTGGCAGGAGAGCCCCTGAGGCGGACCAACCCCTGCCCCGATCTCCCCAAGGCCCGGAACGAGGTCCCAGCCTCGAGGGCTGGCGGACCCCGAGCTGGGAGTGGAGGAAGCGTTACTGGGCGTGGTGCCCCGGATTAGGGAACCAGGCTGCAGACATTTCTGCAGCGGGGCAACACTCACCGAACTGCAGGGCTGCCCTGGGTGGTGAAAGCCGCTGTCAAGACGTGACCCGGAAGCAGAAGTTGCCTCCCGGGGGCCCCTCTGTTTACAGGATAGGTGACTAGAACGGGCGCCTGCGCAGCGACCAGTGTCCGAAGGCGGAACGCGCCTGCGCAGACTTGTGACGCCGCCTTGGTCCAACCAAGGCTTAGTTAACCACTTTGCTATCTAGGCCCGCCACAGGGTTTGCGCAGGCGCAATGTGGCGCTGTCGGCTGCTGGCCGGGCGCTGAGTCCGTGGCGGTCGTGGGCAAAGAGCTCACTCCCCGCTGGCTGTTCGACCAACTCCGTGGGGCTGTGCCTGCGTGGAGCAGGCCTGCAATGAGTTCATCCGAGCCCTCCGCTGCCTCCCACTGTCTCCATCTGATACCGGACCTGAACAGCCAATTCCCAGATTATCCCCAAGCTCGCGACTCCGATGCGGTTCGTTAGGAGAATAAACTGTTAGTAAGAAGTGTCTTTGGCAAATAAAAGAGACTTCCAGCATTTTTCATAACATTGGAACGCATCGATGCTCCTCGGAACCCTTCTGGTTATTGTCCACCCTCCCTCAAAGGAAACTATTGATATATCAAAGATAAACAAGCACTCATGAGGAGTACTCGCCCAAATGTTGAGGGCTGAACAAATACGTACATGCTGACATTAACCTTTCCCAACCAGAGAGATGCTGACACCTCCGAGTGATGATTTTTCCATACAAAGCATAAACATTTCGAAGCCAGCTGCACGTAGTGGTGCATGCGAAGAGTAAAGCAGCCCACACAGGCAGACTGTTAAGAGCCGTGATCTACCCCGCAGCCCGTTTAACCAAGAGTTCCCCAGCACCCCTTCCTCAAAGCTTGCTCTGAGCAACAGAATTTAACCAGTTTGAGAGTAAAGCAGGGCCCAGATAGTTCTTGTATGTCAGCGAGGGAATGGCGAACTGGAAAAGTTCAGTGAGCCTCCTCCCAGCATCTTATAAATTAAGGATGCTTAGTACATTTCCTTATTATTAAGGATTGGGAGACAGATTTGCAAACAGTCAATTGCAGTTAAAGATCACTATTTCAACAACATTTTACTGTACAAAGCTGATGTTGAAGAACAGTTCTACTTCATGGTGAGATCAAGAGAGTGTGGAGAGAGAGGGTCTGTGAAGAGGTTTCTTGTGGAGAAATGTGTTTTGTTGAGATCCCGCTCCCTTCCCACTCAGAGGAAGAGGCAGTGCTGGTGCTGCATCCTTCTCAAGCCTAAAGAGGGGACTCTGTGGGACCAGAGAGCTTGGAAATTGTTTCCCATAGTTGTAAAACACAGAGGATTGCACTGACTCTTGCATATAAATAAAAGAAGGCAGTGGCCATAAAACAGAGGTGGCTGCGTTGGGATCCACCAGCACGCCCAGATTTGGTAGGGATGACAAATGTGAAATGTTTTCCTGGACCCAATGTGGGCCACATAGAGGACAGTCAACATGAGGTTGCCTTTGGTCTATTCAAAAGACTTGTCTAGAAGTGTAGAGGGACCCAGTGACCAGAAGTTAGAGATGAACGCAGGAATCCTAGAAACCAGAGAGGCTGTTGCAGGCAACCACCTGTGTCTGTCTAGGCCAAAGGGACTCAAGTGAGAGGTCTCTGATGATGGGAATCTCCCAAGAACCTCTAAAAGCACCTTACAAGAGAAAGAGTAACCATGTACCAGACCCAGGTAGTGCAGACCCATCCTATCAAAACAGAACCGCCCTATCCCCTTGGCTGTCCTGCCTCCTCCCACTTTTACACAGCAGATCAAACAGCAGTTAGCTAGTGGTAAGCTGAGGAGAAACCTGAAGGCAGCAGCCACCAGCCACAGGAGGCAGCCACCAGCCCTCCCCTCATGGGGGAGGGGAGGAGAGGGCTTAGACTAGCACCTTAGAATGAAGCCTGAAGTATTTGGTTACCATCTTGGACTGGAAACATTCTAATTACTAAATCAAGACTCTTTTCTTGACTTAAAATGACTGTTACTTAAAATACTGTCCATTATCAAAGAATAAACCAAAAAGTCAGAGAATCTGCCCAATTTTCCATTCAGGGGCATGAATTATCCCCTCCTAATAAATATTTTTTAAAGATGATAAAAGCCAAAAAGTAAAGTGGTATTTTGATCATATCCCATGAATCTTCCATTCAACATCCCAACACCATCTCTATATATTTCAGCTTATTTACGATCTTCATGCTTTGATTACAAGTGATTCCCTGAGTTTGGTTTTTTTTTTAATATGTTGTGTCTCTCATAAGACTTTTATTTTTTCTTCTCTCCCTTGCTAGTTCTAGTTCTGTTTTGAAGAACTGTTCATGAGATGGTGTTGATTGACAGTACAACTAGTGTTCCTATTTTCAGACCTTGGCATAAACTGGAACTAGAAATCTGATAATAATGTTTTGCTTGTAATGAATGCTGCTATCACTGTTCAACATATATTAGCATCCAGTCTCCATGGATAGATGCCATCGAACTGTCCCAGGTTACAAATCTGGGTGTCTTTCTTCTTGAGTGCTGCAGCAACCTAACAGTGGTGGGCTTTTGTACAACTCCTTTTTGGAGTTTTGCGGAGTGGCTGGGCCCGTGAACCATGGCCGCTGAGCCTGCGATCCACAACGGGAGAGGCCACAACAGTGAGAGGCCCGCGTACCGCAAAAAAAAAAAAAAAAGAAAAAAAAAGAAAGCTGGTGTAGCTATATTAACATCAGTCAAAATTGACTTTAAGGCAAAAAGCATTATTAGAGAACAAAAACACTGCCCAATGAAAACTGTTCAATTCACCAGGAAAATATGACAATTCAAAAATTTAAATTATACTTACAACATAGCACTAGAATATATAAAGCAAAAATTATCAGAACTACAAAAAATTTATCAGAAGAATAAATTCATACAGTGGAAGATTATAAAAACCTCTTCTTAGTAATATGTATAGAAAAAATCACTTAGGATATAAAAATTTTTAATAAACAATTTATAAATTTGTTTTAAATTTTGTACTAATGGGTGTCTCTAAACCTTGCATCCAACAAACACAAAACACATATTCTTCCATGATGCATATACATAACAATTGCAAACAACTTGTCTATTTGAAAAATTTCAACAAATTTCCAAAGGTTGATATTGAACAGGAAGCGTTCTTCAACTACAACGGATTTAAGTTTTAATAACCAAAAGATAATTAGAAAACTCCCACGTTTGGAAAATAAGAAATATTATTCAATGAATATTTAATGCATGCATACTATAAGCCAGGCACAGTCTAGACACTTGGGATTACTATATCAGAGAGAAATTTATAATTAAAAGTCTGACTATACCAAATGTTGGAGAGAATGTGGAGTCATGAGAACTTTTACCCTGCTGGTGGAGTGTAAATCATTACAAAACCACTTCTGAAAATAATTTGATACTTTCTAATAGAGCTGAAGCTCATACCTTATGATTCAGCAAGTCCATCTGTATGTGTAAACTTTAGAAAAACTCGTTATGTGCACCATAAGATATGTACTAGAACATTAGTAACAATAGTAATATCCTAAATTTTTAAACAACTGAAATGTCCATCAACAGTAGAATACAGCAGTAGAATACAGATAAATACATTGCAGTATATTCATGCAATGGAATACAGTAGAAAAATAAATATAAACAATGCACAGGTATCCCCAAAACACTGATGACTTTTACAAATATAATGTTGTGAAAAAGAAGCAAGACACAAAATGATAAATTGTATGGTTTCATTCATATGAAGTTCAAATGAATGAATTCATTGTGATTCTATCCATATAATGTTCAAAAACAGGCAAAATCACACTACATTTTTAGCACTGTAAAAATATGTGATAAACTATAAAGAAAAGCAAGACAATTTTCATCATGGCAATCAAGGCAGCGGTTACCCACAGGAGGGAGGGAGTTTTGACTTCAGCATAGCAGTGAGGGACATTGGGGAGGGGAGGAAAGATGATTGCAGTACTCTGTTTCTTGACCTCGGTAGAGTGATTATTCATTAAATTGTACATGTATGTTTATTTACTTTTATATATTTGTCCTATATTTCACAGTTAATGAAGGTCCAAGAAAAGGAAAGAGAGAGAGGGCAGACAGCAGAAGCAAGAAGAACTACAATCCTGCAGCCTGTGAAACTACATTAACAGAAAGATAGACAAGATGAAAAGGCAGAGGGCTATGTACCAGATGAAGGAACAAGATAAAAACCCAGAAAAAAAACTAAATGAAGTGGAGATAGGCAACCTTCCAGAAAAAGAATTCAGAATAATGATAGTGAAGATGATCCAGGACCTCGGAAAAAGAATGGAGGCAAAGATCAAGAAGATGCAAGAAATGTTTAACAAAGAACTAGAAGAATTAAAGAACAAACAAAGAGAGATGAACAATACAATAACTGAAATGAAAACTACACAAGAAGGAATCAATAGCAGAATAACTGAGGCAGAAGAAAGGATAAGTGACCTGGAAGACAGGATGGTGGAATTCACTGCTGCAGAACAGGATAAAGAAAAAAGAATGAAAAGAAATGAAGACAGCCTAAGAGACCTCTGGGACAACATTAAATGCAACAACATTCGCATTATAGGGGTCCCAGAAGGAGAAGAGAGAGAGAAAGGACCAGAGAAAATATTTGAAGAGATTATAGTTGAAAACTTCCCTAACATGGGAAAGGAAATAGCCACCCAAGTCCAGGAAGCACAGCAAGTCCCATAGGGGATAAACCCAAGGAGAAACACGCCGAGACACATAGTAATCAAATTGGCAAAAATTAAAGACAAAGAAAAATTATTGAAAGCAGCAAGGGAAAAACGACAAATAACATACAAGAGAACTCCCATAAGGTTAACAGCTGAGTTCTCAGCAGAAACTCTACAAGTCAGAAGGCAGTGGCATGATATACTTACAGTGATGAAAGGGAAGAACCTACAACGAAGATTACTCTACCTGGCAAGGATCACATTCAGATTAGATGGAGAAATCAAGAGCTTTACAGACAAGCAAAAGCTAAGAGAATTCACCACCAACAAACCAGCTCTACAGCAAATGCTAAAGGAACTTCTCTACGTGGGAAACACAAGAGAAGAAAAGGACCTACAAAAACAAACCCAAAACAATTAAGAAAATGGTCATAGGAACATACATATCGATAATTACCTTAAATGTGAATGGATTAAATGCTCCAACCAAAAGACACAGGCTTGCTGAATGGATACAAAAACAAGACCCCTATACATGGTGTCTACAAGAGACCCACTGCAGACCTAGGGACACACACAGACTGAAAGAGAGGGGACGGAAAAAGATATTCCATGCAAATGGAAATCAAAAGAAAGCTGGAGTAGCAATACTCATATCAGATAAAATAGACTTTAAAATAAAGAATGTTACAAGAGACAAGGAAGGACACTACATACTGATCAAGGGGTCAATCCAAGAAGAAGGTGTAACAATTATAAATATATATGCACCCAACATAAGAGCACCTCAATACATAAGGCAACTGCTAACAGCTATAAAAGAGGAAATCGACAGTAACACAATAATAGTGGGGGACTTAAACAACTCACTTACACCAATGGACAGATCATCCAAAATGAAAATAAATAAGGAAACAGAAGCTTTAAAAGACACAATAGACCAGATAGATTTAATTGATATTTATAGGACATTCCATCCAAAAACAGTAGATTACACTTTCTTCTCAAGTGCGCAAGGAACATCCTCCAGGATAGATCACATGCTGGGTCACAAATCAAGCCTCAGTAAATTTAAGAAAACTGAAATCATATCAAGCATCTTTTCTGACCACAACACTATGAGATTAGAAATGAATTACAGGGAAAAAAACATAAAAAACAAACACATGGAGGCTAAAAAATACGTTACTAAATAACCAAGACATCACTGAAGAAATCAAAGAGAAAATAAAAAAATACCTGGAGACAAATGACAATGAAAACACGATGATCCAAAACCTACGGGATACAGCAAAAGCAGTTCTAAGAGGGAGGTTTATAGCTATACAAGCCTACCTCAAGAAACAAGAAAAATCTCAAATAAACAATCTAACCTTACACCTAAAGGAACTAGAGAAAGAAGAACAAACAAAACCCAAAGTTAGCAGAAGGAAAGAAATCATAAAGATCAGAGCAGAAATAAATGAAACAGAAACAAAGAAAACAATAGCAAAGATCAATAAAACCAAAAGCTGGTTCTTTGAGAAGATAAACAAAATTGATAAACCATTAGCCAGACTCATCAAGAAAAAGAGGGAGAGGACTCAAATCAATAAAATTAGAAATGAAAAAGGAGAAGTTACAACAGACACCACAGAAATACAAAGCATCCTAAGAGACTACTACAAGCAACTCTATGCCAATAAAATGGACAACCTGGAAGAAATGGAAAAATTTTTAGAAAGGTATAACCTTCCAAGACTGAACCAGGAAGAAATAGAAAATATGAACAGACCAATCACAAGTAATAAAATTGGAACTGGGATTAAAAATCTTCCAACAAAGAAAAGTCCAGGACCAGGGCTTCCCTGGTGGCGCAGTGGTTGAGAATCTGCCTGCCAACGCACGGGACACAGGTTAGAGCCCTGGTCTGGGAGGATCCCACATGCCGCAGAGCAAATAGGCCCATGAGCCATAACTACTGAGCCTGCGCGTCTGGAGCCTGTGCTCCACAACAAGAGAGGCCGCGATAATGAGAGGCCTGTGCACTGCGATGAAGAGTGGCACCCGCTTGCCACAACTAGAGAAAGCCCTCGCACAGAAATGAAGATGCAACACAGCAAAAATAAATTAATTAATTAATAAACTCCTACCCCCAACATCAAAAAAAAAAAAAAAAAGTCCAGGACCAGATGGCTTCACAGGTGAATTTTATCAAACATTTAGAGAAGAGCTAACACCCATTCTTCTCAAACTCTTCCAAAATGTTGCAGAGGAAGGAACACTCCCAAACTCATTCTATAAGGCCACCATCACCCTGATACCAAAACCAGACAAAGATACTACAAAAAAAGAAAATTACAGACCAATATCACTGATGAATATAGACACAAAAATCCTCAACAAAATACTAGCAAACAGAATCCAGCAACACATTGAAAGGATTACACACCATAATCAAGTGGGATTTATCCCAGGGATGCAAGGATTCTTCAATATACGCAAATCAATGAATGTGATATACCATATTAACAAATTGAAGGATAAAAACCATATGATCATCTCAATAGATGCAGAAAAAGCTTTTGACAAAATTCAGTACCCATTTAGGATAAAAACTCTCCAGAAAGTGGGCACAGAGGGAACTTACCTCAACATAATAAAGGCCATATATGACAAACCCACAGCAAACATCATTCTCAATGGTGAAAAACTGAAAGAATTTCCTCTAAGATCAGGAACAAGACAAGGATGTCCACACTCACCACTCTTATTCAACATAGTTTTGGAAGTCCTAGCCACATCAATCAGAGAAGAAAAAGAAACAAAAGGAATACAAATTGGAAAAGAAGAAGTAAAACTGTCACTCTTGGCAGATGACATGATACTATACATAGAGAATCCTAAAGATGCCACCAGAAAACTACTAGAGCTAATCAATGAATTTGGTAAAGTTGCAGGATACAGAATTAATGCACAGAAATCTCTTGCATTCCTATACACTAATGATGAAAAATGTTAAAGAGAAATGATGGAAACACTCCCATTTACCAGTGCAACAGAAAGAATAAAATACCTAGGAATAAACCTACCTAGGGTGACAAAAGACCTGTATGCAGAAAACTATAAGACACTGATGAAAGAAATTAAAGATGATACCAACAGATGGAGGGATATACCATGTTCTTGGATTGGAAGAATCAATATTGTGAAAATGGCTATACTACACAAAGCAATCTACAAATTCAATGCAATCTCTATCAAATCACCAATGGCATTTTTTAGACAACTAGAACAAAAAAATCTTAAAATTTGTATGGAGACACAAAAGACCCTGAATAGTCAAAGCAGTCTTGAGGGAAAAAAACGGAGCTAGAGGAATCAGACTCCCTGACTTCAGACTATACTATAAAGCTACAGTAACGGAGACAATATGGTACTGGCACAAAAACAGAAACATAGATCAATGGAACAAGATAGAAAGCCCAGAGATAAACCCACACACCTATGGTCAACTAATCTATGAGAAAGGAGGCAAGTATACACAATGGAGAAAAGACAGTCTCTTCAATAAGTGATGCTGGGAAAACTGGACAGCTACATGTAAAAGAATGAAATTAGAACAGTCCCTAACACCATACACAAAAATAAACTCAAAATGGATTAAAGACCTAAATGTAAGACCGGACACTATAAAACTCTTAGAGGAAAACATAGGAAGAACACTCTTTGACATAAATCACAGCAAGATCTTTTTTGATCCACCTCCTAGAGTAATGAAAATAAAAACAAAAATAAACAAATGGGACCTAATGAAACTTCAAAGCTTTTGCACAGCAAAGGAAACCATAAACAAGATGAAAGGACAACCCTCAGATGGGAGAAAATATCTGCAAACGAATCAACAGACAAAGGATTAATCTCCAAAATATATAAACAGCTTATGCAGCTCAATATTAAAAAAACAAACAACCCAATAAAAAAATGGGCAGAAGACCTAAATAGACATTACTCCAAAGAAGACATACAGATGGCCAAGAAGCACATGAAACGCTGCTCAACATCACTAATTGTTAGAGAAATGCAAATCAAAACTACAATGAGGTATCACCTGACACCAGTTAGAATGGGCATCATCAGAAAATCTACAAACAACAAATGCTGGAGAGGGTGTGGAGGAAAGGGAACCCTCCTGCACTGTTGGTGGGAATGTACATTGATACAGCCACTATGGAGAACAGTATGGAGGTTCCTTAAAAAACTAAAAATTGAATTACCATATGACCCAGCAATCCCACTACTGGGCATATACCCAGAGAAAACTATGATTCAAAAAGACACATGCACCCCAATGTTCATTGCAGCACTGTTTACAATAGCCAGGTCATGGAAGCAACCTAAATGCCCATTGACAGAGGAATGGATAAAGAAGATGTGGTATATATATACAATGGAATATTACTCAGTCATAAAAAGGAATGAAATTGGGTCATTTGTTGAGACGTGGATGGATCTAGAGACTGTCATACAAAGTGAAGTAAATCAGAAAGAGAAAAACAAATATCATATATTAATGCATATATGTGGAACCGAGAAAAATGGTACAGATGAACCGGTTTGCAGGGCAGAAATTGAGACACAGATGTAGAGAACAAACATATGGACACCAAGGGGGGAAAGCCGTGGGGTGGTGGTGGTGGTGGTGGTGTGGTGAACTGGGCGATTGGGACTGAAATGTATACACTGATGTGTATACAATTGGTGACTAATAAGAACCTGCTGTATAAAAAATAAATAAAATAAAATTTAAAAATTTAAAAAAAGAAAAGAAGCATTATTCATATTTATTTTGTTATGTAGTTATTGAAACTTTTATAAATAAATATATTTTAAAAAAAGAAAAGGAAAGGGAGAAAAAGGTGAGAAAACTTAGAGAGCAGCATGAATAAAGGTGAGGCTGGGTGTATGTGCATCTAGAAGGCAAACAGTGAGGCAGAAAGCGGTGGGAAAAAATGAAGCTGGAAGCTATGGGAAACCTTTGGAATATTTTAAGCTGGGTTGTGAGAAGGCTCAAATGTGAATTTTAAATAGATTCTTCTAAATGCTGTGAGGAGAGGGATTTACAGCGAGGAGAGAGGGGAGGGGCAGAGGAAAGGCTGAAAGTGGAACTGTCCCAATCCTCCAGGCATGAGATAACCAGGGCCTGAAAGATGGCATTGCCTATAGAAAAGGGAGGAGGGAATGGATTAGAGAAGGGTCTATAGGACCAGAGATTACTGTAAATCTTCCTATTTTGAAAAATACACAATTGCTTCAGGACTCTTTCAGCTTTAGGTCTGTGCTTCAAATGCAGGCAGTGGGGTGCCAAAAATATCACAGAGCTGGTCTCAAGGGTAAATAAATCTATTTCCTTCCAAGCTAAACTCAGACAAGTAAGACTCTCGCAGTTTTCAAGTCCTCCTGGAAAGGAAAGGCAAGCTCCTTCCTCTCAGGGATGCAGCACTCTCAAGAAGTCCTTTAAGAAATCTTACTTAAATGCTTCATCCTGCCTCTTGTCCTCATAGTGGAATCAGGGTATGATGCTGCCCTCTATCCTCTGTGCTGGTTTGTTTCAGAGTTTAAAATCTATGGAGAATCTCCTTCTAGCTTTTCCTTCTCTCTCACCTCTGTTGATCATTTCCTTTCTTCCCTTAGACTTTAGACTCAAATTATAGCCCTGGTATCATCTCCATGCTCCATCTCCATCTGCATTGAACCTGTCTCCTTAATCACTCTTTATTATGAAAAGAATATCCCCGAAACACTAATAAAAATTCACAAGTATGAAGCAGAGAGGCCTTATGTCCCAGAGATATCATTACAATTGAAACACCAGTGATTTCAATGTTCTAGTAATGTAAAATTGTGAGCAGTTTATTGTCTTTCACACCTGCAAGTGTCTTGGATGGTACTCATTGTTCTGCTGAGCAGCAAAAGCCACTAATGTCCTTGGTAAGAGGGAACTGATTTTTAATAATACATGAAGTAACTGGAAGGGTGTGTGATATGGTGATGGATGAGCTAGGATGAATAGGAGATTGGGTATGTGACTCAGGATCACCCTCTGAGGGGAACTGAGTCCCAGTTTAATGCATTTTATCTGGTCAATTACCAGTGAAATTGCCCTCTGCTTCTTGGAGGACCAGATAACCCTGCTGAGAATAGCAAGTTCTTATTGAAATTGTCCTACAAATATTGTTTAAAACTAACCTCAATTCCTGGAATACTGTTTTTCTGATCCAGGTTTGCTGTTTGGTCTTTAATTTGATTTTACTATCCTGGAAAAACTGATCTTTATATCTCCTTTGTTATATAGTTGATCAATGTGGAGAGTTTTTGTTTGTTTGTTTTGGTTTGCTCATAGAACAGAAGTAGGGAAGGCATAAGCAGAGGACAAAAAGGCCTCAATTTTATTATAGTATAAAGTACCCTGGGCTAACATTACACTAAATTACTAGCCTATCAGCTCAAGAACTCAAAGGGAAGAGAAATCCTAGCTTTACAGCACAGTAACCTTTCTCTTCATAGTATCCCTTCTCGGTTAGCTACCAATCTTTTATTTTTTTTTGCGGTAACCGGGCCTCTCACTGTTGTAGCCTCTCCCGTTGCGGAGCACAGGCTCCAGACGCGCAGGCTCAGCGGCCATGGCTCACGGGCCCAGCCGCTCCGCGGCATGTGGGGTCCTCCCGGACTGGGGCACGAACCCGTGTCCCCTGCATCGGCAGGCGGACTCTCAACCACTGCGCCACCAGGGAAGCCCAGCTACCAATCTTATAACCAGTAGCAGGGTACTTTTTCTGAGCCTGTCTCCAGTAGAATAAGAGTATAAATCAGGAGTTCTTCTCTGTGACATACAGGGTGGGGATACAGGTTTAGCATCATCCCATTCTTAAACATTTGAGGGGAGAGGAGAGCATGCAGTCCTCTGACCTTGAAGTTGGACTAAAACTTGGCCCCATTCTTTGACACTTCGATGGGGATAGTGGTGGAATATGCTGCTGGGGGTTCCAGTGGGTGGCTAAGTGATAACTCTTATTTCAAAGCTACAGGCACTTTGCTATCTTGCAGGAGGTGGGGACTTCCATGTGTCTTACAGTAAGTATTCCTTTGTACAAGGAAAGCCAGTAAAAGGGCCATTTAACTGTGTGAACATAAGCCACAGATCATCAAAGTAGATGGCTAAAACCAAAGATAACCTGCTCTCTAAGATAAGGCAGACTTGGAGCTCTGCAGGCTATGTGTCCTTAAGGGAGATGTTTCTTTTTCTAGGTATGGATTCAGGCTTCATTCATTCATCTATTCAACATGTATTTATTGAGCATCTCCCAGGTGCCAGGCATTATTCTAGCGCTGGAGGTACTGCAGTGAACAAAACCAAACCTCTGTCCTAATGGATCTTACACCTAGTTGGAGGTGAAAGACAGTAAATAAATACATAACTGAATAAACAAACAAGTAAAAATACAGTATCACAGATGTTAATGGCTGTGGAGATGTATAAAGCAAAGTAGAGGGACTAGAGCTTTCCAGAGCAAAGGGGATCCTAGTGCCTTAAAACAAATAAAGCAGGCATTGTGTCTATAAACTGTGAATGTGTAGTTGACCACAGAAGATGGAGCTGCTTTCATGTAAGACTTCTTAAAACAGGGGCTTCAGGGTCTTGGTGAAAAAGTTGGAGAAAGGGCCCTCCTCCTCACTTCTGCCTAAGATGCAGCACCTTTGCAGTCCTTGGAAGATGTGGATTACTTTTGGGGGACCCTGTTCATGACATAATCATGAATACTAGTGTAGTTGTGTTGAGTAGAGCCATAGTGCACCCTCACAGTGGTTGCTCTACTAGTGCAGCTGACAGTGCCTTGTTGGCCCTTGGAATACCACCTCATAGCAAAAGGGAAGTGGTAGGAACCACTTCTGATAGTATTTTTAGGGCCTTTGAGAAGTGTGGAGAGAGTATAAGTAGAGGCATTAGTAAGAGCGAGACCTGAAAAATTTTTTATATATTGTCCACAGACTTCCTTACGATATGACAGGTGAGAAGGGGCCTAGAAATTTGCATAAGTCAGTATTAAGGAACTAAATTTCTAAAAATTCTTTTAAATGGAAGAGAAGTCTCAGGCAGACATACCACAGTCCATACCCTGCCCAGATACTTGGACATAATTTCCTCCAAATTTGACTGATACTCTGGGAGAGGCAATTTGCCAAGCAAAATTGCCCCATGGCACCAGAAATTGTGGGTGTTCTCAGGTGGTGCAGCATTATCCATGCCTGATGAAGATCCTCACTTGGGGACAAACCAGCCCCTGAGCTATTGGCAACTTTCTGGCGGCAGAAAAATATATGGAGAGGATGCATGAGGAGGGTGCCCCAGGCCCTGCACCAGAGGTCATGGGTGGCTCCAGAGCTTGGAATGTCTGTGTCTATGGCCAACTGCCCAGCGACACTTGGACTGGAACTAGTCCAGAGTGGTACAGGATAAATGACTAAACATGCACTGAAAAGGGAAAAACCCTTTGCAAGTGTTGAAACAAGAAAAGCTGTTGCAGCAGGCAATGAAGAAAGGGGAAGTAGTGTAAAAACAAGTAAAGCAGGTTTAATTGAAGTGACAGGTTATTTTCAGTGGAAGTGCAGACTGCATGAGAAGTCGGAAGGTCCCCTGGTATTCTTGTTCTGAGTAAAGTTAATATGAGTGAAAAAGAAATGGGGAGGGGTGGCCTTTAGGATTCCTAAAATTAGGTTGAAGGCACAAAGCAAGCAACTGAAAGCCCAGCTCTGGGCTTAAGTGAGGGGTGTGTGCGTGTGTGCGTGTGTGTGTGTGTGTGTGTGTCTCACCTCATGACCATATCTGTGACAGTAGAGACTCCTGAGCGTGTGAACAGTTGGAACCCCTCTCCAGTCAGAGGCTCATATGGATTTCGGATCTTTGCAAATGACCACGCTCATTTCTCCGTACAAGTGTGGAGATGAGCAAAGCAGGTTGGCTGTAACACCAGGCCACCCACCCACTCATGATGAGAAAATTTAGTCTATGTGACAGACAAAATCCACAATA
Organism: Monodon monoceros; assembly: GCF_005190385.1. NCBI lineage: Eukaryota > Metazoa > Chordata > Mammalia > Artiodactyla > Monodontidae > Monodon > Monodon monoceros. Next base: position 36,784,821 of record NW_021703783.1, read on the forward strand.
ATATGATTATTCTCAGCCTCTCAGTCTTTCTTACCCTCTTGGAAGGAGACCCCTGTCACTGACAGCTGGGGCTCCTGGTACCTGTGCAGATCAGGGAACTGAGGGACAGAATCAAAGGAGCTGAAACAAGGACAAGGAGTTTCTTCTTGCAGAAGAGAAAAAGAATACACTCAAGAAGTAAAGAGGGGGCTTCCTTGGTGGCACAGTGGTTGAGAGTCCGCCTGCCGATGCAGGGGACACGGGTTCGTGCCCCGGTCTGGGAAGATCCCACATGCCGTGGAGCGGCTAGGCCCGTGAGCCATGGCCGCTGAGCCTGCGCGTCCGGAGCCCGTGCTCCACAACGGGAGAGGCCACAACAGTGAGAGGCCCACGTACCGCCAAAAAAAAAAAAGAAGTAAAGGGGGTGGGGGAGTGAAGAAGCAAGGGCCAGCCTTGAGAGAAAGTTTGGCGGTGATAGGGGAGAGGGGAGAGAGAAGGGCAGCAACAGCTATGCTCACATGAGCGAGATGAATAGAGAAGGAGGAAAGAGAAGTTTAAGATGTTTTGCTCTGTGCTAAGAATGTAAACCCCTTTAGAGTTTTTCCAGAGACATAATAAAAATCTCAATTGCTTTTCAGTTCTTTTTTGTTATTAGATGTGTTTCTTTTGAATGTGATATCATGCTGAGATGGGCCACAAGGCAGCTCAGCTTCATAAAATTTACATTTGGGGAGTACTGTCTGGAATTGCAGACCTGTGGTGCAGCAGTCAGCTGTTCCTTGATTTTGACCTTGATTCCTTGATTTTGACCATCATTCTAGATCTGAGTCAAGCGAGCATCTTAATTACAATTGCTGGATTTATAGTGCAAAAAGTACACCAGCTATATAGAATAGACACTGGAGATAAACTAGACACGAGACAGAGGAAAATGGCAAAGACCATTAAGAATCACAATTTTAGTGACAATTTGAAGTTTGGAACTAGGTGTACCTGATGGAGACCTTTATCTATGCAGCATGAGTCTCTTCCCCCCATGAGCTGATGAGATTGGGATGAAGGAATAGAAGAGCTAAGGTGATTCCCAGAGGAAAAGAAAAAGGCAGGAAGCAGAAGAGGAGTGCATAGGGCTTATTTTTTCTTGCTGTGTCCGAACACTCTAGTGATATGGCCAGAGTACCTATCCATTCAGCTTGGGGATGGACCCAATTAACAAACCCCAGGGCCCTGGCTTCCAGAGGGTCCAGCACTGTAACCCAAACAGCTGACTGAGGCTCTGCTCCACTCTCTGCATCTGTCTCCCTTACTTTTCTGAGACTAGACCTCTCCTATTTCCCCTTGTCTCAATTTCACACAGAATTCCTAAAATTATCTGGTTCTGAATCTGAGGCGCCAATTGTCTCCTTGTATTTTCAAGTCTTGCTACTAGTCCACACCCCCAGATCCCACCTACCCTTGGCTCTCCAATGTCTGACTTGGAACTTGACTGGATCAGCCACACCCCTTGATCTCTGCACTGTTTCCCATATTCTTTCTTGCTTCTCCAATAATTTCCACTTCCTCAAGGCTCAGACCCCCTGTACTCTCAGCAGACCTCATGCCAGCGTCTCTGGGGAGCATAACGTAATCTATGCTGAAAGCCTTGACATAATGGTATCCACAACAACAGTGGCAAAGGGCCTTGTATGACGGCATAAACCAGCTCCTACTGTATAGGGGCTATGTTTAATGTAAGGTTAAGGCTAAGACGGGAGGCCCTGTGCTGGGGACAGGGTCAGTTCTTGTAGGTAGAAGGCAGGGGCCTATCTGAAGAGTGAGGGAGCTGGCAAGGTGAAATCATCCTTGCGAAGTGCTGGTCAAGAGATGTGAAGTAACAGACCCAGGCAAAAAATCTGAAAATCATGCCAGTCTTTTCTGACTATAGCAAAAGTCTCCAGGGAAAGACGAACAGCAGGGTTGAATCCGTAAACCCTGAGACTATGCTTGCTATAAACTTATACTGTGTAAGCTCAGCTGTTTTTGGTGTGTCTTGTCTGTTTCTAGTTTTCCTACAGCTCCTTTTTGGTAAAGTCTTTTTGTGAATATCAGCGCACTTTGGCTGTGCTTAGGGAAACCAAGGAAAAGCATTTCTGTCTTCTCCTGAGCTTTAGGAATAACCTGTGGGACACATGGTGAAGGTGGGAGTGATAACTGAGGTGAGAGTCACAAGTCTGTGGAACGGAGGAAGGATGGAATGAGCAAGCAAATAGGATTGAATCAGAGAAAATACAATAGGTTTAAAAACTTTCTCCATATATTTGTTTTGGGAAATCAAATTTCTAATGGCTGCATAATATTTTATTATATCAACATTTGATTAAACATTTTGCTGTTTAGGATATTTTCCCACTTGTTTCTATTTTAATAGCAGTAAGACAAGGAATAAGCCAAAGAGTTTTTTAGTGCCAGAAAAGTTTCTCTGGGCCAGCCCCACTCCTCACCACTAGAGTATGCAAGCAGGGAAACCTCAAGGTAACACATTTGCTATCACTGAACCACTAGTATACAAAACACTCACCCATACCTAGCTCTTCCCCATCTTGAAATGATACAGCTTTTCTCTTCCTCAGATTTACTTCTTCTTGTGAACTTCATTTTTGGTTTCTGAACACTTGGCTTCTCCAATTTACTAAGGTCATTATTAGTTAATATGCTGCTGCCTAGGTATTGCTTGCTTTGCAATCTGAAGTCATCTGTAAATGTATTAAATTCAACTTTTCTTCCTCCTCCTCCTTTCCCACTCCGCTCCTCAAAAAGGGAAAGGCATTGTCACAACGGTTGAGACACCCCATGTATGTCTGTACATGGGTGGTGGGCCTGCTGAGGGGGAATTACCCTTACATAATCCTTCCTCCCCATCCCTTCCACACATTTTCGACAGTTCGCCCTTTCAACTGTGAGCTGATGCAGTGTTATTCAGAGTTAGAAATAATATTACCCAATATTGCCCAGTCCAATCCCCTAACAGATCAGGGAAATGATTTATTCAGGGTCTCTGAACTAATAAATGGAAGAAACAAAACTGAATTCAGGTCTCCTAAAATCCACTACCTGTGAGCTGGAGAGTAATGGATGAGGAAATGGGACGCAGTGGTTCTTGTTAAATTATTCATTCAACAAACGTACTGAGCATTTACTTACTACGCGCCAGGTTCTATTTTGGGTGCTGGGGATTCCGTGCTGGAGGACACGGAGGAGACAAAAATCTCTGTTCTTACGGAGCTTTCTTTCTCAAAACTGAAGCGCTTTGCCTCACCGTGCTGGAAGAACCCCCAGTGCCCTGAGTAGAAGCGGTTGGGTCTCATATGGGAGGGAATCCCATCTTTTCTCGGCTCCTGTACTATCTTATCTACAGCGAGGGCTGATTTACTGCAGAAGCAGAAGGGAGTGGCGGAAACCTCCGTCGTGCCCTCCCGCGCCTCTGCACCTCTAAGGCCGGGCGGGGCCGGCTCCAGGTCGCCGTCGCGCACCAGCTCTAGTCTGGGTAATAGGGTCGGCCTCGCTACCCGCTCTGCTTCCCTGCTGGAGGACAGAGAAGTAGGACGCGGCTCTACCGTCATCCTCAGGGAAAGGATTTCGGGCGGGTGAAAATCCTTCCAAGGCAGTCGCGCTCAGTGTCTACCACCCAGGCTAGGGGAGGGACGATGTCTCCCCGACCTGGGGATTTATGCAGCAAACTGCTCTCTCATGCTTCCCTATTAAACATTGCAGCCACACGCTCTTTCAGCCTCAGCTGAGGCCACTGCAGCGTCCCCTCCCCTCCCGCTCCGCCCGCTAGCTCAGACTCCAGAGCCCCACTGCAGCTTCCCAACCATCCTCCCTTTTCTTCTCCACTTCCTGGTTGCCATGGAGACACACGTCATTTAAGTGCCGTGCGTCGCCTTGGAAACAGAGGAGCATCCGCGGCTCGGCTGGGAGACCCGCCCGTGTCACTTCCAACCACACTCGCGGACGCTGCCCGTTAATGGCCGAGGGGAGTCCCGAGCTCGACCCGCTGTTGGCCTCTGCCTCGACCTGAGCCCCTGTGCGAGCGCTTCCGTGACCCAGGAAACCCGCAGGCACTTGCCGCTCTTGGCGCCCAGAGGGCGGAGCTGACACGGGTGCAATTCAGGAGGCTAGGTAGGGCAGGGCGCTTTCGCCCCGTGGCGAGCCGGAGAGACGCCGGCCCTGGGACTGTAGCGCGATCCTCGTCCCGCAGGCTCTTCCCGGCCTCCCCGATCCCGCCCGCACCCTCCGCCCGAGACTCACCTCCTCACGTCGGCTCCCTGCCCCTCTCGGGAGCCTCCTCTTCCCAGCCCCTCCAGGCACCTCTTCCCCTCCCCGTACCTTCCTCCCACCTCGAGGCCGGGCTGGACCGGACCCGGAGCCGCCACCGCCCGCTTCTGCCATTCAATGGAGGACGGTCCGCTGGAGATCATGACCAAGGACGGCGGCGACATGCCGGCACCTCTGGAGGTGTCCACAGTGCCGGCCGTGGGGGACGTGATCTCCGGGGAGTACAACGGCGGCATGAAGGAGCTGATGGAGCACCTGAAGGCCCAGCTGCAGGCCCTGTTTGAGGACGTGAGGGCCATGCGGGGGGCCCTGGATGAGCAGGCCTCGCACATCCAGGTGCTCTCGGACGACGTGTGCGCCAACCAGCGAGCCATCGTCTCCATGTGCCGGATTATGACCACCGCGCCCCGCCAGGGTGGCCTGGGCGTGGTCGGCGGCAAGGGGAGCTTCCCGGGCGCCCCTCAAGAGCCGGAGACCCCTTCGCTTGGGATCGAGGACAGAGGTTTGCTGGGTCGCGATCCTGAGGACGAGGAGGACGACGATTCAGAAGAGAAGGAGATGCCCAGCTCCGCCACACCCACTAGTCAATGTGAGCGCCCCGAGAGCCCCTGTGCTGGCCTCCTTGGGGGGGACGGGCCACTTGTGGAGCCCCTCGACCTGCCCGACATTACCCTGCTGCAGCTGGAGGGAGAGGCCTCTCTGTGAGGGGACTCCGAGGGGGCACTACTTTCCCGGGCTGGCTTTGGGTTTCCGAGAGCATGACGCGAGAGGACTGAACCGCGCGGTGCAGCATGCTTCACTCCGACCGCTACTCTTGCGGTTCAGGCGGAAGAGACTCCCTGGAGGAAGCATTTATAGGGTGAAGGACTTTGGGAGCATCAGGAATTCTTTCTGCCTGACCAAGCGAGACGTAGCAAACTGCGGAAAGGTGAGGTTGCAGGAGAGGAAGCGCCCATCTCTGGACTCCCATCCAACCCCCTACCCTGCCCTTTCCCCCTCTCCAGCCAACAGGAGAACCCCTGAATTGTGTAAATAAAATTCTGCTTTTTCTATTCTGAAAAAGGACTTATCTAGGACTCTGGCAAATAATCTCTAACGATTTACCTAGAAATTAAGGAGTTGGGGGTATTCTGTTCTGGCAACAGAAAATTTACCCTTCTGATGAACTCCAAGCTATTCAGCATTCTGCAGAAGCCTCTCCCCTCTCAGATCTCTGCGGCTGCTGATTGGTAAAAGAAGCTTGAGGAGGGAACTGCAGCCCTAGGAGTCTGGGTGAATGGGGTTCCAAGGGCCTCTGGGCTGGGAGGAGCTGACTATCAATGTGCATGAAGACATAATAGCTCAACCTCTAGGATTTTGCATGCAGAGTGGATCCTGCCTTGTCACTGACTTCATCTGGGATTGTTTTATCCATTCACTGAGGCTTAGAGAACAAAGAGCCCAGTTCACAGGCAGAGACTTGGGGATGCTCAGCAACAGCCCAGATTTAGGGGACACTGAGGGGCTCTTGGGGGCCGCAGCCAAAAACTGTCTCTTTCCTGGCTATACCTGCTTAACTTCAGTTTCCTTTTCCCGTCAACACTTCCCTGCCCGCTGCCTCTTGGTGCTGCCTCCATGATGTCTTGTGTGCGTTATGTGTGTCGACCTGTGTAGTAGTGTGTGAGCCCTGAGGGGCAGGGCTTGTGGCTCTGGTGTTAGGTTCAGGGGGCTTCAGACCCTTCTGTGAGGCCCAGGCTCTCACGGCGCTTTCCCCTCTCCTCTCCTCTTTCACCCCCACAACCAGGGCATGGAGCATGTGGCTGCCCTGAGGTTCCTAACTGATGTGCTTCCTTCCCACCTCCTCAAGTGGTGACTTTGTGTGCCCTTTCTCCTCCTCCGTGTATCCCTTCTCAGTGCTTTCCTTGGTGTTAACCTTAATAAAGCGGTGTCATCTCCCCTCCTTGCTGACTGGTACTAGGGCGATGTCAGGGTGGGGCTTCTGGACCCACTGCATGGACACAGGCTTAGCGGGAACTACAGGGACCATGCCTTTCCTCCTCTCTTCTTGCCTCTGGTTCCAAGGAGTTGACCGTCCCTGCCGTGATTGGGACATGCGTTGCCAACTCTACCTGCGGTCATTTCCGACCTGGACCTTCACCTCAAGCTGGAGACGGTACGTGTTGAGACTCCCAAACTAACAAGGGTTTTTGGTAGCTAGAACTCCAGATGTGCAGGAGACTTCTTTTCAGTGAAGCACCTGGCTCCTGGGAGATGATTTCCAAATCTGAGTCCTGGAACGGTAGGCATGACACTTGTTCCATGGGAGGGTTAGGGAAGGGGTATTGTTCAGGAGGGATTGCCTGGAATCTCTGGCAGTAGAGTGACATATCACAAAGGAAACCACAAAAACTGCCTCAGGCCTCTTGTGGAGAATGCCTGTAAGGTGTTCCCCCGGGAGCTTAGATTGACATCAGCTCTAGTCTGCTCCCTGGGGCACTGGAGATTTTCCAAGCTGCTCCAAACAAAATTTGGGAGAAGAATGAGCTGGGGTTCTGTGTGTGTGTGTGCACTTGCACTTGCATATCTGCATATGTATGTGTATGTGTGTTATGTATGTGTGTGTGTTCTTGCTGTGTGGTTGTTGCAGAGAGATGGAAAGAGCACTGGCATTGAATCTCAGTTCCAACAGTGAATGAGTGCTTGAGACTTGCTTCCTTGCTTGAGGCTTAGTTTCTGCCTGTGTAAAATGGGGACAAAAATTGTTAAGGAGAAAAATATCTAAGATTCCTGGGAAGTCTTGTGCAAATGTTAGTTTTTTCTTACAGTTCTCTTGGGATAGGCGGTGGTGGTGGTGACTGGCTCCTCTGGGAAAATACAATTACTTAGGGAAGGTTCTAGAAGCTCTTGTTTAATATAATCCTTCCCTATCTAAAACTCTTATCATTCAAGATAGTCAAGGGGATGATGAGATTCCCAAGCTGACATGGACTTTCTTCATAAATGTCATGTAGTTATGGGTCAAAAGGGACTTAAAGTCAGCTCTGTACACATAGGATGACCAGAGGAAGCCTTGAGTTGTGCAGTGGTTGGGGAATATGTGCCAGGGCTCTAGAGAGGGCAGCTAAAGTATATTAGTGGGGAAGTGTCCCTGAGGGCTGGAAGATAGTTTCCTGTTACAGTTCCAGCATTCTGCACCAATAACAACAATGATAGCTATCATTTATTGAGCACTTACTGTGTGCCAGACACTGTGCCCAATTTTATCTCCCAACAGCCCTATGAAGCAGGCACTATTATTATTTTCACTTAACTGTTCCAAAAACAGACTTCCAAGGCTTGGTCAAGGTCATACAGCTAGTACTTGGCAGAACCAGGACTTAATCCAGATCTTCTGACTTAAAGAACCCTAGATGGGAACCACTCTGTTAATTGCTCTATTATTTCATCTTCAGAGAAGGAAATCCCTTACTTCCCCAATCAAGAGTCTAAGAGTCCTGAACAGGAAGAAATGCTGGTTTTACTCACTTTTCATCTTCTCAGTGGGAACAAGTAATCGCAGATCAGGTTTTGGTTAGTGAGCCTTCTCAGAGTCTAGTGGGTGATAATTCAATAATGGCACAGAGAGGATGGTCTTCTGGACTTGCTTCTTGAGAGGAAGAAGCTGATGTCCCCAGATATTCCCTGACACAGATCCATTCGTGTGCCTCTTTCCTGTTCCCTGTAGCTCAGATTCCGCAGAGAGTGACATGAATCTCAAGGCAGCTTAGCTCTTTAGCACCTGTAGAAATGTCTGGTTTAGGCTTTTAACCCTTGATGCCAATTCAGTTCCTCTTCCTACGCCTACCATCCTAAATGGTCATCAGTCCTTTAGCCCAGGGCTCCTAGAAGTTCTCCAGCTCTTCCAAGTCCAGATAGATAAAAATCTCCCCAGATAAAGCAATTTTTCAGCTTTCTTTAGTGACCTGCATCAGCATTTCAGAGGGATACAGCACAGGTTTTTCTCCCACCTCCTCCTTTCTCCAGATTCCCCACTCTCCTCTGGCATTTCTCCTTTGTAATGCTTCTGATGAGTGAGTTTCAGGTGAGATTTCTAACCTGGGACTCATGGATGGGGTCACTATGAATTTCAGGGGGCCATAGCCCCTTGAAATTGAATGCAAAATCGTGTACGTATATTCTCTAGAGAGAAGATCTATTGTTTTAACTTAATTCTAACAGGTAAGAATTAAGTAAAAAGGTAAGAATCACTGAACTAAAAGATAATGAGACTTTTAAATTCAAAAAATAACAAAGAAGAAATGACCCTGCCTGAACTGATACACCCTTGCCTCCTGGGGCCTCCAGAGTATTTCCTACACTGAATTGAAATCTTTGCATAAACCTGATTACTTACCACTTATTCAACAAATTCAAATTATACTGATACCCATTAGAATGCACTAAGGATCTTGTCTACCATTATTTCCAAGTCTTCCAGTACTTGGGAGTTTGTCAGAGCACTGCTGATGTGTGGCAGTGAGGTGATGGTTCCCATCCCCTCCCCCCATAGCTTTATGCTGCATTTTATGTCTGAACCCAGCGCAATGCTGCATGTAAGTCATCACAGCTCTTTCTGTTTCTGGCACTCCTATCTCTCACTGGGAAATCTCTCCGGGTTAGCTCTAAATCTCAAAATGAAAACATACAACTTCATAGAAATAAGCTACAACTTTAGCGTGGTAAAACTAAAATCTGTTCTAGAGAAATAGTTATTTCTCTAAGAGATGCAAACTGGCCTACAACATAAATATGCAGTTTTTTGTGGCTTCAGTATCCACCAGAGTATGGTCTTTGCTTGATATGTATAATGAAATGGCTCACCTAGAAGTATTCCCAGAACTAAGGGACAGTTCTTCCGCAGATATATTTGAGTCTAATACTCCTTGCAAGACAGAAAACTGCTTGCATCTTTGAAAAGGCAGGTTTTCCTAAGCATCTTTCTCCATTTATATGCCTAGGAATAGAAATTCAGCCAAGATTCTCAGCTACAATAAGAAATGATATATAGAAGTACAAAAGGAATATTTTTAAAAGTTGAGGGATAGTTGATGTACAATACAAAAAGAATATTCTTGAATCTTTAGCTACCATTCCCTCCACCCCCCTCCCCAACCCCACACCTCTAGATTGTCCCCAGAAGGAGAATTCCCTCAAAGAAACACAGCCTTTCTGCTTGGAAGCACTGTGCATATAGAAGGACGTCTGCTCTGTAAGTAATGCTGTAATGGTGCCACCTGGTGAGTAATAGGGACATTGCAAAGGGACCCTCAAAGTAAATTTGTGGTTTTCAATTCAGCAAGCACCACCAAATGCTTACTAAAGGCCTGGCTCTGCCAAATAATGGGTGGCGAGGACAGAAGGGGAACCGAATAAATAGAATGTATTTGAAGGATATAAAAACTAACTGCAGTGAACCCCTAAATGGTCTCCCCTGGCCTCTCACTCACCTATAATCCTGAAGATTGATTTTCCTAAACCACAGCTCTGAACATTCATTCTCCTCAGAAATCTGCATCATGTCCCATTACTTCTCAAATTAAGCATAAAATACAGTGGCGGTAGCCAAGCTCCCCCCAGTTAAGGCCCTGGCATACTTTTAAACCCATACATTTCATTTCAGAGGTACATTTTTTAGCCATCATACCATCAGTTGGAAGCCTATATCATCCAGTCAGCTAGAAACGATTCCCAAGTGTATCTCAGCTCTTTTAATCTCTGGATGAGTGGACTGGATGTGTCCCCCTGGCCCTTGCTACAATTTCTCTTAGCCATTCTTCCCAAATGCAGTCAGGTCCAAATTTCTCCTTCAGAAAAGGGACTTCTGCAGCCTTGGTCACCTGCACCAGCCTCTCAAGGGGTGTCCTGCAAGGCTGCTTTTCCCTCCTGTCTCTTCTGCTATCTGTAAGTAGGAAATCCCCAGAAACAGTATGCAAAAAACCTTTTGATTATGAAATTTGTGCTTTTGTTTCTAGGAATTGGGTTCATAGTTTTCATAAAATTCTTAAAGCCAGAAAAGGTTAACAAACCCTTGAATCAAAATATGCTATTCACCATTCTCTAGAAATGCCCATTTTCCTGCAGCTGATTTCTTGCTCTCTATTATTCTTACTCTGTTCCATCTCTGCCAGTTGGAATCTTATCAGTTTTTCGAGGCCCTTCTCAAAGGCTACTACCTCCATGGAACCTTTCCTAATGTGATCTCTTCCTCCCTTAAATATCTAAATCTTTTTGTTTGTCACTCTTTGGGGGACAATTAGTATATTTTCCCTCACTTCTACTATTCTTTATGCTTGTTATTCCCCCTTCCAGATTATGAATATCTTGAGCTGGAACTGCTTTCTCATTTTTATAGTCTCTGAAATATTTATCTTATTTTATTGACTTTAAGGCACTATCAATTGTGTGGCACGTCATTATTTTAGGTACCATTAAGAAAGAAAAAATACTGCCAATTCAACTATCACCATGCTTTCTTATCACATATTTTAAAAGTTCATTCTTATTTAAAGAGCTTATGTAGACTTATTTAGAAAATGAACTTTTTTATATCACTACAATGCACACAAACATAACTGAAAGTCATTATAGTATTATTGTAATTTCTTCATACTGAGTCTGACACTTCTGAATCACTTTTTGACTCAGAGTTGTTGATGCCTGTATTTTTCATGCATTTATATTCTCTGGGCCATTTTGAGTGTTAGTGAAGCAGCATTTCTTGAAAGAGAGGGTGACTATTATCTCTGGGAATTTCTCACAGACCACATCACCTATGCTGAAAGTTTTAAAACGGGGACTTTTTTGATCTTGCCAGTGAGAGGTCAAGAAAGATGTTCAGACAACGACCAGGACTAATATTTCTTCAGAATATTGAAGAAAGCAAAGTCTTTTTCTTATCAAATAGTTTATCTCACATTTAGACCCCTGGGTCAGGGAAATTTACCTTATTTCTACCTCAAGTACTTTAAAAAAAATGTATGGTCTCCTTTTAAGAGGGTTAACAGTGAATAAACATTATGTCATTGCTTATAAATAAAGTAATAGATGGAATGACGTGAAAGCTTGCATAGTCAATGACAGCATTAGGACTAGAATCCTGTTCGTCTGAAATAAAAATCAAGGATTTTTTGTTTTGTTTTGTTTTTTTCTCATTAAATGGTTCTGCATCTTACTCTGTTATAAGTAATTACAATATACTAAGGGAAGCTTATGGTGGCTTGGATTCTGCTTTGGGAATAAAAAGGGAAATTGAAAATTTCTTTTAGAGTAGGTGAATAATTCTTATAAGGATGATGGAAAAAGACATCCAAGAAGAGAACCATGACTGAATCAATCTACCAGGAAGTATTTACCAACTGCTTACCATGTCTCATGGAAGGTGGTAGGCTCTGGAGAAGACTCCAAGAAGTCAGGGTCCCTGTCCTTATGTTGCTCTCAGTCTAATGATGAGGGGATGATATGTTCTTGAACTGGAACGCAGCGCTTCTCAAAAGGTTGAAGGGAGAGCTTCGCTGGTGGCGCAGTGGTTGAGAGTCCGCCTGCCGATGCGGGGGACGCGGGTTCGTGCCCCGATCTGGGAGGATCCCGCATGCTGCATGGCCGCTGGGCCTGCACGTCCGTCCGGAGCCTGTGCTCCGCAGCGGGAGAGGCCACCGCAGTGAGAGGCCTGCGTACAGCAAAAAAAAAAGATTGAAGGGAATGTTTTCTGTGAGCAATGTTAACTGAATTAAGAGAACTTCAATTTGAAAATGGGAATGGGGTGTGTGTGTGTGTGTGTGTGTGTGTGGTGTGTTGGGAGTCAGTGGGAGGGTGGGATGACAAGATAAAATGGAGAGGACAACAGTTAAAAAGAATGCTCACAAAATTTTATACCACAGAGGATATCAGATATGACACCAGAAGAAAAGCAGTAGCCGAAGCGGCATCCCATAATTCTCTGGAAAAAGTAAGTAGAAAAGGGTTGGGGAAAAAAATAAGTAGTTATGGCCTCTACACCAGTGCACAAAGTACAGGTAATATAAAATAGAACTTGAGTTTTTACACAATGAGGAAAATAAAATGTCACATATATAAAGAAACTTGGTAGGATGGTACTTATGCCTGGACCATGGCAGTGAAAAAAGGTGGAGTACGTTGTTCCAAAGAAACAGAACTGGGTTCTGATGTGCAACTGGAAAGGAATTGCCAGTCATGTGACACACACCACCTGTTTGTGGGGAATTTACTTCTGGGATAGAAGCAGCTTCTTTGCTCTGATCTACAGAAAGCCTGCCCTGGCCCTCAGTATTTGTGAAATTCAGAAAGGAAAGGAGGAAGAAAAAGGGCAGGGAGGGAAAGAAGGAAACAAGAAAAGAGACACAAGGAAGTAAGGAGGAGGAATAAAAACAAAAAAAAATGATAGAAGGAAAGTCAGAGTAGTACTTTACATCACGAAGATAGAGTCTTTTATGGGATTTTATAACCTTGAGAGTGGAAACAAGAAAGGAATTATTTAGGTGAGGATAAAGGAGAGGAAAATAAGTAATATCATTGTAAAAATGTGCTAGAGTCTGCCAAAACAGATAAACTCTATTACAGATCCCAGGGCAAGTCATGAAACGGCACAAAGCCAAGTTCCAGAAGTGAGGAGAACGTTGATTTAGTGTAGTCTCATCCTTCATAAGGAAGAGGTTGGCAGAGAATAGATTGCAACTCTGGATCTAATTTTGACCAACAAAGATGAAATTGACTAGTGGAATGGGAGTGAAGAAAATCTTGAAAGACAGTAACTATGGTGATTTGGTTCTCCCTGATAGCCAAGGAGATAAAGTGAGATGTGTGTCCAGGATTATGGGAAAATTGACTTCAAATAGATAAAAGATATGATTTTCATAGCCTGAGATTCTATGGAGGAAAAGGCTCAAGGAAGATGTGATTCTGTTAAGAATGAAACTCAGTCAGTGCAAGTCCTTTGGAGTCCAATGAAGAGGAATAGATGCAATGACTACAGGGACCTCTCCAGTGAACTCAGATTTAGAGACGCCAGGCTGAGAGTAGGTATAACTAAGAGAGTAGTCCACATATTTCGACACTTTCAAAAGCATAAACCATATGGCAAAAACTGAGGAATTCGATTACAAAACAATTAAAGATTTATGTTCTATCAACAGCACCATGGACAAAGTTAATAGGCAGATGGCAGAATGAAGAAAATATTTGTCTAAAACTGACAAGGATGTAATATAATCCTAAAATATACATGGAACTCCTGCAAATAAGCAGGAAAAGGACAGCAACCCAATAGAAAAAAAGGGTACAAATAATATCAATAGGCAATGTACAGAATAGAAAAAAACTAATATGGATATGGAAATTTGATCAAAACCATTATTAATCAAATGCAAATTAAACCAACGATGAGATCAGTTTATATCTATAAAAACAGCAAAAATTAGAAATCTAGACAATTACTAATGTTGTCAGGAATGTGGAAATGTAGAAACTTGCGCTGCTGCAAGACTAGTTTCACCACTTCTGGAAAGCAATCTGGCAAAACTTGGTTACATTAAATAGATTCATACCCTATAGCCCAGCAATTCCTCCCCTAAGAAATATAAAACAAATTCTTTACAAGTCCAGCAGGGGACTAATAGGAGGATGTTCTTTGCAGGGTTACTTGTAGTGGTATGGAGGTGGGGGCAATGTGGGTGTTCATCAATGGAGGAGTGGATAGATGCAACATCGTGAGTGAAGAGTGTACACAGTGGAATAGCAGGCAACAAAGTGAAGCAACAAATTAAATATTAGCATCTGGCAATGTGGATGGAGATGAAAAACAGTGCTCAGTGAAAAAAGTAAGACACGGAATGAGACATGTAACAGTAGCTTTGGAGTACATTTAAAAATAAATGCCTGCAAAATGATAACTATTTTCTGAAGACACATTTAAACAGATATATACACACTAGAAAACTGCCTGTTTTGGAGGGAGTGAAGATACAGGGTATAAAGATAGAATAAAGCAATAAATAAAGACATAAAACAAGAGAGCCTTTCCTTGCAGGGACCAATGATGGTGTCTCGTGAACTGAGGATTATGATTAATTCCATCCATTGAGGAACAAAAACTTCAAAACAAAACATAGCAAAACGCAAATATATCAGCGCTTGGACCATGAACAGAATGGCAACTGGAAGAGGAAAAGCAGGAATGAAGAAAATCTTGCAAAAATACTGACAGCGAAATGGGCTTGTCACTCCAAATAAGAAGTACAAAGAACAGGGAAGTCTGATGCTCAGAGCACATGGGTGCCATTTACAGTTGGAAGGGAGAAAGTAACATTTTTGGAGGCACTGATGTAGATGTTTGAAATACTTTATCTCATTTAGTCCTTATAACCTCATTGTGGTAGATACTGCCTCAGCTAAGACTTTTTTGGTTGCAAGAAACAGAAACCCATCTGTATTAGTTTTGAGGGGGAACAAAAAAGGAGCTTATTATAAGGATGCAAGGTTATCTCATAAAACCCAAGAGCAAGAATGCAGGTGGGCCTCCAAGGCTGACTAAAACCAGGGCAGTCATTATCTTGGGCTCTTTCTTTAGAGATATGGTGTTTTATCTCTGCTTCCCTCTCCTCTGACTTCAACCTATTCTCCCTGCTAACTTTCTTTGTTTCTTCAGGTACATGGCAGAAGACAATTGCTCCATAGGTTGAGTGTCTGCCTGTTCCAGCCCTGAACTGATTATACCCACTGCATACCAATTCCAAACTCCTGTGAAAGAGGACTTAATCCATCTAGCTTTGCTGCACTGATTGTGCTGATGGTGGAGGGTGGTGTCCCATGGCACTTACTAACTTGATTGCCAGGTTCACCATTATGGGAGGAGAAAAGGGTTCTTAGGGAATGGGATGTGTGCATAGCAGATACTCCCTAAAATCTCTACCGCAACTGATAGGACTGTGCAGTATCTGCCAAATGAATGAATGATTGAATGACAGGAGACTCAGGTTTCTCCAACTTCAAAGTGCATGCTCTTTCTAATACATCATGTAGCCTTCAAATGTTTGCATGTGAGATAACTGTTTCCATTACCTCAGTAAAAGAGAATGGTCTTGTATAAGGGCGTACCCAGGAAACAGATGGCACATTCAAATCACAATAATTTGAGGAAGTTTAATAAAGATTTATTTGCAAAGGTGTGGGCATGGTGTAGGGAAATCACAAGGGCAGTGGGCAGTTCCCAGAATCTAGTATTAGAGAGGCTGAGCCTGAAGAGGTAACGGGAGATGGTGGTTCAAACTTAGAAACAGAGAGCTATGTAGAGGGGGTCACATGGCGGGAGTGAGATCTTAGCAAGGGGACTCAAGTGAGTCCACAACCCTCACAGGGAAACAGAGGATTAAATACCCAACCTTACACTCCTACTTCCATCTGATATTCTGCCTATGCTACTCACTGGCTGAACCCAATAGAAAGCCAGGGAAGTAAGGGAATCTGTTGATGTGGTCCATACAGGTTAGCCTCAAAGCCCAGAGCTGGGTGAAGAAGATAAGGAATTAAACAGAAGAAAGAAACAGCTATCTAGATCGTTAGACTGGAAAATAAAAATAAACACGTGTAGTCAGATTTGAAACCCAAAAATGAGATTTTTAAGGGTGTTCCTAGAGGCTCTAGATATGTTTAATTTTCATGTCCTGGGTAAGCCATATATATTAAACTGATTACTTCAGCTGAAGTCACTAATTATGGTGCCTCAGGGGCTTCCTTGGAGGTCCAGGACTCTGGACACTCCCTCTCCACTCCTATCAGAACAGCTCTGCTTTTATTTGGTTAATACAACAGGATTCTGCTTAAGATTTCATTGAGGAAACAGCGCTATAGCACCACCTATAGTCAGGCAATGTGCTAAGGACTCGAACCACAGACTAGTGGGGAAGACAGAAAAGTAACAGTACAGTGTTGGGAAAACGCACAGGTGATGAAGGGTTAAAGACAGTCCAGTGAACCCAGAAGGGGCGAGGGATCAAGGAAGGCTTCCCGGAGTCGGTAACTGGAAAGGGAGGCAAGGAAGCTCAGAGGACACTGCCGTTGTCTAAAGAAGGAAGAGGAGCCCAACATTATGCAATTCGCTGAAAGGGGGGCTATCACCTGGAAAGAACTAGGATACAGATCCGCGTACAAGGCTCGGAGCTAGGGTGACTGCACGTGACGGGCAAAGATCTTCGCTCAGTCCAGCCTCCAGCCCTGCTCCGCCCCCATCCCATCCCACCCCACCGACAGCCAAAGGGGCGCGGCATTTCAACAACTGCACTCGGCTGGGGGGACATCCCAAGCCCGAGGTCCGCATCACCAGCTGGGGCGGATGTCTGCAGAGTCTCCCAGAATAGCTGGTGTCTCCCAGACTGGTCTGGTTAGGGCTCTCTTGCCCGGGAGGGGTAGCCAAGGACAAGGCGCTCATTGGTTGCCATAGAGGCGATCCGAGAGGCTGAGGAAGGCTGATTGGCCGCAGGTTCTTAGCGCGGACCACGCCCACCTCCTCTGCCAGCTGCAATCAGGTCAGGGCCCCGAGGCCTCTTGGGTAGTTTATTGGTGCGGCGCCAAACCGGGCTGGTTAACATGGCGCCGGACTTAGATGGGAGGAGCGCAGGGCCGGGCCACAGCTGAGGTCGGGCTGAGTCGGGACTCTCGGTAGAATTCCCGGGTTTTCTTCCCACATTTTCGGCCCTTCGGTCGGGCTGTGGTAACCCTAGAGCCTGGTCGCGCGGTCTGGTGACCAGTGACTTTGTATCGGGAGATGACGCGCATTTCAGGATGGCTTCTAGTTAATGCATTTACAGCAGTTTTCGCTGTCCCTGTGGGCTCTTCTTGTGCCCCCAGGGACCAAGGCAGAGGCTGCAAGGGATACAGGGCCAGGGCGGTGTATCTCTAGCGCTACAGCCCCACCATGCGTCGGTTCCCGTCTGGCGCCCGTGGCTCCTGGGAGCCGGACCTTGGACCAGAAAGTGCGTGGCCTTGAGAAGACAGTTCTAGGTCACTCAGCCTGGCTTTCCAGCATTCATGGCCTTACTTGCCCTTCTCCAACCATGTTGAACGCAACATTTTTATGACGAATCACGCAGTTCCTCTTGCCTGGAATTACTAGTCCCTGCCAACGCCGCACCCCGCCCCATTTTCTACCTTTTAATTCACTATTCTTTAAGGCTTAGATCTAGTATCACCTCAGTATAAAGCCTGCCCATTCTTCAGGATAGTTATTCTATTACCTCTTAAGGAGTGCAGGCTCAGGAAGTGGTGCCCAGTTAGTATTGCGGCTATGCCATTTGAAATGCGCTGTGATTTTGAGCAAATTACTTAACCTCCTTGAGCCTCAGTTTTGCTTCTCAAAATGGAGGCAGTAGTATTACTTCAAGGGTTTTGTGAGGTTTAGATGTAACGTTGTTAGAACCTAAGTGCTTAATAGTTGTGAATGCTGTTATTATCTGTCATCCCAATGTACTTTGTACATTGTACTCTGTTATTATCTGTCATCCCAGTGTACTTTGTATAGGCTTGTTATTAAGTTTGCCCATTGTATTACCATTATTTGTTCTTATCTGCCCTGTTAGAGCTTAAAAGCTGGAACTGTGTTTTGTTTATAGCATCAGCGTAAACAGTGCTGGGAAAATGTTATATTATTTCTCAGAAAACTTTGTAAAAAGCACCCTTTCCTCTCTTTTCGCTTTTTTCCTTTTTTCTTTCCTTCACTTTTTCTTTTTACTCTTAAAGGCTCCTTGAGACAGGAATTTTCAAACTTGGAGAGGGAGCTGAGATCCTGAGGCAAGAATAAGCACTTCTTTGTTCTCCATGGTGACCAGGAAAGCCTTAACATTTCCCTTTCCCTTGACTACACTTAGGGCAAGTTTCTTCTTGACTGTTGTCTCCTGATCTCTTTTTTCTCAGTGCATTACTTATTACTTTAGAAACTTGCAATTACAAATTCTTTCTCTGCCCCTTTGAAATGTACAGAAATCTCCCTAAAAGCCCCTTGCCAGTTTTAAGACCCAGGGAATGTTTTCTCAAGAGCCATCCCTTTGAAGTGTAATCCTCAAGGAAGATAGCACCCCTGTTTCCTAGTCTCTGTGGGAGGGTAGGAGCCCAACTTTACTGGGTGTCTTGCTCCAAATTGTAAAATACAGCATATAAACTTACTTTTCCTTTGGGTAAGAGCAATTACCACCCACAGGTGGCCTAAGATCTCCCTACTGCAGCTCTTAAAAACTCTCCAGCCACTTGTTTCAGCAGAGTTGAATTCAGTCTCCTACCTCTTGCAGTAGCCTTAAATAAAATCTTTCTTGCCTGCTTAACTTTGCCTTGGTGTAGTCTTTCTTTGATAATGTAAATGTTTAGGTTCTGTGCTTATTGTTTCTTCTTGATTACAGTGTTGTCTCATTTCTTCTTGCTGTCTGAGAAGTGCTTCTCACATGTCCTCTATTATCTAGAGGTTCACCAATTTGGACTGAAAAGAGTAGAGCTTTGTGGAGTGAAGCTACTGCTTCAATTCACTGCAGGGTAGTTAGTATGTGATGTGCAGGATGTGGAAAGGGCAGTACATCTATTTGAGGGCATCCCAAGTGAGGTGTGTTCATCTTATGGAATTAGCACCAGAAAACAAAGCACAGGCCTATGCCCTTTCCTTTCCTATCTATTATGAAAGGAGCATGAGAAAGATGTAATTTTCCAAAAAAGAGAACAGCTGAGAATATAATGCCCTCTCAAGGGACACTGGCTTTTGTTAAGAAGAGAAGCTAAGCCAGAGAGGAAGGGTTGCAAATAGAAAGCATTCTGCAGTGGTGGAGGTAGTGTGGAGAGGTGTTCCTTAAAGTACGGGGAATTAAGTGGACCCATTTACGATGAGGAGGTAAAGTGGTATAGGACTGAATTGGAATGAAATGAAAGATGGTTGAGAAAAACAGGCAGTAGGGAGAGGGGAGTTAACTAGGAGTATGGGTAACAGGGAAGGAAACTGGTAGCCTAAGAAGCTTGGTAGAAGTACTTATTACTTGGATCTGAAGGGAAATATCAAACAGTCATGTATTTAAGGAAACTAGAGGACTTAGGAAGAAGGGGTTTGACACCTGGCCTCTCCCCCTTCCCCTTCCCCAACACACACAAGCATAAACACACATGGAATGCAGTGTTGATTATTTAATGCCACCACAAATTCTCCCTCATGGCCTAGCGGAGGCAAACAAGATGAAGCTCAGGCTGCTGATCCTTAGTTTTTCTTTTTCTTCTTTTCTCTAACTGACTTTTCTTAATGTCAACACTGCTCCCTAATTCCCTTTTTCTTACTTCGTCCTCTACTGTTTCTCATATAGGAGCAGGGTGGATGAGGGCAGATTCAGGAAGTGAGAGTGGAGTGTGAGAAAGAAAAACAGATTAAAATGATAAGTTGAAAGAGAAAAAAGTTTACCTAAATGTATATGCAGAACTCAGGCTAGGAAGAGCATGTACAGAAAGAAAATGAAATGGACTTAAGTGTGCTTATAGATCCTGTTGTGATAGCTTAGAAGAAAATCACTCAGGAAAGTCTCAAATTCTCCTGAGGAGGGTCCAAGAGAAAACAGTGCTTAAAGTTACATCAGACAGATGAGCATTAGACATCAATAGGATCTTCCAGGTCTGATGCTATTGCAAAGGAAGCTATGAATGCTCTTTCCTGGAGCCTTTCAGCACTGGAGAGTTACCCAATAGTCAGGGTTGGAGGAGGGATCTTCCCCTCCAGGAGTCTTCCCACTAGACAGACTCTGCCTGGGAAAAGCTGCTCCTCCCAAAGGCCCTCACCATGGCCGCTTTCATTTCTTTATTTCAAAAACTGTAGGTGATGGGGTTGCACATGGGGGTGATAATGGTGTAGAGGAGAGAGAAAGGCTTGTCTTTGTCAGGACCATGTGTGCTGTGTGGTTCATGTAAGAGAACATGGCTGAGGTGTAGAAAAAGATGACCACAGTCAGATGGGAGGCACAAGTAGAGAAGGTCTTCCCCAGACCAGAGGAGGAGGCTCTGCCCAGAATGGAGGCCAGGATGCGGGCATAAGAGATGACAGTGAGCACCATGGGGCTGAGCAGCACCACAATGGCATCGGCAAAGATGACTCTCAGACTAAACTGGGGGTCTCCATAGAGACAGCAATCACTATGGGGGCCTCGCAGAAGAAGTTTTCTATGTGGTTATCTCTGCAGAAGGGATTCTGGAATAACATATACTCAAGAAAGATGCCATTGATCAGCCCAAAGAACCAGGCAGTACTCACCAGCGTCACACGGACCTGCTGGCTCATGATCTGGGCACAGCTAAGTGGGTGGCAGGTAGCAACATAATGGTCATAGACCATGAAAGCCAAGAGGATGCACTCAGCCACACCCACACCAAAAACCAGATACATGTGGGTCAAGCACGAGGCAAAGGAGACAACACAGTTCTTGACCACCAGGTGGATCCGCATCAGCATTCCACCAGGTGGAATGGTGGTAGGAACGAAGTAGATATTCAGGAAGGATAGGTGGCCAAAGAACGGCGTGGGGCTGTTGAGCCTGGGATCTGTCCAGGTGATGAAGGTGATGAGGCCATTCATGGGCATGGCAGAGGGCTAGGAAGAGGACAAAGAGCAATGCCCGTGTGGAAGGGGAGCTCTGCTCGAAGCCCATGAGGATAAACTCTATCACTGTGCTCCTATTCCCTATATCCACAATCTGAGGCCTGCTTGAAGAGGGAGGACAGCAAAACACAGACAGGATACCTGTATACAGGTTTTATCCACTTGTATAAAAATAGATTAAGGGCAAAAGGGTGAAAGAGATGGGAATTTCAGTAAACTCCATGTGAGTCGGCAGTGTCATGGGCACTGAAAATACCAGTTCTACCGTAGGCAGGAATAATGGAAACATATTATGAACCAAGAGAGATTCTGTTGTACTTCGTATGAATCAAGTTGGAACTGAAATACTGTATCCAGTTCTGTGATATCTACTTCAAATGATTATATACCAATGGGATTATGTTCAGAGACAAAAAAGATTGCGAATGATCTAGGAACCACGTGACAAAGAACAGTATGGAGGTTCCTTAAAAACTACAAACCCAAACAGACACTCACCAAGACATATCATAATTAAAATCGCAAAAGTTAAAGAGAGAATACAAAAGGCAGCAAGAGAAAGACAAAGGGTCATATTACAAGGGAACCCTGAGGCTATCAGTTGACTTTTCTGTAGAAACTTTGCAGGCTAGAAGGGAGGGGCATTATATATTTAAAGTGCTGAAAGAGAAAAACCTGCAACTCAAGACACTCTACCCAGCAAGGTTATCATTAAGAATTGAAGGAAATATAAAGAACTTCTCAGAGAACCAAAAACTAAGAGTTCATCAATACTAAACCAACCTTATAAGAAATGTTAAAGGGTCTTCTCTAAATGGCAAAGTAAAGGCTGCAACAAGAAGTAAGAATCTATAGGAAAGGAAAACCCCCACTAGTAAAGGCAAATATATAGTAAAGGCTGTGGATCAACCACTTAAATAAGCTGGTATGAAGATTAAAAGACAAAAAATATAAAATCAACTATAACTGCAATAAACAGTTAAGGGATAAACACAAAGATGTAAGATATGACATAATAAAACACAAAACGTGGGGGAGGGGAGAAAAAATGTAGATCTTTTGGAATGTGCTTGAACTTAAATGATTACCAGTTTAAAACAAGTAGACATAGTTATAGGTCAATATATATGAACCCCATTGTAATCACAAATCAAAAATATACAACAGATATACAAAAACTAGAGAGAAAGGAACACAAACATACCATTGAAACAAATCATCAAACCACAAGGGAAGAAACTAAAAGGAGAAGAACAGAACAGAGAACTACAAAAACACCTGGAAAACAAGTGCAAAATGGCAATAAGTATACAACTATCAATAATTACTTTAAGTGTCAATTGGACTAAATCCTCCAATCAAAAGACATAGGATGGCTGATTGGATAAGCAAAAAAGGTCTTTCTACCTGCTTCTTAAAAGAGACTCACTTCAGCGCTAAACACACAGACTGAAAGTGAGGGGATGGAAAAGATATTTCATGCGAATGGAAGTGACAAGAAAGCTGGGGTAGGAGTACTCACTCATATCAGACAAAATAGACTTTAAAACAAAGTGCTGTTTGGGAATGACAGGTACACTTACTATATTTAAAATAGATAACCAACAAGGACCCACTGTATAGCACAGGGAACTCTGCTAAATATTCTGTAATAACCTAAATGGGAAAAGAATTTGAAAAAAATAGATACATGTATAACTGAATCACTTTGCTGTACACCTGAAACTAACAGAACATTGTTAATCAATTATACTCCAAGATAAAATAAAAATATTTTAAAAATCTAAATAAATTTCCAATGGATTGAAATCATACAGAGCATGATGGTCTCTAATTTCAACCACTGCGCCACAAGGGAAGCCCAAAAGCAGTTACTTTTAAGAGGGAAGTTTATAGCAATACAATCCTACCTCAAGAAACAAGAAACATCTCAAACAAACAACCTAACCTTACATCTAAAGCAATTAGAGAAAGAAAAACAAACAAAAAAAAACCCAAACTGAGCAGAAGGAAAGAAATCATAAACATCAGACAAGAAATAAAGGAAAAAGAAATGAAGAATAGCAAAGAACAATAAAACGAAAAGCTGGTTCTTTAAGAAGATAAACAAAATTGATAAACCATTAGCCAGACTCATCTAGAAAAAAAGGGAGAAGACTCAAATCAATAGAGTTAGAAATGAAAAAGGAGAACAACTGACACTGCAGAAATACAAAGGATCATGAGAAATTACTACAAGTAACTATATGCCAATAAAATGGACAACCTGGAAGAAATGGACAAGTTCTTAGGAAAGCACAACCTTCCAAGACTGAACCAGGAAGAAATAGAAAATATAAACAGACCAATCACAAGCACTGAAATCGAGACTGTGATTAAAAATCTCCCAACAAACAAAAGCCCAAGACCAGATGGCTTCACAGGCGAATTCTATCAAACATTTAGAGAAGAGGTAACACCTATCCTTCTCAAACTCTTTCAAATTATAGCAGAGGGAGGAACACTCCCAAACTCATTCTACGATGCCACCATCACCCTGATACCAAAACCAGACAAAGAAGTCACAAAGAAAGAAACTACAGGCCAATATCACTGATGAACATAGATGCAAAAATCCTCAACAAAATACTAGCAAACAGAATCCAACAGCACATTAAAAGGATCATACACCATGATCAAGCGGGGTTTATCCCAGGAATGCAAGGATTGTTCAATATAGGCAAATCAATCAATGTGATACACCATATTAAAAAAATGAAGGAGAAAAACCATACGATCATCTCAATAGATGCAGAAAAAGCTATCAACAAAATTTAACACCTATTTAAGATAAAAACCCTCCAGAAAGCAGGCATAGAGGGAACTTTCCTCAATATAATAAAGGTCATATATGACAAACCCACAGCCAACATCATTCTCAATGGTGAAAAAGTGAAACCATTTCCACTAAGATCAGGAAGAAGAAAAGGCTGTTCACTCTCACCACTATTATTCAACATAGTTTTGGAAGTTTTAGCCACAGCAATCAGAGAAGAAAAAGAAACAAAAGGAATACAAATTGGAAAAGAAGAAGTAAAGCTGTCACTGTTTGCAGATGACATGATACTCTACATAGAGAATCCTAAAGATGCTACCAGAAAAATACTAGAGCTAATCAATGAATTTGGTAAAGTAGCAGGATACAAAATTAATGCACAGAAATCTCTTGCATTCCTATACACTTATGATGAAAAATCTGAAAGACAAATAAAGGAAACACTCCCATTTACCAGTGCAACAAAAAGAATACAATACCTAGGAGAAAACCTACCTAAGGAGACAAAAGACCTGTATGCAGAAAAGTATAAGACACTGATGAAAGAAATTAAAGATGATACACACAGATATAGAGATATACCATCTTCTTGGATTGGAAGAATCAACATTGTGAAAATGACTGTACTACCCAAAGCAATCTACAGATTCAATGCAATCCCTATCAAACAACCAATGGCATTTTTTCACAGAACTAGAAGAAAAACTTTCACAATTTGTATGTAAACGTAAAAGACCTTGAATAGCCAAAGCAATCTTGAGAAAGGAAAACAGAGCTGGAGGACTCAGGCTCCCTGTCTTCAGACTATACTACAAAGCTACAGTAATCAAGAAAGTATGGTACTGGCATAAAAACAGAAATATAGATCAATGGAACAGGATAGAAAGCCCAGAGATAAACCCACGCATATATGGTCACCTTATCTTTGATAAAGGAGGCAAGAATATACAATGGAGAAAAGACAGCATCTTCAATAAGACGCTGGTGCTGGGAGAATTGGACAGCTACATGTAAAAGAATGAAATTAGAACACTCCCTAACTCCATACACAAAAATGAACTCAAAGTGGATTAAAGAACTAAATGTAAGGCCAGAAACCATAAAACTTTCATAGGAAAACATAGGCAGAACACTCTATGACATAAATCACAGCAAGATCCTTTTTGACCCACCTCCTAGAGAAATGGAAATAAAAAAATAAACAAATGGGACCTAATGAAACTTAAAAGCATTTGCACAGCAAAGGAAACCATAAAAAAGATGAAAAGAGAACCTTCAGAATAGGAGAAAATATTTGCAAATGAAGCAACTGACAAACGATTAATCTCCAAAATTTACAAGCAGCTCAGTATCTAAAAAACAAACAACACAATCCAAAACTGGGCAGAAGACATAAATAGACATTTCTCCAAAAAAAGATATACAGATTGCCAACAAACACATGAAAGGTTGCTTAACATCACTAATCATTAGAGAAATGCAAATCAAATGCATAATGAGGTTATCACCTCACACGGGTCAGAATGGCCATCATCAAAAAAAATCTACAAACAATAAATGCTGGAGAGGTTGTAGAGAAATGGAACCCTCTTGCACTGTTGGTGGGAATGTAAAATGATACAGTCACTATGGAGAACAGTATGGAGGTTCCTTAAAAAACTAAAATTAGAACCATCATATGACCCAGCAATCCCACTATTGGGCATATGCCCTGAGAAAACCATAATTCAAAGAGTCATGTACCAAAATGTTCATTGCAGCTCTATTTACAATAGCCGGGACATGGAAGCAACCTAAGTGTCCATCAACAGATGAATGGAGAAAGAAGATGTGGCACATATATACAATGAAATATTACTCAGCCATAAAAAGAAACGAAATTGAGTTATTTGTAGTGAGGTGGATAGACCTAGAGTCTGTCATACAGAGTGAAGTAAGTCAGGAAGAGAAAAACAAATACTGTATGCTAAGACATATATATGGAATCTAAGAAAAAAAAAAAAAAGGTCATGAAGAACCTAGTGGTAAGACGGGAATTAAGACACAGACCTAGTAGAGAATGGACTTGAGGATATGGGGAGGGGGAAGGGTAAGCTGTGACAAAATGAGAGAGTGGCATGGACATATATACACTACCAAACGTAAAATAGATTGCTAGTTGGAAGCAGCTGCATTGCACAAGGAGATCAGCTCGGTGGTTTGTGACCACCTAGAGGGGTGGGATAGGGAGGGTGGGAGGGAGGGAGACGCAAGAGGGAAGAGATATGGGAACATATGTATATGTATAACTGATTCACTTTGTTATAAAGCAGAAACTAACACACCATTGTAAAGCAATTATACTCCAATAAAGATGTTAAAAGAAAAAGGTGTGGCACATATAAAAAATGGAATATTACTCAGCCATAAAAAGAAACGAAACTGAGTTATTTGTAGTGAGGTGGATGGACCTAGAGACTGTCATATAGAGTGAAGTAAGTCAGAAAGAGAAAAATAACTACTGTATGCTAACACATATATATGGAATATTAAAAAAAAGGTTCTGAAGAACTTAGGGGCAGGACAGGAACAAAGACGCAGACATAGAGAATGGACTTGAGGACAAGGGGAGGGGGAAGTGTAAGCTGGGATGAAGTGAGAGAGTGGCATGGGCTTATATATACTACCAAATGTAAAATAGATAGCTAGTGGGAAGCAGCCGCATAGCACAGGGAAATCAGCTTGGTGCTTTGTGACCACCTAGAGGGGTGGGATAGGGAGAGTGGGAGGGAGATGCAAGAGGGAGGGGATATGGGGACATATATGTATATATAGCTGATTCACTTTGTTATACAGCAGAAACTAACACGCCATTGTAAAGCAATTATACTCCAATAAAGATGTTAAAAATAAATAAATAAAAATTTAAAAAATAAAAAATCCTTTAGCCAGACTCACCAAGAAAAGAAGAGAGCCCAAATAAATAAAACCAGAAATTAAGGAGGAAAAATTACAATGGACACTGCAGAAATACAAAGGATTATAAGAGTATGCTATGAACAATTAAATGCCAACAAATTAGACAGGCTGGAAGAAGTGAATAAATTCCTAGAACCATATAATCTTTAAAGCCTGAATCATAAAGAATTAGAAAATCTGAACAGACTGATTACTAGTAATGAAATTAAATCAGTAATAAGAAAACTTGCATCCTAAAATTCCAGGTCCAGAACACTTCACAGGTGAATTTTTGCCAAACCTATAAAGAAGATTTAATACCTATCCTTTTCAAATTATTCCAAAAATTGAAGAAGAAACATATTCAAACTCATTTTATGAGGACAGATTATAAAACCAGACAAGGACAATGCAAAAAAAGTTAACACCAAAATCCTTGATGAACATATTTGCAAAAATTCTCAACAAAATATTAGAAAACTGAAGTTAACATTAAAAAAAACCATACACCACAATCAAGTGGGATTCATTTCAGGGATGCAAGGATGATTTTACATCTGTAAATTGATCAATGTGATACATTATATTAACAAAACAAAGGATAAAGGTCATATGATCATCTTAATAGATACAGCAAAAGCATTTGACAAATTCACATTCATGTATGATAAAAACTCTCAACAAAGTGGGTGCAGAGGGAACATATGTCATCACAATAAAGGCCAATATGACAAACACACAGCTAACATCATAACTCAATTCTCTAAGATTAGGAACAAGACAAGGATGCCTACTCTCACCACTTTTATTCAACATTGTATTGGAAGTTCTAGCTGGAGCAACTAGGCAAGAGAACTCAAAAATTCAACCAAACTGGAAAGGAAGGAGAAAAAACTGTCACTATTTGCTGATGACATGATACTATATATATAAAATTCTAAAGACTCCACCAGAAAACAATTAGAACTAATAAGTGAATTCAGTGGAGTTGCAGGATACAAAATTAATATACAGAAATTTGTTGCATTTTCATACACTAATAATAAACTATCAGAAAGAGCAGTGAAGAAAACAATTTCAATGACAATTGCACCAAAAAGAATAAAATACTTAGGAATAAATTTAGCCAAGGAGATGAAAGCCCTGTACTCTGAAAAGCATAAGAGACTGAGTAAAGAAACTGAAGATGACACACAAATGGAAAGATATACTGTGCTCATGGATTGGAAGAATCAATATCATTAAAATGTCCATACTACTCAAAGTAATCTACAGATTCAATGCAATCCCTATCAAAATACTAATGGCATTTTTCACAGAACTAGAACAAATAATCCTAAAATTTGTATGGAACCACAAAAGCCAAAGCAATCTTGAGAAATAAGAACAAACCTGGAGGTATCACATGCCCAGACTTGAAACTATACTACAAAGATATAATAATCAAAACAGTATGGTACTGGCACAAAAACAGACACATAGATCAATGGAACAGAACAGAGAGCCCAGAAATAAATCCACACTTATATGGTCAATTAATATTTGACAAACGAGGCAAAAATATACAATGGGGAAAGGACAGTCTCTTCAATAGATGGTGTTGGGAAAACTGGACAGCTACATGCAAAAGAATGAAATTTGACCATTTTCTTACACCATATACAAAAGTGAACTCAAAATGGATTAAAGAGTGAAATGTAAGACCTGAAATCATAAAGCTCCTAGAAGAAAACATATGTAGGGCAGTCTCTGACATAGTTCTTAGCAATATTTTTTTGGATCTGTCTCTTCAGGCAAGGGAAACAAAAGCTAAAATAAACAAATGGGACTCTATCAAACTAAAATGTTTTTGCACACTGAAGGGAACCACCAACAATATGTAGAAGATAGCAACTAGCAGATATTTGCAAACTATGTATCTGATAAGTGGTTGATATCCAAAATACATAAAGAATTCATACAACTAAAAAAAAAATTAAAAATTGGGCAGAGGACCTGAATAGACATCTTTCCAGAGAAGACAGACAAATGCACATGAAAAGATGCTCAATATTACTAATCATCAGGGAAGTGCAAATCAAATCCACAAGGATGGACCTTTAGGGTATTATGCTGAGTGAAATAAGGCAGACAGAGAAAGTCAAATACTGTACTATTTCATTCATATGTGGAATCTTAAAAATCAAAAGAAATGAGCAAACAAGACAAAACAGAAAGAGACTCATAGATGGAGAGTGCAAACTGATGCTGGCCAGAAGAAAGATGGGTGCAGGGATGGATAAAATGTGGGTGCAGGTGAAGGAGATGAAAAGGTACAATCTTCTAGCTATAAAATAAATAAGTCATGGGGATGTAATGTACACATAGGAAATAGAGTCAGTAATGTTGTAACAACTTTGTATGGCGCTTGATGGTAACTGGATTGATTGTGGTGATTATTTCATAATGTATAAAAATACTGAACATATATACTTTGTTGTACATCTGAAACAAATATAATATTGTATGTCAAGTATAACTTAGTAAAAAAACCTCCAAAATACCTGAGGCAAAAGTAAATAAAACTAGGAGAAAAAGACTACAAAATTATGGTCAGAGATGTCACAGTAATCAATTCTACAAGTAGATGAAATCCCAAAATATAATAGATCTGAACAACTCTATCGCTCATGTTAACCAAAGTGACATTTACGGAACACTGAACCTAGCATTAACAATATAAATACCATGTCCTTTCCAGATGCACAAGGAGAATTCACCAAGATAGACGTTACTCTGGGCAATAAATAAGGAATTTTAAAGAACTTAAATCATTCAAATTATGTTACTTGATAATAACAAAATTATAATAGAAATCAATAACATAAAGATAGACATTTAGGTTGCTTCCATATTTTGGCTACTGTAAACAATGCTGCTATGAACATTGGGGTGCATGTATCCTTTCAAATTAGTGTTTTTGTTTTTCTCTGGATGTATACTCAGGAGTAGAATTTCTGGATCACATAGTAGTTCTATTTTTAGTTTTTTTGAGAAACCTCCATACTATTTTCCATAGTGGTTGCACCAATTTACATTCCCACCAACAGTGTACAAGGGTTTCCTTTTCTCCACACCTTTGCCAGCAGTTATTTGTATACTTTTTAATGATGACCATTCTGAAAGATGTGGGGTGATATCTCATTGTGGTTTTGATTTGCATTTCTCTAGTAATTAGAGATGTTGAGCATCTTTTCATGTGCATGTTAGCCATCTGTATGTCTTCTATGGAAAAATATCTATTCAGGTCTTCTGCTCATTCTTTGATTGGGTTCTTTGTTTTTACGATATTGAGTTAATATGAGCTGTATACATATTAACACTTTATTGATCACATCATTTACAAATATTTTCTCCCATTCAATAGGTTATCTTTTCATTTTGATAATGGCTTCCTTTGCTGTGCAAAACTTTAAAATTTGTTAGGTCCCATTTGTTTATTTTTGCTTTTAGCTATTTTGCCTTAGGAGACAGATCCAAAACATATTGCTATGATTTATGTTGGAGGGTGTTCTGCCTATGTTCTCTTCTAAGAGTTTTAAGGTTTCATGTCTTACATTTAGGTCTTTAAACCATTTTGAATTTATTTTTGTATATGGTGTGAGGAAATGTTCTAACCTCATTCTTTTACATGTTGCTGTCCAGTTTTCCCAGCACCACTTGTTGAAGAGACTGTCTTTTCTCCATTGTATATTCTTGTCTCCGGTGTCATGGATTAGTTAGCCATAGGTGTGTGAGTTTATTTCTGGGCTCTTTGTTCTGTTCCATTGATCTATGTGTCTTTTTTTTTTTTTTGGTGCCAGTACAATACTGTTTTGATTACTTTGTAGTACAGTCTGAAATCTGGGAGGACTATACCACAAGCTTTGTTCTTTTTTCCCAAGATTGCTTTGGCAATTTGGGGTCTTTTGTGTTTCCATATGGATTTTAGGATTATTTGTTCTACTTCTGTGAAAAATGTCGTAGGTATTTTGATAGGGATTGCATTAAATCTGTAGATTGCTTTGGGTAGTATGGATATTTTAAAGATATTCTCTTTTCTTCTTGAAACAACTGACAACAAAAGTTCTTTGTGACTATGAGATGACCTCGAGGATACTAGCATACTATCACTTCTGCCTACATTCTGTTGGTCAAAGAAAGTCACTTAGTCAAGTTAGATTCAATGGGTAGAAATGTATAGTCACATGATGATGGATAGGGATTATTATCTTATTGCAAGGAGATAGAAACTAGTCTATTAAATCAAGCTATGCAATTGCCATTCCAAGAACCTAGGAGTCTCCTTTGATTCCTCCATTTTCCTCACTCTTCACATGTACTCCATCAGGACATCCTGTTGAATCTTTTGTCAAAGTACATAGAGTCCATACATTTTCTTTCTGCCACGCTAATCTAAGATACCATCACCTCTTGCCTGGGCTCCAAGAGTCTCCTAATTGGTCTTCTCACTTTTACTCCTACACTTCGCCTATCAATATTCCTCACTGCAGCAAGACTGATCTTAAGATGTAAATCAGTTTGCATTGTTCACTCACTTAAAAAAAGACTTTCTATTGTACTTAGAATAAAATTTAAACTCCTAACAGCATTGGAAGCCATATATTATTCTCCTTCTGCCTATCTCTCTAATCTCATCTCATTCTGGTTTCTTCTTTTATTCACTATATTCCAGCCACAAGAGTCTTATTTCAGAAAAAAATTTCCAAGCTCTTTCCTGTATCATTCCCTTTGCATATGCTGTTAATCTCTCTAGAATGCTCATCATCATCCCTTAAGTCTTAGTTTATGTATCATTTTCTCAGATAGGCCTTCTGTGACCCTCCTCTCTAAAGTCTGTCCCCCTGCTATTCTCTACCTAGCTCTTTGTTTGATTCTATCATAACTCTTATTTGTTGGTTTACTTATCTCCTCAACTAGAGTGTAAGCACAATGAAGGCAGGAACCATTTCTGTGTTGCTCACTGTTGTATCCCCACACCTGGCCTTGACCCTGGTACTTTGTAGGTTTAAAAAAAATGTTGAACAAATGAGTGTATTAATGAATAAATGAAATAATGAAGTTGTTATCCAGTGCAGTGGCCATGGGGAAAGAAAAGAAAGAACACTTGAAACTTTTTAGACCCAGGTTAAATGTCCAATCCTTTCTGAGGCCTCTCCTTATCTCTCTATTAAGAAATTGAGTATAGTGTTCCATGGCTGAACGATCTCTGATTTTTGTTTGTGCCTAATTTGTGGTACTTAACATTCTCTAACTCTTGTAGTGATTGTTTTGAACAACTACTCTCTCCTTTCAGATTTTTACCTATCTTAAAGCAAAGACTGTATTTTATTCATCTATCTCCCATAATATGCAGCACCTGACTTGGCAAATAGTAGACTGAATATATGTTTTGAATGAAAGGATGAGGGGATGATCTGAACATTTTCCTGTTCTAGGATGAGGGGAGGGAGGGGCTCATGCTTCTTGAAAGTTTTCCAATCTCATCACAAAAGTTCTTTGCCCAGGGCATGAGCTTGCCATGCTTCACTTTCTGAGGGAGACCAAAGAAAGATACAAATAATGGATTGACCTCTTTCCAGAATTAATAATCTTGAGTAAAAAGTCTGTTATTTCCCAAATGATTATAATACAGAGCATTTCCCAGCACAACCCAGTAAGGCCAATAGAAATTACTTTGAACTTGCAAACTTTTCTCCCTGGGGAAACCTGGTAATAGTCTTGAACACACTCTGAGGAGGCACTTGGGTCCCAGCCAGTCTCTTCCCTCCTTTGGTGTGTGTGGGAATAGGTTTAAGGGGAAGAGAAGGTAGAATGAAACTGAGACCCTCACGGCCTCATTAGCATTTGTTACTTAGAGATTCCCAGAGGTTCCAAGTGTGGACATCCCAACAGGCAGCTTTACTTCAGACCAGTTAAGGCCAGACTGAGTTTTGGTTTTACTCTAAATGAGTCTCAGGAGGTTAGTTAAGAAGATGCCTACAGGAACTCCCTGAGTGACAGCCTAAAGAGGATCAGGAGCAGCTGGGATTTATTAAAGGAGTGAGCAAAGGGCATACGTCCAGGAGATGTCCCTGCAGATCTTGTTCTGAACATCCTGAGTAGCCTGGCAACTCCAGGGCCAACTGTCCCTGCTAAGTAACTTAAAGACTGTTCCTGGAAGACTCTCTCTACTCCCACCACAAATCTTTCCTTTGCAGTCTCTTTTGGATTAGTCAGGAAAGGCAGATCTCTGCTTTTGGGACATCCCTGTTAACTGTGCATTTCTCTAATCCATCCCAATCACCCATAGACAGATTAAATTCCTCTGGAAACAAGACTTTCATCTTATTTACCCTGTATCACAGATTGTTTGCAATAACAAAAAAGTAAAAGCAATCCATTATTCAACAATAGATAAACTGTTAAATAAAATATGGACCACCTATATAATGACATTTTATGCAGTCATAAAAATATTTATGAGTTGCTTACTCCATGAATACCTATTTACCTATAATTTTAAGTGAAAAGTCAGGATGAAGAATTCTATATGTAATATGAAAAGGCTATATAAAATCAAATTTAGGGAAGGAATAAATGGAAATATACCAAAATGAGGACAATGGAAGTATTATAGATAATATTTCCTACTTGTTATTTTTCTTTAAATGTTTCTATAGTTTCAATAGCATGTATTGCTATCATAATAAGGAAAAACATTAAAATGGTAATGGAGCCATTCAGCACAGAGATTTGATTGTCTCACATAACACCAAAGAAAAATCACTGATCAATGTATTTGTTTCCTAGAGCTGCCATAACAAATTACCACAAACTGGGTAGTTTAAAACAACAGAAATTTATTCTCTCATAGTTCTGGAAGCTAGAGGTCCAAAATCAAGGTGTTGGCAGGGTTTGTTCCTTCTGGAGCCTCTGAGGGAGAATTTGTTCCATACAGCTCTCCTTCTGGTGGTTGCTGGCAATCCCTGGCATTCTTTGGCTTGTAGAAACATTACTTCATCATCACATGGCATTTTCCCTGTGTGTTCTTGTCCAAATCTCCCTCTTCTTATAAGGACACCAGTCATTAGATAAGGGTCCACCCTCATCCAGTATGACCTCATCTTAACTTGATTACATCTGCTAAGACCCTATTTCCAAATAAGGTCACATTCACAGAGAGGTTACTGGGAGAATAAATACCCAGACTTTACTCTGTTCTATCTCCCATCTCTAGCCAAATGGTAGAACCTAAATGGAAGCCAGAGGGCAAGGAAGCCTATGATGGAGACCATACACATCATCCTCTGGGAGCACTGAGCAGAGTGAGGAATGGAGTTGTAATGGCAAAAGGAAGCTACCTAGAACACTGCATATTTATTTAGTGTCATGAATGTTTGTATGTTTGGCCTGAGGCCTCAGTTCCTCCCTAGTACTTGTTGGGAGGCTGTTCCTTGCCATGTGAGCCTTTTACATTGCTTCATCAAAGTAAAGACTCAAGAAGATCCAGAGAGAGAAAATCCCAGCCAGATGGAAGCTGGAGTCTCTTATGACCTAATCATGGAAGTGACACACCATCATTTTTCCTGTACTGTATTCATCAGGAGCAAGTCAGTAGGTCTAGTCCACACTCAAGGGGAAAGAATTAAATAAGAACGTGAACAACACGGCCCCCTTCATTCTCTCTAATAGAGGGTTAATTTTGTGCCCCTCTTCCTAACAACCAAATGCTTCAGAGGTAGCTGGGTCCCTTCCCAGCTCCAGGGGGTCAATCTTAATTAGCCTAAACCAAACATGGTTATCCTATTTCCTTTGCCAA
Source organism: Monodon monoceros (assembly GCF_005190385.1). Classification (NCBI taxonomy): domain Eukaryota; kingdom Metazoa; phylum Chordata; class Mammalia; order Artiodactyla; family Monodontidae; genus Monodon; species Monodon monoceros. Next base: position 36,819,342 of record NW_021703783.1, read on the forward strand.
GGGTTACTTTAAGTATAAGTGTATGATACAATTCTGGCAAAAACTATGTGAGGCTAACCTCCTGGGAGGCTTCTGAGAAGATCACCCTCATTCTTAAAAGGGACACAAACACAGAGACACTTCTTGCTCCTATGAATGTAGTTTTTTTGCATCTGATGCCCAGAACCATGTCAGCCATCTTGGAAGCATGTGGGCATCCAGACTAAGAAGGCAAACCAACACTAAGTGAAGATGGCAGAGCAGAAAGATTTAGCAAACACCTGGGATTCTGATAATGTTGCTGAATTAACCAACCCCAGATCATCCATCTCTATAGTCCTTGTTATGTGAGTTAACGATGTATTCATTGTTGTGTCACTTTTGGTTGAATTTATATTAAGTTCAACTAAAAGTATCCCGACAGACAATACTATGACTTATTTGTTAAACAGCAGCTATGCCACACTGAGTATCTAACTCTTATTAAAGTCTGTGACCTTGGGCAAGTAATTTAACCTCTCTTCAGTTTTCTTATCTGCAAAATGGAAGTAATAATAATACCTATGTCACATATCTTTTGTGAAGATTAAATCCATCAATGTACATAAACAATGACTCACATATTACAAGGGTGCAATAAATGTGAGATATTATTATTACTGTTGTTGTTATTATTTATGTCAGACGTTAAACTAGGCAACTTACACAGTCATTATTTTCTTTCCAGGTAGATATTACTACTTTTATTTTACTGGTGAAAAAATGAGATCAAGCAGAGAGAAAAAATGTATTCAAAGTCACACAATAACTATATTAGGTAGGGATTAGTGTATCTCTATTTTATAGATATGGAAATTGGGGTTTAGTCACACGTCTAGTAAACAGTAAAGCAAAACTCTGAAGACAGACTTTCTAGCTCCAGAGCCCATGCTTTTAACCACTGTTACATGTACTGCCTTCAAAGATGAATCATAATTTATTGAACCATTCTCCTACTGTTGGATAATTAGTTTTCTAAACTTTCACTGTTACAAGTAAATGAACACCTTGAACATATATCCTTGACACAGTTAAACAAACAACTATTTCTGTATGATAAATTCCTAAAAGTGAAAGAGGGTCTGTTTTTTAATATCCAACAATGCCTTGCTCAGAACAAAAATTCAGAAATTAATAAAAAACTTTTTAACATGATCTAGAGCAAGGCATCTGAATTGGAGGGGAGAGAGATCCTTGCATATTTCTTTCCACTTTTGAAAATCAATAATGGTTTTTATTAGAATACAAAAACTGCTGCACACGCCCATTAAAATTCCATTTAGCATCCATTTTATTCGAGATTCAATGGGGCACCATTTTATTTTATTTTTTAAACATCTTTATTGGAGTATAATTGCTTTACAATGTTGTGTTAGTTTCTGCTTTATAACAAAGTGAATCAGTTATACATATACATATTCCCATATCTCTTCCCTCTTGCGTCTCCCTCCCTCCCACCCTCCCTCTCCCACCCCTCTAGGTGGTCACAAACCACCGAGCTGATCTCCTTGTGCTATGTGGCTGCTTCCCACTAGCTATCGATTTTATGTTTGGTAGTGTATATATGTCCATACCACTCTCTCACTTTGGCCCAGCTTACCCTTCCCCCTCCCCGTATCCTCAAGTCCATTCTCTAGTAGGTCTGTGTCGTTATTCCCGTCTTGCCCCTAAGTTCTCCATGACCTTTTTTTTTTTTTTAAGATTCCATATATATGTGTTAGCATACGGTATTTGTTTTTCTCTTTCTGACTTCACTCTTTTATTATTATTATTATTTTTGGTACGCGGGCCTCTCACTGTTGCGGCCTCTCCCGTTGCAGAGCACAGGCTCCGGATGCGCAGGCTCAGCCATGGCTCACGGGCCCAGCCGCTCCACAGCATGTGGGATCTTCTCAGACCGGGGCATGAACCCGTGTCCCCTGCATCGGCAGGCAGACTCTCAACCACTGCGCCACCAGGGAAGCCCTGACTTCACTCTTTATGACAGACTCTCGGTCCATCCACCTCACTACAAATATCTCAATTTCATTTCTTTTTATGGCTGAGTAATATTCCATTGTATATATGTGCCACATCTTCTTTATCCATTCATCTGTTGATGGACACTTAGGTTGCTTCCATGTCCGGGCTATTGTACATAGAGCTGCAATGAACATTTTGGTACATGACTCTTTTTGAATTATGGTTTTCTCAGGGTATATGCCCAGGCCTGGGGCTGCTTGCTCTAGTTCCTCCTCCAGCTACTCTCACCCTAAGCAGCTTCTTCTTTCTCATAGAGGACAGGGCAGCTTCCTCCACCACCACCCCAGAAAAGTGAGGAGGGAGGTCCCAAGAAAACCTCCAGTTAGTTTGGGGGGCTGTATTTAGAAAAGGGAAGCAGGTGTGTAAATCCCTGATTGGATGCTCACAGAATGGTGGAACTGATGAGCTGTCACCAAATTTTGTAGGGATCTTGTCATATTTATATGTTCCTAAAGATGTGTGCCTACATTTTGCCTTGAAATGTCTGATTGTAAGAGGCTTGCTGTGGCAACCTGAGCTAGTAGGGTAATAGGGGACAATGGAAGTATGATGGTTAATTTTATGTGTCAATTTGACTAGGCCACAGGATGCCCAGATATTTGGTTAAATGTTATTTCTAGGTGTGTCAGTGAGGGTGTTTCCAGAAGAGATTAGTATTGGAATAAGTATGCTGAGTAAAGCAGATTGTGTTTTCCAGTGTGGGTGGGCATCATTCAATCTGTTGAGAGCCTGAAAAGAATAAAAAGGCAGAGGAAAGGAGAATTTGTGCTCTCTGACTGCTTGAGTTTTGGCATTGGTCTTCTCCTGCCCTTATACTGGGACTTACATCATTGGTGCCCCAGTTCTCAGGCCCTTGGACTTGCACTAGAACTATACCACCAGCTTTGCTGCGTCTCCAGCTTGCAGATGGCAGACTGTGGGACTTCTCAGCCTTTATAATCATACAAGCCAGTTCCTCATAATAAACCTCTCGAGATATATGAAATTTATACTGTTAATCTTTCTCCCGGCCTTCCCCAAAGGGACTTATGGCCTTTTATCAGAGTTACTGTGCACTGAAGAAAAGGAAATAATCAAACCTTTCAGGGACTACTGGACACTGATTCTGAACTGATACAAATTCCAGGAAACCCAAAATGTCACTGTGGTCCACCAGGCAGAATACAGGCTTATAGAAGTTAGGTGATCAATGAAGTTTTAGGTCAGATCCATCTCAGAGAGGGCGCAGTGGGTCACCAAACCTATTGTGTGGTTATTTCTCCATTTCAAGAATACACGCTTAGGGCTTCCCTGGTGGCACAGTGGTTGAGAATCTGCCTGCCAATGCAGGGGACACGGTTTCGAGCCCTGGTCTGGGAAGATCCCACATGCCGCGGAGCAACTAGGCCCGTGAGCCACAACTACTGAGCCTGCGCATTTGGAGCCTGTGCTCCACAACACGAGAGGCCGCGATAGTGAAGAGGCCCGCGCACCGCGATGAAGAGTGGCCCCCGCTTGCAGCAACTAGAAAAAGCCCTCGCACAGAAACGAAGACCCAACACAGCCAAAAATAAATATAAAAATAAACAAATAAATAAAAGATTACTAAAAAATAAGAATACACGCTTGGCAGAATCCCTACGTTAGTTCTCTGACTTGCAGAGTGAGGGCTATTATGGTGGGAAAGGCAAAGTCGAAGCCACTAGAACTGCCTCTACCTAGGAAAATCATAAACCAAAAGCACTACCATACTGCTGGAGGGATTGCAAAGATTAGTACCACCATCAAGGACTTGAGGGATGCAGGAGTGGTGAGTCCCACTACATCCCCATTCAACTCTCCTATGTGGCCTGTGCAGAAGGCAGATGGATCTTGGAGAATGAGAGTGGATTATCATAAGCTTATCAGGTGGTGACTCCAATTGCAGCTTCTGTACCAGATGTGGTTTCAATACTTAACCAAACGCTTTTTTCTTGATACCTGTTAGTTAAGACCACAAGAAGCAGTTCGCTTTCAGTTGACAAGGCAAGAAATACACCTTCACTGTCCTACCTCAGAGATATACCAACTCTCCAGCCCTACTTCATAATTTAGTTTGCAAGGATCTTGATCACCTTTTCCTTCCACAATATATTCCACTGGTCCATTAAATGGTTGCTGTTATTGCAAGTATGCATCATCAGTGAAAAAACAGCCTGTTTTCACGTTTATGCATGAAGCTTTAGAAACCATGGAAATTATATAAGCTCTAAAGTCCCCAAGCACCTTCTTGCCTTCTTGCCTCCGCTGACCTTAGTCCCTAGGGGGAAGGCCAGCTACCCTTATTAACATTTCTCTTCCACATAGAGCTAAATGCGTAAGTGGACTTAGGGCTCCTCTTGGGGAGCCACACTATTATTTTCTCTTTGCAAGCACACCTGGGAGTATAGGTCCCAAAATTTAGAGCTGGGGATCAGAGAAAAGAGAAAGCCTTCATTTAAGGCTTGAGCCTAAGCAATACCTGCTAACTCATAATTTACCAGAAAGTCCTACACTAGGAATTTTTAGACACTGACTCAACTAATTAACGATTCCCATTCTGTCACTTCTTATTTCAAAGTCTAGGATAAGGTCAGTCATGAATAGGCCCAATGAAATTTCAGAAGGAAGAACAATATTAGATAAAGTGCCAGTCTAGTACTATCCTGCAAGATTTACCATTCATTCCCCCACATGAAGTCTGCCCATAACCTTGGTAGTATCCCATTAAAAAATTCCTCACTTTTTCTTTCCTTAGCTGGATGTTTTCTTCAAATAGTAGAAAGGCAAAAGTCTATAGAAATTTTTTCAATGCACAAAGGTAAGTAAATTTGAGATTTAATACTTGAGGAATGTGGTAGTATTTCCTGACTCCTGCACTGTTTAACAGAGAAACCAAGTCTCTCTTTATAACCCAAGAAGTTATTGTGTAAGTGATGGAAAGGGGTCTAGTTAAAAGGAAAAGAGTAGGCAACAAGCAAAAGAGGTGAAAGCCAAATAGAAGGTAAGAAGTTTTTTTAAGGAAAGACAGAAGTGAGCAGAAGGGGCAGAGACTTCCTATTGGCATAGACTTCCTCTTAATGATAAATCACTGCTCAATTATTTCCAGTAAATTCTTGTAATTCCTTTTCTACTTATGGGCCATTCACTCTGCTTTATATAAAATTAAAGTCAGCTCTTGCTTAATGAAAAAAAGCCAGCACAAATCATTATCCAGTGAAACAATATCTCAGCAGGTCTCCTGCTTGAGTCCCTCTTCTGATTGAGGAATTTTGCTCCTCCATTCTTTCTGGAAGAAAGATACACGTAAGTCTTCACACACTGTTATATGTGTGTGTCATATGGGTTCCTCCTTTATCCATGTATCAGGGGGCTTCTAGACCACTGTATTCTAGAACTTTAAACATTTGAGATTCAGCCTCATATTTATCGAGAATCTACTATGCTCCAGACACTCTTTTAGATGCAGGAGATCTAGCAGTGAAGAAGACAGACAAGTCCCTTGCTCTTATGGATTGTAGATTCTAGGGGAAGGGGAAGTTAACTATCAAATCAATAAGTAAACAAACAGGATATTATTCAGATAATAATAAATGCTATACTACTTTATATTGGGTGTTCAAGGAATGACCTGAGAAAAGAATGATATGAAGGAGCAAGTATGAAGATTTTGGAACAGAGGGTTACAGGCAGAAAGAACAGAAAGTGCCGAGTGTTAAGAGGGAAATAAGAAAAACTAGTGTGACTAGAGCAGGGTGAGCAAAGTGGAGAGGAGTGGCACAGGTGTCCAGAGGACAGTTCATGCAGGGAGTGTAGGTCAGGGAAGGAGTCTAAATTTCGTTTTACATGTATAGGGAACAAAATTCTCTATAGTAGGATTCATAAAAACTTCATCATAGAGGAAGTCAAATGAATAAGTTTCTGGTTGAACTTTTCTTTTTGCTTTCAAGATAGTTTATTATATCTAGCATCAATTATGAAATAATCTGCTGAGAAAGAATTCTTAAACAAGAATTTAAAAATACATTAAAAAATAAGGATTTCTGCCCAAAGAAGAACTTTATTGGCATTAATTATTATATAATAATAGAACATTAATATTCTATTAATAAGAATTTTTCAACAAATACTTTTATCCTAATAAATAGAATCTACTTAAGTAATTATTAAAATATACTCATGAAAAATATATTCTTAAATAAAATTACGAGAAGTCTTCATATTCCAGAATACATTCTTATTACTCTATTATTTTTATGATCTTTAATCTCTTCCTCTATCTGTCCCTCAAAATCTAGCTATAGTAGCAAGAGATGGGGTAAAGAAAACAAAACATTATTTAAAACGCTGTTAGGCAACAAATAATTTTTAAAAAGCTTTAAATAGTAGTATATAGTTAAAATAAAGAGGTAAATTTGTTGAAATGATGATTTGGTGAATTGACAATTTGGCAAACTAGCCATTTGCTTTTGTTGAACTGGCATTCTACATATTGTTAGTGAATTAACTGAGGGCCAACGAGAGAGGTCAAAGTTTATGGGAGCCAGAAAACTGTAATCTGAACACAAACATTTAATTTTGCTCTCTCCTAAACCTTGCATAAGCTATAGGAAAGAGGGTTTTGTTTTTTTTTCAAAAGATACAAACCTACAGAGTAAACAAAAGATAAAACATCAGCAACAATATATTTTGGAAACTGAAGGTAGATAGATGTGTGGTATCTGATTTTGCAGAGCTAAGAAAGATAAATTCCAGGCCAGTAGCTAGGCAGGGGTATGGAACTGAGAATAAACTGATGTGTACTGCAAAATCCTCTGGAATTGGGAGTGAAAGGTATGAGGTAAAGGCTAAAATAGGAAGAACTGGTTGAAAGCTACCTTAAAAACTTTTCAATCCTTTCATCCCTTTCCGCATTGCACACTGTTGTGAGATCATCTCTCACTCACCCTAGCAGAAAATTGGGAGTTTATTCTTTGCAGAGAAGAAGCAGTGATTTGGTCTCAGACACACTAGGTCTACTTGAAAGCATTAATATTATGCTTAAAATAGGAGGGATTAAAGAAACATATGCTTCCTAAATGCTAAGAGGCCCAGATCTCTTTCCCACCTTAACTTCCAGATGCTGACAGCCACGTCTTAAGCCTCCAGGTAGAAGACTGGAAGAGTCTTCTATGAGGAATCAGAGCAGCCTAAGAGGAAAGGCCTAAATGTATTGACATCAGGGCTTCTTAACCAAAGACCCAACCAAATTAAACAATAAAAAACCCCTCAAAGTTGACAAGTCCCACCAAAGAACTTGGAATTTCATCCATGTTTTCGTCTTCCACTGTAAATATGAACAGGCAACAAAGTATTACTAGGCAAATGGGGAAAGCTTTCAATATGAAAGATAAAGACCAAATCAAACTAATAGAAAAAAAAAGAGCAGCTAGAAGAAAAAGACAATATGCAGAGAGAAGAAAACCAAAAGTCAACACCCAGAGAGATGAAATGCATCCATGAAGCAAGTATAAAAAAGAATATTTAGAAAACAAAGAAAGGGCTCTTAGCATTAAATATGATAACAGAAATGAAAATTTCAATAGAATTGGAAAACAAAGTTAAAGATATCTCCCAGGAAGTAAGGCAAAAAGCCAAAGAGGCTACCACGTGGGAGAAAACCATCACCACGATAATTTTTTTTTCTTAGAACCTAACAGTTTCTTACACTGCATGAATTTTCAGATTGAAGGGTTCTTTATCATTGTGATAAAGAAAATAAAAAAACATTGAAGTGCACCACTGTAAAATTATAGTACACTGGCACAAAGAAAATTCTATAAGCTTCCAGATAGATAGAAATATGGAAAAATAGGATAGAAATAATAAGTTAAAAAGAATCATAAACCGAAAATGGTTTTGTACTTCTCAAAAGTTACTCCAGAATCTAGAAAACAATGGATAAATACCAAAGAAGAAAGTATTTCCAAACTAAAATACTGTATCCTGTGAAACTACCAATCAAATGAGAGGGTATAATAAACACATTTTTGACATGCAAGTTCTTACATTTATCTTCTTTGCACTTTTTTCTCAGTAGATAATAGAGGACAGTTTACTTCAAAAAAAGGGAGTAAACTAAGAGGAAGATATGGGATGCAGAAGACAGGAGATCCAGCAGAAGTGAGAGGTGAAAGAAATCCCCAAGGATGAAGAGATATCCTAAAATGAGAATTATGTACCAGATTAGAGCAGTGCCACTCAAAAAAATACATATTAAGGGCTGTCATCCCCATTCCCTGTCATTATTCCATTTTTTAATCTTCACAAAGCTACTAGTAAGTGTATTCCCCCCCAAAACACAAAAGCATGAGATCCAGGAAACAGGGAATCCAAATCAGAAGAAAGCCAAAGGGAATTCCTAGGATGGCAGTAAAAGGAAGTCCCAGGATCATAGTTTCAGAGCAGGACCAAAAAGCAATCAGGGCAGAATGAATCTCTTGGAAGAGTCTTAAGTATCTGTCTGTGTGTCTGTCTCTCTCTCAATCCCCCATAGACTCACACACACACACACTCTGGAACTGATATATTAGCTGATAAAATTGCTCTTGTGGAAAATTATAGTGAGAGATTATTGGAAGATATGAGAAGAAATAGCAATCGGTAAAAGAAAAATTACATAAAAACTACGAAAAAAACAAAGCAATTATTTTTTTAACATCTTTACTGGAGTATAATTTCTTTACAATGGTGTGTTAGTCTCTGCTTAACAAAGTGAATCAGCTATATGTATACATATATCCCCTCCCTCTTGCATCTCCCTCCCACCCTCCCTATCCCACGCCTCTAGGTGGTCACAAAGCACCTACCTGATCTCCCAGCGCTATGTGGCTGCTTCCCACTAGCTATCTATTTTACATTTGGTAGTGTATATATGTCAGTGCTACTCTCTCACTTCGTCCCAGCTTACCCTTCCCCCTCCCCATGTACTTTAGGGAAAGACATAAGAATGTAATCCTAGTACCTTACAATAATATGATAGACATATCTGGACAGACAATAATCATATAAATACTGAGTACTGATTAATAAAAAACTATACTATAACTCCACTGGGAGGATGGGGAAGGAAAAGCCAGAGAGGATGGAAGCACACCAGAGCTAAATCCTCTCTCTACCATTCCTATCTACCAAAATAGGATGTCAAAGGACAATGTCAAAAATAAATGAATGAACAAGATTAGAAATTTGGAGATAAGTAAACAGAGATGTATAAAAGCCAGAAGACACAGCTAGAAAAGGAGTCAGAAGTTGTTGCTTCTGAGGAGGAAGACTTGGGGAAGCAAAGAGGAGCGGGGTAGTCACTATATTTACACTAAGTCTTTCAGTACTATTTGATAACTCTTTATACTTAGTGCATGTATTATGTTAATCAAAATCAAAAGTAATATTTAAAATTCCTGGGTTCCAAGAGAGGCCATAATACCTGATTTTGGCCTATATATAAATTGGATATTCACTCTGAATACCCAGCTTGCTCTCCCCTTGTAAATGCCCACAGCTTACACTCCCCTCTTTATGTCCCAAAATGCACAAAGAAATCTCATGGACATAGAACATGGGTGGGCAAACTATACCCCTTAGGGAAAATCAGTCTGCCACCTGTTTTAGTATGACCTATGAGGTAAGAATGGCTTTTACAATTTTAAGCAGCTGAAAAAAATCAAAAGAAGAATATTTTATGACACATAAAATTATATGAAATTCATATTTCGGCGTTCACACTCACTTATTTTTTGTCCATGGCTCTTTTTTTTTTTTTTTTTTTTGCTACTAGTAGAGCTGAGTAGTTGTGACAGTGACTGTGGCCAGAGAAGTAAAGAATATTTGCTATCTGGCCCTCTACAGAAAAGGTTTGTATACCCATAACCTGGAAGCTTAGTATCACAGGATGGGTACACATAGGACCATCCTTCCTCTTTTAGCACCTTTCTGAAATCATATTCCAGAAATACATGCACGTATAAGCGAACACACGCTCTAAACTATCAGAAAATCATCTCCTTTAGCTTCACTACTGAAGCTTTTTGTCAAATTTCATCACCGAAATTTCCTTGCAGTCCCCATTTCCCAGCACTATCATTTTGGAATCATTAACTTAGTCTGTCATCTTCTCAATTAACAGAGAAAAACTGAGGACCTGACTGTAAGAAAACTAGGGATGCCATATTCCAGTCTAGTATTACTGTCAGTAGGAAGAGAGGGAAACTAGGAAGGTGGATGATCCATAAAAGAAAGTAATTAGAAAAAAGCAATATTTTGATTTTTTTCATTACAAGAGGGTCTATCTCCCCAAAGGTACTACTACTAGCGACCCTAAGAAAATGAAAACTGAAATGTAGTTTTTTTAATCATTAATTTGAAATCTAGATCCACTCTCCATAAAATTGATTCTAGAAAGTTAGTTTGGTTGGTCCCAATCTGAATATGCTTCTCAGAAAGTGAGATTAAAAAGTTCTGGGTGGGGACAAAGGATAGAGGTCATAAACAGTTCTCTGTCCCGTGAGTCCATATCGGGCTTAAACTTCTGAAACTTCCACTCACTTACCTAGGCCTTCCCTCTTCCTCTAATCTGGGATACAGATGTTGTGACTCCTCTTCTTCTTCAGGTTATGGTACAGTTTTCGCTACTGGGGAACTCAGTGATGCTAACTCCACCAAAAGAACTCTCTGATCCTATTTCTGGATTGTGACCTGAACACCATTCCTTGTTTGCTGTAGCATTCAGGATTGAGGCTTCTTGAAAAAAGTGGCCTGGCTTTTGCATAGAATAAGAGAAGGGAAAACAGAAAATAAAGTCCTGTTTTCAGGGGTTGTTAAGGAGAATAAAGAAATTTCCAAAAACTTCTGGCCTAAAGCTTGAGCTAGGATCTACTGAGATACAGGGTAATGAGAGTTAGCAGGACCTTCCAGTCACTACTCTACTTTGTTGCCCTCTAGTTTCATTCATATCTATCATGACCTCTGCTGTGCTTCAATATTTAATAACTTCAAGCAAAGAAACAAGTCAATACTGGGGGCTGATGGGCCTCAGGAGAGAATCACTAACCTCTTCTCTCAAAAGATTAGGGGCCCAAAAGAAATATAAATCTTCGTAACATGAAGGAAGCATACTGGCCCAAACATAAACTCCTTCCTCTCTGTTCATTGTTTTCCTTTCTGGGAGAAAATTCTCAAAAACATTTACAAGTATTCTTCATACTGCATTTGTATGTGTCCTTACAGAAAACAAAGAGGCAATGAGCTCCATTCCTTTTCTCCAACTCTGCCCTTCTAGCCCCACACCCCCCCTTAATACGAGTACCCCATTTCATCTACTGTGTGAGCTTCCAGGACTCTTTCTGCAAGTTTTCTCTTACGTCATGGTCACAAATTCTTCACCACATTTTGGATGCTGGTACCGAACCCAGGACTAGATATTCTTGGGCAGAATTGTTCCTTGGTGTGGTTCTGACCTGAACTCAAGGCATAGCTGCCAGAATTGAGTCAGAACTAATCCAAAGAAGCTATGGCAGAAAATATTGGGGCCAAAAGAGATCCCACTTAGGCTGAACTTCTGATTCCATGGGGGCAATGTTCCTGAGTTTCACTGCAGATACCCTTCTGGCTCCAATGCCTGGCCCTAAAGGCATTATCTAGCTCAGAGAACAACTTCAGGCCAGCGGGAAGCCAGCTTCTTTTTCTTTAATTATTATTTTTTTAATTAATTTTTTTGGAGTATAGTTTCTTTACAATGTTGTGTTAGTTTCTACTGTACAGCACAGTGAATCAGCTATACATATAAATGTATCCTCTCCTTTTTGGATTTCCTTCCCATTTAGGTCACCACATTGCATTAAGTAGAGCTCCCTGAGCTATACAGTGGGTTCTCATTAGTTATCTATTTTATACATAGTATCAACAGTGTATATATGTTAATCCCAATCTCCCAATTCATCCCACCCCCCTCCCACCGTGGTGTCCATACATTTGTTCTCTACTTGTATGTCTCTATTTCTGCTTTGCAAATAAGTTCACCTGTACCATTTTCTAAATTCCACATACAAGCGATATTATACTTGTTTTTCTCTTTCTGTCTTATGTCACTCTGTATGACAGTCTCTACGTCTATCCACGTCTCTGCAAATGGCACAATTTCTTTCCTTTTTATGACTGAGTAATATTCCATTGTATATATGTACCTCATCTTCTTTATCCATTCCTCTGTTGATGGACATTTAGGTTGCTTCCACGTCCTGGATATTGTAAATAGTGCTGCTATGAACATTGGGGTGCATGTGTCTTTTTGAATTATGGTTTTCTCTGGGTATATGCCCATTGCTGGGTCATATGGTAGTTCTATGTTTAGTTTTTGAAGGAATTTCCATACTATTCTCCATAGTGGCTGTATCAATTTACATTCCCACCAACAGTGCAAGAGGGTTCCCTTTTCTCCACACCCTCTCCAGCATTTATTGTTTGTAGATTTTTTAATGATGGCCATTCTAACCAGTGTGAGGTGATACCTCATTGTAGTTTTGATTTGTATTTCTCTAATAATTAGTGATGTTGAGCAGCTTTTCATGTGCCTCTTGGCCATCTGTATGTCTTCTTTGGAGAAATGTCCATTTTGGTCTTCTACCCATTTTTTGATTGGGTTGTTTGCTTTTTTAATATTGAGCTGTATGGGCTATTTGTATATTTTGTAGATTAATCCTTTGTCCGTTGCTTCATTTGCAAATATTTTCTCCCATTCTGAGGGTTGTCTTTTCATCTTGTTTATCATTTCCTTTGCTGTGCAAAAGCTTTGAAGTTTCATTAGGTCTCATTAGTTTATTTTTGGTTTTGTTTTCATTACTCTAGGAGGTGGGTCAAAAAGGATCTGCTGTGATTTATGTCAAAGAGTGTTCTGCCTATGTTTTCCTCTAAGAGTTTTATAGTGTCTGGTATTACATTTAGGTCTTTAATCCATTTTGAGTTTATTTTTGTGTATGGTGTTAGGTAGTGTTCTAATTTCATTCTTTTACATGTAGCTGTCCAGTTTTCCCAGCACCACTTATTGAAGATACTGTCTTTCCTCCATTGTATATCCTTGCCTCCTTTGTCACAGATTAGTTGACCATAGGTGCGTGTGTTTATCTCTGGGCTTTCTATCCTGTTCCATTGGTCTATATTTCTGTTTTTGTGCCAGTACCATACTGTCTTGATTACTGTCGCTTTGTAATATAGTCTGAAGTTAAGGAGACTGATTCCTCCAGGTCTGTTTTTCTTTCTCAAGATTGCTTTGGCTATCTGGGGTCTTTTGTGTTTCCATACAAATTGTAAAATTTTCTGTTCTAGTTGTGTGAAAACTGCCATTGGTAATTTGATAGGGATTGCATTGAATCTGTAGATTGCTTTGGGTGGTATATTCATTTTCACAATATTTATTCTTCCAATCCAAGAACATGGTATATCTCTCCATCTGTTTGTGTCACCTTTGATTTCTTTCATCAGTATCTTATAGTTTTCTGCATACAGGTCTTTGGCCTCCTTAGGCCTCCTTTATTCCCAGGTGAAAAGAGATACAGACTTCAGAAGTGCAGCCCTGTGAATACAGGAGCTATATGGAAATTAAACACTATCTCAGTCTATGTGATAGCATTCCAAATTTCTGTTATACATTGTTCCCTCAGGGAGAAAGATCTTCTTCCAGGATTTCCTCTAAAAGCGTTTATTTGTGTACCCTGCTTTTCTAGTTCTTCAACTATAATTCACGGACATTTGGGGACCAGAGAGAAGCCAAGTTCAAAACTCTTGAAACCAGTGTGCTTTCTACCATGTGTTAGTGCTTTACTCTGATAAAAATCTCATTTGTGAGGTTTTTTTTCAAGACTATCTACCACAGCCTTATGAAGTATTTGTATCCCCATTTAGTAGATAAGAAAACTCAGAGAAGTAATTTGATTATGTCAGATTTAATGATAGAGCTGCGATTTGAATCTAGGCTTTTCTAAAACCAAGGCCTCTGTTCTTTCCATTTTCCATGTTGGGGGTCATCACTCAATTAGAAATTCAATTTCTAAAGTTATCTAGGAAAGAAAGAATGAAACCCTCTAAATCCATCATTTCAGAGGTTAGTTTAGAATTGATAAGAATCATTAGGAGGAGGAAGAGACATGAAATGGAAAGGATAATTTAGCTTAGGCCGGACTGTGTGATACAACTGAATATGTCCACTTTACCAATTTCATATGTCCCAAGTTCCTTGTCACTGGGGATTCAAACAGTTAATCCTCCTGTCCTGAAGCTCAAAGGAAGGGTAAGCTCTCTTTGTAGAGCCAAGCTACACAACATATTCCCTAGGAGCAGGAGGCTTCCATTTGTCTAGGCAGAAAACCCAGATTCTAACATTACCTTTCCCTGACACTGCCTGCCTGGCCTTTATGCACCCCCAGAGGTGTGAGAAGCTGATTTCCATACTTCATTGGCTCACTTAGAGCTAAATCATTGGAGGCAGAGCCCTGGGTACTAGTTTCAATGTTTTTGCTATACAGTGGTGGAACCCTGGGCGGGGCCTTTTATCTCTGTTTTCTCTTCTGTGAAATGAGAGAGCTGGCCAAGACCTACTGTCAGTAGTCAAGCAATGGACAAGGGCAGATCCATGGAGCCTCTGACCCACACCATATATTGCTCCCTTCCAAGTTCCTAACCCATAATGGGTAATACTTTTATTCCCAGAGCCCTTTACCATGTTAGGGTACAAACAAACACCAATATCTACTAGCTTTTTTGTGCCAAGCACTGTGCTGAGCATCTTCACATATTTGGGGCTTTCCAATTGGCACTCTCAGGGAGAAACAAAAACTAAACACATCCTCACTTCCACACCTAATGCTTGGGTGAACAAAATAAAAGTCCTAGTCAGATTCTGGAACACTCCGCAGTTCCAAGGCAAGAGACTGAAGGAGAGTAGGGTCTGTTCAGGAGGGTGAAATTTAGGAGGATGCCAAATTCTACTCCAGATTGTCTATAGCTATCTTTCTACCTATTTCTTATTCATATATGTCTCATTAATAAGGAGCACAACAGCCTTTTTCCTTCAGAGGCAAATGACCACGACAGCATCTTGAGGCTTAGCGGCTTCTCAGGCTCCACATCAGCCTCAGGATACAGGAGGCTCTGAGACTACATTTCCCAGAAACCACCGCTCCGCTTGTGGTCTCAGAACAGCTTTTTGAGGGGGCGCGCATGCTCTGACCATTAGCACCAGATTCTCCTCCGCCCCCTATCTCCCCCAACCCCGCGACTGGAGTATTGACAAGTTAGACCCACCCAGCCTTCAGAGTACCGGAATGGGGTGAGCAACAAGACCGGAGCTTTTGGCTTTCACCCACTCCAGGCACCCAGTCTTTCTCCACCTTTTTTGGTAGTCCCGGGACCCCACATCGTCCCTCTTTTCGATGCCCGTCGTCCTTTGAGGACGGGAGTCCGCTGCGTGCGTCCCCTCAGCCTTAAGACAAGAAGGAGGAGCCAAAGCCCCACAAAAGGGGCTTTGGCGAATCTTCATGGAAATTTTTCCTGCAGCTTGCATAATTTTAGTTTTAAGTGTAGTAGGTGGGGAGAAAATTGTTAACAAGAATGAGATAAGCAGTCAATTTTTTATCCAATTGTAATGCACAAGTGCAGTTGCAGGCCTGAAAGGCCCGCCCCGTTACCAAGGCAACATAAATAGCCCAGGGACAAAAATTTCTTTCTTTCATTCTCAGATCAACAAACACTGGTAGAGGCCCATCAAATAAGATCTGGCCCTTGTTCTCTAGAAGACGAAGTAAAGATGACAGTCAATCGATAAATATTTATTAAACTCCTATGTTGGCAACACATTAGACACGGAGGTAAAACAATAAATAAAGTGCTGCCCTTGCTCTTCTGCAAACTATTCTAAGACAGAAGCGATGATTGTTGTGACGTGTGGTATGGGAACAAAAGGCAAAGACTCCTAACCCCGACCATTAAAATGGAGGGGGAGAGAGTCAAGGAAAGCCGTCCAAAGAAAGTGATGGATGTGAATTAAGTTCTGAAGTGACCTATATTTGTAAAGAACTTCAATCCTCATTATCTGTACACAAAATTAAAGTCCAAAAAAAAATTAAAGTCCAGATGATTAAAGAGCTAAACATTAAAAAAAAAAGTAAAAGTATTAAAAGAAAATATAGGATACTAATACTCTTTCTATGATCTAAGGCAGGGAAACAAGTCACAAAACTAAGAAGTCATCAAGGAGAAGACTGATAAAACTGACAACATAGAACATACTGTATAGCACAAGGAACTCTACTTAATGCAACGTGGTGACCAAAATGGGAAGGAAATCCAAAAAAAAAGGGGATATATGTATATGTATAGCTGATTCATTTTGCTGTACAGTAGAAACTAACACAACATTGTAAAGCAACTATGCTCCAATAAAAATTAATTAAAATAACTGACAACATAAAATTAGAAACTTATCAATAACAGAAGATACCATAAACAAGGTTAAGAGACAGACAAGGAAAAAAATATCTGTGTCATGCACAAGAGCAATCAACATCCAGATTTTTGTGCCCACCAGCCAAAAGTACCAGGAAACACAACAGTAGGCAAGCAGAGTTGAGTCTAATACTTACTGCAACAAGGAAGACTGCACACCACGGGCAACAAGGGGGACATTTCCGTAAGATGGGGTTAAGAGGGGATTGTTTTGTGATTTGGGCTTGTGTTACATTTGTGGAGAGTCTGTCAGAAATTGAGGCAATTCTATGATTGGATATCTTAATTTTTATCTGGGATGTGAGAGAAACCGAATGGAGCTGAAGCTGTAATTGGTAAAGCAGCAGCAGGCCCTCCTGTTCCCTGGGAGAAGGGGATGTTTGGTCATTTTTTGTGATTTGTACAGTGTTCTTGTTTTTATCTGTGCTCAGATAATTTCAGAATGGTTGTATTGTTGTCCTGCTACACTGGAATCACAGAATAACCTTGTCTGACATTGGTTATTCTCTGTAGTTGTTTATATTAAGTAGGGAACGCCTGGGCCTAGGTACTAGTTGCAGGCTAGCTCCTCCTATCTGACACCTGTCATTTTTGTTTCTCATAGAAGTCAATAACAAAACAATAAACACAAACATTAGGGAAGTATAAGAACAATAATTCACAAAAGAAAAAATAAAAATGAATAATTAAACACATGAAAAGATGCTCAACTGCACCAATAGGAAAATGCAAATTACAACAGTAAAACACTGTTGGTGTTAATTTAAATTGGTCCAGGCTTTTTGGATGGCAATTTGACAATATCTACCAAAATATTATATGCAAGTACCTTTCAACCAGGAATTCCATTTCTTGAAATCTCTCCTAGAGAATTTTATGCACATGTACACAAAGAGGAATATAAAAGGATATTTATTGTAGCATGTTTATAATAGTAAAAACTGGAAAACCTAAATAACTGGCAAAAAGGAATAATTCACAGTAGTTTAAGTTTCATCTTATTTAACTTTCTGTTATTTAATTTAAAAAAAACACTTGAAACTCAATATTTATGGCTCTAAGTAGCAACATAGGAACACAATTATGACATAACATTTAATAAGGAAAGCAGCACTCATAGTTATACATCAGTATGATTCTATTTTTAAAAAAATTTCCAAAGGAAAAAATAAAAGATAGGAAATACTCCTAAATACGAATAGTACATTTAGATGGTGGGGCTATGGGAAATTTTTTCCCTTCTGTCTAATTTTCAGTATTTCCAAACTGTGATTAATTAGTATGCATTTCTTTTAGAAATGAATAAGAACATTTAAAAAATGTAGCAGCCTACAACACGTCAGCAAGTACTAATCCAGACTAGCTGGACTGGCTAAACGATTGTCAAAAAATAGTCCCTATGCAGAGAAGAGTTCACAAGGGAAAACAAGATTTTCCAAAAGTACCCACACTCCATGACCCATTTTAAAATCTGGTTGCTCTTATGCACAGGTGCTGCGATGTTCCAAACTGATTTAGTGACCCTGGTGACATGTTAATACTGCTTTATAAAGCTTTTGTTATTTTTAATTACCAAGCATCAGGCCCTATTATTTTTATCACTGAGCCTTACCCAAATCCTTGGCTTTATTCCAATTCTGGGCTTTGCCAAATAGGGTCAAGGACTGGGTGAGATTTCAGGAATGAGGTTAGGGAAGAATGTGTAATATACCAGTAGGATATAAACCTATTCATGATAAAATATTTAAAACTGTTTCTATATGCTTAACTTTCACTGAAGCTTAATTTTCATATTTTCACTTCCTTCTGGAATATCTCCTTTTATTAACTCAATGCAAAATGCTCAAAACCAAATATATCATTTCCTCTCACCATGAGCCATTATTTAATAATTAACACAGAACTTGGAGAAGAATATGATCAAACTCCAGGCCTTTTAAAATTTTGACAAAAGTGTATCCCACGGTTGCAGATATCATCTGAGCTTATGCAAGTAATTCCACCATAAATAAGAAGAGAATAGAAAATGTAACCAAGAAGCAAGTCTAAGGAAGTCCAACTGGTAAAGAGGCGTAAGAGCAGGGCTCACACATATTTCAGGGTTATGGTGTGGTAAGGGTCAGGCTCCAGGTGAAACTGCCACATAGACTTTGAAATGGTTTTATAGAGAGGGGTAAGAATAAGGGCTTCAGTGGGTTTGCTGAAGGAGTTCACTATATAACACTGTGATGGCAGGTTAAACTTGATGGTAGAAAGCTTATGAGCATAATCAAACGTTTAGACCCAATTAAAAGATATAAGCAAAGTACAGCTGCTGTAATATGACTGGATCCAAACAGTATTATACCTACATTGCTGGTATAGCTCTAGAGAATGAGATGAATGGGCAATTTCATTTGGGTAAAAGGATATTCTCATATCCTTATGAGAATAATAATAGTGATAACAATAAATATAATAACCAACAGTTTTGAATGCTTAATATGTTGTAAGGCCATGATAAGTGCTTTACATTCAATCATTTAACCAATATTTATTGAGCACCTGGTATGTGCTAGTAGGCACTGTGCTAGTGAGAATAGGGTGGTTAACTTGGACAAGATTCTTGCTTTCACTGGGCTTATTTTCTAGTAGAGCTCATGAGTTATCTTATATAATCCTTCCAACAATGTCTCATAGGTATTATTAAACCTATTTTATAGATAAGGAAACCTGACGAACAGAGAAATTAAACAACTTTCTAAAAATCACAAAGCCAGCAAGTGTCAGAGTTGAGAAATAAACCTAGATGGCCTGACTCCAAGGTCACTTTAAAACCTTTATGTTATGATCAGGGTTAATTAATCAAGGGTAATAAAATATTTCTATCTACATGTATATCAAGGAGTTCTTATACTGCTCAAAATGCAAAACTTTTGAGGGGAGAAGAAAGTTCCCAAAAGGAAAAATTTTTCTTAGGTCCAAGACCAATTAGAGAGCCCTCCAACACTTATTTGTGATAGCCTAAATTTTAGAGTTCAACAACAAGAGCAAAGCAAAACTACCTTTTATAATTTTTGAATTAGAAACATCAAATGAGGTTTTTATAAGTGAAATGTGGTGAGAAAGAAAAAAAAAAAACTACCCTTAATATCCAGGAACCGATTTGGTACAGCTAAGCTATGTTGTCCCTGGACATAAACAATCTCACAAGAACATCCACTTCAGATAAGATTATTCAACAACCCCACAAAATACCAAATATTTCCCTGTCACCTAAATGAATGATTGCTTCTTCTTTACCATTATAGCTTTACCTTTGCTCTAGTTTCCTCTCCCTATAGATAAAATTTATTGATATATCCAATCACAGTGTTGTCCCTGCTTTTTGACACCACCAAATCTAGAATGTCCACTTCCTTAGACTCTCCCCAAAATTATCAAAGTCAAAATCCCAGAATAAGTTTTTGCTAACATCCTCTTACTGAGACACCGCACAGCTTCCCATGGTGTGTGTTCTACCTTGCTACAATGAGTAATAGATTCAACTAATTTAACTGCAGGTGTTCCTGTAGCTTTTGGCTGAAGAGCGTAGACAGCATAAATATAAAAGTAACCGGTAATAAATTCCACTAGACATGTATTGACCCTATATTATATGCAAGGTAAGGTGTTAGGTTCTAGGAAGTATTTGTGCCAAGGAGATTATAATCTACTGAGGGACAAAAGGAGCACACTAATGAGGCACAAAATGCTTGAATTTTAAGCAGAAGCAAAGGTTATATTATATTGAGGGAAATCAGAACAACTTCATGAAGAGGTATATTTTGAAACTGGTCTCAAAGTAGAGGAGAATTTATGATTTCCACATGTTGAAATGAGAAGGAGGATATTAAGAGCTAAGGTAAAAGACTACTGTATTTGCTTTCTTAAATGATAACAACACTGTCTATAAAGCACTGAGCGCTCTAGAAATATTAGCCTTATTTATTCCTCAAAATATCTACATTTTGTAGATGAAATTGAGAGGGGTTAAGTCACTTCCCCAAGGTCACACAGCAAATAAGTGACAGAGCTATGATTCAAACCCAAGTCGGCCCAACTCCAAAGTCTATGCTCTTAAGCATTACAACAGTGCAAGCCAGGCTTTGTGGCTGAAGTTTGTGCTCTGACTCTTTGAACTGGGCTCCAGATCCCAAGCGATGTGTTGATATAAACTGAATTTCATTTTCCTGAACTCCATTTTCACTTCTCATTCCTATTTCATCTCTGGGTCAAAGTAAAGAAACAGAGATATCTATGGAATTATCCTACAGACTCAAGCCTTGGTCAAGCCAATTATAATTGATGTAGTACAAGTTTCCATAACCTTATGTCAGCACTAAGCCTATAGGAAGCCAGACCTTCAGAGAATCATAGTATTAGGAAGAATAACCTTGAAAATCAAACATTTCTGGGATGTCAAGCCTGTGGTCTCCAAACCTGTAGGAATTCATAAACAATTTTCAATATTTCAAATGTTCTCATAGAAATCACATAGCTACCTAAGTCTGTGCATGCTAAATAAAACCTTGTTTTTTGGTTTTGACTGACATAGCAACTCAGGGTGACAATCATGTTTATCTTATGCTAATCAGAAACAAAAATTTCCTTAATTAATAAGAAATAGAAAACAGTTTCTTAATAAATATGGTATGTACCTTACAAGACAGAATCTTTCAAAGCATGAGACCCAAGGAGGAAAAATAGTAACAAGTTAGGGTTCCTGACGGTCTCACTGCTGTAGTCAACCTGCCCATTTTGAGGATACCTAGGCTTGGAGTGGTGAAATAATTTGCCCAAAGCTACTCTCCTAGGGAACACAGTTCAGCAAAGGTATGTAAACAAATGTTTTTTACTGTGTTAAAATATACATAACATAAAGTTTACCATCTTAACCATTTTTAAGTGTCCAGTTGAGTGGTATTATATATACATTCATTCACATTACTGTGCAGCCATCACCACCATCCAACCCCATAACTTTTTCATCTTGTAAAACTGAAACTCTATACCTATAAACAATAACCCCCCATTCTCCCCTCCCACTCACCCCTGGCAACCACCATTCTACTTTCTGTCTATGATTTTGACAACTCTAATAAGTACCTCAAATAAGTGGAATCATATGGTATTTGTCTTTTTGTTACTGGCTTATTCCATTTAGCATAATGTCCTCAAGGTTCATCCATGTTGCAGCATACTTCAGAATTGCCTTCCTGTTTATGGGTGAAAAATATTCATTAGATATATATACCACATTTTGCTTATCCATTTATTATCAGTGAACATTCAGATTGCTTCCATGTTTTAGCTATTATGAATAATGCTGCTATGAACACGGGTATACAACTATCTCTTTGAGACCCTGCTTTCAATTCTTTTGGATATATACACAAAAGTGGAATTGCTGGATCATATGGTAATTCTATTTTTAATTTTTTGAAGAACAATACTGTTTTCCATAGCAGCTATACCATTTTATATTCCCACTAACAGAGCACAAGGGCTCCAATTTTTCCACATCACTTGTTTTCTGTTTGTTTGTTTGTTTGTTTTCAGCAGTAGCCATCCTAATGGGTGTGAGGCTGTATCTCATTGCAGTTTTGATTTGCATTTCCCCAATGCTTAGTGATGTTGACCATCTTTTCATGTGCTTATTGGCCATTCCTATATCTTCTATGAAGAAAAGTCTATTCAAGTCCTTTGCCCATTTTTGAATCAGGCTGTTTGCTTTTTTGTTGTTGAATTTTAGGAGTTCTCTGTATATTCTGGATATTAATCCTTTATCAGATATATGATTTGAAAATATTTTGTCCCATTCCGTAGGTTGCCTTTTTACTCTGTGGATAGTGGTTTTTGAGGTACAAATTTAAAAAATTTTTGTAAGTCCAATTTGTCTATTTTTTCTTTTGTTACATGCCTTTGGTGTCATATCCAATAAATCATTACCAAGTCCAATGTTGTGAAGCTTTGGTCCTATGTTTTCTTCTAAGAGTTTTATTATTTTAGGTCTTACATCTGGGTCCTTGATCCATTTTGAATTAATTTTTGTATATGGTATTAGGTAAAGGTCCACCTTCATTCTTTTGCATGTAGATACACAGTTTTACCGGCACTATTTGTTTAAAGACTATCCTTCTCTAGTCAATGATCTTGGCACCCTTATCAAAAATCATTTGACTGGGGCTTCCCTGGTGGCACAGTGGCTGAGAGTCCGCCTGCCGATGCAGGGGACACGGGTTCGTGCCCCGGTCTGGGAGGATCCCACATGCCGCAGAGCGGCTGGGCCCGTGAGCCATGGCCACTGAGCCTGCGCGTCCGGAGCCTGTGCTCCGCAACGGGAGAGGCCACAACAGTGAGAGGCCCGAGTACCGCAAAAAAAAAAAATAATCATTTGACTGTGTATGGGAGGGTTTATTTCTGGGCTTTCCATTCTGTCCCAGTAGTGTATATGCCTGTCTTTATATGCACAGGTATTTTAAACCATAGGGCAATAGTGTTCTGTGACTGCTTATTCTTTAGATCAGAGAAGAATGTGAAGCTGGTGGCTGGCCTTAAGGTGGAGAGGTGTGTTTTTTGTAAACTTCAGTAGCCTTCTCTGAGAATGAATAATATCAGTCATTATGTTCAGTCAGGTTTCTTCTGCTGTTAGAGAAATATTAACCCCTATCTGTTACAGTTTTTTTGTTTGTTTTGGTTTTTTTCGGTACGCGGGCCTCTCACTGCCGTGGCCTCTCCCGTTGCGGAGCATAGGCTCCGGACGCGCAGGCTCAGCGGCCATGGCTCACGGGCCCAGCCGCTCCGCGGCATGTGGGATCTTTCCAGACCGGGGCACGAACCCGTGTCCCCTGCATCGGCAGGCGGACCCTCAACCACTGCGCCACCAGGGAAGCCCTCTGTTACAGTTTTTATAAGAATTTCATGTAAAATAAACCACTCATTTAGTAGAATGCCTGAAATTCAATAAATTTTACCAATTAGATATGCTAGACAAGTAGTTCTCAAAATGTGGTTCCCAGATCAGCAACAGCATCAGCTGGGAATTTATTAAAAATGCAAATTATTAAGACATAAAGATGGCTAACAGGTACAGAAAAAATGCCCAACATCACTAATCACCAGGGAAATACAACTCAAAACCACAATGAGCTATCACCTCACACCTGTCAGAGTGGCTATTACCAAAAACACAAGAAATAATGAGTATTGGCAAGGACATGGAGAAAAGGGAACCCTCGTGCACTGCTGTTGGTATTGTAAATTGGTGCAGCCACTATGGAAAACAGTATGGAGGTTCCTCAAAAATTAAAACTAGAACTACCGTATGTTCCAGCAATACCACTCCTAGAAATTAATCTGAAGAAAACAAAAACACTAATTAGAAAAGATATATGCACCTCTAATTTCATCACAGCTTTATTTACAATAGCCAAGATATGCAAGCAACCTAAGTGCCCATCAACAGGTGAATGGATAAAGAAGATGAGGTATGTACATGTGTACACACACACACACACACACACAATGGCATATTACTCAGCCTTTTATGGCTGAGTAATGAAATGAAATCTTGCCATTTGCGACAACAAGCATGGATGTGGAAGGTATTATGCTCAGACAGAGAAAGATAAACACCATATGAGCTCACTTATCTGTGGAATCTAAAAAAAAAAAGCACAAGCTCATAGATACAGAGAACAGACTGGTGGTTGCCAGAAGTGGGGGGTGCGGGTGGGTGAAATAAGTGAAGGGGGTCAAAATGTGCAAATTTCCAGTTATAAAATAGCTAAGTCATGGGGTTGTAATGTACAGCATGGTGACTAGAGTTAATTATACTGCATTGCATATTTGAAAGTTGCTAAGAGTAGATCTTAAAAGTTCTCATTATAAGAAAAACAATTTTGTAACTATATATATAGATGGTAACTAGACAATATATACAAATATAGAATCACTATGTTGTACACCTGAAACTCATATAATGCTATATGTTAATTATATAAAAACAAACAAAATGCAAATTCTTGGGCCTAACCCTAAATGTACTAAACCAGAAACTTCTGGAGTAGGACCCAGCAATGTTTTTTTAACAGGCTCTTCAAGTGATTCTAATATGTATAGTTTGAGAATTAGTTCCCAGCATGACAAAAAAACCGAAATTCTCCTGAAGATATATTTACAAGTATCTTGTTTATCATTTATACATTCTCAAAGGCATAAACTAGCAGTAATACTGGGAGTTAATTTTAATAACACTGCTTGTCAAAACTTGCTGATGGGCAGGAGAATGAGAAAAAGAAAGCCTGAGTGCTCAAGGCCACTACAAGCACGCTAGATGGAGAGCCTGTAGTGGGAAAGAACATCAAAAGGCGGAGGAAACGCAGGAAGGGAAAGGGTATTTTCGTTAATTATTCAGAAATCTCTAAGCGCTGGGGAAAGGCCGTCTCCTGGCTCTGCCCACGCCATTCATTCTGACTAAATGCCTTGTTTCCTTTTCTCTGCCCAGCCTAGTCCTTTGATAAGCAACTCTTCCTCACCTCAGGAGTCTCCTGAGCGGTCCACTTGGCCAGCGTGTTCCTCTCCCCGGCCTAGCGAAGTAACCTTTGCTCTCTGCGTTCCTTTTGCTCTTTGGCCTTACCCTAATAGAGACTTTTCACGCCTTAACTGTTTGTCTTTTTTTTGCTCCGGGTATCCCTCTCGGCACGTGCTCTTCGCCAGCGGTTACCAATTCCCTTCACAATTCCCGTTCTAGGCTCTGAGGAGCCTCCTACCTCCCGCCTCGGGGCAAAGGGTGGGAACACAGCATGGGCGGGGCCAGGGGAAAGCTGCTCTCATTGGCCAACGTTTGCTTCCCTGCCCCCCACCTCTGGGGAGGGGGGTTCCTGGGAGGGGAAGCACTGCCCTAATTACTGGACTTCACTGCTATTGGGCGCATGGTTTCCCGGTCCTCAAGGCACTGGGTTACCTTCCTCTGTGGGCGGGACAGCTCTGGGAGGTTCTACCCTCTCTCTGAAGGAGGTTTTCTGGAAACCATCGTTTTAATGTGGATTACTCTGAGCTCCTGAGGGCCCCGCAACCACCCTGGCAAGCCTTCTGCCTACATCACTCACAGGACTTCCAGTTGTGACCCCTCACTTCTGGAGGTGAGAAAGATTAAGAATTTTTGAAACCGGGTTTTAGAAGACCCGTTAATGGAGGTTTTCTGACGGTTTTTTGATGTTCTTTCCTACTACAGGGTCTCCATTTAGCGTGCTTGTAGTGGCCTTGAGCACTCACGCTTTCTCTTTACCTCATTCTCCTGCCCATCAGCAAGTTTTGACAAGTAGTGTTATTAAAATTAACTCCCAGTGTTACTGCTAGTTTATGCCTTTGAGAATGTATAAATGATAAACACACTGTGGAAGGAATGGAAGAGGCAGATGGAGATTCATTATGTAATCAGTGCGGGTAAAGCGAGCAGGAGGAAGATCCACTTTTTTGAGAAAATTTCTCAAATTTTCTTTGAGAAAATTTCCCTGTCTTTTATGGATTGAAAACCCCTACATCTTTGTGACCACGGGAGGAGCAGTCCTCCTTGGAGTCTTAATTTATTTGGGCATTCTTTCCCTGTCCTTAATTTTCTCTTTCTAAAAAAGGCCTACCCTAACTTCTTCAGAGTAGATGCTTTCACTTTTAAGGCTCCTTTAGGAATACTCTTATTTATTTATCTATTTTTATAAATTTATTTATTTTTTATTTTTATTTTTGTCTGCATTGGGTCCTCGTTGCTGCACACAGGCTTTCTCTGGTTGCGGCGAGCAGGGGCTACTCTTCGTTGCGGTGCGCGGGCTTCTCATTGCGGTGGCTTCTCTTGTTGCGGAGCACGGGCTCTAGGCGTGCGGGCTTCAGTAGTTGTGACATGTGGGCTCAGTAGTTGTGGCATGCGAGCTGTAGAGCGCAGGCTCAGTAGTTGTGGCGCACAGGCTTAGTTGCTCTGCAGCATGTGGGATCTTCCTGGACCAGGGCTCGAACCTGTGTCACCTGTACTGGCAGGCGGATTCTTAACCACTGCGCCACCAGGGAAGCCCCTATTTATTTATTTATCTGTAGCACTTTTTGTATATTCCACATTCTTAATAATGCACCTATATGAATCAGAAAAATAGGATATAAATATTATTTGAAAAGAAAAATAACTGTTGAAGTTCAGAGGCTGCAGACAGGGCAGAATTAGTTTATCTAACATATTGTTTCAATTTTTTAGGACTCAAGGTGCCTTCTTCAACCTTATCCAGCTACAGGCACAAAGAGACTTGGTACTGTATCTTAAGGATCTTAAGGCAACTGAATCCTGGCGAAAGGACACAGGTGAGGAACATATGAAGAATGGCTAGATAAAAGCAACTAGTAGATTAGGAAAAAGGAGCAGCTGTATCTGAAAGTTCTTAAAGTGCCGAAATAATAGTTCTCAGCAGACTAGGTATTTTATCTGTAGTCTGGTCCTTTTCTTCTGGAAAGACATATTTTAGAATTCTGATATATGAAATGAATGTGATTTTACCCTCTTTTGGATAATTAAGGCCTTTGGATACTAATCTTGAAACCTAATTTTTTTTGCTAATGTTTAAACATACTTTATTGACAGAGACCCTAGAGGCTTTTTCCCTATTGGTTTTAAAAATAGTTAAAAAATAAGTTTAAACCATAACTTTTATTCTTTTGATGGTTGAAGGAGGAAGCATGTAAGAAAGTGGGACAGGAACTGTGAAGGGGAATGTTTCCCAAACATCCAATAAGGGAAATTGGAAATGAGTGGCAAAGAAAGAGTATCTCGGTTTTCCTGAAATCTATGAAAGGTGGAATCTGATAGGCCAACAGGAATCCAGTGTAAGAGGAAAAGCTTGCCAAGTATTTTATATATGAAAACTTTGGGTTGATTTCAAGTTGGAGTTATCCTTGAGTGTTGGACCATCATATCTGTTGTTTTAGAAGAGCAGTGTAGTTGTTGAAGGACAAAACTACTTCTGGTGGTGATGAGGGTGGGGATTGAAATATGTGGGATTTATTTCCAACATGTGCTGTTTTGTGTCAGTTTATGCTAGATAAATGATTCTCTAGCACATAATATGAATAGTAGAATTCTATGTTTTTAATAGTATAACTTCTGAATCAGTTTAAGTGCTTTGTAAAGTTAGTTCTTTAATCTGTTAAGTTTGTAGCCGTCTTGCAGTTGTAGTATTGGTCGATAATCCAGATTTCTAGCCTAGGTCCACAGGTCCCTGTATTTATTTCTTTTAGTATTTGTAGAGAAGGTTGCACCTCTTTTTGGCATATTTTTGTATATTAGTGTCAAAGGAGACTTTTTTGTATAATACTTAGCTGTAAAAATAATTTCAGAACTCTCATATATATTGATATAGAGAATTTGTCCCCAAGAGGCAGGGGGTGGTATAAGGCAAGAGCATGCATGAGCTTCCAGCCTTCCAGCTCATGCTTAATTGTCCCATACAATTTCACTTACCAGACACAAACTCAAAAATAAAGTTATTAAGAATTTTAAGATAGCAACCTCAGTATTAAACTTCATGCATGAAGCCCTGTGTGACTGCACTAGTCACATGCCCAAGAACCTGGCCCTGCTAATTACATTATTTTCTCCAGTGTAAAAGATGAGGGATACACATTCCTTATGTATTCCTGTTTTGTTATTTATCTTGTGCAAAATAGAAGGCTCATTCACACTGATGACATTCAAAGTGTTTCTCCGTGGTGTGACTGCTCATCCATTATCTAAGGATAGAGAAATTGCCCCCTACTCATTGGTAACATTCATAAGATTTCTGTCCAGTGTGAATTCTCTTAGGTTGTCTAAGGGATGAAAGATCAATAAGTGCTTTTCAACACACATTGCATTCATAGGAATTCTCCCCACTGAGTACTCTCTTATGCACAGTGAGCAAAGAACTTCAGTGGAAGGATTTTCTGTACTGATTACATTCATAGGGCTTTTCTCTGATGTGGTTTGTCATGTTTCCTAGGGGATGAAGTAGCACTGAAGGCTTTCCCACAGTCAGTGAATTCCATTTTGTGCTCTGTTGTACACAGTAAGGGAAAAGCTACTCCTGAAGGATTTTTCATATTGATTACAAACATAGGGTTTTCTCCGGTGTGAGTTCTCATGAGTGCTTCCTGAAGATTGTTCCACAATCATGGCATTCATAGAGTTTCTCACCAGTCTTATGTGTGCAGTGCAGGTAGAATTTACACTGAAAGCCTTTCCATATCAATTACATTTATAGGGATTGTCCCCAGTATGAATTCTCGTGCCCTCCAGGGACAGATCTAATGCTAAAGACTCAAAAACACTACTTATGTTCATAGTGTTCTATTCTAGTGTGAATTCTCATATGTATCCAAAGGGATGAGTGATAACCAAAGGCCTTCCTATAGTTCTTACACTCTTAGGGTTTCTCTTCATTATGTATTCCCATATGCATAGAAAGTTAAGAGTAGTACTGAAACATCTTCCACATTAATTACATTCACAGCATTTCTCACCAGTAGGAATTTTCTTGTGTTGAGTAGAGGAGGAAAAACCCTTTCTTCCTGCAGTATCTCTCCAGTGCCCTCTACTGACAAGGCTTAACATCATGTCAGCTGGAAAAGGAAAAATATTTAAAAGGCCTAGATCCATTTTCACATATCTGGCAATAAAGGGTGAATTTGGTGGAGAGGCAATAAACTGGTAACTGGAATAGCTAGTATGGTAGAAATTATGGTAGGAAAAGGAGAATATGTATTGCTTGTTCAAAGCTTTGATTAGTGAGATGATATAAGAAAAGAGAGATGGTGCTGCAATTTCTCTTCCTTAGGTGGAAGAGGAAAATTTGAGATCCTTGTTGGGTTTATTTGTGAGGTGTGGAGAATTCTCATTCTGAAATTTTTCTTTTATACACCATTTACCTTCTCATCTGTAAATGTGAATAATATTATCCACTTTTCAGTGTTGTTGAAAGAATTAGTGATAATTTATAACTAATTATAATGCCTGGTCCATAGGCCTTCAATAAATAGTAGCTCTTCTTCCCTAGATGGATCAAAGGCTGACAAAAGTCCATGGGAGAGTAGTTGTGTTAAAATTTAAAAATGGGTATGATTTTCCCAGGAAATGGAGAATTGTTTTTTTTGTTTGTTTGTTTTGCGGTACGCGGGTCTCTCACTGTTGTGGCCTCTCCCGTTGCGGAGCACAGGCTCGGGACGCGCAGGCTCAGTGGCCATGTCTCACGGGCCCAGCCGCTCCGCGCGGCATGTGGGATCTTCCCAGACCGGGGCACGAACCCATGTCCCCTGCATCGGCAGGCGGACTCTCAACCACTGCGCCACCAGGGAAGCCCGAGAATTGTTTTTTGAATTGAAATATTTAGAACTGGAATTTTGAAGAAAAAATTGGGGGAAGTTATGCAGTATAATACAAGAATGTGTATTGTTAAATGGGAATGCAAATAAAGCCTGCTTTTGGCTGTATTCTTTAGCATGGACATTTATTTACATGGTTACTCAATTTGGTGGAAAGGAATTTTTTAATAAGTGAATTCAATTTTGTGGAACTTTAGGTGTTTAGAGATTAGGATAGAAATAAAGTTCTTCATGGTGGGATTGGTATATCAAATTGGGCATGTAGGTATGAGATGTTTTAATTCTCGGACTATAGGAGTTAACATATACATGGTAAATGATTGCTACTTTGCAAATTTCTGTTTCTGCTTCGGCTTCATTTGTACAATATTCTGGGAATTTGAAAAGGGGTGGATGGCTGGGAATTATGATAACAGAATTGAATGATCCCCAGGATGTAGTGTTATTGGGGGGCTGCAGTATGACTGTGTCTAACGATTTCCCAAGCCTCATGTTGAAAGTATAAATCCTCAGAGAAATGGGTTTTCAGCTTGAGATGTAACTGACTGTAGTAGAACAGTTCTTAGATGTCCCATATTTTAGACTCATGGAAAGACTTAACTATTAATAAGCCTTGGATGAAAGGCTTAATTTGTATAGCATATCTTTGTTTGGGTTAGATTTCAGTAATACCAAAGCCCATATTTCTTTCTTGCCGTCATTTTTTGGGGGGATATAGATTTTATGTATGTGGGGATGGGTATGCTTAGAGCTTCTTGGGAGGGGTTAGGGAGACCAGATCTTCATATCTGCAGGCTAATTGCTGAGAGGTTTGCCTGGTCCTCCAGTAAGATCACCTGGATCTAGATTCTCTGTACTCACTTCTGAACAGTTGGGCTGAGGATTAAAATGATGAATGTCCAATTGCCAGATTGTCTCCATGCTTTTAAGGAATCTTGATATTTTATCTTTGCATTCCTTTTTGTGAAACCACTTTAGTCCTCCCGAAAGCCATGAGTGGACTAGTGGGCTTATTTGCTCAGATAACTGTTGTGGGGTTATTTGCATTAAAGTGGAAGGCACAATAGTTCAGGAGAGGAAAAGGGTTTTAGAATATAAAACAAAATGAGATGGCAAGTTACTTTTGCAAAAAAAAGGGCTAGCAGTTTAAGGTCAGTTGTAATAGATTGTTGAACAGGTTTCTGTCATTCAGTTTGGGGAGAGATAAATCAAATCAGTGCAAGATAACTGAGTCAGAAAGACCTAGCCCCTGGGAACCCCAGGCCTGTGGATCAGGGAAGGGCAGTGAGATATAGATTGAGGTTAGATCAGAGTGTGCTACTAAATTTTGCTGTGCTCTGACATGGAGTTATCCTTGGTGACGTTAGAGTTATATAACTCTGTATGAGGGAATGAGATTAATAAAACCTTGATGTTCTTAGAATTTAGTATAGTAATTAAAGGTTGCTTATTGTCTAAATCAACGAAGATACTCTATAGACACCTCATAGAGGCATGACTATCCTAGAGGAAGGGTCTTGTTTCCAACCAAGGACAAAACGATCTTGCTCTGGAACTTGAAGCAGAAGGATTACGACCAGACATTATTCCCAAGTATGCTTTTTCCTCTCCCCCCACCCCCTGCCACCTCCAGCCCCCAGAACTTCCAGAAATTAAGAGCTATTGCTCTTTCTCACAACAGGGTGGTGCTGTCCTCTCTAGGTGATAACTTCTAGTTTGTAATCATAGACTATTAAAATTGGAAGGGATAGTTCAGTCTTATATTTCTGCAGCTGGGGTTGGTAATTCCTGATTGGGGGTATGATGTTGGTTTGCACTGACTGTTTTCCTGAAGAAATCATTTTTTCCTGAAGTATCTTTTCCTTTTGGGGTGTCAGATAATGGGGGCTAGCAAGTAGATTTATTCTAAAGAGGGAGGGATTGGTGCTATGGAAAATGTCAACTGGCTTTCTTGCCCTCTGAACCAGCTGAGTGGTGGTGGGGCATTTGTTTCCTACCTCCCATTTTTGGTTATTCCTCTATTACTTACAGCATATTTATACAGAAATCTATGTGAAATGAATGGTTATATATAAATCAAAATGTTTGCTCTTTTTTGCCGTAGGTGTTTTTGATATTTTTTTCATGTATTTCTTTTCCTTTGATTTCAACCTCTCCCAAAGGTTTCCAGTTGGCCTCCTTTCAATAAACATGGTTGTTTGATCTGGTTCTTGTCTTTCTTTTGTGATGATACCATTATGTGCAGCCAACCTGTTTTTACCTGGAGTCAGCTGATTTGAAGGTCAGACTTCATTGACTTTCCTCCTATTCTCAAAGCAAACGCTTTTGTTTCTTTTTTTCTCTGGTGGTTGCCCCATCCTGTGACCACTGGCCTATGCAACCATGAAGAATAGCCACAAATGGGAGAAATCAGCACCATGTGGTTCTGCCTCTCCATCTGGCAACTCTTCCTTGATGCACTGTCCCTGTGCTGGTGTGTTAGCCCCTGCCCCTGGAGATCCTCAGCGTGACAGTACTCTGCCCTGATTAAAAGATTGGGAGAAGGTACAGTGAGTGCTTATGGATACTCTTGATTCTGCGCTGTGATTATAAACTTCCCTCTAGTCTACAATGGAGATGTATAAGGGGGTGGGGAGGGTCAACCTTGGAGAAAAGGAAACCTAGCATAGTAGTTTTAAGAGCTCAGGCCTTAGAATTAAGTAGACTTAGGTTTAAATCCAAACTCTACCATGTACTACTGTGTGACCACTGACATCTGTGTCATTATTATTGTATCTGTCCTTCACACCTTGGCCCTAACCCACCTTTCCAGCCTCATCTCCTGCCACTTCCCTTCTCATTGTCTACTCTCCCCCACCCCCCAACACTTGTGTTTTAACCAGGAACTACCTGGGAGCTTGTTGGAAAGGTAAAATCTTTGGATCCATCCCAGATCTAATGTATTGGAGTCTGCACTTTATGAAGTAAGTGCACATTAAAGTTTAAGAAGCACTGGTCTAAGCAACTTCCTGGAACTTTGATTCCTGGAAGAAACAATGCCACAGTCTAGCCTATGACTGCAGATTATATGTGAATGTTCTCTGGAAACGTATGATATGCTTTGCAACTTGAGGTATTCTTTGAATTATTCCCAGCTAAACTGTGTCCAAAATAAGAGGTCCTCACCAGCAAGGAACTTAAGCAGACTCAATCAAATGCCTGCTATATATAATGAAGGATAGTGTTAGGTACAGCATGGGGCATAGAAATTCAAAGACTGTCTGACTCTCAGGGACCTTTTTATTTAGTTGGAAAGACATTAACATTCAGAGTAAAATAATTTTATGCTAATTTTATGCTTTATATTTGAGTAGCCCTTTTTTATCTACCATCACCTCTTTTGAATCTTTGCAATAATTCTGTGATATTGGTAGGAAGGGATTATTAAGCCTTTTTATTTTATTTTTTTAGATAAACAAGTAGGATTCAAAAATATTAAGGGATTATTAATGTCATATGGCTATTAAAGAGCTAGGATATGTATCCATATTTTCCAGCTCCAGGTCCAGGTTTTTTTATTTTTTTAAATATTGTGCCACATTGTACCATCTAATACCAAATTAATTTAAAATAAAGAAAAAACAGTATAGGATTGCAGAAGTAATTGTGGGAGTTAAAAGGAGAGAAATTATTTGACTGAAAGAGTCTGAGGAGGCTTCAGTGAAGGAAGCATTTAGTAGGACTTTGAAAGATGAGCAGGATTTATCTGGACAGGGAAGGGATAGGCAGTCAGGACAAGAAGCAGAAAAGCACAAAGTCTGTTCAGAGAATAATGATTAGACCAATGTTCTTAGGCTATTTGGAATCTGGATTGTTCCAATCCAATTGAATGAAGCATCTGAACTTCCTAGGTGTGGGAATTATGTTTAGGATAGAGGGACCACAGTGGGTTCTTCCTTTGTTTCATACTCTTGCAAAAAATCGACCGTGCAGAGAGTCAGAGAGATATGACTGCATATATCTATCTGGTGGGACCTAAAAGTGGGAGTTTCTCGGCCGGGTTGTGTTTTATAAACTACTACACCTACTTTCTAAAGGCATCGTATTACTTTTGGATGGTTGGGAGCAACTTCTCTCACTTTGGAGAATGTGGGTGGATGGCGTGCAGGACCACAGGAAAAATAGTGACCTTCAGAAAGCGGCTGAGATCAAGATCAATGAGAAGTATGAACATAAGAGCAGGAAACAAAACCCTGGACATTATGGTGATTCTTTAGGTCTGCATAGGCTCTGAAAATCCGGATTGGTTTAGACCTAGAAGGAAGTGGCGTCTGATTGGCTATTCAAAGTGAGAAAGACCCGCTACCTGGGTGGAATCTGCCGCCCTCTTACTAGGACGTGACTTACCTGCCTTTGTGACGTGGCCCAGCCAGCCTCAGCCTTAGCTCACACCTTGGTGAGTGAGGTCCAAAGCCAGCGGCCCCGCAGAAGTGGGAGCGGGGCCATGGCTGAGGGGGCCGAGACCGTGGGCGAATCCCAAGGTGCTGATGTTAAAACCCAGCAGACCACGGAAAACGTCCTCGGGGGACCGCCGAGGCAGGGCCCGCTGTCTGTGCTCAAAGTGTCCCAGCTGTTGCTCCAAGCCATCGCTGCACACAAAGGGCTGACTCTGGCAGCTCTCAAAAAGGAGCTCAGAAATGCCGGCTACAGAGTGAGCAGGAACTACGGCCACCACTTGCACGAAGGGTCCAGGTCTCGTGTGAAGGGCACCCTCCTCCGGGTCAGCGGCAGCGACGCCGCCGGCTGCTTCAGGGTCTGGAAGATTATGAAGTCGAAGAGAAAGCCGGGATGCCAGAGTTTGGAGGAGGGTGTCCGCTCGCCCAGGAGAACCCCTCTCTGGACGCAGAGCCCACGCAGGCGCTGCGGGAGACGCAGGGCAGCCAAGAAGGCCCAGGAAGTGTGGAGACAGAGCTTGAGGGCAGACATGAGGATAAGGCCAAGGGCCAGGGAACCGGTGAGTTCCAGAG
Source organism: Monodon monoceros (assembly GCF_005190385.1). Lineage (NCBI taxonomy): Eukaryota > Metazoa > Chordata > Mammalia > Artiodactyla > Monodontidae > Monodon > Monodon monoceros. The sequence continues at coordinate 36,854,333 of NW_021703783.1, forward strand.
CCAAGGAGGAAAGGAGGGCCAAGGCAGTGGACAAGGGGAGAGGACGGACCGAGAAGGAAGACATCAGGCCCAGGACCCCAGACAAGAAGAGGCCACGCTCGAAGCCCAGGAAAGCGAAGAAACGGGCCCCGGAGAAGCCGGTGAAATGTACCATCCAGAAGCCAACCTCCGTTAAAACCGACAGGGCTTCGAATAGGCAGGGGAGGACTCATGACCCAAGGGCTGCTCGCACAAAGACTTCCATTAAATCTGAAGGTCCTCAGAATGCAGCCAGGAATCCATAGTGCGGGAGCAACTTCCCTTCCTCCGGGCACAGATGCCTTTCCCCACAGGCTCCAATGAGAGCAGCTCCACACTCACTGAAATGGGCAAAACTATTTACAAGACCTTTCCACCACATTGTGTCTGTTTCCTCTCTGCCGCACCTGGAAGGGAAAGGGTGGGTATTGAGGTGAGACCTGTAGCAGAAGCATGACGGGTGAAGAGAGAAAAAGGAGTTGAGATTCGGTTCCTGTTGCAGGAGCCAAGAAAATGCCTTTCAGAAGGAAAGAAAACAGGTAGAAGAAAGCCAGCAACTTCATGGGATTAGACGAAGTGTTGAATTAATGTTAGATACCCTAGTAAATACATATTGAGTTCTGGGGGGACGGGCATGTAAGGAGAGAAGTGTGGGCATCACTGGGGCAAGAGAAGAATAGACAGCCTTTAGGCTAAGTGGTCCCACTGATCCAAAGTGTTCTTACCTGAAATTCCTTTTAGGAAAAAATCCCTTCTCCCAAAATCGATTGTAATGGGTTTGTAGTTTTTGCCCTGATTTGATAATTGTTTTAACTTAGAAAATATGTCTCATATGTTAATCCTTAGTTAAGTAACAGTGTGTGTGAAAGCTAGCACAAGGCTTGACACATGGTAGGTGCTTATCACAGAGAGTTAAGTATGAGTATAACTAATTTGTGATGGAGTGATAATGTGCTACAGCAGAAAACTACACTGGATCAGTACTTAATGAGACCAGGATTCTAGTCAGAGTTCTGCCACTCTGACCTTAGCTGAGTTATTCACTTAATCATTCATGGTCTTGGTTTCCTTCTCTGTAAAAAAAAATGTTGGAATTGGACTAGGATTATTTTAGGTGATATTAAGTGTCAGTAAAATGATAAGAGGGACTTAGACATCATGGTATATGCTTTGATTGACAAAATTCATTAAGGGAATTATCAACTGGGAAAGTAATAGCTCCTAGAGAGGAAACTATTAAGATACACAGAATGCATATCAGAAATATAAGATGGAGAAGGCTAAATAATGAATAGCTAGGTCTTTGCTCTTCTTAAAACAACAACATGTACTAAGCTTCATATACCAAATTGGAGCAGATGTATGATTTCTTTGGGTTCTGAAAGCAGGGGTTAAGCACAGTGTGAGAGTGGTTCTCAGGGCCTAGGCCATGACAGGACACAGAAATGATGCCTAGGGAAGTAAACATCAGTGTTTTTTAGAGTATACCTGACCAATCTTTCCCCAGGAAAGTCTGATATCTTCTACAAGGGGGAACAGGATTTGTATTTAAAACAAACAGACTTAAGTGATGCTGATATTCACTCTCACACCCTTAAATGGGAATCACTGCTTTAAGCCTATACAGTGTAACAGCAAAATGCTTGCAGTGTATCTCATCAATAGATGATTTGAACTTTGAAATCTGCCCCTGCTGTAGTTAGGTTTATTGTGCACTTGAATTGTCTGTGAGTGGCAGAATGAAGCAAATGGTCAGAAAACAGACACCTGAAAAGAGGCAATGAGAAACATTGTCTATTGAACACAGAACAAAATTAATCAAATGCTCTTATGATAGCCAGATGTATTGCTCCTTCCTAGTCCCAGGATGTTTTTACCTAAAGAACAAGATGGTCTGGAATTAGAAATCCTTTTCCCCTAAGTTAGGATGGGAAGGACACTGACAACAATTTGTTTTCTAGATTTCCTAAGAATCTTCATGCTTCTGTTTGTATTATGATGATTTCTTCATTTAAGCAAACTTCATTCACTCAGTAAACTTATCAAATTTATTAAGTGCCAGACTTATATAACTTACATAGCTAACAATAGTCATTTCAGATTATTTTTCATTGATAAGCCTTAGGGTGGTTCTGATGAAATATGAGAAATGACCTTAACTCATAGGTAGGCTATCCAGATTATCTAGACCATACTTCTGTGGAAGAAATTCCTAAGAATAGCTCATCTCATCCCTGTTGTTCACAAATGACTAAGTGTCTGCAAGATTCTCAACCCTTTGCTGGGACTAAAGATGGATAAAACATAATCCCCACTTTTCAGTGCTCACATTCTAGTGGCATATTCGGGTATTTAACTTTGGTCAGAGCAAATAGAACATCCCTGACATCAATTCTTTGCTCTTCTTTTATCTCAACTGCCTAGTGTAACGATGATCAGAAAATTGTTGGACTTTAGAGTTGTAATGTCCTCTAGCATCAAATATTCAATAGTTGTTGAAAAAACAAATACAAATGGCCTTTAAAAATATGAAAAAAGTGGGCTTCCCTGGTGGCGCAGTGGTTGAGAGTCTGCCTGCCGATGCAGGGGACGCGGGTTCGTGCCCCGGTCCGGAAGGATCCCACATGCCGCGGAGCAGCTGGGCCCGTGAGCCGTGGCCGCTGAGCCTGCGCGTCCGGAGCCTGTGCTCCACAACGGGAGAGGCCACAACAGTGAGAGGCCCGCGTACTGCAAAAAAATAAAAATAAAAATATATATATATATATATATATATATATATATATATGAAAAAAGTGTAACTTTACTCATAAGGGAAATGCACATTAAAACAATAAGACAGCATTTTTAATCTAAAATGTTTAAGAACCTACTCCATTGGTGAGGCTGTGGGGAAACAGGCACTCACATACAATGCTAGTGGGAGTGTAAATCTCCATGACCCCAGTGGAAGAAATTTGGCTTTCAGAATTACAAATTCAGATGTCCTTTGACCCAGTGGAACCACTTTTAGGAATTTACCTTTTAGATATTAATGCATTTGTGAAAAGACTTATGTCCAAGGTATTTAGTGCAGCATTGCACTAAATGATATTAATGGAAATATCACTAGGGGACTGGTTAAACTGTGAACATTCAATACAGTGAAACAGCATACAGCTACAAAAAGGGGGAGATTCTCTATGTATTGTTATGACAAGCTCCCCAAGATAGATTAAGTGGAAAAAATTCAAGACATTGAGTATACCAACTACCTTTTGTGTAAAATGAAGGAAAACATATCTCTTTGCAATTGTATAAAGAAACTCTGGAAGATTACACAAAAAAAATCTAAGTGGTTCTCTATTATGAGGGAAGGTGATGGGAATTGTAGGAAACACATAGAAATGTGTTTCATTTAACACATTTTCAGATTCGTATAAATTGTAACTTGTCCAAAAAAGGTAGAAATTTCCACATAATTGTCAGTTATAGCTTTTTCGTTTATAAGGTGGTTTATACTTTCGCATGCACTATTTCATTTTACTTCACTACAATCTCTTAGATTTTAAATTGAAAAGCTAATGTTTAGAAAATGTACAATTTAGAAATTGACTTTTAACTGCAAATCCAGTGCTCTCTTCACTACAGTTATAGATGTTGAGTGGGGCCTCACCATCTACTCATTAGCTCTACATCTTTTTTTATGTAGGGAAAGGTCAGAAGTTTAGAATTCATTTATACACTTGAGTGTTTTAATAATTTAGCGGTTTCTTGTAGGGAAAGGTGTTCTCCAACACATTGGGGGGAGTGTGTTTTCAGAACATGAAAATATTTCCATTTGTCAGTAGTCTCAAAGCAATAGATTTGTCCTATTCTTCTTTCTCCTCTGAGGACTTCTAACATGGCAAGGCTGTCTGGTTGGGCTGCAGATCCAGCCAAAACCTAAGTGCCTAGCAAGGACAGGAAGACAGGTTGCTTGGTGAATTAATTGATGGACACCATGCTGGAAAGGACTTTAAAAAAGCCAAAGGATTTGGAAGAGAGGAACTGAAGACTGACGGAGTGTCAGCATGAGTCCTGTCAATGCTAGGAAAGACACTGATAGGAGAGTAAGTAGAAGGAAGTCAGGATTTCAGTCGACCACTGGAACTGGCTGAGAGAACAGGCCCATCAATGAACAATCACAGTTGTGTTTCTGCTCCCTCTGTCAGTTCCTTCCCTCTTCCCCTTTTTGGTTAGGGGAAAGATCAGACATGTCAAACGTTTTACTCCAAGTGCCTGGGGGGGAAGTAAGAGTGAACGCAAGAAAATAATGAAACATATGCAGTACGAGGCAGGTAGCAAAACAGCCTGGCTGGTGTTAAGAAAGCTGCAGAGGCAGATCACCCCCTAAGCAGTAGGACTGAAGCTCTTGAAGGCAACTCCCGTGAAGAAGAGCAAAGCCTTTGGGCTGCACCCAATGCCTGCAAAGTGATTCCCTCTCCCCACCCCAGTGAAGATCCATAGGTGAGAGGCCATGTCAGTGGGTCACAGGCTGGTGGTTTTACCCAGGACAGGTTTCCATGTTTTTTCCCCACACTGTTTCTTACCCTGTCCTCTTGATACCCTCTACCAGATGCCCATCCTCTTCACCCTCAAAGGTGAATGCATCTGGTGGACCCAGTTCCTGTCTAACCCCATCTGTGCAGGTTTCCTCTGGATCCCCCCAAACTTCCAATAATTGCAAATTTGTCTAGGGGGTCAGTTCAGTCACCACCACCACCTCAGGCTCCAGACTCAGGCTCAGCACTCTAAGGGTCTCTCAAGAGTGGATCAGCCCTTAAACGACCCTGAGATGGAAGGCCTCCTTAAATTCATGTGCTAGGCCCTCACTCACCTCACCCTTGGCCTGGCCTGCTCAGCACTCTGCTCCCTGAGTCTCCAGAATGGATTGCCTCCCTAGCTGATGGGAATGACATCTGGGAGCCAAGACACTAGGAGGGAGGTGGGGAGACCTAACTTGTGGTATCTTGAGGTGTGTGTTTTGGGAGGGGCAGCGAGGGGGCTCCTGCATGGCTGCGTGACTCCCCCTGGAGCCATCTGGTGTTTCCCACTCTGCTGCAGCCTTTTTATCAGGAGAGAAGAGCTGAGAATGGAAGCGAGAGGAGAGGATGGAGAAAGGAAGTCAGCGACACAGCCAATACATCCTTTATTCAACTGACAGGGATCGTACTGTATTATAGATCTCTAAAGATACAGATGAAGGTCCCTGGTTGGGTAATCCATGGGAAGTTCACTGTCCATCAGAGGGAACCAAGTCAGACAATAGCTAGAAATCTGGCAGGCACTAGGCTGTTGGGCTGGATAGCCAGTGGCATACACCCCCAGAGTTGCCTGGAAGAGGGTCCCTTGGCGCACAGTGTCCTGAGGTGTGGCAGGAAAGTGGTGGCAGTGGAGGGGTTGGCTGAGGAACATGCTAAGTACAGGGGCCATCACCATACTCAGTCTCCCAGGCCTGGGACAGCCAGTGCCTGGGACATAGTAAGCACGCAAAAAATGGAAACTTCATCAAGGGAAGAAGAGCCTGTAGGGAGGGAGTAAAGAGCCTGGATTTGGCAGTACAGGCAACCTTGGCCAAGTCCAGATGTGTGGAGATGTGTATGAGAGAGAGAGGTAGAGTGGGGAGATGGCAGCTGAGATGCTATAGCCAAGCCAAGAATCTGAGGGAAGAAAGTGGGAAATATGAGCAATGGACTCTACTTAGGCTTGAAGATGACAGAAAAGAAACGGGATAATAGGCAGAGGGACAGGTAGCAAGTGGGCTCACGATGGAATGGAACTGGCTAGAAACTTGAAGTGAGAAAGTATAATGGAAGAAGGATAGGAATCGGGAAGAACAAATACCCTTGGAAAGGTGTGGCATTCCCCAGGCAAAACAAAACAGAAAGCCAAACCAAACCAAACCAAACCAACTGAAAAACAGAAGTGGGAGTGAAGAGTGGAGGAAGAGCTCTGCTTACTGGATGGAGGCTGTGGCAGGAAAGGAGAGAGGGAGAGCCTGAGGCCTGGAATTGAAGAAAGCTGTAGCCAACCTTCTCTGCCTTAGGAGACAGGGGTTGATTGCCTCCCCCAAAGAAACCTGGGTTCACTCTAACCTTCTGACGTTGCAGAGCCCCACAGAGGTGGCAGGTTTGCAACTGTCTTCATGGGTATGTCTAGGAGAGGGGGTGGAGGAGGTATCAGGGCCAGGGCCTGCAAGACAGATCCCTTCCTGTAGCCTGAACTGGACAGAATCTTCAAAGCAGGAGGAAGCAGTTTTGACATAGGTACCATGGCTTAATTGGTTACAACCTCTACCTAGTAAACAGAGTCTAGGTTCAAATCTTGCTTGTGTCATATCTTACTAAATGAGCCTCGTTTCCTCTTATGTCCTGGGGGCTCTCTAATACTCCTGCTGCCCTTGCCCATGATTTGGGTTGGCCAAATCATGGTTAGGAATCCTCTGCATGGCCCCTTACTGGTCTCCAGTGCAATTGTGGGGTAGGAATACATGGGTCCTTAGGGGCTTGGGACAGATGGCCTTACTCTCTACCTTTGTGCTGAATGCCCACCCTGCCTACCTCCAGGGCAACTTATTAGGCCTGCAAAAGGACCAGATAACTAACAAAGGAGGACCATTTCTTTGGATTTTTCGGTTTTACATTGGATTTACCTTCTTTGAGGTGTCTGCTCCTTTTTGTCTTTTCAGATTTCTAGACCCATGAATTCTCAATACCCATTTAAGAAGCTCCAGCCCCAACCAATTACAACAGCTTGGTAGTTACCCCACCACAGTTTCTGAAATTGGTGACTAATGCAGTTCTTTCACTGACTTAAGGGTGGGGGAATAACTTGGGACTCGAGAGGAATTGAACTGAGGAGCAACTAGCCTAGGATTTTGCAGAAAATAAATCTGAGAACAGGGGTGTGAAGATTCCATCTCTCCCTATTTGAAGACGGTGAGGAACCACTGATTAAAATGGAATTTGAATCTCCTAGCCAGTGGTTCTTAAACTTAAGCCTACATCAAATACCCTGGTTAAAAGGCATGTTAAAAGACTGATTCCTGGGTTCCATCCCCAAAGTTTCTGATTCAGTTTGTCCAAGGTGAGAATTTGCATTTCTAAGACAAGTTTCAGGTGATATTGATGCTTCTGGTCCAAAGATTGCATTTTGAGATCCATGGCCTAGTACAGCACTCTGAGGAATAGAAGTAAACTTTGCCATCTCAGGATCTCTAAGGGGCCTAAGGGAATAGATTTCACTTTTCCATTGTTGCCCAACCCCACTCACCCCCATCCAGTGTACTCAACTGAATAGAGATGGAAAGAACTTGTCTTCTGGAACCTCTGGTTCTGAGTCAGGGCTCACCTTGCCCTTGATGGAAATAGGAAACAATGGTTTGACTGTAGGAGTGCTGGAAAAGGGAGGATTTTGTCCCCAGTTATCACCCCTTTGCTCCCTGAAGGCGTAACATCACTTTAACAAGGGAAAATCTTTTCCCTTTTCCACTTCCACTATCAAAACTACAGCTTAAAATGTAGATAGCTCTGAGAAAGCTAACCCTTTGGTTACAATCTCCATTGTAAGGGATTCTTTGCAGAGATACTCTGATGGGGTGGAAAGGCAAGGATACTTGGGCTCTGAAGAGGGTAGAGGCACCACACAGAGGGAAAAAGGTGACAGGTCCCTAAAGATGGACTTCCCTATTTTACATTTTGCTCAGAGAGAACACGGAGATATTTTTTATTTAAAGGGGATAGGATAGGGTAGACATGTGGCAGAGGCAATTGGGAGGAAGATGGGAGTGTTCCCTGTGGGAAAAATCACTCAAATCTCTTTGCCCAGCTGATGGCTGTTGCTTATTTTATTTTTCGTCCAAGGGAAGTGGTGTTGGACAGAGGTAGAGAAGACAGCAGTACAGCAGAAATGACCTAAAGGGATGCCCCTTCTGCAGAATGCCCTTAGACGCCATGTTGCCTTTCAGTTGGGTGCTATGAGTGCACCTACACTTTGGGGGCTTCACTTTCTCACCTTACAATTACTAAAACAGATCAAAGGCTGGAGGTTAACACCTGGTTGTTAAGAGGCATGATCCGATGGTACGGACAGTCACCTCATACAAGTCTTTAAAACAAGGTTCGTGAGGAGCTGGATTTGTCAGCATGTCATATGAATTTTTTAAAAAACATAGAGTGTAAGAAATACCCTTCAAGTCATTAAAGACTAGACACTCCTTATATCCTATTGCCTCTGGTATCTTAGTCCTTAAAATGTTTAGTGATCCTCGCCTTGTAATTCTTGACACAAATATATAATGACCATATTGGGACAGGGTGACTCCCTTTCTTTGACCCCTGTTTAGTGAATCCATGGATGGGCTCTGAACCTGTTAAGTGTGTATGCAAAACTAAGTGAATTACTAATATCTTTTTTTCCTCAAAAGTGAGTTTCTGGTTTTTATCAGATTCTCAAAAGGGCCTGTGATCCAAAACAGGTTCTGAACCATTGCTCACATACAGCTGACTTGTATTAATGAATGAGGCATAGTGGGAGGGTAAAAGAAATGGCGTAGTCCAGTTTTGCCAGTGGAACCCAATATTTTCCTGTGCCCTGGGGCATCTCCTAATACTGATCCTAAAATGCTCCTGTCTCTGAGGACCTGGGACAAGGATGCCTTACAAAGGGCTGGCCATTTTGCTCTATTCATAGGAACATAAGCAAGAGAAGTACATTCTGGGCAAAGAGGGAAGGCTGCTCTGAGTAGAAGGGAGGTAGGGGCTGGGTTGCTCAAGTCATATCCACTCTAAGAAGCCCAGTGAGCAAAATGACCCTATTTTTGGCTCCATTTGGGCCCAGGACTCTAAGGAGCTATGATTCACCCAGTTTTTCCTAAGCAAGTGGAACAGTCATTAAACTAGACTGTTGCAGCTAACTTCCTCTTGCCTCTCTGGTTAATTCCACCAGCTGTGGTTGAGAAACGTGTGTTAAGGAAAAACCGGAATCTAAGCATTAAAGAGAAAATATCCCACTTCCATCCTCTTTGCTTTTCTCCCTCCCTAACCCCAAACTGCTCTTACATACAAGGTAATTTTTAAATGATAAGATTGGTATTAACACATCATCAACAAAGAGAAACAATGACCAACTCATCAACTAATGGATGCTAGAATACTTACGCAAGTTCTGGAGTCAAGAGTCTTAGTGCAGACACCTTTCCAGAATTGGGAGGAAAATCAACCAGAAAGCTCATTACCCTGCATCAGCTGAATAGCTAAGCCACAGCCATTTCCCCTAAAGTTCTGTTTAGGGGAATGAGATCCACAAGAATAACTCTGCCCCCTTGATGAGGCAGTCAAGGTCAAACAAGGGTGATGATAACAACCTGCAGGCACTGTGACTCCTGCCTTAATTTCCCAGCACTTAAAACAAGACCAAAAAATCCACTAAGCACAAAGCTTCTATATGTACCTTGCTTAAAATCAATTAAGAAACAGCTCACCTCACTGAGGATGTCTCTTTCTCTCTCCACTTTGGCAAAAAGAATCTGTGGCCCAGAGATTCAGACCTAGACTTAAATATCCAGTTGTCTTGATCTCAGTGATACTGGGGAAGGCTTTATATCTCAACTCCCACAACTTAACCCTTTCCACTAGGGCTCCCTTGATCACTCAGCTTACTTACTATCTTGAAACAAAACAAAAAAATCCTTACAATCCCCACTACCCTCATCCCCAGAACACAGCCCCTAGAAAATCTAGCTTATACAGTTTGCACTTTGCATGCTCTCTTCAAAGACCCTGCACACAGATACACAGACACATAAAGACACTGTCAAGAGGAAAGGGGTCTGTTCAAGGGGATAAAGTATTTTTCTTCTGTGTGGGCCTGGGTTACTTGGGGGTATAAGGTCCATCTCTTAGCACTGTAGTGTGGTCTCTCAGCTGGATATATGTATACGCAGGGTGAAGGGAGCAGGAATAGGGGTGAGAAGGTTATTGTTTCTGTTTTTCAGCAGGTTGGGTGAGAGGTGTGGATGTATGTTCAGATGATCTGTGTAAGGATGATGGGCCCACACAAGAATGAGGTCGGCCCCTCAGCTTTCATCTGGATAAAAAAGGGGGCTCTGGGTGCCTGATCACTATCTCTTTCCTGTTTCCTCGTTACTCTCTAACCCAGTGTTCACCAGTATGTTTCATGGAGTCACCAGTTCTGTGGGATGTGAGATAAGGATACTGAAGTCAAATAAATTCAGGAAACACTGCATTAAAAGAGGCTTAACCATTTGCTCTACTGCATAAATTTTCAGAGCCTTTAATATGCCAATATGGTCTTTCTCTTCATATATATATATATATAGAGAGAGAGAGAGAGAGAGGGAAAGAGAAAGAGAGAGAGAGAGAATAGTTATGTTACGGAAGGGTAATACTCAAAATATTTAACGACTGGTATGGCATAAGCTCCAACCAACCAATCCAAGCAGTTTGGGCCTTAGCCAAAAACTGCTGGTACCACTGTACCCTGGAGAATGGGCTCAGGCTGAATATCAGCCCATGCAGTAGGCACTGTTTCCCAAAAGTTTTGCCCAAAGAACTCTACTTTATGTGGCATCTCATAGAACTGGTGAGAAATACTCTGGCCAGTGCTGGAACCTCATCTTTCTAGGGATGGACTGGGACTCATGACTCTGGCCACGGGGGTGCAGGAGAGGGTCAGCTCTGGCAGAGACTCCTGGTAGCACCGGTTGAAAGATGTGACCACAGCTGCAACAGAAACAGATTTTAAAAGACAGATGTCCCTCTGTCCCAGCTGCTCCGGGGACTCTGTCCCTGGTGGGTCAGCAGGTGCCTGTCCAGGTGATGTTTACGGCCGAAGCTCTTCTCACAGCGCGGGCACTGGAAGGGCTTCTCCCCGGTGTGCGTCAGCCAGTGTCTCACCAGGTGGTGCCGTCGGCCAAAGCTCTTCCCACACTCAGTGCACACGTGGCACTTCGGCACTGGTGGAGCGCGCTGCCGCTTCCGAGCCCCAGGGCTCTCTCCAACCTCTTGGCCCTTGCAGGACTTGCCTTCTGCATGTACTCTCTGGTGGCTGGCCAGATGGGAGTTGCATCGGAAATTCTTGCCACACTCAGAGCACTTGCTGGGTTTGTCATGTAGGTGGGTTTTCTGGTGTCGGATCAGGTGATGTCTTCTCCCAAAGCTCTTCTCACACTTGAGGCAGCTGTAGGGCCTCTCCCCAGTGTGTGTTTGCTGGTGCCTGGCAAGGTGGGAGCCCCACACAAACTGTTTCCCACACTGGGGGCATGTGTGCGGTCTTAACAGGGAATCCATTTCTGTGCTACACAGAAGGTTTGAGAAGCTATCTTCCTGAAGAAACGGTGGGCCAAGGAGCATGCCTCTGGAGCTCCTGGGCATGGAATCCCAGCTCTCATCCTGCTCTGGGTTCCAGAGAACGGTATCTTCAGACACACTAGATAACATTCTGGGAGGTTCTGCTTCTAGTTCAGGGGTATCCCCTTCGTGCTCACTTCCATCTCCTGTGGAGAAGGGAAAATACCGACCCCAAGAGGGGAGTCACAAGGGAGTACCCCAGGACCTGAGTCAGAGGTGAGGTTGTATGATGCCTATTAGGGCCTAAACCTCACCCCATAAAGGCTGAGAGAACAGATTTTAATGTTGTATAAGACAGTGCAAGAGGTACAGAGGTTAAAAGCCTAGGCTTAGGAGACAGATACCCAATTTTGAATCTCAGCTTTCCCACTTAACTTCTGTAGGCTTTCATTTCTTCTTCTGTAAAATGGGAATCGTTATAAGATAGATGTTATAAGACAGATAGGATAGTACCTGCATATAGTAAGCACTAGTAAATGGTCTATGCTATTGTTGTTACTTATTTATTACTGTTATTTATTTAGCACTTAAAAAAAAAACTATTAATCACCATCTTCCTGCCTAAGCATAGATGGAGAGAGTTAAGAAACGTGCTACAATCATCACTGGCCGGGTGACCACCTGTCAGCACTAGAGACATTGTGGAAGGCATTTCCACAATGGGTGGCAGGTTGAACAACAACAATTAACATTTATTGAGTGCTTATTATGTGGCTGGTACTGTTCTACTATGGTTATATATTTAAATCTCACGATAATTTATAGATGAGGAACCCAAAGATAAGTTAATTACTTTTCCAAGGTTCCACAGGTATGGTCCTGGATCCAGATCCACAAAGTTTAGCTCCAGAGCCTGCCCTCTAAACCACTGTGTTACACCGTCTTGCTTTTGAAGAAAAAGATCTCTAAACCTTTCAGTACTGTAACTCTCTGAGGCAGAGGAGGGATTAGAGGGACATGTAATGATGAAACTCCAAAAGGGGTGAAGGCCGTAGCTGAGTGTATTCTACGTCATTACCTGTATATGTGACCTTCAGAATGTCCCTCTCTTCTAAGTCCTGGGGGTCAGGAACCCATTGCTCTTCCCCTCCTTCTAGTTGAGGAAGCATATCCAGTTTGGGGATTGGAAATCCTGCCCATGGGAAAGGAAAACAGAGATGTCAATTAGTTCAACCGTAATTCTCATTTCTGAAAAAAGCTGTTTCCTAGATTATTCCCTGGAACTCTGTAGATAAAAGAAAGGCCAGGGGACTTCCCTGATGGTACAGCGGTTAAGATTCCATGCTCCCAAGGCAGGGGGCCCGGGTTCGATCCCTGGTCAGGGAACTAGATCCCGTGTGCCGCAGCTAAGACACAGCGCAACCACATCAGTAGAGAAATATTAAAAAATGAAAAGATAGAAGGCCAGATACAAGCCTTTCCCTCTTCCCCCCTCCCGTTTCTGTTCAGTCCCTCTTCTTTCTTTCAGAAAATCATACTTTCTTCCCAATGAGTGCTCTCTTCCACTCAAATTTCAAATACTTCCAGTCCAACTGTCTTTTCTGGTCATAACCTCACTTAATTAGCCCTACTGCAGCTGTCTCACCACCTACACTCCCATCTTTCCCTAGGTGGTTTCTGAGTTTCCAAGGACTCAGTTCCATCTCTTAGATGTCCTTCTCTCTGCTTTGAAAGAACCTCCCAATTCCCAACCAAGAAGAGCCTAAAGTTCTCTTCTCTAATAATTCACATCATTTTGTTGTTTTTAAAAATATGACACTTTACTTCCATTCCGTTTGAATTAACTCTAGCATTCTTTCTCTAGTGGAAGCTTAGACAGATTCTCTGCCTAGAAAAGAACCCCAAATAGACGCTCTCCAACAGCCCTGGAGCAGACGACTCCATTCTCCCAGAGTACAGTCATTTAGTGGCTGGGGAAGGTCATGCTTACTTAGAGAGACTACTATCCCACAGTTTTCCTGCATGACGTATTCTCCATAAAAGTCTGTCTGAGAAGGGTCCAGGCTCCGCCACTCCTCCTGAGAGAAACACAGTGACACATCCTTGATGGTTACCAGGCCCTGAAACAAAATGTAGCATCATCTGTCAGCAGCTGTTCCTTAAGGGAAATGGGTTCTCAGTATAAAAGGCTGAGGTAGTAGTAGAGGGGAGAGGGCAAGAGAGTGTCTAGAAAAAGAACTGCCCAGAGGTCCCTGGGCAGGGCACATGGTTTTGGTGAAGAGGAAATGAGGCAAGGGGTAAAGGTAATGGTCCGTGAATGAGTGAGGAAAACGGCTGTAGAGGATTTCCCCAAATTGGGACCATGAGAAGTTGGAGGCACCACAAACCCTTTGGTCCCTCTGTTTAGTTACAGGTGTCTGCCCAGTCTCTTCTCACCGGCCTTATTCTTTTCCTTGTAGAAATTGTGTCCTAGCTCCTCCTTTCTCCACTTGACCTTTCCTTTCCTATCAGCACAGAAGAATACAGATAAAGTGCCCTTCCTTGCCCCCTTCCCCTACTGTGCCATATCCTTAGGCAGCACAGCGTGGCAGTTCGCCCAGATTCTGGAGCCAAAGGACTCCTAGCTCTGCCACTTATTAGCAGTATGACCTTACACAAGTGCCTTAATCTTATCCTGTCCAATTTTCTCATCTGTAAAATGGGGATAACTGAGTTTCTCTCAGGGTAAAATGAGTTAATATACCTAAAGCACTCAGAGAACAGCAAGCATGGTAAGCACTCTGGGAGTATGGATACTACTACTACTATTATTACTGTCTTCCCATGGCTCTCCCCTTGCCTTCTGAATCTAAACCTGTTTTCTCTCTCTGGCTCTGCCCCTTTTTACATCTTTCTATCTTCTATTCTTTTCCATAAATGCTCTATCATCCACCCAATCCTGTCTACTTTATGTTCTTCTAAGCTTCCTTCAGGAACTTAGAATTTTCCTAATATTTCCAGATTTATTTCTTAAAGGACGTTAATGAATTATTCTTAAATTCCCCCTGTGGATAGCACAGCCATCCATTAAAAAAAAAAAAAAAAACACCTAACCTCTAGGAATTCCCTTCTTCTCATCATGCCTCCATTCATTTTTTAAAAGGGTATTATGAGCCCCTTGGAAAGGGGCAGAATCTGTTCAGACATAAAATGGACATACCATTAGTGGTCACGTGAAATGACAAATCAGTGGAATGATGCAAAGGCTGTAGAAAGGCAGCGTTGAGAAAACCCTGAGAGAGGCCAAAGGAAGAACACAGCCCACCTGTGATCCAGCTGCAAGAAGTGCAGCTGCCATCTCCCAATCTCCAGTGCTCCCTTCCTGGGGAATGGCAGGAACCCAGGGAGCCGACTGAGCTGGTGAGGGGAGAGAAGAACCGTTAGAGATGGAGCATCCATCCTTTCCCAATTAGAGCCTGGGCCCTATTTTAGAGGGGCTTAAGGGTCACTTTTTTTTTCTATATTTATACCCATTGGTAAGACTCCAACGCATAAATGTAGTAGAAAAGACCCTCCCTCAAAATATCCTGAAAGGGTACTGAGTGGTTGTTAGTAGAGCATTTATCTCATCCATTTCTACTCGACTAGAAATGATAGAATTTATATTATTTGAATGTAATTTTCATCTTGTAAAGTGCATTTTACTGAGTGTGTTTTCCAACAGCAGTCAGTGTTTCTGTCACTTCCTTTGTCTCCCATATTTGTTACCACTAACCATGTAGCATGTGGAGGGAGTGATTATGCAAGAAACGGGAGAAGCCCAGTTACATGGTTTGCAGAATCCAGGTGTTCATTATATTAGTATTTCTGTGACCAGAGCCCAGAAGTTCCTTATATTTCTGTGACCTAGTCCTGGTACTGACTATGCTGTGCAGTCAGTCCATGGCGATTTGGGGATTTTTAACTCTACTTTTTCAACAGAGATTAGAAGACTATTCTCTGCACTGTGCTTCCCCCACACACCCCCTCCGGGCTCTCACCCTTCTCCTGAAGCGACTGTGGCTCCTCTTCAAGGTCACAGCACAGGTGCTCCAGTGGCCCTGGTGCTGTCCTCCATGGCCCCTCTTCCTGGCTTCCCCTTTCCACCTGGGGCTCTGCTCCATCCAGCTGAACACTCATTGACTCCCATCCTGTCCCCAGGGCTGCAGTCTGTTCTGAAAGCATCTTTGCTACAAACCCAAATTGTGACCTGGAACAAATTCATATCAGTTATGCCCATGAAAATGGAAAGGGGTGATATTCCTAAGGGAGTTATGGAGAACAGCCCAGGGATAAAAGATGACACTGGATAGGAGGAGCTTGATGAAAGATGAACTTTAAAAGCTTGATGTGTTCCAATCAATTGAAGCTGAGCCAGAAAAGAGCAGGTGCTACATAGCAAAGTCACAAATGGTTATTTTGGGGCTGGAAGAACTTCATTTAAAAAAAAAAGAACAATCCTGGAAATTCAAAAGCTATAAATTAATTTCAACAACTGAAAATACTTAACTGGAAATTTCAACCACTGAATGTAAGCAATCTGGAAATATGCAGGACAGGATGCAAACAGACTTGCACTCAACAAAAACAGATGTAACTACACATAAGATTTTCTGCCACAAATCCCATTCTCATCAGTTAGTTTAGAATGAAATGATTACTATAGGTAGAAATCCTAGTCAAAGGGTGTATTTTTTATGAGGCTGTACCAAATGGTGCCTTACTTAGGACAAGCCTCAACAAACAGACATATAGCTTGTCACTCTGTTGTAGAAAATGAGAACTGGTAGTAAATATGGTAGAAAGATCAATAACTTGGAAAGCAAGTATAAGACTCTAAAGCAACCCTAAAAGATAAGAGAAACTGTTGGTCAGTGAGGAGCTAATGTCTGATTGGGAAAAGAAAAAAAGAACAGAAAGGGTTTGGACTAGGTAGAAAAGGGGAAGCAGGTGCTGCTAACATGACCCTGGGGTGAATTAACAGCCCTGTGATTTAAGACACAGGAAAGAACCTGAGACACAGGATAGAACCAGTCAGATCTCATTATAAAAATGTACTCAATTTTCAAGAAGCGTATGGTCAAGCCAGAGTGTGTTCCATCAGAAGAAACAAAAGTGAAGAAAGGGATGGGAAATATGTACACTGGGGGAAAGTTCAAAACAGTGGACATAGTCTTCTCTTGACTAGGGAAGAAGGCTGATGAATGATGCTGCCAATGAATAAAGAGAGATGTTTTCTATCTCTATGCAGATCTCTTCTCTTGATTGCAAGAGAAGAGATTTAGGTTAGATTAAAAAAAAATTCCTAATAGTCCTGCAGTGCATAGGACCTGGTTGAAGGCTTTTTGCTCTGGACATCTTAGGAGCAGGACAGGTTGTGTTGTGATAGCGGTCTCCCTGCCTTACAGCAGGGAAATAGTCTATGAGACTGTGAAGAGTCCCTTTTTGCTTGGCAACGTCATATTTTTGTGATTCTTACTCAATGCCCAAGCAGTCAGAGCCAGTGAAAGTCTTCCAAAAACAGGTCAGAACCTTGGTAACTGTTCTGGCTAACTCATATCCATCCAAAAACATTTGCAAGAATCCAGGAGCCCAGGATTGGTAATGACAACTGTCAAGTTGTTTATTTTCTTGCCTATTTGTCTTCGACAAAAGAGGTAGGTGGGAACTCTAAGCTCAATGCACAGGAAGGGAACAAATTTCCCTTTCATCTCAGAAGTCCAGAGATGTCTCAGGGCCTCATGGGAGCATCCTGGACTGATTCCCAGCTTACAAGGTTTCCTTTTCAGAGACTTCTCATGAGAAAGGAAAATTCCCAATAAAGCAATAAAGGGAAAGTTCCATTTTAGCTTTTTCCTCTGAATTCCAGCCCCTGTATTCACTTAACTTTTAACATGTAAAGCATGGATTCCCCCTCTTCACCAGATGTCTTCCTCATTCTCTAGCTCCGTTTGAAAGTCCTCCTTCAGGACTTTACCTCTAGGTAAGTATCTGGACACCTGAGACCCACTTCTCCATCTCTCCAGCAGCAGAGTCCCTTGATAGGAAGCCTCTTTTGCAGGCCAGATGTGAGCCTCTCCAGACCACTGACAGAAAACCTGTGGAAGTGCTAGCAGAAATATCAGCAAAGGAGGGGGCAGGTACTTGTCCTCAAACTGCATTTGCTAAAATATTTGCTCTCTCAGAGCCAGCATCTGGGCAGTTAAGGTGTCAGCCCTAACCTGGTTTCTCCAGGCTCCAGGATGATCCCAGGCCTACTGGAGTCGGGGTTCTAAGACATTTCCCCCTTTTCCTCACATATCTGGGGGGCATGGCACCTGCAGAAGTTGGTTTCTGCAGCAAGTGTTGTTGGATAGAGAAAGGGCCATGCTACCGAAATGAGTAGTCCAAGGACACAGGGACAGTCGCGCTGTCAGAGAAGCCTGGCCCCTGTCCCGGGCGGGGCGTGGGCGGGACGGGCGCCCACTCCAGAGTAAGGTTGCTTCTGCCCTCCTTGTCACAGTGCCCCTGGAGAGGGTCAGATTTCAGAGAACCCGAGAGAGGCAGAGCTGGAGCAGGGGAAGTGAGGTCAGAAAACAGGTTTCTCGTGAACTGGGTCATGAGCAAGTGAAGAAAAAGGAGCCGCGGGGTAACCTGCGAGCGGTGACAGCGGTGGGAACCCGCGGGGCCTGACAGCGACGATGGGGGGACGGGGAGACGGAGGGGCGAGCACAGAGTGTCAGTGTGGCCGACCCACCCCCCCCCCCCCAGAATGGCAGCGACCCAGAAGCCGCGACGACCCTCCTCCCCGCCCCCACGGGTGACCGGCCCCACTCACCGCCCCGGGAAGCCAGGCGTCCCTCCCTCCAGCCGCGACTCCCTCCGCCCGGCCCCACTCACCCCGGTCGTCTTGGCCTGCGGCCCGGTGCCTCCCTCCCGGCCGCCGCCTGCCCCTCCCCTCTGCCCTCGCTTCCTCGGAGCCGGCGGCCGCGGAGCCAGCGACAGGCGGAGACGGCAGCCCGGCGGGCGCGGGCGGGGCGGGCACAGGAAATCCCCGCCCGCTTCCGGGGCTCGGCGGCCGCGGCGGCGCCGAGGGGCGTGGGGGTCGGGGCGGGGGACGGGCTGCGCCTCCAGGGCCCCCGGGCGGCCCGGCCCCACATCTCAGGCGCCCGCCGCCCCTGGACGCCGTGGGCCCAGGCGCCAGGATCCCGGCCGACCTTGGCGGCTCGACCCCGCCCTCTCCCTGACTGACCATCTTCCGTCCCGGCCACGCGGCCTCCCGTGGGGTCCTTTGCACACAGGTTCATTAATTACCTCGACATTTAACAACCAATCCTCACATGCCAACGATCGATGTGAGAGAGATTTCTCGAGACAACGGTCTGGAATTCCTCAAGGAGCTCACCTTCTAGGTTTCAGGATAGCCAGGGTGATGATAAGGGGCTGGAGAGAGGGTTGAGGAGGAGTCACTAATTCTGAACGAGGTTGACTTCACCAAGACGTGTGTCTGAAGTCGGCCTTGCGCCTGCATTGTCCAATTTGCGGGAGCCACCAGCCTCCGGATTGAGGTGTGTTGTTAACATACACACCAGATTTAGAAGACTTAATTAACAAAATGTACAATAGCTAATAAGCAATATTTTGAATATGTTCGGCTAAAATGTATTGTTGATATTCACTTCACCTACTTCTTTCAACTTTTTTTTTAATACTTTATTTTTTTAACATCTTTATTGGGGTATAATTGCTTTACAATGGTGTGTTAGTTTCTGCTTTATAACAAAGTGAATCAGTTATACATATGTTCCCATATCTCTTCCCTCTTGCATCTCCCTCCCTCCCACCCTCCCTATCCCACCCCTCCAGAGGGTCACAAAGCACCGAGCTGATATCCCTGTGCTATGCGGCTGCTTCCCACCAGCTATCTACCTTACGTTTGGTACTGTATATATGTCCATGCCTCTCTCGCGCTTTGTCACAGCTCACCCTTCCACCTCCCCATGTCCTCAAGTCCGTTCTCCAGTACGTGTCTTTATTCCTGTCTTACCCCTAGGTTTTTCATGACATTTTTTTTCTTAAATTCCATATATATGTGTTAACATACGGTATTTGTCTTTCTCTTTCTGACTTACTTCACTCTGTGTGACAGACTCTAGGTCTATCCACCTCATTACAAAGAGCTCAATTTCGTTTCTTTTTATGGCTGAGTAATATTCCATTGTATATATGTGCCACATCTTCTTTATCCATTCATCCGATGATGGGCACTTAGGTTGTTTCCATCTCTGGGCTATTGTAAATAGAGCTGCAATGAACATTTTGGTACATGACTCTTTTTGAATTATGGTTTTCTCAGGGTATATGCCCAGTAGTGGGATTGCTGGGTCATATGGTAGTTCTATTTTTAGTTTTTTAAGGAACCTCCATACTGTTCTCCATAGTGGTTGTATCAATTCACATTCCCACCAGCAGTGCACCCTCTCCAGCATTTATTGTTTCTAGATTTTTTGATGATGGCCATTCTGACTGGTGTGAGATGATATCTCATTGTAGTTTTGATTTGCATTTCTCTAATGATTAATGATGTTGAGCATTCTTTCATGTGTTTGTTGGCAGTCTGTATATCTTCTTTGGAGAAATGTCTATTTAGGTATTCTGCCCATTTTTGGATTGGGTTGTTTGTTTTTTTGTTATTGAGCTGCATGAGCTGCTTGTAAATTTTGGAAATTAATCCTTTGTCAGTTGCTTCATTTGCAAATATTTTCTCCCATTCTGAGGGTTGTCTTTTGGTCTTGTTTATGGTTTCCTTTGCTGTGCAAAAGCTTTTACATTTCATTAGGTCCCATTTGTTTATTTTTGTTTTTATTTCCATTTCTCTAGGAGGAGGTGGGTCAAAAAGGATCTTGCTGTGATTTATGTCATAGAGTGTTCTGCCTATGTTTTCCTCTAAGAGTTTGATAGTTTCTGGCCTTACATTTAGGTCTTTAATCCATTTTGAGCTTATTTTTGTGTATGGTGTTAGGGAGTGATCTAATCTCATACTTTTACATGTACTTGTCCAGTTTTCCCAGCACCACTTACTGAAGAGGCTGTCCTTTCTCCACTGTACATTCGTGCCTCCTTTATCAAAGATAAGGTGACCATATGTGCGTGGGTTTATCTCTGGGCTTTCTATCCTGTTCCACTGATCTATCTTTCTGTTTTTGTGCCAGTACCATACTGTCTTGATTACTGTAGCTTTGTAGTATAGTCTGAAGTCAGGGAGCCTGATTCCTCCAGCTCCGTTTTTCGTTCTCAAGATTGCTTTGACTATTCGGGGTCTTTTGTGTTTCCATACAAATTGTGAAATTTTTGTTCTAGTTCTGTGAAAAATGCCAGTGGTAGTTTGATAGGGATTGCATTGAATTTGTAGATTTCTTTGGGTAGTAGAGTCATTTTCACAATGTTGATTCTTTCTTTCAACTTTTAAAATTATGGGTACTAAGGTGTTTATATTTGCCGCTTACATTTTATTTCTACTGGACAAAGCTACCTCGAAGCATTAGACAGATTTGACTGGAAAAGATGAGGAAGGGCCTACAAAACAGAATAAACAGATTACTATTAGAATCTGTTTATAATCTACAAATCACATTCATTACTTCATCATCTGAACAATTCTGTACAATTTTATTTTATAGACTTAAAAAATAAGTGACTCACTTAAGGTCATAGGTGACAAACATTCCTTTAATATATATTTATTTTTTGCTATGTGCCAGGCACTGTAACTAAATCCTGGAAGTCAAAGGTCCCAAAGGAATTGTCTGTCTGTGGATTCAAGAACTCAGTCTGTGGAAACACATGTAACAAATATTTGCAATAAAATGTGACAAATGCTGAAGTAGAGGAATATACTTTGCACTAGGAGCAAAGAAGTAAACATGTATGGGTGGGAGCTCAGAGATAAGCCTGACAGAAGTCTTGAGGGAGAGAAGAGTGGGGAGGGCTCCATTAATGAAAAAGAGGAGAATGTGGGCTTCCCTGGTGGCGCAGTGGTTGAGAGTCTGCCTTCCAGTGCAGGGGAGACAGGTTCGTGCCCCTGTCTGGGAAGATCCCACATGCCGCGTAGCGGCTGGGCCCGTGAGCCATGGCCGCTGAGCCTGCGCCTCTGGAGCCTGTGCTCTGCAACGGGAGAGGCCACAACAGTGAGAGGCCCGCGTACCAGGGAAAAAAAAAAAAAAAAAAAAAAGGAGAATGTGCTAGACATGCAGTTGAGGAAGGGTATAGACCATGTTGTAGAGCAGATCATAGGGTATTTGGGGGAGGTGTTAAGCCAGGATTTGTATCTCAGGTCCTGGAACTAAGTCCAGGGGTTCTTTGCATTTATGTTTCCACAGGTGAGAAATACAAGGTATGTTAATCTGGGTATGTTAACAATACCAGTGTCTCAGTGGTTTAACATAATAAAAGCTTATGTTTCACCTAAGTCACAGTGTGTAGCAGGCTTGTCGGAGCCAGTGGGTGGGGTGTCTGCTCCCTGCAATCATGGAAAGACCAGGTTTCTTCTATCTTGTGGTTCTACCATCCCCTGTTGCCTTGGAATCATCCAATCTGTGGGCCTCAGATAAAGGAGGAAAGCTGTGGCTGACTTATTGGAGATATCAGGGACAAGCCCTGGAAGTGCTCTACATCATTTTCACCCATTTCCTTAGCCAGAATTCATGACTAAGGTGCATGATCATATGGTTCCACCTAACTGCAGGGGTGGCTGTAAAGTGTGTGCACCCCAGTAGAAAAGGAAATGGGGTTTGATGAACAATTAGCATTGCCTCTGTCACACATATAATTAAATTAAGTTAAATAACCAAGCTGTCTTTACTTGAAAGAGAGATTTGGGGAGAGCTGGCAGAGTATATCAAAAGAGGAAAGAAAAAGGAGGCAAAATAGTCATCTTTGGCCTGATGGCACAATAATGGGTCATTAATATTTAATAAACATCTACTTTATGCCAGAACTTTGTTTTTTAACATCACAGGGAAAAAAATATAAAATACCTTTATATTTAGCTTATTAGCTTTAATGTGCCATCTTTTTAGCTTTCAATCGGCAAACTGTAGATATTATCTCAGCGTGGGTTTAGGAGCATTCAGTGAGCCAAAAGGCAAAATTAGGAATTGAACCCTGGCCTTAGACTTATAATCTGGTGCACCTGTCACCAGAGTGGTACTTTACCTTTCACAGTAATATATGGACGAGTCCAAACTCCTGTGTAAGGTGGGGTAATTAAATATGCAGTGAGTAGCAGGCAGGTGATTCCATCTTTTTAAGACTTTCTGGTGGAAGAGTTTCAAGATCAGCTTTGAAGGCAAAATGTAGGAACAGCATCTTGGGTAGAATCAGAAGGCAGAAGTGTACCTGCTGTGGGGTGAAGAACACACAGGTGTGGACATGCCTATCTAGAGTAGAGAAGAAATGGGGAAATTGATAGAAAGATTAGAATAGTGGGTCAAGGATTTTTAATTTGCCATATCAAGTAATAGAGAGTCACTATATTTAGTGTTATAAGGAAGTGATATACCTGGTGGGTCCAATTATATCATTCTAAGGAAACTTGGTCATCCAGGGCTGCCCTGTTGATAGAGTTCAGAACGACCGAATGGGATGAGTTGGACCCAAAGCCAGATTCTAGTGTGTGGAGTACAGTTCCTCAGGACACAGCTGTGTTCTTCCTGGGGCTCAGGGAGAGGTCACAATCATTTAAGGTTCCGAGTTCTCCTTTGGACTTCAAAAGACCTTAAGAGACTCAGTCTCTTGCCTGTCAGCCTTAGCTCCTTCATTTCTGAACTCTTGTTCTGCTGTGGTTTGAATAAAAACATATAATGCAGGTGTTCACCAGTTTAGGATTGTGTTATAAGAGTTTCTTTATTAGTCAGTTGATTGCAATGAATTAGCAGCTTGGCTTACAAAAACCTTTTCCGCTATAATAAACCATACCTCCAGTTGCTAATTAGAGTCTAATCACCATTTATAACACTGCTTTTCGGAAGCATTCAAAGTTTTGAAGCTTGACGTCAGAGATGAGTTTTCTACCAACAGGGCAGTGCAGCTGTTTGTGTCCACTATGTCTAGGACTATAAAAGAAAGAGGAAGGTTGAGGGAAGTGTCAGGTTAGGATTCCTGTGGAAAGAAAGGGTAAGGGTCCCCTAGTCAGTAGTCGATAATTAAAACTGGTATTTGTAGAGCACTTCACAATTTACAAAGTGCTTTTTTGTACATGTGATCTTCACAACTCAGGGAGATAGATAAATTATCGTTATCCCTAGTTTATATTTAAGGAAATAGTGGTTCAGACATTTAAAATCGTAGAATCTCACTTTTTATTTTTATAATCCTGGGCAGATTTATGTAGATATACCTGTTTCCTAATTAATAAAATGAAAATCATTATACCTACTTTGTAGGGTTGTTGTGAAGAGTAAATGAGATGATGTAAATTGCCACCTTGAAATTGTCACTCGCCATCTGCCTCTACAAGGATTAGGTCACTAGCCACTGTAGTTGCTGACCTTCAACACACCCTAAAAGGAGTTCAGGGTGGAGGTCAGGAATGAGGCACTCTGTGCTCTGGGAAAAACTGACAGAACAGGCCTTCAGATAGTTAGATATTTTTAGGAGAAGGTTTTGTGAGCCCAATTTTTTGCATCTTCTCATATCTAGGAAAGCACTAAAATCATTAATGGAGACATCTACTCCTTGTGACTATCAGCAACCTTCTTGTGACCAGCAGTAACCTTCTGCCAAAACGTGTGCTTGATTGCACGTATCGCCCTTCAGCAAAATCACATATATACTGACCTCCCCCCCACACGCCTCTTCGAAGCAATTCCTCAGAGCTATCTGAGCGGCTGTCTCCCAGGCTATAGTCCTCATTTTGCCCCAAATAAAACTTAACTCACAACTGTCACATTGTGCATTTTTTTCAGTTGACAAAATAGACAATTTAATACATAGTAAGAATAGAGTAAATGATAAGACTTAGGAATTGAAGCGGCATAATGGGTGAAAAGAAGACTTTAGTAGGGTGGAACAGAGCAAAGATGGGATGAAAGATCAATTTGATTCCTGAGTCACAGTGAGGTAGACAAATTGGTTGAGGCTGAAGGTGTAGGTGGCAAAGTAGGATGCTTCAACGGGAGATGAGGATGCGGGTTGCAGTCGTTGGTACTAACTAGATATAGGATATGATTGTGCAAGTGGGTGACTGAGGTGGTGGACAAGATCATTTAAGGTAAGAAAAAGTCAAAGAACTGGGAGGCTTGGTATTAGCAGGGATAGTAATCAAAATATTTAACTGCCAGTACTAGGGTAGGCATGGATCCATCAAAATGAATGTAGCCTATCGTGCTATGCAGGGTCTTGGAGGCACTAGTGGCTATGAAAATGTTTCAGTATTTTAACGATCATACTTGTGCAGTCGAACCCAGGCCATAAGATGGATCGTCCACATGGATATTACCAGGAATGATGATGGGGTTATGGAGAGTGAGATAGCAAGCTAGTTGAGGGAGTCTTTAATGAAACAAGGAGAATGACCAGGACTATGGTAGGTGATAATAACAAGGAAGGGTAGTGTGTGGAATGGCTTGATGTCTCAAAGGATCAGGACATTATTTAGGGAGGAAGGAGGAAAGTGGTACTTGAGGCAGCAATGAAGAGCAAAGAGAATATTTACTCGATTTTACTGATGACAAATCCTGAATTCCAGAGGTCACAGTGGAAGGAGTTAGATGTTATTTGGGGGGTTAGAGTCTAATTCAAATTAGGCAGTGTAGAGGACTATGATAGGGTAAGAATCTCTATGATGAGGAATGATCTGGAGGCCAAGGATTCTTGTGTTGTAAGCAGAGATATAGGACATGAGGGGTTTAGTACTCTCAGGGGTAGGTGGATAATCAGTTCTAATTATAGCCCCCTTCTTGGGACTGGTCTAGTCATCTTGTCAGTGGTGAGGTAAGGTGTAAGGGTTGGCTGGCAGTGAGTAGATGAGGTGTGTGTGGTAGAATGAGGATCTCATTAGAAGTGTGCTGCACTTGTGGACCCTCTTCCAATCCTATTGTGGACAGAGTTAAGGCTAGAGGGGCTGTCTTTCCAGAAGTGCCAGAGTTCCGAGGTCCCTTAAATCATGCTTGGCAATGGTGGTGATGGTGTCAAGGCTTAGGGAGTTCTGTGGCTTACCCTTAAGTCCTATTGTCCTTGATATTGAGGGGGAGGAAAGGAGTGGCCTTACAAGGAGTTAACAGTTTCTTGTGTACTCTTTAAATAGGAAAATTTTAATTTAAAAGATAGTGCTAAATTGGAATGGTGGGCACAAAGTTGTGCTAGAAATAGCACTAAACTAAGAACCAGAAGATTTGTTTTTAGTTCTGGCTTTGCCTCTGGGTGACAGATTAGAGCCTTAACCTCATCAATCAAATTGGTGTAATATCATGCCATTTTTTCCTTAAAAGCTGTTGTGAGGACTAAATTAAGGAAAAATATAGGCATATGGTATAAAACTCATAAAGCACTATTTAAAGGCAAGAAGTTGGCAATTGGCGCTACTTGGCAGAAATAATTTGTAGTCAGTGTAAATAGTGAACCAAGTACAGGCAGCTGTCAGTTAGTGACAGCTGGTGTTGCAGTCAGGGTAAGACTAGATGTTTTATAAGATTTAAAGTTTTTTTGATGATGGGACACAACTCAAAGACAGATAGATGAAAGGCAGAACTCTTTGTTACTTATAGCTCCAAACCAGACAAGGCTGTCACACAGGGCCACACAGGAATTTGCACCCAGGGATAGGTAACAGTAAGCTGGAACTGCAGGAAATGCTTATGTATGGCAAACAGGATGGAGTAGCTAGGTTTCATAGGCTTCTAGGGTATTGGGTATTTTGAATAATTCTTCAGGCCTAAGAAAGAAGGGGCTGTCCCTCGGTATAGGTATGGAGAAGGGGGCCTCTGGCAGTTGGGTATATATGTATTATAACCCAAGAGTGGGCACTTCCCTGGTGGTCCAGTGGTAGAGAATCCGCCTTCCAATGCAGGTGATGCGGGTTCATCCCTGGTCGGGGAACTAAGATCCCGCATGCTGTGGGGCAACTAAGCCAGCGTGCCACAACTACTGAGCTCGTGCGCCTCAACGAGAGAGCCTGCGTGCCACAAACTACAGAGCCCATGCACTCTGGAGCCCATGCGTCACAACTAGAGAGAGAAAACCTGCAGGCCATAACTAGAGAGAAGCCCGCGAGCCACAACAAAGTCCCGCAGGCTGCAACGAAGACCACTCAGGCCGCAACTAAGACCTGACACAGCCAAAAAAATAAAGAAAAAGAAATAACCCAGTAATGTTAGAGCCTGATAAGGGAAGTAGTTGGGATGGGGATTTGAAAAATTGCAGGTTAAGTGGAATAGAGGGTTTCAGTCATGGCAGGAAGACTGGGTCAAGACAGCACTTGGTTTTTTTTTTGGCCATGCTGCGAGGCTTGCAAAATCTTAGTTCCCTGATCAGGGATCGAACCCAGGCCCCCTGCAGTGGAAGCACGGAGTCCTAGCCACAGGATCACCAGGGAATTCTAGCACTTGTGAAATATCATGTTACAGGCAGACGGCTTCAAAGTGGTGTAATCTCAAATTGCCATTATTTTATAGTGCAAAAACTTACTCTAAGCAGATTTCTCATTGACATAGTATAGTTTCTTAATTTAGTTATTTGTTGTCTTTTTTTAAATTGAAGTATAGTTGATTTACAATATTATATTAGTTTCAGGTGTACAGCAATGATTTAATATTTTTATAGATTTTACCCCCATTTAAAGTAATTATAATATATTGGCTATACTCCCTGTGCTGTACAATATATTTGCCTTTCTTATTTCATTTATACCTACTAGTTTGTACCTCTTAATCCCTTTCCCCTATCTTGCCTCTCCCCTCACCCCTCTCCTCACTGGTAACCACTAGTTTGTTCTCTGTACCTCTGAGTATGTTTCTGTGTTGTTATATTCATTCGTTTTATTTTTAACATTCCACATATAAGTGAAAACATACAGTATTTGTCTTTCTGTCTGCCTTATGTCACCAAGCATAATACTCTTCAGGTCCATCCATGTTGTTGCAAATGGCAAATTTTCATGCTTGTTTTTATGGCTGAGTAATATGCCATTGTGTGTGTGTGTGTGTGTGTATGTATGTATGATTTTATATATATATATATATATATATATATATATATATATATATATATAATCACAGCTTCTTTATCCATTCATCTGTTGGTGGACACTTAGATTGCTTCCATATCTTGGCTATTGTGAATAATGCTGCTATAAACATTGGGGTGCATATATCTTTTCCAATTAGTGTTTTTTCATTTTCTTTCGATATATAACCAGGAGTGGAGTTGCTGAATAATATGATAGTTCTATTTTTATTTTTGAGGAAACTCCATACTGTTTTCCACAGGGGCTGTACCAATGTACATTCCCACCAACAGTGTACTAGGGCTCTCTTTTCTCCACATCCCGGCCAACATTTATTATTTGTTGTCTTTTTGCTGATAGCCATTCTGACAGGTGTGAGGTAATAACCCAGTGTGGTTTTGATTTGCAGTTCCCTGATTATTAGTGATGTTGAGCATCTTTGCATGTGCCTGTTGGCCACCTGTATCTCTTCTTTGGAAAAATGTCTATTCAGGCAATCTGCCCATTTTTAATCAGGTTGGTTTTTTGATATTGAGTTGTATGAGCTTTTTACATGTTTTAGATATTGCCCCTTATCAGACATGCCAATGTAAATATTTTCTCCAAATTCGGTAGGTTGTTGATGCTTTCTAAGCTTCTAAGTTTAATCAGGTCTCATTTGTTTGTTTATTTTTGCTTTTGTTTTTCTTGCCTAAGGAGACAGATCCATAAAAAATATTGCTAAGACTTATGTCAAAGAGTGTACTGCCTATGTTTTCCTCTAAGAGTTTTATGGTTTCTGGTCTTACATTTAGATCTTTAATCCAAATTGAGGGTTTATTTTTGTATATGGCATGAGAAAATGTTCTAATTTCATTCTTTTACATGTAGCTGTCCAGTTTTCCTGGCACCAGCTATTGAAGAGACTGTCTTTTTCCCATTGTATGTTTTTTCCACCTTTGTCATAGATTAATTTACCACAGTGCATGGATTTATTTTTGGGCTTTCTGTTCTGTTCCATTGATCTATGTGTCTGTGCTTGTGCCAGTACCATACTGTTTTGATTACTGTAGCTTTGAAGTATAATCTGAAGTCAGGGGGCATGATTCCTCCAGTTTTGTTCTTATTTCTCAAGATTGATTTGGCTATTTTAGGGTCTTTTGTGGTTCCCTATAAATTTTAGGATTGTTTGTTCTTGTTCTGTGAAAAACGTCATGGGTATTTTGATAGGGATTGCATTACATCTGTAGATTGTTTTGGGTAGTATGGCCATTTTAACAATATTACTTTTTCTAATTGTAATTCATGAACATGGCTGTCTTTCCATTTATTTGTATCATCTTCACTTTCCTTCATCAATGTCTTATATTTCTCAGAGTACAGGTCTTTCACCTCCTTGGTTAAGTTTATTCCTAGGTATTTTATTCTTTTTGATGTGATATTGAATGGGTTTTTTTGCTTTCTCTTTTTGATAGCTCATTATTAGTGTATAGAGAAGCAATGGATTTCTGTATATTAATTTTGTATCCTGCAACTTTCCTAAATTCATTTATTAGTTCTAAATTTTTTTGGTAGAGACTTTAGGGTTTTCTATATATAGCATCATGTCACCTGCAAATAGTTACAGTTTTATTTCTTCCCTTCCAACTTGGATGCCATTTATTCCTTTTTCTTGTCTGATTGCTGTGGCTAGGACTTCCAATACTATATTAAATAGAAATGGTGAGAGTGGGCATCATTGTCTTGTTCCTGATTTTAGAGGAAAAGCTTTCAGCTTTCACCATTGAGTATGATGCTAGCTTTGATTTTGTCATAAATGGACTTTGCTATGTTGAGATATGTTCCCTCTATACCAAATTTGTTGAGGTTTTTTATCATTAGGGATGTTGAATTTTGCCAAATGCTTTTCCTGTGTCAATTGATATGATCATGTGATTTTTATCCTTTGCTTTGTTAATGTGGTGTATCACATTGATTGACTTGTGAATATTAAACCATCCTTGCACCCTTGGAATAATCCCACTTCATCACGGTGTATGATTCATTTTATATATTGTTGAATTCAGCTTGCTAATATATTGTTGAGGATTTATATATATTAATCATGGATATTGGCCTATAGTTTTCTTTATTTTTGGTAGTGTCTTTGTCTGGTTGTGGTATCAGGGTAATGGTGAACTCATAGAATGAATTTGGTAGTATTCTGTCCTCTCCAGTTTTTTTTGAATAGTTTGAGAAACATAGGTATTAGCTCTTCTTAATATGTTGGTATATTTCCCCTTGAAGCTGTCTGGTCCTAGACTTTTGTTTCTTAGGAGTTTTTTTCATTACTGATTCAATTTCAATACTAGTAATCAGTCTGTTCAGATTATCTGTTTTTTCCTGGTTAAGTTTTGGAAGATTGTACGTTTCTAGGAATCTATCCATTCCTTCTAGTATGTCCAATTTGTTGGCATGTAATTGTTTGTAGTATTTTCTCATGAATACTACATGAATACATTGCTTGTAGTATTTGTATCTCTGTGATATTGGTTGTAATTTCTCCTCTTTCATTTCTTATTTTATTTGGGCCCTCTCTTTTTTCTTGATGAGCCTGGCTAAAGGCTTATCAACTTTGTTTATCTTTCCAAAGAACCAACTCTTGGTTTCATTAATCTTTTCTATTATTTTGGTCTCTATTTTATTTATTTCCTCTCTGATCCTTATTATTTCCTTCCTTCCCCTGACTTTGGGCTTTGTTTTTTCTCTTTTTTCTAATTTCTTTAGGTGGTAGTTTAAGTTGTTTGAGATTTTTCTTGTTTCTTAAGGTATGCCCATATCACTATAAATTTCCCTCTTAAACTGCTTTTACTGCATCCCATAGACTTGGAAAGTTGTATTTTTGTTTTCATTTGTCTCAAGCTATTTTCTAATTTCCTCTTTGATATCTTTGTTGACCCATTGGATTTTTAGTAGCATATTGTTTAGTCTTCACTTGTTTGTGTTTTTTCCATTTTTCATCCTGTGATTGATTTCTAGTTTCATGCAATTATAGTTGGAAAATGTGCTTGATATAATTTCTATCCTATTACATTTGTTGAGACTTGCTTTGTGATCTAGCATGTGAGGTATCCCAGAGAAAGTTCCATGTGCACTTGAAAAGAATATGTATTCTGCTGTTTTTTGTTTGTTTGTTTGTTTTATTCTGCTGTTTTTTGATGGAATGCCCTATGGATATCTATTAAGTCCAACTGGTCTAATGTGTCATTTAAGGCCATAGTTTTCTTATTGACTTTCTGTCTGGATGATCTGTCCATTGATGTAAGTGGGGTGTTAAAGTGTCCTCTTATTATTGTATTATTTTCAATTTCTCCCTTTATGTCTGTTAGTACTTGTTTTCTATTTAAGTGCTCTTATATTAGGTGCATATTTGTTTATGAGTGTTATATCCTCTTTTTGTATCGATGCCTTTATCATTACATGATGCCCTTCTTTGTCTTTTGTTATAGACTTTGTTTTAAAGTCTATTTTGCCTGACATGAGTATTGCTACTCCAGCTTTCTGTTTCCATTTGCTTGGAGTATATTTTTCCATCCCTGCACTTTCATTCTGTGTCTTTATCTCTGAAATAAGTCTCTTATAGCAGCATATAGATGGGTCTTGTTTTTTATACAAACAACCCATCCTGTTTCTTTTGATTGGAGCATTTAGTTCATTGACATTTAAAGTGATTATTGATAGGTATGTACTTATTAACATTTTGTTAGTTGTTTTCTAGTTGTTTTGGTAGTTCTCCTCTGTCCTTTTCTTCTTTTAGTCTCTTCCCTCGTGGTTTGATGATTTTCTTTAGTGGTACACTTGTATTCCTTTCTCTCTAGTTTTTATGTATCTATTGGAGGTTTTTGATTTGTGGTTACCATAGAGTTCATATATGTTGACCTATTATAGCTTACCTGCTCGTTTTAATCTTGTTATTTCAGTTCAAACACATTCTAAAAGCTCTACATTTTTACCCTCCCCCACTACGTTTTGTTTTCAATATCATGTTTTACATCTTTGTGTCTGTCCTTTAACTGTTTATTGTAGTTATAGTTGATTTTACAATTTGTCTTTTAATCTTTGTACTAACTTATTTAAGTGGTTGATCCACAGCCTTACCATATATTTGCCTTTACATGTGGGATTTTTCCTTTCCTATAATGTCTTATTGTTGTTGTAGTCTTTTCTTTTTCAGTTAAAGAAGACCCTTAAACACTTTGTAAGGTCAGTTTAGTTCTGATTAACTCTTTTAGATCTTGCTTGTCTGAGAAGCTCTTTGTCTTTCCTTTAATTCTGAATGATAACCTTGCTGGGTACAGTATCCTAGATTGTAGGTTTTTCCCTTTCAGCACATTAAACATATTATTCCACTCCCTTTTGGCCTGCAAAATTTCTGCAGAAAAATCAGCTGATAGCCTTAAGGGGGTTCCCTTGTATGTGACCCTTTGTTTTTCTCTTGCTGCCTTTAAAATTATCTCTTTAACTTTTGGTATTTTAATTATGACATGTCTTGGTGTGGGTCTTTTTGGTTTCATCTTGTTTGGGACTCTCTTTGCTTCCTGTACCTGGACATCTATTTCTTTCTTTAGGTTCAGGAAGTTTTCAACTGTAATTTCATCAAATACATTTTCTACCCCCTTTTGTCTCTCTCTTCTCTTCTTGGTGTATGTTTGACATTGTCATAGAGGTCCCTTAAACTATCCTTATTTTTTTTTAATGTGTTTTTCTTTTTGCTGTTCTGATAAGGTTGTTTCCATTATTCTATCTTCCAGATCACTTGTGTGTTCTGTATCATTAAGCTGCTGTTAATTCCTTCTAGTGTAATTTTTATTTCAGTTATTGTATTCTTAAGGTCTGACTGGCTCTTTTTTTATATTTTCTAGTTCTTTTTAAGAATTCTTAAAAAAAAAAAAAGAATTCTTGCTGTGTTCATTTATTCTTTTCCCAAGTTCAGTTAGCATTCTTATTACTATTGCTTTGAACTCTTTATCAGGTAAATTACTTATCTTTGTTTCATTAGGGTGGTTTTTTCCTTGTTCTTTTGTTTGAAACATATTCCTTTGTCTTCTCATCTTGTTTTTAACTTTCTCTTTCTTTATGAAATTAGGTGAAGCAGTTACCTATCTCAGTCTTGAAGTCATTTCCTTGTGACTACATAGGGACTATGTAGTCCCTACATAGCTCCCTACATAGGGAGCATCCCTATGTAGTCTGCATGTGCCCAGTGGCTTTGGTAGGAGAGCTGGATATGAAGTGAGCATGGGCCACATCTTACCCTGGGTTCTGCTGGCAACCACCACCTTGGTGGGAAGTAGGGATGGATTTGAAGGGCTAGAGCCAGAGCCAAGTGTGATCAGGACTTTTCCTATGCTTAATGGCTATTACCACCCTGTTGGAGGCAGGTTTGGGGCCCAAGGTGCTGGAGCAGGACCCTTGAAGCAGTTGTATTTCTCCTGGGTGTGATGGTAGTCTTTGCCTTGGTTGGGCTATGGCTGGGCCTGAGGGACTGCACTTCTATGCTGGTTTCACTTTTTCCTCTGTGTATATGCCTTAGTTAGAGGCTGGGTTGGGGCCTCAGTGCCTGGTGCTACACTATTAAGCTGGTTTTTCTCCTACAGGCTTTGGTGGTCTCCACCCTGGAACTAGTTTTGCTCCTCCCAAATGTAGGCAGGAACACATACACTGGAAAGGTTGCTTCTGCCCTGGTCAGAGGCAGGTCTGGAGTTCAAGTCAGCTCTGTTGCCTCTATGTGTGCGCACTCTTATTGGCAATGGCAGCCTTTGCCTTAGTTTAAAAGTAAAAGGATGGGAAAGGATATAACATTATATACAATTATGAGAAAGCGAAGGCGTTATAGAAATCTAGGGCAAAGTAGACTTCAGAACAAGCCATAGTATAGGGAAAAGTATACTTCAGAACAAGCCATACTACTAGGGATAAATAAGGACACTTCATGTTAATAAAAAAATCAATTTTCCAAGAAGACACAACAGAGCTTCAAAATAATGAAGGAAAAACTAATGGAATTGAAAGAAGAAATAGACAAATTCACAATGATACCTGTGAATTTATTTTAACTCTCCTTTCTCAGTAATTAATACAAAAAGTAGACAGAAAATCAGTAAGGATATAGAAGACTTGAATAACATAACCACAAACTTTATCTAGTAGACATTTATAGAACACTCCATTCAACAACAGCTGAATACACATGGAACAGTCTGAAGCTAGAACTATGATTATCCATTAAGCAAATTGATCACAATGGAACTAAATTATAAATCAATATTTGAAAGTATATGGAAAATCCCAAAATAGTTAAATGTCAAACAACACACTTTCAAATAACCCCAGAGGTCAAAGAAGAAACCACAAAGGAAATAGTAAATTATTTTTTAACTGAATGAAAATGAAAACATCAACATTTGTGGGGTACAGCTAAATTAATACTTAAAGGGAAATTAAATGCTTATATTAGAAAAGAAGAAAGGTCTAAAATCCATCTTAAGAAGTCAGAAAAAATCAACGTAGACTGAAAATAAATATAAAGAAACAATAATGAAAAGTTGAAGTCAACAAAATAAGAAACAACAATAAAGAAAATGAATTAAACCAAAAACTTTTTTTTAAATCAGTAAAGTTAATAAACCTCCATTAGATTAAGAGAAAAAGAGAAAAGACGAATTATCAGTATCAGGAATAAAAGAGTGTATCACTACAGATCCTTCACAGACTTAAAAGCTAATAAGAGAATGTTATAAATGATTTTATGCCAATGAATTTGACAATTTAGTTGAAGTGGACAGATTCTTTGAAAGACACAAATTACCAAATTACAAGAAAATATAGGAAACCACAGTAGTCCCATATCAACTAAATAAATTGAATTTGTAACCATAAATCAGAAGGAAACCCAAGGTCCAGGTGGTTTTCCTGGTGTATTTGATCAAGCTTAAACAAAAGGATAGTAATTCTACAAACATTTGTTTTCAGAAATTTTTATACAGGTCTTGTTTTATGACACTAAATATAGTTTTAGTCGTACAAATTCTATACCTGTTTTGGTTAAATTTATTACTAGTTATTTTATGATTTTGTTGTAATGTGAATGGATTTTCTCCTATTTTCAGTTCAAACTGATTATTAATAGGATAGTGAAAGACTATTTTTTGTGTATTTATTTTTTGTGTTGCCAACTTAATCTCTCTTATTCTCATTCTTCCCCCCAACCCTCAGCCTATTGAGTCCAAGAATATAATCATATCATGTGCATACAAAATAAGTAATTTGGTATTTTATAATTATTCTAAGTATTTCATCTTCATGTCTATTACATTAGTTATAACCTTCAAAACAATGTTAGGAAATAGTGGAGAAAACAGGCATCTCTGCCCAATATCTGGTTTTAATAGAAATTATTTTAGTATTTCACCATTTATCTTGTTGTTTACAGTTTATTCAAGAAAGTAAAATATGCCATATATACTGAAAAGTACACGCAACATATACGTACAATTTAACAAATAATTGTAAAGCAAAGATCTATGTGACCACTGTACAAGAAAAAATTTTAAAGGTTAAGAGATAGTACATTACCAGCACTGGGACTGTACACAACTCTGCTACAAGAACCCTGTTCCTTCTCCTCTTAGTGATAACACAGGTTGCCCTAAAATTCTTACTGACTTCCTTACTTTTTAAATAGTTTTATCATTTAGACATGCAACCCTAAATAGTATAGTCCTGTTTGCCTTTATTTGAACTTTATATGAATGGAATAATGTTTTATGTATCATTTTGTTCAATATTATATCTAAGATTGATCCATGCTACTTCATGTGAAAAGGTTTATTCATTTTCTTTGGTTGTTTTCACTTCACAGTATGGATATATCAAAATTTATCTTTTAATTTCTATTGTACGTGTCCATGAGTTATTTCCTATATTTGGTTATTACAAACATGGCTACCATGAACATTTTTGTACATTTATTTTGGTACAGTGTGTATGAGTTTCTCTAGGATAAATCCCTAATAGTACAATTTGGGGCCGAATTAACTTTACTACGTAATGGGTAACTAAACCTTTTTCCCAAATGAGAGTTAACATTGTCCTACATTAATGCTCCAACCAAAAGACATAGACTGGCTGAATGGATACAAAAACAAGACGCATATATTTGCTGTCTACAAGAGACCCACTTCAGACCTAGGGACACATACAGACTGAAAGTGCGGGGATGGAAAAAGATATTCCATGCAAATGGAAATCAAAAGAAAGCTGGAGTAGCAATTCTCATATTAGACAAAATAGACTTTAAAATAAAGACTATTACAAGAGGCAAAGAAGGACACTACATAATGATCAAGGGATCAATCCAAGAAGAAGATACAACAATCATAAACAAATATGCACCTAATACAAGTGCTGTTTTCTACAGCCACTGTACCAATTTACATTCCCACCAATAGAGTAGATGGTTCCAGTTTCTCCAGATCCTTGACAACACTTTTTATCTTTTGTTTGTTTTTGTAATAGTCATTCTAATAGGTTTGAGGTGATATCTCACTGTTTTTGATTTGCATTTCCCTGATGATTACTGATATTTAGCACTTTTTCATATACTTGTTGACCATTTGTATGTTTTCTGTGGAAAATGTCTATTCAGTTCTGTTGCCCATTTTTTAATGTGGTTATTTACTTTTTCTGATAATCTCTTTATTTATATTGGCCAGTTAAGGTTTTCTATTTCTTCTTTTGTTTTTCTGGAAGACTTTATCTTGCCTTTATTTCTAAGGAACAGTTTTACTGGGTACAGTATTCTTGGCTGTTAATTTTTTTCTTTCCGCACTTTGAATATATCATCTCAATCTTTCCTGGATTGAGAGGTTTCTGCTGAGAAATCCACTGACAGCCTTATGGGGTTCCCTTATATGTGATGAGTTGCTTTTCTCTTGCTGCTTTGAAAATTCTTTCTTTATCTGTGAAAATGTGATTATAATGT
Organism: Monodon monoceros; assembly: GCF_005190385.1. Lineage (NCBI taxonomy): Eukaryota > Metazoa > Chordata > Mammalia > Artiodactyla > Monodontidae > Monodon > Monodon monoceros. Next base: position 36,890,898 of record NW_021703783.1, read on the forward strand.
ATCAGTATAGACTTCTTGGTTTCTTCTATTTGACATCCTTTGGCATCCTGAATATGGATGCCCATTTCTCTCTCCACATCTGGGAAGTTTTCAGCCATTATTTCCTTAAATAAGCTTTCTGCCCCTTTCTCTATCTCTTCTCTTTCAGGACTCCTAAAATGTGTACATTGGCTCAGTTGATGGAGTTCCCTGAGCCCTTTAGGCTTTCTTCACCTTTTTCATTCTTTTTCCTTTTTGATCCTCTGGCTGTATAATTTAAATGCTCTGTCTTTGAGTTCACTGATTCCTTCTTCTGTTTTTTTTCTAAGTCTGCTGTTGAATTTTTCACTGCAGTCATTGCACTCTTCAGCTCCAGTATTTTTATTTCATTAGTTTCTTTTACAGGGTACGGCAGATTCTATTTTCTAAAGATGATGCAATATCTCCTTTGACATTCTCACTGATTAGTGGGTCTGCTCTTGACCTCAAATCTGAGTGGGCTTAGACTCACTTGTAATCAGAGTGAAGTAGAAGTGATGCTGGATGACTTCCTAGGTAAGGCCAGAAAAGTCCATGCTACTTTTACCTTCTTCTCTTGAACTCTCATACTCAGAGCCCAGGAATGCCATGCATAAGTCTGACTATCCAAAGGGTACCATGCAGTGATGAAGCCAAACCACTCTGATGGGCATTCTCTGTCATCAAGTCCTCCCAGCCTATGTGTCAGATTCTGTGACTGAAGGAGCATATAGGTAATCTCAGCTCCCAGCTGTTGAGTCACCCCAAGCCTTTGACTCCTCCTAGCTGAAGCCCAGATGGGGTGAAGCACATAAAAGTCATCCTTACTGTGCCCTTTCCAATTTCTGACCCACAGAATCCCTCTTTCTGCGTGTTGTTTCTGGGACTTGTTCCTGAATTAAAGGAGAGATAGACGCTAATGAGATTAGGAGGTGGAAGAGAAGGTAAATAATAGAACTTTAGTTCTGTCGGGCTCAGTAGGTGTTTGTTTATGGTCAGCAAAGTACCTGCATACTGGAATTAAATGCAGACAGTGTGGGTAGGGGATGCCAAATTTTCCCTGGGTTTTGACATCATCTGTCATGTTTCAGAGGGAAGGGCTCATGAAAAGTAGTTTAAAAGTATGTTTTCAGTCCATCATCAATGAAACGGTTGAAATTCCACCTGGATTTTAGCAACTGTTCCTCTCTCATTTTAAATCCATAGTGTCGTTGCCAGTTTTTCTCCTTTTCTGTATCTTTATGGTCATTTTTTAAATGGTGAGGTTTTTTTTTTTAATTGAGATATTGACATATAACACTGTGTTCGTTTTAGGTGTACAACATAATGGTTGATATATGTATATACTGCAAAATGATCACCGCAATAAGTTTAGCTAGCATCCATCACCACACATAGTTACGTTTTTTTTTTCTCTTGTGCTGAGAACTTTTAAGGTTACTCTCTTAGCAACTTTCAAGTATACAATAGAGTATTAACATATTCGTCATGCTGTACATTACATCCCCAGGACTTATTTATTTTATAACTGGAAGTTTGTACCTTTTGACACCATTACCCATTTTATCCAACCCCCATCCCCCACTTCTGGCAACCACCAATCTGCTCTCATCTCCAGTATTCCTGAGTGGTCCTTTTTATTGTTTCTATCTCTTTATTGATGTTTTTCATTTTGTTCATATATCATTTTCCTGAATTCGCTTAATTGACTGAGTTCTACTGTAACTCACTGAGCTTCTTTTAGAAGATTGTTTTGAATTTTGTCAGCATATTCATAGATCTCTATTTCTTTAGGGTCAGTTACTAGAGATTTATTTTTCTCCTTTGACTATGTTATATTTTCCTGAAAGATCGTCGAATCCCTTGTAGCTTTGTGCTGATGTCTGCATTTTTTGAAGACACAAACACTCTAAATTGCTCCAGATGACCAGCCTTTTTTTTTTTTTTTTTTAATGGAGGCTGTAATCTCTTATTCCCTCTGGTGTCTAACTTTGCTGGTTCTGTCAGCACTTGATGTGAGGCTATACAGAAGCTGGTGCCGTGGGTAGGACCCTGAAAGGTAAAGACATTGGAGGCATGCCCTACTCCTCTGCCTCCCTTCTGAGGGAGAAGCCTCAGTTCTGCACATTTTCCCAATCTTGAAGATCCTTGCTAGCTGTAGGAAGCCACCCTCTGCTTTTCCTTTGTTCTTAGCTGCCCCAGGCATCTGGACTGTGCTAGTACCTTCAGCACTTGGTGTGAGGTGAGACAGGACCTGGACCCTTGGGGAGTGAGTGCACTGAAAGGCTGGGAGGCTGAGCGCACACTCTATTCTCTTTTCCCCACCATGGGAGAAGTCATTGGCTGAGGAGATCTCTCTTGGCCCTGGGCTGTGCAGTTTGCAGGGAGGGGCTAATGCAGTTAAAGTGAAATTGCTCTTCTTACCCGTTTCAACGCGGCTGTTCTTGGTTTTTGTGCTTATCTGGGGTGCTGAAACTTCTTATTTGGAATATGGAATTCTCATAAAGGTATTTTGGTTCATGTATAATTTTTACATCGCTGTTTCTATGGGGGAACAACGATTGAGTATTCCTATTTCTTCATTTTGCTGATCTCACTCGCAGTTTAATCTTTAAGGAACAGATTATTTCGTGATACTGTGGTGGAATATGTGTAGTGATGAATTTAGCCAGGGTGGCTACAATGACTAGTGGGACAGTGTGCATCTTCATTTAGGGGAAGGTGTAAGAACTTCTTCACTTATAATAACAGTGGTGTTTTAAAACCTGTATGATCATGTTATAACTCTTAATATTGATACATATAACTAGATTGATTTATGAAAGGTTTAGCTAAAATAAAGCATGGTCAACAATGTATACACATATCTGTGTGCCCATTTTATCATTGTATTTCTTGATATTTCTTTATGTTTGTTAAGATAAATATAAAAATAATGCTCTCTTGATGTTTTAATTTGCTTTAATTTACTTCTGCTTTTTTTTGTTTACAGAATGTTTATACATCAAATACAAATGCTGCATTTTATAATGTATGCCTTCAGGCAAGAGGCTGTAGCAGAATGAAAAATCAATTTTTAGCATAACAATATGTTCAATCTTCTTATATATATATTTATTTATTTTTATTGTGGTAAAAAACACAAAACATAAATTTTACCCTCTTAACAAATTTTAACTGTACAGTATTGTTAACTATATGCATATTGCTGTGTAGAAGATCTTCAGAACTATTTTTATCTTCTTGACTGAAACTCTATACCCAATGAGTAGCAACTTCCCAGTTCCCCCTTTCCCCTAGTCCCTGGCAACCACCATTCTGCTTTCTGCTTCTGTGAGTTTGCTTTAGATATCTCATATAAGTAGAGCTACACAGTATTTCTCCTGCGACTGGCTTATCTCACTTAACACAATGGCCTCAAGGTTAATCTATGTTGTCACACATTGTAGAATTGCCTTCTTGTTTTAAAGCTGAATAATACTCCATTGTATGTATATATCACATTTTCTTTATCCATTCACCTGTTCATGGACATTTAATATGTTCATTCTTTGTGTTCACTATTCTTTGACTATTTGCAGGCACACATGCCATTTGATGCCTATGGTGCCACCAGGTCAGGTGAATGGAGGGTGCTGAACTATCTTATCCTGGAGCATTGTCTGTGTGTAGTTTACTTGTCCTGTGCCCTTCTACTAATGGGTTCCTTTGTGTAACTCCACAGGTAAAAGTCCTGGGCTCAGAATCTTAGTTCTTGTCAGAGTCTTTGCTCTGGTTCAGCCTCCTCAACTGTAGTGAAGTCATTCTTTCTGGATTAGTTTGCAAAGGCTATGGTAGGAGCTAATGTCTGTGAACCTTTCCCCTAAAACCCAGGATGGGCCAAATACTTCTCTGACTATATTGCTTATCTTTTGGAAGTTACTTAACTTTGAATGAGAAATAAATACAGTTGCATTTAATTAAAAATCAAGTTATACATGAGCTCTAAGCTTACAAAGTTCTCAGCCCTTGTAGATTGGTTCTCTTATACAACAAACATCATGTTGAGGTTTCTTACCCTGAGACACATATTTGCTGCCTCAGCATCCTCTGCAGAGCTGCCTTTGCCTCCTGGTTCTTGAAGCTGTAAATGAGAGGGTTTAATAAGGAAGTGATCACACCATACCGTATAGAGATAACTCACTACAGGACTGGTCCTGAAGAGGGGCTGATGTACCTGAATAGAGCCATCCCATAGAACAAGAGCACCACGGTGAGATGGGAGTAGCAGGTGGAGAGTAGCACCTTGGCTTTTAGAGGAAGAAATACTTAGAATGGCAAGAATAATTTTTGAGTAAGAGAAGAGAATCAGGGGAAGTGTCACAAATCCTAGAAATGCAAAAAACCTAGCCAGCAGGATGGTGTTAGGTGTGGTATCACTGCAGGACAGAGGGAAGTGTGAAGGCAGTTCACAACTGAAATGGGAGATGATATTGGGACCATAGAACTGTAAGTTCTGAACACAAAGATTATTCACTAGTGAGTTCAGAAACCCCATCACCCATGCTGTACCAACCATTGCAGTGCAGAGAGGTCTATTCATGACCACGGTGTAGAGCAGAGGGTGACACATGGCAGCATAGCGGTCATAGGCCGTAGCAGAGAGCAAGCAGCTCTCAGTGACTCCAGAAATCATGAAAAAGAAACTCTGGGTAATGCAGCCCCACACCGAAATGGTTTTCTTCTGAGATAGGAAATTCTGCAGCATCTTGGGCACAGTGACTAAAGAGTAGCATATGTCTAGGAAAGATAAATGTCCAAGGAAGAAGTACATGGGCATGTGGAGGTGAGAATCAGCCCTGATCAACAGGATCATCGTCAGGTTCCCTATCAGGGTCAGGAGGTAAATCCCCAGGAAGAGAACAAAGAGCATGGTCTGGATTTCCGGGTCACTAGACAATCCAAGCAGCACAAATTCATCAGTAATGCTAAGATTTGTCATGGTTTCTTAGATATCCTATCCCTGGAGAGAAACAAATAGTTATTCATTTGGTGGGACAACGATCTGAGTCACACTCAGTGAATAGGACTTTTTAATCTATAAAAGATCCACTCTTTAAGGCTGAAGTGTCCCGGTATCCAGTTACGCTGATTTGAGTCTTTTGGTCTCAGCTAAGAGAATCTGGTACTCTTCCTTAACATTTTACTCTCCTTTTGTCTCCCTCAGTCCTGAGGACAGCGCCTGCCCAGTTTGTGTGACTTATATCTCTTTTTTCATCAACTCGTTGGTAATCTTGTGCCAGCTGAGCCCTGGAGACAGATGTTGAGTAAGAACCGTTGGGAGCCAGGACCAGTTCACTGCCCATGGGAGAGGCAGCAGTAGCCACAGCCAAAGTGGTTCTCAGTCCAGAGAGGGACAAGCTACTAGTCCTGCTGTGGCCAGTGGAGGACACAGGACTGCAGAATGCTTCTGGCTATAAATGGCTTTACTATTAGGGGACCAGGTGAACTCCAATGTGTGAGACTCTGCTTAGAGTCTTTATTCCCTGATAGTCCTAGCATTCTGAAAACACACACACACACACACACACACACACACACTCTCTCTCTCTCTCTCTCTCTCTCTCTCTCTCTCTCTCTCTCTCTCTATTCAACCAAGTACATATACTCTCCTTTCTCACTGTGACAAGTTGAGCCATTTCATTACTCTCGTGAAGCTACCTACTCCTTTAACCTCACACTCCTACCTCTCAGCTGATAATTGGCAGAGGACATGTTCCTGCTCCTGTTATGGGCGATCTCTAACTCCCTAATCCCCACACATGGAGGTATTCTTCTTTTCTCCCCTCCAGCGTGGGGAGGAGGCCCTTCTCCTTCACCTCTGGTGAGTGCTTCTCTCTGCTCTGGATTCCATCTTAATCCTTCTCTTTGAGCATCTCTCTGAATCAACCATGCTCTTTCACTTCCCTTGTCTCTCCCTTTCCATCAAGCATATCCACTCAGTTTATATGCAGAGCTACTCACATTTATCCATTTAAAATAGAGCAGAAACAATTAATAACCTTCTTTCTTCCATAAGAAGCCTTAAAAATATAATAGAATTTGGCACCCTTCCTTGGGTAATAAAATATATTGCCTTTAAAGTTTTCTACATGTAATAAGACTTAGACAACTTTTCGTTTGAGACATAAAGTCCACATTAGTGAAAATTTTACTCACCCATCTAGATTTTAGTATATTTCTGATGTTACCCCAATCCTCCAGAAAAAATTTATATGGAATATACCACATATTATATAACACCTCTACTGCACCCTGCAGTCAAACATATTACTATTTCTATAATGAAACTTCTGAGTACCCTTTCTACATGGGATTTTAAGAGTCTACAAATAGCCTCATATCAATTAACTTCCAATGTTTCCTCCAAACTAGTTCTGGAAAAAAAAGTTTGGCTTTTAGAGATTTTTGGAGATTTTGGAATTGGAGATGAGAGCTTATAAACCTGTCTTAAATTTCTATATTCACTGGCTTTTATTTCTAGGTTTCCTATTCTATTCTTTGATGTGTCTGTTTTTACAGTAGTGCCGTACTCTCTAATGACTGTAGATACGTTATATACTTTAATATGTAACGATGCCAGTTTCTAATGTTTATACTTTTATGTTATTTTTTCATTTATTCTTATAATTTCACTTCATAATTGGATTTTTAGTTTGAAAAATTCCCTTGAGATTTCAGCTGGAGTTGTTTTTTCACCAATATGTCAATATTACTTTGGCAGTAAGCTTTACAATTTGTTCTACCTTTTCTTTGTTTCAGCCTTTTCTTTTTGCTTACAGTATAATTTTTTATTTTCTTCACATAGGCCCTAGGCTTTTTTGTCTATATTTTTTATACATCAGGTTCTTATTAGTCATCAGTTTTATACACATCAGTGTATATATGTCAATCCCAATCACCCAATTCATCACACCCCCACCCCCACCCCCATGCAGCTTTCCCCCCTTGGTGTCCATACGTTTGTTCTCTACATCTGTGTCTCAATTTCTGCCCTGCAAACGGGTTCATCTGTACCATTTTTCTAGGTTCCACATATATGTGTTAATATGATATTTGTTTTTCTCTTTCTGACTTACTTCACTCTGTATGACAGTCTCTAGATCCATCCACGTCTCAACAAATGACCCAGTCTCATTCCTTTTTATGGCTGAGTAATATTCCATTGTATATATGTACCACATCTTCTTTACCCATTCGTCTGTCGATGGGCATTTAGGTTGCTCCCATGACTTGGCTATTCTAAAGAGTGCTGCAATGAACACTGGGGTGCATGTGTCTTTTTGAATAATGGTTTTCTCTGGGTATATGCCCAGTAGTGGGATTGCTGGATCATATGGTAATTTTATTTTCAGTTTTTTAAGGAACCTCCATACTGTTCTCCACAGTGGCTGTATCAATTTACATTCCCACCAACAGTGCAAGAGGGTTCCCTTTTCTCCACATCCTCTCCAGCATTTGTTGTTTGTAGATTTTCTGATGATGCCCATTCTAACTGGTGTGAGATGGTACCTCATTATAGTTTTGATTTGCATTTCTCTAATAATTAGTGATGTTGAGCAGCTTTTCATGTGCTTCTTGGCCATCTGTATGTCTTCTTTGGAGAATTGTCTATTTAGGTCTTCTGCCCATTTTTGGGTTGGGTTGTTTGTTTTTTTAATATTGAGCTGCATGAGTTGTTTATATATTTGGGAGATTAATCCTTTGTCCCTTGATTTGTTTGCAAATATTTTCTCCCATTCTGAGTGTCGTCTTTTTGTCTTGTTTATCATTTCCTTTGCTGTGCAAAAGCTCTGAAGTTTCATTAGGTCCCATTTGTTTATTTTTGTTTTTATTTTCATTACTCTAGGAGGTGGATCAAAAAAGATCTTGCTGTGATTTATGTCAAAGAGTGTTCTTCCTATGTTTTCCTCTAAGAGTTTTATAGTGTCCAGTCTTACATTTAGGTCTCTAATGCATTTTGAGTTTATTTTAAGTGTATGGTGTTAGGGAGTGTTCTAATTTCATTCTTTTACATGTAGTTGTCCAGTTTTCCCAGCACCACTTATTGAAGAGGCTGTCTTTTCTCCATTGTATATCCTTGCCTCCTTTGTCATAGATTAGTTGACCATAGGTGCATGGGTTTATCTCTGGGCTTTCTATCTTGTTCCATTGATCTATGTTTCTGTTTTTGTGCCAGAACCATATTGCCTTCATTACCGTAGCTTTGTAGTATAGTCTGAAGTCAGGGAGTCTGATGCCTCCAGCTCCGTTATTTTCCATCAAGACTGCTTTGTCTATTCGGGGTCTTTTGTGTCTCCATACAAATTTTAAGATTTTTTGTTCTAGTTCCATAAAATATGCCATTGGTAAGTTGATAGGGATTGCATTGAGTCTGTAGATTGCTTTGAGTAGTATAACCATTTTCACAATATTGGTTCTTCCAATCCAAGAACATGGTATACCTCTCCACCTGTTGGTATCATCTTTAATTTCTTTCATCAGTGTCTTATAGTTTTCTGCATACAGGTCTTTTGTCTCCCTAGGTAGGTTTATTCCTAGGTATTTTATTCTTTTTGTTGCAATGGTAAATGGGAGTGTTTCCTTAATTTCTCTTTTAGATTTTTCATCATTAGTGTATAAGAATGCAAGAGATTTCTGTGCATTAATTTTGTATCCTGCAACTTTACCAAATACATTGATTAGCTCTAGTAGTTTTCTGGTGGCATCTTTAGGATTCTCTATGTATGGTATCATGTCATCTGCAAACAGTGACAGTTTTACTTCTTCTTTTCCAATTTGTATTCCTTTTATTTCTTTTTCTTCTCTGATTGCCGTGGCTAGGACTTCCAAAACTATGTTGAATAATAGTGGTGAGAGTGGACATCCTTGTCTTGTTCCTGATCTTAGAGGAAATGCTTTCAGTTTTTCACCATTGAGAATGATGTTTGCTGTGGGTTTGTCGTATATGGCCTTTATTATGTTGAGGTAGGTTCCCTCTATGCTCACTTTCTGGAGAGTTTTTATCATGAATGGATGTTGAATTTTGTCAAAAGTTTTTCTGCATCTATTGAGATGATCATATGGTTTTTCTTCTTCAATTTGTAAATATGGTGTATCACATTGATTCATTTGAGTATATTGAAGAAAACTTGCATCTCTAGGATAAATCCCACTTCATCATGGTGTATGATCCTTTTAATGTGTTGTTGGATTCTGTTTGCTAGTGTTTTGTTGAGGATTTTTGCATCTATATTCATCAGTGATATTGGTCTGTAATTTTCTTTTTTTGTAGTATCTTTGTCTGGTTTTGGTATCAGGGTGATGGTGGCCTCATAAAATGAGTTTGGGAGTGTTCCTCCCTCCACAATTTTTTGGAAGAGTTTGAGAAGGATAGGTGTTAGCTCTTCCCTAAATGTTTGATAGAATTCACCTGTGAAGCCATCTGGTCCTGGAATTCTGTTTGTTGGAAGGTTTTTAGTCACAGTTTCAATTTCATTACTTGTGATTGGTCTGTTCATATTTTCTATTTCTTCCTGGTTCAGTCTTGGAAGGTTATACCTTCTAAAAATTTGTCCATTTCTTCCAGGTTGTCCATTTTATTGGCATAGAGTTGCTTGTAGTAGTCTCTTAGGATGCTTTGTATATCTGTGGTGCCTGTTGTAACTTCTCCTTTTTCATTTCTAATTTTATTGATTTGATTCCTCTCCCTCTTTTTCTTGATGAGTCTGGCTAATGGTTTATCAATTTTGTTTATCTTCTCAAAGAACCATCTTTTAGTTTTATTGATCTTTGCTATTGTTTTCTTTGTTTCTATTTCATTTCTTTCTGCTCTGATCTTTATGATTTCTTTCCTTCTGCTGACTTTGGGTTTTGTTTGTTCTTCTCTCTCTAGTTCCTTTAGGTGTAACATTAGATTGTTTATTTGAGATTTTTCTTGTTTCTTGAGGTAGCTTTTATAGCTATAAACTTCCCTCTTAGAACTGCTCTTGCTGCATCCCATAGGTTTCAGATCATCATGTTTTCGTTGTCATTTGTCTCTAGGTATTTTTTTATTTCCTCTTTGATTTCTTCAGTGGTCTCTTGGTTATTCAGTAACGTATTGTTTAGCCTCCATGTGTTTGTGTTTTTTACGTTTTTTTCCCTGTAATTCATTTCTAATCTCATCGCGTTGTGGTCAGAAAAGATGCTTGATATGATTTCAATTTTCTTAAATTTACCAAGGCTTGATTTGTGACCCAAGATGTGATCTATCCTGGAGAATGGTCCGTGCGCACTTGAGAAGAAAGTGTAATCTGCTGTTTTTGGACGGAATGTCCTATAAATATCAATTAAATCTATCTGGTCTATTGTGTCATTTAAAGCTTCTGTTTTCTTATTTATTTTCATTTTGGATGATCTGTCCATTGGTGTAAATGAGGTGTTAAAGTCCCCCACTATTTTTGTGTTACTGTTGATTTCCTCTTTTATAGCTGTTAGCAGTTGCCTTATGTATTGAGGTGCTCCTATGTTGGGTGCATATATATTTATAATTGTTATACCTTCTTCTTGGATTGATCCCTTGATCATTATGTAGTGTCCTTCCTTATCTCTTGTAACATTCTTTATTTTAAAGTCTATTTTATCTGTTATGAGCATTGCTACTCCAGCTTTCTTTTGATTTCCATTTGCATGGAATATCTTTTTCCATCCCCTCACTTTCAGTCTGTGTGTGTCCCTAAGTCTGAAGTGGGTCTCTTGTAGACAGCATATATATGGGTCTTGTTTTTGCATCCATTCAGCAAGCCTGTGTCTTTTGGTCGCAGCATTTAATCCATTTACATTTAAGGTAATTATCGATATGTATGTTCCTACGACCATTTTCTTAATAATTTTGGGTTTGTTTTTGTAGGTCCTTTTCTTCCCTTGTGTTTCCCACTTAGAGAAGTTCCTTTAGCATTTGTTGTAGAGCTGGTTTGGTGGTACTGAATTCTCTTAGCTTTTGCTTGTCTGTAAAGCTTTTGATTTCTCCATCGAATATGAATGAGATCCTTGCCGGGTAGAGTAATCTTTGTTGTAGGTTCTTCCCTTTCATCACTGTAAGTATATCATGCCACTGCCTTCTGGCTTGTAGAGTTTCTGCTGAGAAATCAGCTGTTAACCTTATGGGAGTTCCCTTGTATGTTATTTGTCATTTTTCCCTTGCTGCTTTCAATAATTTTTCTTTGTCTTTAATTTTTGCCAATTTGATTACTATGTGTCTTGGCGTGTTTCTCCTTGGGTTTATCCTCTATGGGACTTGCTGCACTTCCTGGATTTGGGTGCCTATTTCCTTTCCCATGTTAGAGAAGTTTTTGACTATAATCTCTTCAAACATTTTCTCTGGTCCTTTCTCTCTCTCTTCTCCTTCTGGAACCCCTATAATGAGAATGTTGTTGTGTTTAATGTTGTCCCTGAGGCCTCTTAGACTGTCTTTATTTCTTTTCATTCTTTTTTCTTTATTCTGTTCTGCAGCAGTGAATTCCACCATTCTGTCTTCCAGGTCACTTATCCATTCTTCTGCCTCAGTTATTCTGCTATTGATTCCTTTTAGTGTAGTTTTCATTTCAGTTATTGTATTGTTCATCTCTGTTCGTTTGTTCTTTAATTCTTCTAGGTCTTTTTTAAACATTTCTTGCATCTTCTTGATCTTTGCCTCCATTCTTTTTCCGAGGTCCCGGATCATCTTCACTATCATTATTCTGAATTCTTTTTTTGTAAGGTTGCCTATCTCCACTTCATTTAGTTGTGTTTCTTCAGTTTTATCTTGTTCCTTCATCTGGTACATAGCCCTCTGCCTTTTCATCTTGTCTGTCTTTCTGTGAATGTGGTTTTTGTTCCACAGGCTGCAGGACTGTAGTTCTTATTCCTTCTGCTGTCTGCCCTCTGGTGGATGAGGCCATCTCAGAGGCTTGTGCAAGTTTCCTGATGGGAGGGACTGGTGGTGGGTAGAGCTTGTCTGTGTATTATATATACTTTTTGTTTTGCTCTTTTACTTATGAACTTTGCAGTTGAGGTTCCCAACTACATAGCTTTGTGGAGAAGTAGCAGCAGCTTCTAGGGCTTGAGCTCCATACCTTTATGGAGAAATTTGATTTTATGTGGGCATATGCTGCCAGATAGGGTACACCAGGTAATATTATTCTGGCCTCCAGTACTTATTGTTCTTCCCTGACATCAGCAGCCAAAGGGAGGCACTCTCTTCTTCCCAAGCTCTGGTCCTACAATGAAACATGTCACCCAGTTGCAGTTGCCTGTCTGATGCCATGTGTATTTGCTCATGCATTACTCCAACCAAAGTCCCTATTGGTACCCTTTTACTTTCCCCTCTTCCTGGCTTCTACTTGTCTAATCAGGAAACTTTCTGATTTTTCTCCTACTTTTTTGTGTTGGTACTTTTCTGTTCACCCCTGCATACTTTCAAGTTACTATTTCTCTCTTTAGTACCATCAGAACTGCTTTCAGTTTCTCAGTAACTGCTTAATATCTGGTCTTCTAAGTAATCACCCTTTTGATTTGACAATAGGTAAATTCACTTAAAAACCCTCTTTAATATTTTTCCATGGTTTGTTTCTTAAAAGAAATACTGCATCATATGCTCAGTAGACCATTTTATAATCAGAAGGTCACAAGCTATATGTTCCAATTCACTAGAGATGATAAAACAATGAAGCCGAGAGAGAGAGAGAGGGGGAGAGAGAAAGGGAAAGAGATTGGTCATGAATTTTCATTTTGTACTGAAGAAGTATTGGACATCAATCCTGACTCCATCACTTACTGGCTAAGTGACTTAGGCAAGTTAATGGTCTCAGACACACTCAATATCTTCGTTTTTAAAAATGGAACTTCTACCTTACAAGGATGTTATAATGAATAAAGACTTTTTTTTAATAGTATACAGAACACTGCTGGCTGATAGCTTGATGAACTTTAGCTCTTTTGTCTATTTTTATGGCAAAAATAAAAGTAGAGAAAGGAAGTTTACAACAAAAATGATCAAATAAGACAGTTGAATAAATTAAACCCATAATTTATAACAGTGTATGTAAAAATCACAGTGGTATTAAATACAAAGTTTTAAGTATCCTCATTAAAAGGCACAGATTTAAGAAACAAAAATCTAATGATATGGTGCTTTAAGCATATAACAAAATGATACAGAAACATTAAAGCTGCCATGATGGGCAAAGATATACATGGTGACTTCTAAAAAAGAAAGAACAAGGTGGAAATATTAACATCACAGAAAGTGAAATTCAAAGAAAAACATTAAACTATAAAAGAGTTCCATTTTATAATATCATTATAATATAATGATAAGAGGTATAACCCACAGTGAAGACAAAACTTTCATGATCTTTTAAGGCTACAAAATTCAGTTTCAAAATAAATGAAGCAAAAACATGGTAATACCATGAAATACATCCAGAGGCACAATGTTGGTGTCAAACTTATACATATTTTTTCAGTCTTTGACAGAAGAAATGAAGTGAAAGTCAACACCATTGCAAACGATTTGAGTGTATGATAAATAGAACAAGGACATGATGATGGAGTAGAAGGACTTGAGCTCACCTCCTCTCACAAAACACCAAAATCATAACTAACTGCTGAACAACCACTGACAAAAAAAGACTGGAACCTACCAAAAAAGATATTCTACAACTGAAGACAAAAAAGAAGCCATAATGAGATGGTAGGAGGGGTGCTTTTTATAATATAATCAAATCCCATACCTGCTGGATGGGTGACCCACAAACTGGAAAATAATTATATGGCAGAGGTTCTCCCACAGAAGTGAAAGTTCTGAGCCCCCATCAGGCTTCCCAGCCTTGGGGTCTGGCATCAGGGGAGGAGCCCCCAGAGCATTCAGCTTTGAAGGCCAGTGGGACTTGAGTGCAGGAGCTCCACAGAACTGGGGGAAACAGAACTCCACTCTTGGAGGGTGCACACAACGTTTCACATGCACTGGAACCCAGGGCAAAGCAGTGACTCCATAGGAGCCTGAGCCAGACCTACCTATGGGTCTTGGAGGTTCTACTGGGGAGGTGAAGGTTGGCTATGGCCCACAGTGGGGGCAAGGACACTGGTGGTGGAGGCCCCAGGGAATATTACTCAGTATGAGATCTCCCACAGGTTGCCATTTTGGCACTGAGACCTGACCCCACCCAACAGCTTGCAGGCTCCAATGCTGGGGTGCCTCAGGTGAAACAACCAACAGAGTGTGAACAGTGCCACACCCATCAACAGACAGCCTGTGTAAAGTTGTCCTGATCCCACAGCTACCTCTAGACATGCAACCTGATATGGCCCTGCCTACCAGAGGGACATGAACCAGCCCCACCCGCCACTGGGCAGACACCAGTCCCTCCCACCAGGAAACCTGAACAAGCCCCTGGACCAACCTCACCCACCAGGAGGCAGGCACCAGAAGCAAGAAGAACTACAATCCTGCAGCCTGCAGAATGGAGCCTACAAACAGAGAGACAAAATGAGATGGCAGAGAAATATTTTCTACATGAAGGAACAAGATAAAAACCCAGAAGAGCTAATAAGTGAAGTTGAGATAGGAAATCTGCCTGAAAATGAATTCAGAATAATGATAGTGAAGATGATCCAAGATATTAGAAAAAGAACGGAAGCAGAGACCAGAAGATACAAGAAATGTTTTTTTGGTCACACTGCACAGCTTCTGAGATCTTTGTTCCCTGACCAAGGATTGAATCCAGGCCCTCAGCAGTGAAAACACGGAGTCCTAACCACTGGTCTGCCAGGGAATTCCCCACAAGAAATGTTTAACAAAGAGCTACAAGATTTAAAGAACAAACCAAGAGTTGAACAATACAATAACTGGAATGAAAAATACACTAAAAGGAAACAGCGGCAGAATGAATGAGGCCTAAGAACGAATAAGTGAGCTGGAAGATAGAATGGTGGAAACCACTGCTGTAGAACAGAATAAAGAAAAAAGACTGAAAAGAAATTAGGCCAGTCTAAGAGACCTCTGGAATAACACTGAATGCACTAACATTCACATTATAGGGGTCCAAGAAGGAGAAGAGACAGAGAAAGGGCCTTAGAAAATATTTGAAGAGTTAATAACTGAAAACTTCCCTAACATGAGAAAGGAAACACTCACTCAAGTCCAGGAAATGCAGAGAGCCCCATACAGGAAAAAGTCAAGGAGGAACTTGCCAAGACATTTATTAATCAAAAATTAAAGACAAAGAGAAAATGTTAAAAGCAACAAGAGAAAAGCAAAAAATAACATACAAGGGAACCCCCATAAGGTTATCAGCAGAAACTCTGCAGCCAGAAGGGAGTGGCATGGTATATTTAAAGTGATGAAAGGGAGAAACCTACAACCAAGAATACTCTATCCAGCAAGGCTGTCATTTAGATTTGATGGAGAAATTAAAAGCTTTACAGAAGAGGATAGCTAAGGGAATTCAGCACCACCAAACCAGCTTTACAACAAATGCTAAAGGAACTTCTCTAGGTGGAAAAGAAAAGCACAGAACTAGAAACAAGAAAATTATGAATGGAAAAGCTCACTGGTAAAAGTGAAAATACAGGAAAGGTAGGATATCATCTGCAAACAAATATGGCATCAAAACTAACAATCATGAGATAAGGAGAGTAAAAATGCAGGATACTGGAAATACATATGGAATTAAGAAACCAGGAACTTAAAACAATATTGTTTATATATAGACTGCTATATCAAAACTTCATGGTAACCACAAAGCAAAAATCTACAGTAGATACGTACACAAAAAATAAAAAGCAATCCAAACACAACACTAAAGATAGTCATCAAATCACAAGAGAAGAGAAGAAAAGTGGAAGGGGAAAAAAAAGACCTACAAAAACAACTTCAAAACAATCAACAAAATGACCATAAGAACATACATATCAATAATTACCTTAAACACAAATGGATTAACTGCTCCAACCAAAAGACATAGACTGGCTGAATGGATACAAAAACAAGACCTGTATATATGCTGTCTACAAGAGACCCACTTCAGATCTAGGGACACACACAGACTGAAAGTGAGGGTATGGAAAAAGATATTCCATGCAAATGAAAATCAAAATAAAGCTGGAGTAGCAATAGTCATATCAGACAAAATAGACTTTAAAATAAAGACTGTTACAAGAGACAAATAGGACAGTACATAATGGTCAAGGGATCAATACAAGTAGAAGATACAATACTTGTAAATATATATGCAGCCAACATAGGAGTAACCCATATGTAAATCAAATGCTTACAGCTATGAAAGGAGAACTTGACAGTAACACAATAATAGCGGGGGACTTTAACACCCCACTTACATCAAAGGACAGACTCCTGAAAAAAATCAATAAGGAAACTCAGGCCCTAAATGATACAATAGACCAGATGGACTTAATTGATATCTATAGAACACTCCATCCGAAAGCAGGAGAATACACATTCTTCTCAAGTGCACATGGAACATTCTCCAGGATAGATCACATGCTGGGACACAAAGCAAACCTTGGTAAATGTAAGAAAACTGAAATCATATCAAGAATCTTTTCTTACCACAATGCTATGAGATTAGAAGTCAACTACAAGAAAAAAAAACTGTAAAAAATACAAACACGTAGAGGCTACACTATATGTTACTAAAGAATCAGTGGATCACTGAAGAAATCAAAGAGGAAATAAAAAATACCTAGAAGCAAATGAGAATGAAAACACAACAATCCAAAACCTATGGATGCACCAAAAGCAGTACTAAGGGGGAAGTTTTTAGTGGTACAATCTTGCCTCAGAAAACAAGGAAAATCTCAAATAAACAACCTAAGCTTACACCTAAAACAGCTAGAGAAAGCAAAACCCAAAGTTAGTAGAATAAAGTCAGAAGAGAAATAAATGAAATAGAGAAGAAAACAATAGAAAGATCAATCAAACGAAAAGCTGGTTCTTTGAAAAGATAAAAAGATTGATAAACGTTTAGGCAGACTCATCAGGAAAAAAAGGGAGAGGGATCAGATCAATAAAATTAGAAATGAAAAAGGAGAAGTTACAGCTGACATCACAGAAATACAAAGGATCATAAGAGACTACTACAAACAACTGTATGCCAAAAAAAATGAACAACCTAGAAGAAATGGACAAATTCTTAGAAATGTACAATCTCCTAACACTGAGCAGGAAGAAATAGAAAATATGAACAGACCAATCACAAGTAAATGCTGAAATTAAAACTGTGATTTAAAAACTCCCAACAAACAAAAGTCCAGAACCAGATGACTTCATAGGCAAATTCTATCAAACATTTCAAGAAGAGTTAAACCTATCCTTTTGAAACTATTCCAAAAAATTGCAGAGGAAGGAATACTCCCAAGCTCATTGTACAAGGTCACCATCACCCTGATACCAAAACCAGACAAAGATACCGCAAGAAACTAAGATTACTGGCCAATACCACTGAGAAACATAGACACACAAATCCTCAACAAAATACTAGCAAACCGAACCTAACGATACATTAAAAGGATCATACACCATGGTCAAGAGGGATTTATCCCAGGGATGCAAGGATTCTTCAATATCCACAAATCAATCAGTGTGATACACATTAACAAACTGAAGAATAAAAACCATACAGTCATCTAAACAGATGCAGAAAGAGCTTTTGACAAAATTCAACACCCATTTATGATAAAAACTCTCCAGAAACTGGAGAGGGAACAAACCTCAACATAATAAAGATCATATATGACAAACCTACAGCTAACATCATACTCAATAGTCAAAGGCTGAAAGCATTTCCTCTAAGATCAGGAAAAAGACAAGGATGTCCACTCCCACAACTTTTATTCAACATAGTTTTGGAAGTCCTAGCCATGGCAGTCAGAGAGGAAAAAGAAATAAAAGGAATCCCAGTTAATTCAAAATTTTAAAAATACCATCTACAATAGTACCAAAAATAAGTGAAGTACTTAGGTATTAACCTACAAAACTTGTGCAGAATGTATATGCTAAAAACTACAAAAGATTGATGAGAAAAACCAAAGATCTTAAAAAATGCAGAGACATACACTATTCATGAATTGGAAGATTCAGTATTGTTAAGAAGTCAATTCTTGGGCTTCCCTGATGGTGCAGTGGTTGAGAGTCTGCCTGCCAATGCAGGGGACACAGGTTTGTGCCCCGGTCTGGGAAGATCCCACAAGCCACGGAGTGGCTGGGCCCATGAGCCATGGCCACTGTGCCTGCACGTCCGGAGCCTGTGCTCCGCAACGGGAGAGGCCACAACAGTGAGAGGCCCATGTACCACAAAAACAAACAAAAATTTTATATGAAAAGTCAAGGGAACCAGAATAGCTTAAAAATACACAAACAGAAAAATTAGAAAAAGAACAGAGTTGGAGATCTCATACTACCTAATTTCAAGATTTATAGACAGTATGATAATGTCAAAAGGATAGGAATATAGATCAATGAAACAGAATTGAGAGTCCAGAAATAAACCATTTTATTTATGGTCAGTGGATTTTTGATAAAGCTACAAAACAGTTCAACAGAGAAATTACAGTATTTTTTAAGAAATGTGCTAGAACATTTGGACATTTAGAAGCAAATAATGTATGTATTATATATGTGTGTATGTGTGTGTGTGTGTGTGTGTGTATATATATATATATATATATATATATATATATATACATACATTTGTATGTATACATAGATAAGAAAGACCTTGACCAATACCCTACACCTTATGCAAAATCAACTCATAGACCTAAATGTAAAATCTAAAACTAATAAAATTCTACGGAAAAAAACTGTCACTGTTTGCAGATGACATGATACTATACATAGAAAATCCTAAAGATGCTACCAGAAAACTATTAGACCTCATCAATGAATTCGGTAAAGTTGCAGGATACAAAATTAATACACAGAAATCTGTTGCATGTCCATACACTAACAACAAAAGATCAGAAAGAGCAATTAAGGAAACAGTCCCATTTACCATCATATCAAAAAGAATAAAATACCTAGGAATAAACCTATCTAAGGAAACAAAAGACCTGTACTCTATAAACTATAAGATGCTAATGAAAGAAATCAAAGATGACAAAAACAGATGGAAAGATATATCATGTTCTTGAATTGGAAGAATAAATATCAAAATGACTGTACTACCCAAGGCAATCTACAGATTCAGTGCAATCCCTATCACATTGCCAATGGCATTTTTCACAGAACTGGAACAAAAAAATTTTTTAATTTGTATGGAAACACAAAAGATTCTGTATATTCAAAGCAATCCTGAGAAACAAAGTGGAGCTGGAGGAATCAGGCTCCCTGACTTCAGAGTATAATACAAATCTACACTAATCAAAACAGTATGGTACTGGCACAAAAACAGAAATATAGATCAATGGAACAGGATAGAAAGCCCAGAAATAAACCTATGCACATATGGTCAATTAATCTATGACAAAAGAGGCAAGAATATACAATGGAGAAAAGACAATCCTTTAATAAGTGGTGCTGGGAAAACTGGACAGCTACATGTAAAACAATGAAATTAGAACATTCTCTAACACTGTACACAAAAACTCAAAATGAATTAAAGACCTAAATGTAAGACTGGATACTATAAAACTCCTAGAGAAAAACAAAGAAAGAACACTTTTGACATAAATTGCAGCAATATCTTTTCCAGTCTGTCTCCTAGAGTAATGGAAATAAAAACAAAAATAAACAAGTGGGACCTAATTAAACTCAAACGCTTTTGCACAGCAAAGGAAACCATAAACCAAACAAAAAGACAATCCATGGAATGGGAGAAAATATTTGCAATTGAAGTGACTGATGAGGGATTAATCTCCAAAATATACAAGCAGCTCATGCAGCTTAATATCAAAAAAACAAATGACCCATTCAAAAAATGGGCAGAAGGTCTAAACAAACATTTCTCCAAAGAAGACATACATATGGCCAAAAGGCACATGAAAAGATGCTCAATGTCACTAATTAATTAGAGAAATGCAAATCAAAACTGCAATGAGGTATCACCTCACACTGGTCAGAATGGTCATCATCAAAAAATTCAACAAACAATAAATGCTGGAGAGGGTGTGGAGAAAGAACCCTCCTACACTGTTGGTGGGAATGTAAATTGGTACAGCCACTAAGGAGAACAGTATGGAGGGTCCTTAAAAAACTAAAAATAGAACTATCATATGAACCAGCAATCCCACTTCTTGGCATATATCTGGAAAAAAATGTAATTCAAAAAGATACATGCACTATTTACAACAGCCAAGACATGCAGAAACCTAAATGCCCATTGACAGAGGAATGGATAAAGAACATGTGGTACATATATACAATGGAATATTACTCAGCTATAAAAAAGAATGAAATAATGCCATTTGTAGCAATATGCATAGACCTAGAGATTATCATACTAAGTGAAGTAAGTCAGACACAGAAAGACAAATATCATATGATATCACATGTGGAGTCTAAAACAATGACACAAATGAACTTATTTACAAAACAGACACAGACTCACCAGACTTCAAAAACAAATTTATGGTTACCAAAGGGGAAAGGTCAGTAGGAGGGATAAATTAGGAGTTTGGGATTAACATATACACACTACAATATATAAAATAATCAACAAGGACCTACTGTATAGCACAGGGACCTCTACTCAATATTCTGTAATAACCTACATAGGAAAAGAATCTGAAAAAGAGTGGATATATGTATATGTATAATTGTATCACTTTGCTGTATACCTGAAACTAACACAACATTGTAAATCAACTATACTCCAATATAAAAAATTAAATTGAGAAAAATAAATAAGTTAAGAAAATCTAGATACTGAAACCTAAATATCAATCACTTTTAATTATAAATATATGTTAACACTTCTCAAATACATGTTAATTTAATGGTTTATGAAATGGTATATCAATTAATAGGTTTTTTCATGGAATGTAATCTTTTAATATTAGAAATTTTTATAATTGGTCCAACAAGAAGAAATATATAATAATCTCAATAAATTTTGAAAATCCACAAAGTTCAATATCTATTTTGATAATATCTCTTTACAACTAAAATGGATCACTATAACTTGATAAAAACATGGGCTATATGCTGACATCTAACATCATACTAACAGTGAATTATCAGAGGCTTTTTTAATTAAAATTAGAAACTAAACAAGACTGACCACTCAAACTATTATTTTTTTCCTGTTATTACGGAATTATTAGTGTATGTTAAAAGATAGGAGTAAGAAATGGACATTTTAAGGATGAGAAAGGAGGACACCTAACTTGCTTTTTTATCGATAATATGATTGATATCACATTATGGTCATTAAGGGACAAGAAGAATGTCAGATTAGTTTAAGGAAAAGAGAGAGGTTGTTGGATTGGAATTGGAGTACATTCAGATTAGAGGCAGCCCTAATCCACTTTCCTCATGGATATTGTTTTTCTAACATTGAGCCTATGACTTTTATCTTTAGTGTCCATAAATTAGGAGACTCTAATTAGGTTGTTTAATCACCATTTCAACTGGAGTATTCCTATCAGCAGCTCCTAGATCAGGTATTTTTCTCTGGTCTAGTGGATATTTCTGTATTTCCTTAGAACAACTTTTAATTGTTTTCACATCAAAGCAATATAAAACTATTTTAATTCTAAATCATTTGGATAGTGGAATCTGATTTTAGCACCTGATATGCATTCTGATTATAGCAAGGATGCCAAATTAAAGTGAAAGCAATTAAATTTGATGTCCTATTTGGTAATGGCAGACTAGTGTATTGAAGACCAAATTCCCTCCCCAAAACAACTTTAAAAATTAAGCAAATGTAAATATATCAGTATATACTTTTTTGAATTTTGATAGTACCAGAGATGTACCAAAACAGCTGAAATTTGAGGGATCAATATAACTGAAGAGAAGTTATGATGACATTTGATACTGCTTTCTGCCTTAAGTCGTCCATTGATTTTTAACACAAAATCAGAAGCAGAGTAGTTAAAAATCAGAACAGTAAGTGGCATCTGAGCAGAAATGCTAATTGTCCTATAAGTCTGAGAGGACAAAAATTGGCGCTTAACACCACCAAAGAAGAGAGGATCTGGTAAGCACTTCAGATTTTTAGTTAGGACCTCAGAAGAGCTACATGCTAAGAGAGTAAGTATAAACTGGAAATAGACCAGCTATCATTAAAGGCTGATGGTCAGTTTCAAAGCAGCATAAATCTGATTGGATTAAGGTTATCTTTCATCTACCTTCATTGCTATATCTTCTCTGAAGAAAGAAAATATCACATAGGGTAAAATTATTTCTATAATTTGTTAAACAAAATGCTCAGAATTCAGTTTCAAAAAAGAATCAGGGATGCCAGGAGGCAGTACCACATGATTGGAAAATAATAGGAAAATTAGAAAGCAATAGATCCATAGGAGATCCAGATATTGACATGGACTCGCATATAACTAATATGTTTAAGAAATTTGATGACTAAATGGACATTTTCAGGAGACTTGAAATCTATAAAAAAAATAAAAACCACATTTGAGTTTTAGAACAGAAAACAAAAATAACCCAAATTAATAATTTAATGGATATGTATAAGAGCTATTAGATATAACAGAAGAGAGATTTGATGAAGATGGGTTGGAAGAAAATATCCAGACTTAAGTAGTGAGAACAACATGACAGAAGATATAGAGAAGAGCATAAAAGACATGTAGCTAATGGTGGAAACATCTAATGCGCAGAAGGAGAGGGAGGAGAGAATTAGGCAGATGCAATATTTAAAGATTATCCCAATCTGACACAAGCTTCCATCAAGCTACTGATTTAAGAAGAACTCTAAACTCCAAACAGGATAAATACAAAGAATTCCACAACAAAAAATATAATGAAATAGCTGACCAAGAGCAAAATAATGAAAGCAGCTAGAATAAAAAGATATAGTACCTTCTAATTAGCAATACTAAAACTTAGAGCTAACCTCTCAGTGGAAGCTGAAGGACAAAGTCATGTGATCCTCAAAGCACTGGGAGAAAATATTTGTCAAGAATTCTACAGCCAGTAAAAATATTCTTTAAAATAAAGGCTAAAGAAAGATACGTTTAGACAATCAAAAAATTGGAGAATTCATCACCAGCACATTTAATAACAGCCCTTCAGGAAAAGGGACAATGAATCAAGCCAGAAGCAAGAGGGAGTGAAGATCAATAAGAAAAGGTAAATACCTAGAGACAAATGAAAATGAAAACATGATGATTCAAAACCTACAGCTTGTAGCAAAAGCAGTTCTAAGATAGTGATACAGGCTTACCTCAAGAAATAAGAAAAATCTCAAACAAACAACCTAACCTTATGCTTAAATCAACTAAAGAAAGAAGAACAAACAAAACCCAAAGTTAGTAGTGGAAAGAAATCATAAGGATCAAAGCATAAATAAATGAAATACAGAAGAAAACAATAGAAAAGATCAAAGAAATTAAAAGAAATTAAAAGCTGGTTCTTTGGAAAGATAAACAAAGATAAACAAAATTGATAATCCTTTAGCCAGACTCATCAGGAAAAAATGGGAGAGGGCCCAAATCAATAAAATGAGAAATAAAAAAGAAGTTACAACTGACACCACAGCAATACAAAGGATCATAAGATACTACTTTGAGCAACTATACTCTAATAAAATGGACAACCTAGAAGAAATGGGCAAATCTTTAGAAATGTACAATCTTCCAAGACTGAAGCAGGAAGAAATAGAAAATATGAATAGACCAATTATCAGTACTGATTGAATCAGGGATTATAAAACACCCAACAAGCAAAAGTCCAGGAATAGATGACTTCACAGGTGAATTCTACCAAACATTTTGAGAAGAGTTAATACCTATCCTTCTGAAACTATTCCAAAAAACTGCAGAGGAAGGAACATTTCTGAACTCATTCTATGAGTGCACCATCACCCTGATACCAAAACAAGACAAAGATATCACCAAAAAAGGAAAATTACAGGCCAATATCACTTATGAACATAGATGCAAAAATACTCAACAAAATACTAGCAAATGGACTCCAACAATACATTCAAAGGATCATACACCATAATCAACTGGGATTTATCCCAGGGATGCAAGGATTTTTCAATATCTGCTAATCAATCAATGTGATAACAAATTAAAGAATAATATTAAAATTAATAAAATGAAGAATAAAAGCCATATGATCATCTCAATAGGTGAAGAAAAAGCTATTGATACAATTTAACATAAATTTATGATAAAAACTTTCCAGAAAGTGGGCTTAGAGGGAACATACCTCAACATAATAAAGGCCATATATGACAAACCCACAGATAAGATCATACTCCACAGTGAAAGGCTGAAAGCATGTCCCCTAAGATTAGGAACAATACCAGGATGCCCACTCTCACCACTTTTATTCAACACAGTTTTGGAAGTTCTAGCCACAGCAATCAGAGAAGAAAAAGAAATAAAGGGAATCTAACATGGAAAAGAAAAGGTAAAATTGTCACTGTTTGCAGATGACATGATGCTATACATAGAAAATCCTGAAGATGCTACCAGAAAACTACTAGAGCTCATTAATGAACTCAGTAAAGTTGCTGGATACAAAATTAATATATAGAAATCTCCTGATTTTCTATATACTAACAACAAAAAAGGAAGAGAACTTAAGGAAACAATCCCATTTACCATCACAGCAAAAATAATAAAATACCTAGGAATAAACCTACTTAGGGAGCAAAAGACCTGTACTCTGAAAACTATAAGATACTGGTAAAATAAACTGAAGACAAAACAACAGATGGAAATATATACCATGTTCTTGAATTGGAAGAATCAATTTTGTTAAAATGACCATACTACCCAAGGTAATCTACAGAATCAATGTAATCCCTGTCAAATTACCAAGGGCATTTTTCACAGAACTAGAACAAATATTTTTTTTAATTTGTATGGAAACACAAAAGACCCCAAATAGCCAAAACGATCTTGAGAAAGAAGAATGAAACTGGAGGAATCAATCATGCTCCCTGACTTCAGACTATACTACAAAGCTACAGTAATCAAAACAGTATGGTCCTGGCACAAACACAGACATATAAATCAGTGGAACATGATGGAAAGCCCAGAAATAAACCCACACACTTATGGTCAATTAATCTACAACAAAGGAGGCAAGAATATACAATGGGAAAAAGACAGTCTCTTTAATAAGTGGTGCTGGGAAAACTGGATATGTAAAAGAATGAAATTAGAACATTCTCTAACACCATATACAAAAATAAGCTAAAAATGGATTAAAGATCTAAATATAAGACCAGATACTATAAAGCTCCTAGAGGAAAACATAGGCAGAACACCCTTTGACATAAATTGTAGCAATATTTTTTTGGATCTGTCTCTTAGAGTAATGGAAATAAAAACAAAAATAAACAAATGGGACCTAATTAAACTTAAAAGTTTTTGTACAGCAAAGAAACTGTAAACAAAATGAAAAGGCAACCTACAAATTAGGAGAAAATATTTGCAAATGATGTGACCGACAAGGGATTAATTTCCAAACTATCCAAACAGCCCATATACCTTAATATCACAAACAAAACAACCCAATCTAAAGATGGCCAGAAGACCTAAACAGACATTTCTCCAAAGAAGACATACAGATGGCAAACAGGCACATGAAAAGATGCTCAATATTGCTAATTATTAGAGAAGTGCAAATCAAAACTACAATGAGGTATCACCTCACAGCAGTCAGAATGACCATCATTAAAAAGTCTACCAATAATAAATGGTAGAAAGGGTATGGAGAATAAGGAACCAACCTACACTGCTGGTAGGAATGTAAATTGGTGCAGTCACTATAGAGAACAGTATGGATGTTCCTCAAAAAACTAAATATAGAGTTACCATATGATCCTGCAATCCCACTCCTGGGCACATATCTGGAGAAAACTCTAATTCAAAAAGATACATGCACCTCAGTGTTTATAGCAGCACTATTTACAATAGCCAAGACATGGAAGCAACCTAAATGTCCATTGACAGATGAATGGATAAAGAAGGTGTGGTGTATATACGTATATACAATGGAATATTACTCAGCCATAAAAAAGAATGAAACAATGCCCATTTCTTCCAGGTTGTCCATTTTATTGGCATATAGTTGCTTGTAGTAATCTCTCATGATCCTTTGTATTTCTGCAGTGTCAGTTGTTACTTCTCCTTTTTCATTTCTAATTCTATTGATTTGAGTCCTCTTTTTTTTCGAGATGAGTCTGACTAATGTTTTATCAATTTTGTTTATCTTCTAAAAGAACCAGCTTTTAGTTTTATTGATCTTTGCTATCGTTTCCGTCATTTGTTTTTCATTTATTTCTGATCTGATCTTTATGATTTCTTTCCTTCTGCTAACTTTGGGGTTTTTTTGTTCTTCTTTCCCTAATTGCTTTAGGTTTAAGGTTAGGTTGTTTATTTGAGATGTTTCTTGTTTCTTAAGGTAGGAGCGTATTGCTATAAACTTCCCTCTTAGAACTGCTTTTGCTGCATCCCATAGGTTTTGGGTAGTCGTGTTTTCATTGTCATTTGTTTCTAGGTATTTTTTGATTTCCTCTTTGATTTCTTCAGTGATCTCTTGGTTATTAAGTAGTGTATTGTTTAGCCTCCATGTGTTTGTATTTTTTACAGATTTTTTTTCCTGTAATTGATATCTAGTCTCATAGCATTGTGGTCGGAAAAGATACTTGATACAATTTCAATTTTCTTAACTTTATCAAGGCTTGATTTGTGACCCAAGATGTGATCTATCCTGGAGAATATTCTGTGTTCACTTGAGAAGAAAGTGTATTCTGCCACTTTCAGGTGGAATGTCCTAAAAATATCAATTAAATCTATCTGGTCTATTGTGTCATTTAAAGCTTGTGTTTCCTTATTTATTTTCTGTCTGGATGATCTGTCCGTTGGTGAAAGTGGGGTGTTAAAGTCCCCCAGTATTACTGTGTTACTGTCAGTTTCCCCTTTTATGAACATTAGCATTTGCCTTATGTGTTGAGGTGCTCCTATGCTGGGTGCATAAATATTTATAATTGTTATATCTTTTCTTGGACTGATCCCTTGATCATTATGTAGTTTCCTTCCTTATCTCTTGTAACAGTCTTTATTTTAAAGTCTATTTTATCTGATATGAGTATTGCTACTCCATCTTTCTTTTGATTTCCATTTGCGTGTAATATCTTTTTCCATCCCCATAGTTTCAGTCTGTACATGTCCCTAGATCTGAAGTGGGTCTCTTGTAGACAGCATATATACAGGTCTTGTTTTTGTATCCATTTAGCCAGTCTGTGTCTTTTGTTTGAAGCACTTAATGCATTTACATTCAAGGTAATTAGTGATATGTATGTTCCTATTACCAATTTCTTAATTGTTTTGGGTTTGTTCTTGTGGGTCTTTTTCTTCTCTTGTGTTTCCTGCCTAGAAAAGTTCCTTTAGCTTTTGTTGTAAAGCTGGTTTGGTGGTGCTGAATTCTCTTAGCTTTTGCTTGTCTCTAAAGCTTTTGATTTCTCCAGTGAATCTGAATGAGATCTTTTCTGGGTAGAGTAATCTTGGTTGTAGTTTTTTCTCCTTCATCACTTTAAATATGTCCTGCCACTCTCTTCTGGCTTGCAGAGTTTCTGCTGAAAGATCAGCTGTTATTCTTATGGGGATTCTCTTGTGTGTTATTTGTTGTTTTTCCCTTGCTGCTTTTAATATTTTTTCTTCGTATTTAATTTTTGATATTGATTAATATGTGTCTTGTATTATGTGTCTTGTAATATGTGTCTTGTTTCTCCTTGTATTTATCCTGTATGGGACTCTCTGTGCTGCCTGGACTTGTGAAACAATGCCATTTGCAGCAACATGGATAGACCTAGAGAGTATCATTTTAAGGGAAGTAAGTTAGAGGAAGACAAATATCATATGACATCACTTGTATGTGGAATCTAAAATATGATGCAAATGAACTTATTTACAAAACAGGAAAAGACTCACAGACAGAAAACAAACTTACGGTTACCAGAGGGGAGAGTGGGGAGAGTGGGGCAGGGAGGGATAAATTAGGAGTTTGAGATTAACATGCACATACTTCTACATCTAAAATAAGTAAACAGCAAGGACCTACTGTATAGCACAGGGAACTGTACTCAATATCTTGTAATAACCTATAAAATGGAAAAGAATCTAAAAAGGAATATCTATACATACATATAAATAACTGAATTAGTTTGCTGTACACTTGAAACTAATACAACATTGAAAATCAACTATACTTCAATAAAAAAATAAAAGATAAATACATGGGTAAATTTGAAAGAATATTGACTGCATGAAATAACAACAGTAATAATAAAACAACAACAATATCCTGTACTCCAATAAAGATGTTAAAAAAACAACATCTTGTGATATTATATATACGTATATATATACAGTTATCTACATACAGAAGTTATATACATATGTATATATATATACAGTTGATCTTGAATCAAGAGAGAGTTGGGGCACTGACCCTCCGTGGAGTGGAAAATCCACATATAACTTATAGTCAGCCCTACATATATGCAGTTGGGTTCCTCCACATCTGCTGTCCCACATCCCTGGATCAACCAACTACAGATTGCTTAGTACTATAGAATTTCCTATTGAAAAAAATCCATGTATAAGTGGACCCACACAGTTCAAACCCATGTTGTTCAATGTTCAACTGTTTATAAATAATATATATAATCAAAATATATGCTAGCCGTAGAATAAAAGGCAAAAAAAAAGAAATGCAGTTAAAAGGTTCTAGGGTCCTTCTGCTATTTAGAAAGTAACAAAAGTACTACTCTACATTAGACTTGAATAAAACAAGAACACATGTTATTTCTAGAGCCACTCCTAAAAATAGTGGAAAAAATTTATATCTAACAAGTTAGTAAAGGGGAAAAATAGAATAATAAAAATTCTTAGTAAATTGAAAGCAAGGAAATAAAAGGATAGAAAAAGGAACGTAGAACATATGGAACTTAAAGAAAACAGATAGTCAACTTAAACCAGAATGTATGAATAATTATATTAAGTATTAATCTACTGAACACTCCAATTAAAAGATAAAGATGATCATATTGGATTTAAAAACAAAACTCCAGTATATGCTACTTATAAGGGACATGTTTGAAATATAAAGACACTTAGGATGACATTAAAAGGATGGAAAATTATATATCAAGCAACACTAACCTAAAGGAAGTTGGTGAAACTATATTAATAACAAAGTAGAATTAAAGCAAAAAAAATTTACTGGAGATAAGACACATTTAACAATGATAGAGGAGTCTATCCAATAGGATCATATAAAATTGCTAACTGTAAGCACATGTGGATTAGATCATTGTTCAGCAAATATCTACTACTTAACCCTTCCTCACCACCTCCATAGAGAAATACACTTCTCTATTCCATTGAAGTTAGGCTTGTCCATGGGAATGAATTGCTTTGTCCAATGGAATGTAAATAGAAGTGCCAGATTGCCAGCTCTGAGCATGGGCTTTAAGAGGGAATGCATATTTCCATTTGTCTTTCTGAGAGTTTCTAACCTCCATGATGAAACTAATAGCCCCAGGAAGGCACTGCCCCTTCAACCTAAGCCCCAGAATGAGACATTTGGAATAGATTACAGCCAGGAACCAAGTCCAGCCAATCTGCAGCTGTGCTACCTCAGCTGATCTGTATGCTCATGAGTGAGAACTAACTAAGTAGTTACTGCTGTATGACACTAAGATTTTGTGGATGCTTGTTGTGCAACAACAAATGACTGATAGGTCACCTAATAACAAAACTTCAATATATATACATATATATATATAAAGTAAAAATGTAACTAAAAAAAGAAATAGACAAACCCCACCCTTAATAACCATCTGATAGAAAAGTAGACCAAAACCCAGTAAGTATGTGAAAGATTGGAAAAGAATGAGTAACATCTTGACTTCATTGACATACACAAATCATTGCAGCTCACAACTGCAGAATGCTCACTGTTTTCATTCTTAGGCACAGGAAACATTTTCTAAAGTTCACCATAAGCCAGGACACTGCTATATTTAAAATAGATAACCATCGAGAACTTACTGTATAGCACAGGGAACACTGCTCAATACTCTGTAATAACCTAAATGGGAAAAGAATTTGAAAAAGAATAGATACATGTATATGTAAACCTGAATCACTCTGTGTACACCTGAAACTAACACAACATTGTTAATCAATTATACTCCAAGATAAAATAAAAATATTTTAAAAATCTAAATAAATTTCCAATGGATTGAAATCATACAGAGCATGATGGTCTCTAATTTAAGTACAAATCAATAAAAATAGCTAGAAAACCTTAAATGTTTGGTGAAAAAGCAATATAATTACATGTAACCCACAGATCAGAGAAGGAATAACAATGGAAGTTAATTTGATATGTTAAGCACTCTGGCGGCCATTAGGTTTGCATGTTCAATGTAGAAACCCTACAATAATCCTCTCCCATTGTTTTATTAATGATTAATTATTTTCCTAATTACTAGTTAGAATGTGTTCCTCTGTTACAGTGCTAATTTACAGTTAAAAGACTTTTCCACAGTGAGGGGATATTTTAATTGTTATAGGCAATCGAGAGAAAATACTGATGACTATTCATTTCTTGGGTGAAGTGAAGGGTGAAAGACATCACAGTGCAGTAACAAATAAAGGTAATTAGCAGTAACTGCATTATTAAATATGAATGAAAGTCTTTTAATTAAACAATGTTGTTTATTCAGTATTTCACTGAAATAACATTAAACTATTTAATCAAAATGCACATTAGAGATAAAAAGAGTCAATTGTTAAAAATAATGATAATTACAGTGACTCAAATGATAAACCATTATGCTCAGAATCAAATGAATAAAATTGGCCAGTCAAACATAAAGCAAGCAAATACAGCAAATGATAGTATCCATCCCATTAAGGTAGTTATTTGGAGTTTTATGAGTCGTAATATTGTACATGTTTAATTTACATGTTTGATTTGGTTTCATAGTATATTATATGTTATAAAGGTAAGGAAGTTATGTTTCCTCTTGTTTGAACATATTTTTAAATGTTATAATGAAATAATGCAGGAAAAGATTGATAATATTGAAAGATTTTTTTATTTAAATGGGTATGTACACTTTTTGGGTTAGAGAAACAACACCGTGAAAATGAGTGTGTGTGTGTGTGTGTGTGTGTAATAAATACTTGTGAAATAACAAATACATAGTATATGTAATATGTACATTATATATATTGGTCTGCCCCCATGTTTCTACCAAAATTTTGTTTTTGACCCCAATTACTGATATAAGGCTCTTAAACACTTATCCATGGGGAATAAGTTCCAGGAATTCCAGTGGATGCCTGAAACCCCAGATAGTACTGAACCCTAAATATACAGTTGACCCTTGAACAATACGGGTTTGAACTGTGGTGGTCCACTTATACAAGAATTAGTTTTCAATAAATATGTATTATAGTACTAGAAAATCTGCAGTTGATTGGTTGAATCCATGGATTTGGTACTGCAGATATGCAAGGCTGATGCAGATTTTTTTTACTGTGTCGGGTCCATGCCCCTAGTCCCTGCATTGTTCAAGGGTCAACTGTACTATGATTTTTCCTATACTAATGGGCTGGTAGTGTATACAGCATGGACAAGCTTGACAAAGGCATGATTCATGTCCTGGCTGGGACAGAGCAGAATGGCACGAGATTTCATAATGCTACTCAGAAAGGTGTGCAGTTAAAAACTTATGAATTGTTTATTTGTGGAACTTTCCATGTAGTATTTTTGGACCACAGTTTAATGTGGGTCACTGAAACCATGAAAAGTGAAACCACAGATAAGGGAGGATGACTGTAATTTCTTGAGCGATAAGAGTCTCTGATACAGAGCTCCTAAATCTCTTACAATTTCCTGACTCATAGGAGTGTCAACTCTTGGTGGGCTCCTGGATGAGGGATGGTCATTAGACCAAACCATGATTAGAAGCTTGTAACTTTCAGCCCTACCTACCCAGTCCTCTGGAGAAGAGAGAGGGGCTGGAAAATGAGTTAACTGATCATGCCTACATGATGCAGTCTCCATAAAAATTCCTAAAGTATGGGGTTTAGAGAGCTTTCAGCTAACTAAACTTGTGGAGATGCCTGTGGGTGGCCTCCAGAAGGGCATGGAAGCTCTGTGCCACTTCCCACATGCTTTGCCCAATGCATTTATTTCATCTGCCTATTCCTGAGTTGTATTCTCTTATAATAAACAAGTAATCTAGTGAGCAAAATGTCTTCCTGAGTTCTGTGAACTGCTCTATCAAATTATCAAATCCAAGGAGGGGGTCATGGGAATCCCTGATTTATAGCTGGTGGGTCAGAAGCACAGGTGACAACCTGGATTGTGATTGACATCTGAAGTCTGGGTGGAGGGCAGTCTTGTGGGACTAAGCCCTTAAACTTTGGGGTCTGTGCTAACCATAGGTAGATAGTATCAGAATTGAATTGAATTGTAGGACAGCTGACTGGTGTCAGAATTGGTCAGTGTGGGGAAAAACCCACACATCTGGTCACAGAAGTGTGAGCGTAAGAGTAAAGGAAAACACCAGGCATTTTCCCAAGACACTACTAGTACATATATATTTGTCAGTGTATCAGAAATATCATGTATATGGTATCATTGTTTTCACTATTATATATTCTATTTTCCAGTAACAATCACTGGAAATACAATCACAATAACAGAAAAATAGATTCCATTTATATAATCTATAAAAAAAACCCTAAGACTAATCCTGAACAAGAAACATGTGGGATCAGTATGAAGAGAAACCACCTATTTCTGTCCTAAGTAGAAGATCTCAATAAGTAGAGAATTTCACTTTTCTGGATCAGAATACTGAATATTGCAAAATATTCTCAGGCACTGACATCAGTGGTAGTGGTTTAGGGCCATTTCAATACCTCCCATGCAACTGCTCTTGGAAGTTTATGGAACTTGGGAGGACATGATTAGAGAACCAATAAACACTCCTGGGGTTTCCTGTAAATGAAGGCAGGTCATAAGGGAGGGAACACATATCTAATAGTAGCTCATGAAAGCAAGCATCCCTCTGCCAAATCCTTCCAAATAGTTTATGTCACTCCATCTTTCATGCCCAGGTATGGCCAGGAGCAATGTGGATATCATGTTAAACAATTTGAGCTGGTGATTCTACTTCTGGGACTCTTTTTAAAGCAAAGAACCTAAAATACAGACCAGTATTTAGGCACAAAGATGTCAAGAACAATATTACTTGTAACAGAAAAACCTGACAAAAAGTCTAATAGTTCCATAATTATGAAAGAGTTCACATTAACCCAAATCAAATTAAAGCATGCCAGATTCTTGCTTTTCCCTCATTCATCAGATCTAATGGGTTATCAAGTTGTCTTAATTCTACTTTCTAATTATTTCTCAGATGTTGGCTTCTTAAAGATGAAGTTCTAGGGAAATCAGATATTCTAAATAAGATATGTGGCTGGTTATGTTCTTTACCAAGACCCTTTATCTCTGAAGGAGTAAATTTGTTACCTCCAAAATAAATAAGGAGCTGACACCAAAGGATTAATTTCTATTTTTGAAAAAATTAGTATGAGTATTGTAATTCAATATAATGCAGTTATTGACTTTTTTGTTTAATTAAATTGTTTTATTGAAAACGAGGTTCTGATACATCTTCCTTACCTTCCTTACCTTTCAGTATAAAATACTAAAAATGTCAGTGACAAATTTGGAAGCCAGAGACACCTGGGCCAGAAATTGGGATGGTAGGATTAGAAAGTATCAAGAATTACTGACTGAGGAGATGACTTCTACTTCTGACAATATAGTACACTAATTGACTCAAACAATGTTTTTGGTTTAAATAACTAACAAGCTGAATTTTAAAAAATTAATGTGTTGCCAAGATGACATTTTTAGTTCTTCACAGTTCACAAATGAAGTGAAAGCAGAAATCCTAGAAGTTAAGCATATACCCAAACCAGCTAGATGCAGGGGCAGGAGATAAAACGTAGAGACCATCTAGGCTAGTGAGTCTAATAGGAAAATTCTAACAGAAATGATCCTAATAGGAGAACTCCAACAGGGAGAATGGTACACATTCACTGGAATGAATCCAGAAGCATTATAGCCTAGCAGTTAAGAGCATAGATTCTGGGTCCAAACTGCCTGGGTTTAAATCCCAGCTCTTCCAATGACCTTGAAGAAGGCACTTTTCCTCCCTTTGCATCAGTTTCTTTATCTGTAAAATAAGGATAATAATGTAACTATCTCATATGGTTGTTCAGAGCATTAAATTAGTTAATATATATAAAGATCTTAGAGACGGGGAGTGGAGACAAGATGGCAGAGTACAGTGACATAAGCTCAACTCTTCTTATGAACACACCAAAATCACAACTAACTGCTGAACAACCATCAACTAAAAACACCAGAACCTAACAAAAAAGATACTCAACATCCAAAGACAAAGAAGAAGCCACAATGAAATGGTAGGATGGGTACAATCACAATAAATCAAATCCATTACCTGTTGGGTGGGGGACCGACAAACTGGAAAATAATTATATCATTTCATCCCACAGGAGTGAAGTTCTGAGCCCCACATCAGGCTCCCCAACCTGGGGGTTTGGCAGTGGGAGGAGGAGCCCCCAGAGCATTTGGATTTGAAGGTCAGCAGGGTTTGATTGCAGGAATTCCACAGGACTGGGGGAAATGATATTCCACTCTTGGAGGGTGCACACAAGGATTCATATGACTAGAACCCAGGGGAAAAAGCACTGACCTCATAGGAGCATGGACCAGACCTACCTGTTGGTATTGGAAGGTCTCCTGCAGAGGTGGGGGGCAGTTATGGTGCACTGTGGGGACAAACACACTGGTGGCAGTAGTTCTGGGGAGTACTCACTGGCATCAGCCCTCCTGGAGGCTGCCATTTTCTCACCAAGTCCTGGCCCCACCCAACAACCTGTAAGCTCCAGTGCTGGGACACCTCAGGCCAAACAACCAACAGGGTGGGAACATATCACCAGCCATCAGAAGACAGGCTGCCTAAACTATTCCTGAGCCCACAGCTACCCACTAGACACATGCCTTGACACGGCCCTGCCCAGAAGAGGGACAAGACCCAGTTCCACCCAACAGTGGGCAGGAACCAGTCCCTTCCACCAGGAAGCGTGCACAAGCCTCTTAACCCAGCCTCATCCATCATGGGGCAGACAGCAGAAGCAGGAAGAACTACAACCCTGCAGCCTGTTAAATGGAAACTACCATCACAGAAAGGTAGGCAAGAAGAGATGGCAGAGGAGTACGTCCCAGATGAAGGAACAAGATAAAACCTCAGAAGAACAACTAAGTGAAGTGGGGATAGGCAATCTACCTGAAAAAGAATTCAGAGTAATGATAGCAAAGATGATCCAAGATTTCGGAAAAAGAATGGAGGCACAGACCGAGAAGATACAAGAAATGTTTAACCAAGAGCTAGAAAGTCTAAAGAACAAACAGAAAGAGATAAACAATACAATAACTGAAATGAAAAATACACTAGAAGAAATCAATAGCAGAATAAATCAGGCAGAAGAACAGATGAGTGAGCTGGAAGACAGAATGGTGGAAATCACTGCTACAGAACAGACTAAAGAAAAAAGAAAGGAAAGAAATGAGGACAGTCTAAGAGGCTTCTGTGATAACATTAAATAAAACAACATCCACATTAATAGGGGTTCCAGAAGGAGAAGAGAAAGAAAGGGATTGAGAAAACACTTGAAGAGATAATAGGCAAAAACTTCCCTAACATGGGAAAGGAAACAGTCACACGAGTCCAGGAAGTGCAGAGAGTCCCATACCGGATAAAGTCAAGGAGGAACTTGCCAAGACATTTATTAATCAAAAATTAAAGACAAAGAGAAAATATTAAAAGCAGCAAGGGAAAAGCAACAAATAACATACAGGGGAATTCCCATAAGATTATCAGCTGATTTTTCAGTAGAAACTGTGCAGTACAGAAGGGAGTGGCATGATACATTTAAAGTGATGAAAGGGAAAAAACTACAACCAGGAAGATTCTACCCAGCAAGGCTCTCATTCAGATTTGATGGAGAAATCAAAAACATTGCACGCAAGCAAGGCTAAGAGAATTCAGCATACCTAAACAGCTTTGCAACAAATGCTAAAGGAACTTCTCTAGGCAGAAAAAGTAAAGCCCACAACTAGAAACAAGAAAATTACAAATGGGAAAGCTCACTGAAAAAGGCAAAAATACACTAAATGTAGGAAATCATCCACACACAAATATGATATTGAAACCAGAAATCATGAGAAAAGGAGAGTACAAACGCAGGATGTTAGAAATGTATCTGAAATTAAAAGACCATCAACTTAAAAAAATATTGTTTATATATAGACTGCTATATCAAAACCTCATGGTTACTTGTAAACCAAAAATTTACAATAAATACACACACAAAAAAAGAAAAGGGAATCCAAACACAACCCTAAAGTTAGTCATCAAATCACAAGAGAAGAGAACAAAAGAGGAAGGGAAGAAAAAGGACTTACAAAAACAAATCCAAATCAATTAACAAAATTGCAATAAGGACATACATATCAATAATTACCTTAAAATTAAATAGATTACATATTCTAACCAAAAGACATAGACTGGTTGAATGAATACAATAACAAGACACATATAAATGCTGTCTACAAGAGACCCACTTCAGACCTAGGCACACATACAGACTGAAAGTGAAGGGAAAAGGATATTCCATGCAAATGGAAATCAAAAGAAAGCTGGAGTAGCAATTTTCATATCAGACAAAATAGACTTTAAAATAAAGACTATTATAAGAGACAAAGAAGGACCCTACATAATGATCAAGAGATCAGTCCAACAACCCTCAGAATGGGAGAAAATATTTGCAAATGAAGCAACTGACAAAGGATTAATCTCCAAAATTTACAAGCAGCTCATGCAGCTCAATATCAAAAAAACAAACAACCCAATCCAAAAATGGTCAGAAGACCTAAATAGACATTTCTCCAAAGAAGATACACAGATTGCCAACAAACACATGAAAGAATGCTCAACATCATTAATCATTAGAGAAATGCAAATCAAAACTACAATGAGATATCCTCTCACACCAGTCAGAATGGCCATCATCAAAAAATCTACAAACAGGGCTTCCCTCGTGGTGCAGTGGTTGAGAGTCCGCCTGCCGATGCAGGGGACACAGGTTCGTGCCCCAGTCCAGGAAGATCCCACATGCCACGGAGCGGCTGGGCCCGTGAGTCGTGGCCGCTGAGCCTGCACGTCCAGAGCCTGTGCTCCGCAGTGGGAGAGGCCACAACAGTGAGAGGCCCGTGTACCACAAAAAAGAGAAAAAAAAATCTACAAACAATAAATGCTGGAGAGGGTGTGGAGAAAAGGGAACTCTCTTGCACTGTTGGTGGGAATGTAAACTGATACCGCCACTATGGAGAACAGTATGGAGGTTCCTTAAAAAACTAAAAATAGGACTACCATACAATCCAGCAATCCCACTACTGGGCATATACCCTGAGAAGACCATAATTCAAAAAGAGTCATGTACCAAAATGTTCTTTGCAGCTCTATTTACAACAGCCAGGACATGGAACCAACCTAAGTGTCCATCAACAGATGAATGGATAAAGAAGATGTGGCACATATATACAATGAAATATTACTCAGCCATAAAAAGAAATGAAATTGAGTTATTTGTAGTGAGGTGGATGGACCTAGTGACTGTCATACAGAGTGAAGTAAGTCAGAAAGAGAAAAACAAATACCATATGCTAACACATATATATGGAATCTAAAAATAAAAAGGTCATGAAGAACCTAGGGGTAAGATGGAAATAAAGACGCAGACCTACTAGAGAATAGACTTGAGGACACGGGGAGGGGGAAGGGTAAGCTGGGACAAAGTGAGAGAGTGGCATGGACATATATACACTACCAAATGTAAAATAGATAGCTAGTGGGAAGCAGCCGCATAGCACAGGGAGATCAGCTCTGTGCTTTGTGACCACCTAGAGGGGTGGGATAGGGAGGGTGGGAGGGAGGGAGACACAAGAGGGAAGAGATATGGGGACATATGTATATGTATAACTGATTCACTTTGTTATAAAGCAGAAACTAACACATCATTGTAAAGCAATTATACTCTAATAAAGATGTTAAAAAAATAAATAAAAATTTTTAAAAAATTAAAAAAAAGAGAGAGATCCAAGAAGAAGATATAACAATTGTAAATATCTTTGCAGTCAACATAAGAGCACCTCAATATATAAGGCAAATGCTAACAGCTATAAAAGGAGAAATTGACAGTAACACAATAATAGTGGGGGAATTTAACACCTCACTTTCATCAGTAGAGCATCCAGATACAAAATCAATATGGAAACAAATGCCTTAAATGACATATTAGACTACAGATGCACTTAACTGGTATTTAAAGAGCATTACATCTGAAAGCAGCAGAACACACATTCTTTTCAAGTCCACTCAGAACATTCTCCAGGAGAGATCACATGCTGGGACACAAAGCAAGTCTTGGTAAATTTTAAAAAATCAAAATCATACCAAACAACTTTCTGACCAAAATGCTATGAGATTAGAAGTCTAGTACAAGAAAAAAAAAAACTGTAAAACACAAGAAGACATGGAGGCTAAGCAATATTCTACTCAAAACCCAATGGATCACTGAAGAAATCAAAGAGGAAATAAAAAAAAATACCTGGAGAGATGAAAACAAAAGCATGACGATCCAAAACCTACGGGACACAGCAAAAGAAGTTCTAAGAGGGAAGTTCATATCAATACAATATTACCTCAAGAAACAAGAAAAATGACAAATAAACAATGTAAGCTTACAATAAAGCAACTAGAGAAAGAAGAACATACAAAACCCTAAGTTAGTGGAAGGAAAGAAATCATAAAGATCAAAGCAGAAATAAAAATGGCATAGAATCCAAGAAATCAATAGAAAAGATCAATGAAACTAAAAGGTGGTTCTTTGAGAAGATAAATAAAATTGATAAACCTTTAGCCAGACTCATCAAGAAAAAATGGGAGAAGGCTCAAATCAATAAAATTAGAAATAAAGGAGACCTTACAACAGATATCACAGAAATACAAAGGATCATAAGAGATTATTACAAGCAACTATATGCCAATAAAATGGACAACCTGGAAGAAATGGGCTAATTCGTAGAAAGGTACAATCTCCCAACACTAAACCAGGAAGATATAGAAAATATGAACAGACCAATCACAAGTACTGAAATTGAAATTGTGATTTAAAAACTCGCAAAAAGTCCAGAACCAGATAGCTTCACAGGTGAATTCTATAACATTTAGTGAAGAGTTAACACCTGTCTTTCTGAAATTCTTCCCAAAAACTGCAGAGGAAGGAATACTCCCAAACTCATTCTATGATGCTAGCATCACCCTGATGCCAAAACCAAAGACACCACAAAAAAAGATTACTGACCAATATTACTGATGAACATAGATGCACAATTCCTCAACAAAATACTGGCAAACCGAATCTAACAATACATTAAAAGGATCATACACCATGATCAAGTGGGGTTTATCCCAGTGATACAAGGATTCTTCAATATCCACAAATCAATCAGTGTGATACACCACATAAACAAACTGAAGAATAAAAACCATATGATCATCTCAACAGATGCAGAAAAAACTTTTGACAGAATTCAACACCGATTTATAATAAAAACTCTCCAGAAAGTGGGCATAGAGGGAACAAACCTCAACATAATAAAGACCATATATGACAAACCTACAGCTAACATCATACTCAATGGTGAAAAGCTGAACGCATTTCCTCTAAGATCAGAAATAAGACAAGGATGTTGACTCTCCCCACTTTTACTGAACATAGTTTTGGAAGTTGTAGCCACAGCAATCAGAGGAGAAAAAGAAATAACAGGAATCCAAATTGAAAAAGAAGTAAAACTGTCAGTGTTTGCAGATGATATGATACTATACTTAGAAAATTCTAAAGATGCTACCAGAAAACTACTAGAGCTCATCAATGAATCTGGTAAAATTACAGGATACAAAATTTATACAGAGAAATCAGTTGCATTTTTATACACTAATAACAAAAGATCAGAGAGAGAAATTCAAGGAACAATCCCATTTACCATCACAATAAAAAGAAAAAAAATACCTAGGAATAAACCTACCTAAGGAGGCAAAACTCCTGTACTCTGAAAACTATAAGATGCTGATAAAAGAAATCAATGGTGACACAAACAGATGGAAAGATATACCATGTTCTTGGATCGGGAGAATCAATATGGTCAAAATGACCATACTGCCCAGGGAATCTACAGCTTCAGTGCAATTGCTATCAAATTACCAAGGCCATTTTTCTCAGAACTAGAACAAAAAAATCTTAAAATTTATACAGAGACCCAAAAGACCCCAAATAGCAAAAGCAATCTTGAGAAAGAAAAATGGAGTTGGAAGAATCAGGCTCCCTGACTTCAGACTATACTACAAAGCTGCACTAATCAAAACAGTATGGTACTGGCACAAAAACATATATCAATGGAACAGGATAGAAAGCCCAGAAATAAATCCACACACCTATGGTCTATTAATATACGGCAAAGGAGGCAAGAATAATACAATGGAGAAGAGACAGTCTCTTCAAAAAATGGTAGTGGGAAAACTGGACAGCTACATATAAAAGAATGAAATTAGAACATTCTCTAACACCATACACGAAAATAAACTCAAAATTGATTAAAGACCTAAAAGTAAGACAAGACACTATAAAACTCTTAGAGGAAAATATAGGCAGAACACTCTCTGACATAAATCGCAGCAGTACCTTTTTTATCTGTCTCCAAGAGTAATGGAAATAAAAACAAAAATAAATGGGACCTAATTAAATTCAAAAGCTTTTGCACAGCAAAGGAAAACACAAACAAAATGAAAAGACAACCCACAGAATGGGAGAAAATATTCACAAACAATGTGACTGACAAGGGATTATTCTCCAAAATTTACAAACAGCACATGCAGCTCAATATCTAAAAAACAAAAGAACCCAATCAAAAAATAGACAGAAGACCTAAATAGACATTTCTCTAAAGAAGACATACAGATGGCCAAGGGACACATGCAAAGATGCTCAACATCGCATATTATTAGAGAAATGCAAATCAAAACTACAATGAGATATCACTTCACACTAGTCACAATGTCCATCATCAAAAAGTCTAAAAACAGTAATTGCTGGAGAGGCTGTTGAGAAACATGAACCCTCCTACACTGTTGGTGAAAATATAAATTGGTACAGCCTCTATGCAGAACAGTATGGAGGTTTCTTAAAAAACTAAACATAGAGTTACCATATGATCCAGTAATCCCACTCCTGGCCATATATATGGAGAAAACCATGGTTTAAAAAGATACTTGCACCCCAATGTTTACTGCAGCACTGTTTACAATAGCCAAGACATGGAAGCAAC
The DNA here is from genome assembly GCF_005190385.1 of Monodon monoceros. Lineage (NCBI taxonomy): Eukaryota > Metazoa > Chordata > Mammalia > Artiodactyla > Monodontidae > Monodon > Monodon monoceros. The sequence continues at coordinate 36,932,668 of NW_021703783.1, forward strand.
CTAAATGTCCATTAACAGATTAATGGATAAAGAAGATGTGGTACATATATAGAAAGGAATATTACTCAGCCATTAAAAAGAATGAAATAATGCCATTTGCAGCAACATGAATGGATGTGTACATTATCATACTAAGTGAAGTAAGGTGGACAGAGAAAGACAAATATCACATGATATCACATATGTGGAATCTAAAAAAATGATACAAATGAACTTATTTACAAAATATAAACAGACTCACAGACTTAGAAAACAAAGTTATGGTTACCAAAGGGGAAAAGAGGGGGGGAGGAATAAATTGGGAGTTTGGGATTAACATATACACACTACTATATATAAAATAGATAATCAACACAGACCTACTGTATAGCACAGGGAACTCTACTCAGTATTATGTAATAACCAAAATGGGAAGAGAATTTGTGGAAGAATAGATATATGGATATGTATAACTGTATTACTTTGCTGTATAACTGAAACTAACACAACATTGTAAATCAACTGTATTCCAATACAAAATAAAACATTTTAAAAATGCTATACAAATATAAATATATCAAACATTAAATAAAGTTCTTAGAATGCCTAGCAGATAGCAAGAACTATATAATTGTTATAAATAGGGACAACAACATGTGTGTAATCATAAATAAGGAATAATTCACCATGTGGACAGGGGCCATGATAAAATTGGGTCTTTTGACATTGGAGTTGGTTAAATGAAGAGGAGGGTATTTCTTGAAAATTCTTAACTACAGCTGGTGCTCAGAAAAGTTTGAGGTCTGAATTCATGCCATGGTTTGTTTGTTTGTTTTTTGTCTGAAACCCCTCAAGCAGTATGATATGTGGAATCTAAAAAATCATACAAACGAATGTAAATGTAAAACAGAAACAGGTCACGGATATAGAAGACAAACTAGTGGCTAGCAAAGGGGAGAGGGAAGGTGGGAGTGGCAAATTAGGGATTTGGGATTAAGAGATAAAAAACTACTATGCATAAAATAGATAAGCAACAAGGATATATGGTATAGCACAGGGAATTATAAGCATTATCTTCTAATCACTTTTAATGGAGTATAGTCTGTGAAAATAGTGAATCACTATGCTGCACCCCTAAACTAATATAATATTGTGAATCAACTATACTCCAATTTTAAAAAGTGGGGCTGACACCCAGGTAACAATTAAAATGAAATAAATATCCTTTCTGTGAAAATAGAAACTTCAACTCAGACCACACGTTGAATTTTATGGCCAGAAAAATTATCTTTTGGGAAATAAAGTCATTTTCAGGCAAACAAAAACATTTCTTTACTGAGAGACGGATACTTAAAGAGAATTCTAAAGGATCCAATTTAGACATGAGAAAATGATCCCTAATGGAAGATTTGAGATGCAAAAAGACATAGTGAGTTCAAGGAGCTTGCCTATATTTTATAAGGTCTCATGTGGAGGTGGGCTGGTATTGCATTTGCCACTTGTACCCAAAATGATATTCAATATTTATGAAGTGTTTTGAGTGCCTTCTATAAAAGATACATATAGATCCCAAGTGTTATGGTTTAATAAAACAATACGAAAATTACTGATAAATATTATCAGAAAAGTCAATATTTGTAGTATATAATTCTATTGTTAGCATTTCATTTCATTGGCATGCATAGGCAATATTGATATAAATAACTTTTAATTGTATACTCTAATAAATAATTGTTTTTTAATTTAATAAGTTATGTGATCTATAGCACGTATAGGGAAAATCACATCATATAAAGTCTCCTGTGTTTTTTCTATATGTTGTAAAACATCATTATGGTCTTATAATAATTTGTATTTTGTTTGTAATTGTACCTTCATAAGTGTAATTGTCCTAAATCAAGTTTCTTCAGCATTCTGTAAGCATCACATAAATAACAGCCATATTACAGTATTTTTAAAAAGAAAGGGCAAGCAATGATATGGTAAATATCTGGGCACACCTAAATAAAAACTGACTGAATAAATAAAATAGTAATAATATCTAATTTAAGGGGGGAAAGGAAAAACTAAATTACTGGATTGAAAGGGCATATAAATTGGGGGTGATGTTGTTTTGAGTTAAAGTGTTTTATGGCCTTCATATTATCTTGAAAGAAGATAAACATACTAATTTTAGAGAGGAGATCAAGATGGCAGAGTAGAAGGACAAGGAGCTCACCTCCTCCCACAAATACATCAAAAATACATCTACACGTGGAACGGTTTTCACAGAATACCTACTGAACGCTGGCGGAAGATATCATACTATCAAAGCTTCAAGAAAGGTCACTGCATAACTGGGTAGGAAGAAAGGAGAAGTGTTAGGATGGGACCTGTGCCCCTGGGAGGGAGCTGTGAAGGAGAAAGTTTCTCTCACCCTGGGAACCCCCTTCCTCTGCTGGGAGATCAGCTGGGACAGACAGGGAGCTTCAGAGACTCGAGAGTGCAGCAGCCAGATTGTGGCAGGCAGAATGGAGAGAGAGCAGCACAGACAATCTGGCCACCTCGCTGCACTGCCCAGCTTGAGACACGCATCTGATGGTGCATGCAGGGGCTGGGTGCTGAAACTCATGCTTCAGCAGACAGATCCAGGAATAGGACTGGGGTCCGTTGCATAGAGACAGCCTGAAGAGACTGTAGTTCAATCTGGGCCACAACCAAGAGTGTATACAGGACGGAGCTCAGGTCTGCCACAGAAGCACCATTGTTAATGGGTGTGTGAGGTGAGGGGCAGGGCTCCACCACTGCAGCCTCATTCTCACCTTGCTCACAGTGGGCACGGCTCCACCTCTATGAGCTCTGGGAGTGTGCAAGCGCTGGTGGGTTGCCCACATGCAGAGGTGGGACTGAAATTTGGGCTGTGTCCCAGAGGCTGTTTGAAGTCAGTGGATTTACACCACTGGCTTTGTAAGCTCAGGGCCTGTGGGACATCCGAGAGGATTACTGGTGCTCCAGTGGCTGGGGTGGGTCCAGTGTTAGCAGCTGTGGGCTTTGCAGGCACATGCACATGGAGGTGGGGCTGGAGTCTGGGCTGATTCCATAGCTCCCACAGATGGGCCCAATGCCTGAGTTCCTCAGATCTGTACTGGTAGATTTGCACTGGTGGTTTGTGTATACAGCACCTGAGGGACATCTGGGCCTATTGCCTGCATTCCCCTGGTTGAGATGGGGCTGAGGTCAGTGCCAACAACAGTGTATTTTGTGAGCCTGCACATCAGATGACAGGTGACACCACAAAGCGTACACACTTCCCTGTGGACAGCTCCTGCAGAGGAATACTCAGTGACTCCTCTCTCAGTGGGAGTACTCCAGTTGGGCCTATCTCACACCACAGCTCAGAAAAGGATCTGGGGGCTTCTACTCCAACTGGGGAGCAGACCCTGCCCCCAGCAGGGCTGTGAAAACCACCTAGCAAAGAGTAGGTGCTGCTTAACATACGGTGCAGGCTCTGGTCACCACAACACCAATCACACCTCCTATCAAGGGGATAACAGCCAGCACACATTGAGGAAACATGTGGCAGGCATCCATATTAAAAACAGCCCTCACGCCAAAAATATTAGACTCGTGCAGGCTACGCAGGGATGCTCCCATATAAAAACAGCCCTTCAAGACCACAGTAGATAACTGTTTCTCCAAAATTCATAGAGCCAGACAAATATAAATAAAACAAAGAAGCAGAAGAACCATTCCCAATTAAGAGAACAAGAGAATCCTCCTGAAAGAACAAACAATGAAACAGACCTATCCAGTCTACTAGATCTCGAGTTGAAAAAGGAGGTAATAAAAATACTGAAGGAATTAAGAGAGGCTATCGATAGAAATACAGATCACTGTAAAAAGGAGCTAGAAACTATAAAGAGGAGCCAATTAAAATTTAAAAACTCATTTGCTGAGACAAAAGCTGACCTAATAGCAAACTAAATAATGCAAAAGAACAAATAAGTGATCTGGGAGACAGAAAAATGAAAATCACCCAATCAAAACAGCAGACAGAAAGACAAAAAAAAAAAAAATGAATGCAAGATATGAAACCTATGGGATAATATAAAGCATGCTAATCTATGCATAATAGGGATCCCAGAAGGAGAAGAAAGAGAAAAGGGATAGAAAATGTATTTGAAGAAATTATAGCTGAAAACTTCCCAAACCTAAAGAAGAAAACAAATGTCTAGGTACAGGAAGAACAGAGGGTCCCAAACAAGGTGAATCCAAACAGACCTACACAAAGACATATTGTAATTGAAATGGTAAAAGTTAAAGAGAGGATTCTAAAGGCAGCAAGAGAAAAACAAAGAGTTAATTATAAGGGAAGCCCTGAAAGGCTATCAGCTGATTCTATACAGAAACGTTGCATTCAAAGACCTGAAAGGGAAAAACCTGCAACCTAGGATACTTTACCCAGCAAGTTTATCATTTAGAATAGAAAGGAAGAGAAAGAATTTCTCAGACAAGCGAAAATTAAAAGAATACAGCAATACTAAACCTATCTTAAAAGAAATATTGAAAGGTCATCTTTAGAAAAGAAACAATCTATAGAAAAGAGAAAATCACAATTGGAAAGTAAATCACTTAAATAAGCCAGTACACAGATTTAAAAACAAACAAACAAAAAACTTGTGAAAGCAATGATAACTACAATGAACAGCAAAAGGATAAACATGAAGATGTAAAAGAGGACATCAAATCATAAAATGTGGGGGAGGTAAGTAAAAATGTAGTTTTCTTTTTCTTTTTTTATTTTAGAATGTATTTGAGCCTATATGACTACTAGTCTAAAGCAAGTAGATATAGTGATGGGTTGACATACTTGAAAAACAGGGTAACTACAAATCAAAAACATACAATAGATTCACAAAAACCAAAAAGAAGAGAACACAAGCATAATACAAAAGAAAACCATCAAACCACAAAAGGAAAAACAAATAGAAAAAGAAAGAAACCATCTAGAAGAAATACAAATCAACTGGAAAACAAGGTTTAAGATGGCAATAAATACATATCTATCAATAATTACCTTAAATGCCAATGGACTAAATGCTCTAATCCAAAGACATAGAGTGGCAGACTGGATTTAAAAAAATAAGAGCCTATGATATATTGCCTACAAGATACCACTTTGGGCAAAGGACACACATAGATTGAAAGTGAGGGAATGGAAAAAGGTATTTCATGCAAATGGAAATGACAAGAAAGTGGAGGTCACAATACTTGTATCAGACAAAAAAAAAAGACTTTACAACCAAGGCCAAAAAGAAAGATAAAGAAAGACACTATATAATGATAGAAAGATCAATACAAGAAGAGGATACTACACTTGTTAACATATATGCACCCAATATAGGAGCACCTAAATATATAAAGCAAATATCAATACGCAAACAGACATAAAGAGAGAAATTGACAGGAACACAATATAGTAGGATTTTAATACCCCACTGACATCAATGGACAAATCTTCCAGGCAGAAAATCAGTAAGGAGACAGAGATCCTAAATGACACAATAGAACAGTTAGAACGGTTATTTTCACGACATTACATCAGAAAAAAACAGAATGCACATTCTTTTCAAGTGCATATGGAACATTCTCTAGGATAGACACAAAACAAACCTCAACAAATTTAAGACGATAGAAATTATTTCAAGCATCTTTTCTGAACACAATAGCATGAAACTAGAAGTAAACCACAGAAAAAGAAATGAGACAAAAATGATTATTTGGAGACTAAATAACATGCTACTAAAAAACCAACGGGTCAACAATGAAATCAAAGAGGATATTAAATAATACCTTGAGACAAATGACAATGAGTACACAACCATACAAATTCTGTGGGATGATCATAGTCTATGGGATGCAGCAAAAGCAGCCCTAAGAGGGAAGTTCACAGCTATACAGGCCTTCCTCAAAAAACAAGAAAAAAATATCAAATAAACAATCTACCACCTAAAAGAATCAGAAAAGGAAGAAAAAACAAAACGTAAATTCAGCACAAGGAAGGAATAATAAAGATCAGAGAGGAAATAAATAAAATAGAGATTAAAAAACTAGAAAAATAATCAATAAAACCAAGAGCTGGTTCTTTGAAAGGGTAAACAAAATTGACAAACCTCTGGCAGGGCTCACCAAGAAGAAAAGAGAGAGGACCAAAATAAACAAAATAAGAAATGAAAGAGGAAAAATGAGAACTGATACTCAAAATACAAAAAACCATAAGAGAATACTCTGAGCAATTACATGCCAACAAATTGGGCAACCCGGAAGAAATGGACAAGTTTCTAGAAACATACAGTCCACCAAAACTGAATCAAGAAGAAATAGATAATTTGAACAGCTTATCACTAGAAGTGAAGTAGAATCTGTAATTTAAAAAATCCCCTGCAAACAAAGTCCAGGACCAGATGGCTTCGCTGGGGAATTCTACCAACCATAAAAAGAAGAACTTACATTGATACTTCTCAAAACAAAAACCCCCAAAACCAACCAAACATACAAAAAACCAAAAGAATTTCATCATCAATTTGATGATAGGGTAAAAGGAAGTGAATAAAAAATGATTCTCAGGTTTCTGTCCTTGATGACTGAGGGGTCCCATTGATTAAAAAGGTGACCCGGGAAAAGAAGTATGTTTGAGGGAAAGATGATAAACTCAGTTTTGAATATGTTGTGTTTGATGAGCCTATGAGACAGTGATGAGACATCCAGGAGGCACTTGAAGCTAGAGTGCTGAAGTTCAGGAAAATTATTTGGGCTGAATATATGAGTTAAAGAACCATCAACAAGCTTACACAGAGACAGCCCACTCATAAGAGAAGATGCTCTAGGACAGAGTTTCATATACCAGAAAAATTTAATGAAAAGAGAGAAAGAAAAACTCACAAAGGGTCCCTGCACTCATTCAGCATGGTCAATCATGCACCTATGCCTCTCTGATCTGAAGGGTCCACTAGAGGTCATGAGGCCCAATGCCCTCTGTTTATAGGTGAGGAGACTGGGTCCCAAAGAGGGGGAAGTGACCTATAACTCCTTCCTCTAGCTCCATCACTCACTAACCCACCCATCATCCCTATTTCTCTTTTTCTTCCTAACCTGCTAAGAACCATCATGTCTCAGTTCAAGGGTCATTTCCTCAGGGAAGCCCTCGCTCTCCATCCCGACACAGTAATTTTCTTTTGGTATACTTGTTTCTCTTTTATTATGCTAGTTATAATTGTAAAAAAAAAAACAAAAAAACCTTTTTAGAGTATGTAAGAAAGTTTTTCCCATCCTCCCTCAACCTGTCCCCACTCCCTGCAGACTACCTCTGTCTTATTACCCTTCTTTGTCTTCACAGCACTTACCAGCACCTGCTATTTTAAAATACATTTATTGTCAATTTTCTCTTCTACTGAAATGTAAACTCAAAGATTTTGTCTGTTTTGGTCATTACTCTATCTCTAGCACATAAAAGAGTGCCTAACATGTGAAAAGGGCTCAGTATATATTTACTAAGTGACTGAATGCATTTGTTTCACATCTGTCTGATTTTTGAGTAAGTTCTGTGAAGACAGAGACTATGTCAGTATTTTTCATCATCTCCTCAGAGCTTAGCACAGTGCCTGGCACTTAGTAAAGGTTTATAGAATAAACGTATGAAAACACCACAAAGCTAGATTTTGCATAAGCTTGTTCTATTTTTAATGCACCACACATAGGAGATCATAAAAATATTTTTGGTTATTGAATAAGTAAAAGAATTAATGAAATAAATAATCATATGATCCATAGGCAACCCCACTGGTAAGGCCATAAGTTGCACTGGCAGTGAGATGTTACATACACTCTATGGCCTGTGTCCTCTTTGAAGGAAGGGGCTAGTTTGAGGTCTCTGTGGCTTTCCTGAATGGATGGTAATGGGGCTGTACAGAGTCAGGGGACCTTGACGTGAGCCTCAGCTACTGTGCAGGCAGTCAGACTTTGGGCAAGGAGGAAAATCTGAATCTCTGTTTTCTCATTTGAGTTATCTCCCAAGGTCTACATGACAAACTATATAGAACTAGGCCTTAAAGTCGAGTTTCTGGTCCTAATTCCAACACCAGGTGGTTTAGTTTGGGAACCTTGGATTTGTCAGTTCACTTCAGAGAGGATTGGTTACATTGTTGGAAAAAATAGGGATAACAACATATCCATAATGGAGTAAAACTGATTGGAAAACAAAAGTAATTTGCTAATGTATGAACTCTATTTCTGATGAGAAAAAACTTACGTAGTTCATGATCTTTAACAAGGCAATTGATTCTTCTTGGTTTAGTCTAAACATGCTGCTGGGTACAGGGTAGTCTCCCCAGTTTCTACCTAACATATTTTGTTATTTTAATTGTCTTCTCAATATTTAAAAATTTCCCTCTTTCCATATCCTTCTACAGTATTTAGCCTTTGGGATTCATCATCTGGCACTGAATGACTCTAGAAGCTTTCTGTATCCTGTCTGTATGCAGGTTCTCTCTGCCATGCTTTGGAGCTGCTGCAATTCCTCGGACAAAATTAAAGTGGTGAATGCATGCGTAGCCTAAAATCCTATGCATATACTAGAAATGTATATGGGAGTCCTCCACTCTATTTGCAGATTAAAGCTAGATGATGATACTGTTCTACATCTATTTATATGGAAATTAACTATTTTAAATTGTAATACCCAGTGCTGGCAAGATTTGGTGAGTCTTATATGACCTTATACATTATTGGTATCATTACATTTGGTACAATAATTTTGGCAACATGAAATCTAAGTTCTCTCTTTTTGGAAATTTATCTTAAACAAATGATTCAAAGAAGAGAAAAAACTGTGTATGAAAATATATATTCCAGGGTTATTTTCAAGACAGTGACACAAGGATCAACCTAAAAGATCTAATAACTGGAGAATAGCTACTCTATTTTTGTAGGAACAAATGACAGAATATTATCTAATGATTAAAATGATAATTATAGAGGAGAGACAGAAAGAATATATTCATGATATCTAATAAAAAATCAGAATACATGATTAGTATAAATTCATTAAATTATGTAAAAATATGCACACAATAGGGGCTTATGTGGAATTAACAATGGAAAAATAAACAGCTGAGTTGTTTGGGTAGTAACAGAATGGTCAGTTGTCTTGATTTTACATTTTTTTTAATATGTTTTTTATATTTTCAATGAAAAATATCTTTATGGGAGGTAATATGCAATCCAAGTTCTACCCTTTTGCTTCAAATTCAGCAATTAATTAAGCTCAATTCCAACAAAATATATGCACCTCTTCCTCTTCCCATTCTATTTCTACCCTGTATATTCTCTAACAAGATTGAACTTGGTCTGAGAAGCCATTTCTTCAAGAAGGAGTCTTAAATGCTCAGCTGGAGAATGGAACTGGCTCAAGTAGTTTGATTTTTCTCTTAGTTATTCTGCTTTATTCTTATTTCTGTCCCCTGTCTACTAGCTCTTTAATCCTAAATTTGTGGTCTAGGAAATGTGGCTGGAGGATACGCTCTTGAGGCCACTGGGAAGGTTGAAGGCTATTGAAAGGTTCCTGGTAGAAAAGGAAAGAAAGAAGCTTTTTTTTTTTTTTTGCGGTACGCGGGCCTCTCACTGTTGTGGCCTCTCCCGTTGCGGAGCACAGGCTCCAGAGGCGCAGGCTCAGGGGCCATGGCTACGGGCCCAGCCACTCCGCGGCATGTGGGATCTTCCTGGACCGGGGTACAAACCCGTGTCCCCTGCATCGGCAGGCGGACTCTCAACCACTACGCCACCAGGGAAGCCCAAGAAAGAAGCTTTATAAGGGAAGAGAATGTCTTGAAGTGAAGACAAGAGGAGCTGTGCTCTTGTGTAGTAGGAAGAAAGGGGTATCAAAAATGTCCTTTTGGGCTCTTTGTACTTTTTCACTTGCCATTCTCTCCTCATCTTATTCGAGCTAGCTGAAACTTCTCTTGTCAATACTGTCAGCCCCTTTAAAACCAACGTTGCAAAACCCAATGGTAATTTTTCTGCTTTCTTCTTATTTGAATTTTCAGTGGCATCCAACACAGCTGACCTCTCTATCCTCCTTGTAGCATTCTCTTTCCTTGGATTTTGTGACACAAAAATTTCCTGATTTTCTTTCTTATTTAATGGCTGCTGCTCCTGTTTCTCTTGCTGGGTCATTCTCAACTTGAACTAGAAATGCTGGACTGCTCCAGATCTCATTCCCAGGACCTCCTCTTCACTTCATTTTCCTTAGATGTTCTATGTTAATCTTATATCTCTAAATACCACATATACGCCAAATATTAGCCCTGACCTCTCCCCAGAACGTCAAAATAATACGTACAACTTGACATTCCACTTTAATGTCTAACAGTTTAGCCAAAATGCAACTAGCCAAACTAACAAAAAATCAAATCCTTAATTTTCACCCTTCTATTGTGCATTTCCCCCAATCATGCTGATTTTAGTAAGTGATACCACCATTTTTACCCAGTTGCTCAAGTGAAAATCTAAGACGTAGACAAGATACTACAGTGAGGTAGGAGGAACAGGTGGAGAAATCCTTGTGTTTGCTTGTGGTGGAGTTGATGCTCAGAATGGTGGACACAATGCGAGCACAGGAGAAGAAAACGAGGAGGACGCTTCCAAGGCTGTGTGTGTGACATAAGACCAGGCCAGGACAGTGAGATTGGTGGAGCAGGCTAGAGGGAAGAGGGAGGGCAGCTCACAACTGAAATAGGAAACAGTGTGGGTCTCACAGAACTCTAAAGAGCCAGCTCCAAAGATATTGATGTGATCATCCATCCAGAAAGCCCAGGCCCCGCTGGGCCAACAGCAGTCCCACACACAGGTGGTTTCTCATCACCTGACTGAATACCAGAGAATGACAAATGTCAACATAGTGGTCATGGGCCATTGCTAGGAACAGGAAGGATTCAGTGCCCTCAGAGGCAGAAACGAAGGAGATGTGGGCCATGCAACCCGCTACTAAGATTGCTTTCTTTTTAGACAAGAGATTTTCCAGAAACTTGGGCACTGAGACTGAGAAGTAGCAGATATCAAGGAAGGAGAGTTGTCCTAGGAAGAAGTACATAGGTACATGGAAACGGGAATCAGCACTGATCACCAGCAGCATCACCAGATTCTTCATCAGGGTTAGGAAGTAAACCCCAAGGAATAGCACAAAATGCAGAGCCTGGATGTGGGGGTCAGCAGATAGCCTGAGGATGGTGAACTTGGTGATGGTGCTGTGTTTCTCAAAAGGAAGAAACTTTCCCTTGGAATAAAATTAGCATTTCGAACCTCATTTTTTGCCTATTTCCTCTGGGCCTTAAATCCTTTCTCTATACACATTATTTCTTGACTCTGGGATCCAAGTTCAAGTTTTGAACCACCTTCACTAACTCTCTAGACTCAACAGTATCTTTGATTTTCTTATATTCTACACCCTCAACTCTAGATCAAGCTGATGCTGCTCAGTCTTTAATAAAATATTTAGATAGATGATAGATTACGGCATTTGCAGATGCAGAGAGAAGTTGCTAATGTAGGTGGAAGGGCTGAATTTATTGAAAGGGGAATGTCAACAGGAGCCAGAGAATAAGTGGAGGAGTTTACCTTGGGAATAGGGATGCTTGATCCATTGTTAGAGGAAGGAAAGCAAAGAGTGTGGAGAAAGATACAGGCAAGTTTTTGTATCTGGAAGGGAAGGGAGTTTCCTATTTATAGGCTCTATACTGTCAATTAGGTGAAAGGTAAAGTCATCAGTGGGGGTATGCAGGGGGAGACTGGTGTTTGAAATAACTACGTTGGATTAGTTGCAGTGGTGAAGTATAGTCCAGGTTTTTGGTTATAAATTTGAGTCCAGTCGTCACTCTTATGTGATTTTTCTCGTGTTTGGTATATGTGGAGAGTAAGTCAGTCATTGCATTTATGTCAGACATGTGATGTAATAAAAGGAGAGATGGGTTATGGAGTTAAGAAATTTCCTTGGTGATAAAATGAATGAATCTTCCCTGTGTAATGAGAGAAGTAAGGATATGAGTGGTATGAAATGAAAATGTGGTCGACATAAAGGATTAGTGTTCTCAATGCATATGAAAAATGGTTGGTGTAGGAACACTAAATTAAATGAAGCAGACAGAGAGGTGACTGTGGTAGGAGAGTGTTTGAAATTGAGATTTTTGAAGGTGCTGGCTGAATGTGTGAAGGAAAACATCCTTGGATGGAGGGACACAAGGAAACCAGAGACTTGGTACTATTTTAATTAAGATGAGAATTTTTTTGGTTATTTTTTCTTCTTCTCCTAGAAAAGTCACATGATGTTAAAACATTTAAAAATATGTTAAAGTTTTAAAATTTAGAAATTAGAGCACAAGGAAGTTAGTCCAGAGATACCCCAGATGTTCTACTGTGGAAAGGCACCTGTCTCAATTGGTCATGATTACTTATTCCCCTCTACAGATCCATAATTAAGTTCTATTTAAGAGTGTTATATTCAGACCTTGCTACATTCTGTGTTCTCATACCAGATTTAGCTAACTTATGCTAACCTAGAACTTGCCCAGGTTCACTTGCTCTGACCTGACACTGAGACACAAACTCAGCCTCAAGATCACTATTCAAACTTGTTGGCTCAGTCAGCTGGTTCATTCTGGCCTTCCTGTCTTATGGCTGATGCAATTAATTACTTAAGGGAGACTGAGACTTTTCTCCTATTGTTTCTTCACCCAGCAATTAAGCCCTTGTTAGCTACCAAGTCCCAATTAACCTGTGAACATAATCCAATGAGCCAATCAGTAGACAAGTTGGCAGAATTCATTCAGATTCAGTGACAAAGATGTTTAATTGGCTTGTAAAATATGCTTTGAGAACTGCCAGTAAGGAGCTGGCTCAGTGTATTGTTTTTATTTTTAATTTTTTGTATAATGTGATATTTTGACATCTTAAACTTTCTGGCTGTGGAGAGTCTGCCTCTCACCAGGGATAGCTAATTCTTAGAGAGATAGCAAAGGAATTACCATGGAGAATGCCTTTAATATACACACTAACCAATTCACAGCCATATCTCCTCTATGTAGCCCTTACAAGCCAGGAAACAATATTCGTCTGCCTTAACCATCCCAGGGCCAGGTACCAGGCAACTAGGGACCACCCCTATAGCACGGAGCCTCCCAAAATTATTCAACCTAGCCGGTTCCAAACTGTTCCTGCCCTGCCTTGCCTTCTAGTGAAAACCCCAGTAAAGGCTCTAGGCCATGCTCTCTCTCTCTCTCCCCTTCTGCCTCCTCACCAGTGCTGGTGCTTCCCCACATGGCCCTGTGTGGTGTGCCATGCCTACTGTTTCTAGTACCTGTGAGTACAATAGATTTTGTTTTTCTGAACCTCTCCTGTGTCTCTTCCTATGGCCTAAGACATACGTGGGGTCAAGTCATCAAGTCCTAGTTCTGTTTCTTACTAGTTGTATGATCTTTGGAAAGTCTTTAAGCCTTCCTTATCTCAATTTTCTGATCCATAAAATGGCATATAGTAATACCTCTCTTATATGGTTTTAAGAAGTTATTTATATAACTTATGTGCAGTGCTCAGCATACATTGGTTATGACAGACTTATTTGTTATTCGTTGCCTTAGTTTTAATCCCTCAATATTCTCAAGGAGAGGACAAGAGTTAATTTTGAGGGCAGATCAGAGCATGTTAGTAAATAGAGAAATAAAAACCAGATCAAAGAGGGAGAGACGGAGGTGGATGGGGGAAGGATGATCTCACTGTAAGAGCAGAGTTGCAGGAAAGCTCAAAGTACAGAGCAAAGGAGACACAGAGAGGAAGAGATAAAGAGCAGAGATAAGTGGCTCAGGAGATATCAAGGCAGACGTAGCTCTCCTCTTCCCCAGTGGAGAGAACCCTCTAGGTGCTATGACCTGTTAACAGAATGTCTCAATAAACCATGCAGGTGGAAAAGAGCAACAACTCTTTTCTCTGAAGAAAAGCTCTTGTCTATCTACATGACAGTATAAGGGGGGAAAAAAAAAGTATATTAGTGTATGTGCCAGGAGTCCCCCTGGCTAAGATTTCAAAATCCTTTTTTAGATTCTTATAAACTTGGGCTGCTCTGAATCCTAAGAAAAGTACATAGAAATACAATTTGGGTGGGTACCTGATCATGCAAGCCCAGGATACAGCTGAGTTGATTCCTTGAATTCCTTGGAGTTCAGCCAGAAGCAAATTTTTGACCTCATTATCTTAGAAGTTTCCTTATATGCAAGTATGCGTGTGTTGACAAATATAATCTTAATGACTAAACCTTAAATAGGTTTTTGACTAAACCTTAGTCAGCTTGACTAAACCTTAAATAGGTTTTTCCTGAATATAGGTCCCTGACCTCCCTTTTCTTAGAGCATTTGCTGGCCCTGATCTCCCTTTTCTGAGAACATTTGCTTTAAAAACTTGAAATTGTAAATTCTTTCTCTGCCTCTTTAAAATGAATGTAAATCTTCTCTCAGCTTCTTGCCTGTCTTTCTCGAGGTCCTGAGAACTATCTCTTTGAAATGTAAACATTGAAGAAGATAGTACTCCTAGCTCTCAGTCTATGTAGAAGGACAGGAGACTAATTTACATAAACAACTAGTAAATATGGATGGCCTAATCACAGAGAAAAACATTTGCAAACTCAGGAATAACTCAGTGAGCTTGACATCCCATTGATTGACCATAAGGAACACACACACATACATGCTCTACTGAGTTGTAAGCAGCTACCACTCCCCCTGAATTAGGCTTATTTATGCATCCCACCATAGACAGCACAGGTTAACATACATGTCTCAACAGGGTGAACTTGCTCCACTAATTTTATCACATGGCCAAAGGAATAAACTAGCGTGTACCTTCTCTATGGACAAATGGGAAAGAGGAGAAAGGTGGGGTTGAGCAGTGCTTCTTCTCCCTAACTCACCAATTGGGTAACAACTTGCCCTCTGGTGGGGTTGGAAAGATTGACTGAGGGTTAGATAGTGTCTTAGGTTGGGATCCTGAGAACCAGAAACTGAGAGGGGTGTTCATATGTATATAATTTAAAGGAGAAAACTCTTAGGAGAAATCAGTAAGGAAGTGAGGGGAATCCATTATATCCAGAATAGGGTAGGATTTGTACAAGACTGTGGTTTCAGGTAAAGTCTAGCAGCTGTATCCTAAGATGACATCCAGTGGAATTTCTGAACTTTAGAAGCTGATTTAATCTCTCATAGGCTCCACTGTTGAATACTGTAAAGAATTAATAAAACCCATAAGATTATCAGAGCATCAGCCAAACACCTAAAATATTATTAGAAGAAACAATTGTGCTAGCACCAGATAAGTTATTTCAAGCAAACTGAATAAACTCAATTCATTGTTCGATTAGAACTACATTACCATTGTCAAAGACCATAACAGAGACGTACAGGGGCCTGGGGGAAGGTAAGCAGATGGAACAAATTTTGCTTTTATGGTAACCAGGATACCAGTCACTCTTTGCTTGTTGCCTGAAAGACATGACTTGTTTACTAAGACACAAATGAGAAAAATAATCTGTCAAGAAGTAATTTTGGCCCTATGTTTTGCCATATTTGTTGGGCCAAAGCCATATATACACATGGATGCATCTCTCAGAAAGTGTTATTTAAAATATTGCTGTCTTAGAAAGAGTAAACATTTGCAATAGTGGTAGTCCCAGTCCCTGGGATAGTTACTGAAGTAAGGTACTTTCTTTGCCTCTCAGTATTCAAAATATTTTAATTTCTATTTTGTTCTAGCATTTGTTTCTGACACCACATGTTAGATCAAATGTGGGCTCTGTCAGGACAACCTGTACCTCAATGTTAAGAAGGTAAAATCTGAGGAGTTGTGAGTGAAGCACCAAAAACCCCTGCTTTATCTCTTACTCCTGATTAATTATATCATCTTCCTTTATCTTTTAAATTATATTTCCCTCGTGTTTTGATGATAAGACATGAGCATATTTTTTTAAAATAAATTGAATTTTTCTCTTTGATTTTAGGGGAAAATATTTCAAAAGACAGCGTGTTCCAAGCACGTTGTTGTTGTTATTGTTTTTTAATTACAATTTTAAGGTTGTAACTATTTTATATCAAAATTGAGAAGATAGCGTAATTATTTCACAGTAAAGTATCCTTGTTTTCTTCTTTTGTTTATTAATAAAACATTCTTAGGGTGAAGATTCAGTTTATTACTTTGGGGACGATTAATATCTTCACAATATTGAGACTTCCAACACTTGAACATAGAGTATTTTTTAACTTATTTATTCTTTATTTCAATAATTTTTGTGATTTTATATTTTAGCGTATTTTCAGGTTCACAGCAAAATTGAGAGGAAGATACAGAGATTTTCCATTTATCCCCACCCCCACTCATGCATAGCCTCCTCCACTATCAATATCACCCACCAAAGTTATACAAATGTTACAACTGATGAACCTACAATGACACATCATAAACAACCAAAGTACACAGTTTACCTTAAGGTTTACTCTTGGTGTTGTACATTCTATGGATTTGGACAAATGTATAATGACATGTATCCATCTGTATTATACAAAGTAGTTTCACTGCCCTAAAAATCCTCTGTATTCTACCTATTCATCCCTCCCCTACCCTAGCCCCTGGCAATCACTGACCTTTATACTGTCTCCACAGTTTTGCCTTTTCCAGAATGTCATACATTTGGAATCAAAGTATGTAGCTTTTCCAGTTTGGTTTTGTTCACTTAGTAATATGCATTTAAGGTTTCTTCATGTCTTCCCATGACTTGCTAGCTATTTTTTTTAGCACTGAGTAATATTCCATTGTTTGGATGTACCACAATTTATTCATTTCCCTACTGAAGGACATCTTGATTACTTCCATATTTGGGGAATTGTTAATAAAGCTGCTATAAACATCCATGAGCAGGTTTTTGTATGGACATAAGTATTTAACTCCTTTGAGTAAATACCAAGGAGCATGATTGCTAGATTATGGTAAGAATATTTTTAGTTTTGTAAGAAATATCAAACTGTCTTCCAAAGTGACAATCCCATTTTACATTCCTACCAGTAGTGAATGAGAATTCCTGTTGCCCCACATCCCTACCAGTATTTGGTATTGTCAGTATTTTAGATTTTGCCAACTCTAAAGGGTGTCCAATGGTTTCTTATTTTTGTTTTAATTTGCATTTCCCTGATGACATACGATGAAGAACACCTCATCATATGCTTATTTTCTATCTGTATATCTTCTTTGCAAGGTGTCAAAGTATTTGGCCCATTTTTTAATTATTTTTTTATTGTTGAGTTATAGGGATTTCTTTGTGTATTTTGGATAACAGTACTCTTTCTGATGTGCATTTTGCAAATATTTTCTCCCAATCTGTGACCTATCTTCTCATTCTCTTGACATTGTTCACAGAGAAGAAGTTTTTAATTTCAATGAAGTCTGGTTTATCAGTTATTTCTCTCATTAATCCTGTCTTTGATGTTGTATCTAAAAAGTCATAGCAATATCTAAGGTCTTCTAGATTTTCTCCTATGTTAACTTCCAGGATTTATATATTTTGCGCTTTACATTTTGTTCTGTGATCTATTTTGAGTTAATTTTTGTGAAGGGTGTAAGTTCTGTGTTCAGATTCTTTTTTTTTTTTTTTGCACGTGGATGTCCAGTTGTTTCGGTGCCATTTGTTGAAAAGGCTATCTTTGCTCCATTCTATTACCTTTGCTCCTTTGCAAACATCAGCTACTATATATATGTAGGTCTATTTCTGGGCTCTTTATTCTATTCCATTGATTGATTTGTCTGTTCTTTCACCAATGTCTTGATTGCTGTAGCTTTATAATAAGTCTTGAAGTCAGGTAGTGTCAGTTTTGGTTCTCTAACTTTGTTTTTCTCCTTCAGTATTGTTTCTGTTATTCTGGGTCTTTTGCCTTTCCATGTCAACTTTAGAATCAGTTTGTCAATATCTACAAAGTAACTTTCTGGAATTTTGATTGGCATTGCACTGAATCTATTTATCAAGTTGGAAAGTACTGACATTTTGGCAATATTGAGTCTTCCTATCCTTGAACATGGAATATCACTACATTTATTTACTTCTTCTTTGAGTGTGTTCATCAGAGATTTGTCATTTTTATCATAAAGATCTTGTACACATTTTGTTAGATTTATACTGAAACATTTCATTTTTTGGTGTCAATGTAAATGGTATTGTATTTTTACAACTGTTGATATGAACAATCAAATTCCAACTGTTCATAGCTGGTTTTTAGAAAAGCAATTTTTTGCATATTAACCTTGTATCCTGCAAATTTGATGTAAATTCCCATTAGTTCCAGGAGTATTATGGTCAACTTTTTGGATTTTCCACACAGATAATCATGTCATCTGTGAGTAAAGACAGTTTTATTTCTTCCTCCCTAATCTGTATATCTTTTATTTCTTTTTCTTGTCTTATTGTATTAGCTATAACTTCCAGTATGATGTGGAAAAGCAGTGGTGAGAGGGGACATTCTTGCCTTGTACCTCATCTTCGTGGGAAAACTGAGTTTTTCAGCATTATGATACTATCTGTGTCTTTAACTCATCAGAGGCTATCTATAAATAATATTATACAACTTCATATATAGTACATTACACTTCCATTTCCCCCTTTCTGTCTCATGTGCTACTTTTGTCATACATTTTAATTCTACACATATTATATGCCCCCAAATGCACTATTACTATATTTGCTTTAAGCAGCCAACTATGTTTGAAGAAGATTAATAAATGAGATAAATGCCTTTTATACTTACTTACATGTTTTCCATTTTGGGAACTTTTGTGTATATCTAAATTTCCATCTGGTATCATTTGTCTCCTGCTTGAAGAACTTACTTTAACATCCTTGTAGTAAATTCTACTGACAATGAAGTTTTTCAGCTTTCCTTTGTTTGAAAAACCCTTTATTTCATCTTAAGACATTATCAAGTGTCCCCTTAGGGAAGAATTATCCCCTTTTGAGAAACTCCTTGCTAGAACTAAGGTAGAACTAAGAAAATAGTTCAAAAAACATGTCAGAAAAATCAACAAAAGAAACAAAGTAGAGCACTAGAAAATTATCTACCTAATACAAAAGAAGGTAGAAAAGGATGAAAAGAGGAACAAAAAAGACATGTGATATAGCAACAAATGACAAAATGGCAGATTTAAGTCTAACCATATTGATAATTATATTAAGAGTAAATTGATTAAACAGTGCAAGCCAAAGTCTGATATGGCCAGACTGGATTTTAAAAATTAGGTCTAGGGCTTCCCTGGTGGTGCAGTGGTTGAGAGTCCACCTGCTGATGCAGGGGACACGGGTTCGTGCCCCGGCCCAGGAAGATCCCACATGCCATGGAGTGGCTGGGCCCGTGAGCCATGGCCGCTGAGCCTGCGCGTCTGGAGCCTGTGCTCCACAACGGGAGAGGCCACAGCAGTGAGAGTCCCACGTACCACAAAAAAAAATTAAAAAAATTAAAATTAGGTCTAGCTATATGCTGTCTAAAAGAGAAACATGTTAGATTAAAAGACACAAACAGATTGAAAATTAAAAGGTGAGTTAAGGTATACCTACAAACAGTAACGATATGAGGACTAGAAGTACTGATACATGCTATTGCATAGATGAAACTCAAAACATATGCTAATGGAAATTACCCAATCAGAATAGCAAAAAAAAAAAAAAAAGAAGAAGAGAATAGTTGAAGGGACCTCCAGGACAATATCAAGTACGCTAAACGTCTGCATTATAGGGGTCCCAGAAGGAGAAGAGAGAAAGTGGTAGAAAATATATTTGATCAACATATGGATGAAAACTTTTTGAACCTGAAGAAGGAAACAGATATCCAGGTACAGGAAACACACGGAATCCCAAATAAGATGAACCCGAAGAACCTATGCCAAATAATATCATGATTAAAATGGCAAAAGTTACAGATAAAGAGAATTTTAAAGGCAGCAGGAGAGAAAAAAGTCACATATAAAGGAACCCCCTTAATGCTATCAGTTGATTTTTCAGGAGAAACTTTGCAGGCCAGAAGCAAGTGGCATGATTGATTGATTGATTGATGGCTGCGTTGGGTCTTCATTGCTGCACACAGGCTTTCTCTAGTTGAGGCAAGTGGGGGCTACTCTTCATTGTGGTGCACGGGCTTCTCATTGCGGTGGCTTCTCTTGTTGTGGAGCAAGACCCTAGGTGTGCGGGCCTCAGTAGTTGTGGCACACAGTCTCAGTAGTTGTGGCACACAGGCTTAGTTGCTCCACGGCATGTGGGATCTTCCCAGACCAGGGCTCAAACCTGCGTCCCCTGCATTGGCAGGCAGATTCTTAACCACTGCGCCACCAGGGAAGTCCTGGCATGGTATATTTAAAGTGCTGAAAGGAAAACACCTACAACCTAGGATACTCTACCCACAAGGTTAACATTCAAAATTGAAGGAGAGAGAAAGAGCTTCTTAGACATGAAAAAACTAAAAGAGTTCATCAATATGAAACTGACCTTACAAGAAGTGTTAAATAGTCTTAAGTGAAAAAGAAAAGCCTACAATAAGAAATAAGAAATTATAGGCAGAGGAAAATCCCACTGGTAAGGGCAAATATATAGTAAGGCTGTGGATCAACCACTTAAATAAGCTAGTATGGAGGTTCAAATACAAAAAATATAAAATGGACTATAGCTAAAATAAACATGTAGATATAGACATGAAGATTTAAAATAGGACATAAAAAACACAAAACATGGTGAGGGGAGTAAAAAATCTAGAGCTTTTTGAATGTATTTGAACTTAAATGACTGTCAGCTTAAATCAAGTAGATATAATTATAGGTCAACATGTATGAACTCCATGGTAACCACAAATCAAAAACCTACAACAGATATACAAAAACTAGAGAGAAAAAAACACAAACACAACACTAACAAAAATAATCATTCTCAAGTGTATGGAACATTCTCCAGGATAGATCATATCTTGGGCCACAAATCAAGCCTTGGAAAATTTAAGAAAATTGAAATAATACCAAGCATATTTTCCAACCACAACACTATGATAATAGAAATCAATTACAAGAAAAAAAACTGTAAAAAACACAAATTCATAGAGGGTAAACAATATGCTACTAAACAACCAGTGGATCACTGAAGAAATCAAAGAGGAAATCAAAAAATATCTAGAGGCAAATGAAGATGAAAACAGACCAATCCAAAATCTAAGGGATCCATCAAAAGCAGTTCTAAGAGGGAAGTTTATAGCAACACAATCTTACCTCAGGAAACAAGAAAAATCACAAATAAACAACCTAACCTTACACCTAACGCAACTAGAGAAAGAGAAACAAAAAAACCCAAAGTAAGTAGAAGGAAAGAAATCATAAAGATCAGAGCAGAGATAAATGAAATAGAGATGAAGAAAACAATAGCAAAGATCAATGAAACTAAAAGCTGGTTCTCTGAAAAGATAAACAAAATTGATAAACCTTGAGCCAGAAACATCAAGAAAAAAAGGGAGAGGATTCAAATCAATAAAATTATAAAGGAAGAAGAAGAAATTACAATGGACACCACAGAAGTAAAAGGATCATAACAGACTACTAAATGCAACTATATGCCAATAAAATGGACAACCTGGAAGAAATGGACAAATTCTTCAAAAGGTACAACCTTCCAAAACTGAACAAGGAAGAAACAGAAAATATGAACAGACAAATCACAAGTACTGAAATTGAGACAGTGATTAAAAAACTTCCAACAAACAAAAGTCCAGGACCAGATGGCTTCACAGGTGAATTCTGTCAAACATTTAGAGAAGAGTTAAGACCTACCCTTCTGAAACTCTTCCAAAACACTGCAGAGGAAGGAACACTTCTGAACTCGTTTTATGATGCCAGCGTCACCCTGATGCCAAAACCAGACAAAGATACCACAAAAGAAGATTACTGACCAATATTACTGATGAACATAGACGCACAATTCTTCCACAAAATACTAGCAAACAGAATCTAACAATACATTAAAAGGATCATACATCATGATCAAGTGGGATTTATCCCAGGGATGCAAGGATTCTTCAATATCCACAAATAAATCAGTGTGATACACCACATTAACAAACTGAGGAATAAAAACCATATGATCATCTCAACAGATGCAGAAAAAGCTTTTGACAAAAATCAACACCCATTTATGATAAAAACTCTCCAGAAAGTGAGCATAGAGGGAATCTACCTCAACATAATAAAAGCCATATATGACAAATCCACAGCTATCATCATTCTCAACAGTGAAAAGCTGAAAGCATTCCCTCTAAGATCAGGAACAAGGCAAGGATATCCATTGTTGCCACTCTTATTCAACATATTTTTGGAAGCCCTAGCCACAGAAATCAGAGAAGAAAAAGAAATAAAAGGAATCCAAAGTGGAAAAGAAGTAAAACTGTCACTGTTTGCAAATGACATGATACTATACATAGAAAATCCTAAAGATGCTACCGGATAACTACTAGAGCTCATCAATGAATTCAGCAAAGTTGCAGGATACAAAATTAATACACAGAAATCTCTTGCATTCCTATACACTAACAACAAAAGATTAGAAAGAGAAATTAAAGAAACAATCTTATTTACCATCACGTCAAAAAGAATAAAATACCTAGGAATAAACCACCCAAGGAGACAAAAGACCTGTACTCTGAAAACGATAAGACGCTGTCGAAAGAAAGCAAAGATGACACAAACGGATAAAGATATACCATGTTTTTGGATTAGAAGAATCAATATTGTCAAAATGACTATACTACCCAAGGCAATCTACGGATTCACTGTAATTCCTTCCAAATTACCAAAGACATTTTTCACATAACTAGAACAAAAAATTTTTTAACTTATATGGAAACACAAATACCACAAATAGCCAAAGCAATCTTGAGAAAGAAAAACGGAGCTGGAGGAATCAGACTCCCTGACTTCAGACTATACGACAAAGCTACAGTAATTAAAACAGTATTGTACTGGCACAAAAACAGACGTACAGACCAATGGAACAGGATAGAAAGCCCAGAAATAAACCCACAAACCTATGGTCAATTAATCTATGACAAAGGAGGCAAGAAAAAACAATGGAGAAGAGACAATCTCTTCAATAAGTGGTGATGGGAAAACTGGACAGCTACATGTAAAAGAATGAAATTGGATCATTCTCTAACACCATAAACAAAAATAAACTCAAAATAGATCAAAGACCTAAATGTAAGGCCAGACACTATAAACCTCTTAGAGGAAAACATAGGCAGAACACTCTTTGACATAAATTGCTGTGATATAAATCGCTGCAATGTCTTTTTTGACTCACCTCCTAGTGTAATGAAAATAAAAACAAAAATAAACAAATGGGACCTAATTAAACTTAAAAGTTTCTGCACAGCAAAGGAAACCATTGGCAAAACAGAAAGACAACACATGGTATGGGAGAAAATATTCGCAAACAAAGAGACTGACAAGAGGTTAATCTCCAAAATATAAAAACAGCACATGCACCTCTATGTCAAAAACACAGAGAACCCAATCAAAAAATGGGCAGAAGATATAAATAGACATTTCTCCAAAGAAGACATAAAGATGGCCAAAAAGCACATGGAAAGATGCTCAACACCACTACTTATCAGAGAAGTGCAAATCGAAACTACAATGAGGTATCACCTCACGTTGGTCAGAACGGCCATCAGCAAAATGTCTACAAACAACACATGCTGGAGAGGGTGTGGAGAAAAGGGAATCCTCCTACAGTGTTGGTGAGAATGTAAATTGGTACAACCACTATGGAGAACAGTATGGAACTTCCTTAAAAAAACCAAAAATAGAACTACCATATGATTCAGCAATCCCACTCCTGCACATATCTAGAGAAAACCATAATCTGAAAAGACACACATACCCCAGTGTTCATTGCAGCACTATTTACAATGACCAAGACATGGAAGTAACCTAAATATCCATCGACAGAGGAATGGATAAAGAAGATGTGATACATATATACAATAGAATATTACTCAACCATAAAAAAGAATGAAGTAATGCCATTTGCAGCAACATGGATGGACCTAAAGATTATCATACTAAGTGAAGTAAATCAGACAAAGACAAATATCATATGATATCACTCATATGTGAACTCTACATTAAAAATGACACAAATGGGGCTTCCCTGGTGGCACAGTGGTTGAGAGTCCACCTGCCGATGCAGGGGACGGGGGTTCGTGCCCCGGTCTGGGAAGATCCCACATGCCGCAGAGCGGCTGGGCCCGTGAGCCATGGTCACTGAGCCTGCGCATCCAGAGCCTGTGCTCCTCAACGGGAGAGGCCACAGCAGTGAGAGGCCCGCATACCACAAAAAAAAAAAAAAAAGATACAAATGAACTTATTTACAAAAGAGGAACAGATTTACAGATATGAAAAACAAACTTATGGTTACCAAAGGGTAAGTGTATGGGGGGAGGGATAAATTAGGAGCCTGGGATGAACACACGAACACTAACATATGTAAGAAGATAAACAACAAGGACCTACTGTATAGCACAGGGAACTCCACTCAATATTCTGTGATAACCTATATGAGAAAAGAAACTAAAAAGCAATGAATATATGTATATGTATAACTGAATCACTTTGCTGTACACCTGAAACTAACAAAACATTGTAAATCAACTATACTCCAATAAAATTAAAATAAAAAAAGAAAACCATCAAGCCACAAAGAGACTAAAAGTTGAAGAGAAGAACTACAAAAACCACCAGAAAAAAAGTAACAAATTGGCAATAACTATATACCTATCAATAATCACTTTAAATGTCAAAGGTCTAATGCTTCAATCATAAAAAAAAAACAAAACGAGACCCATCTACATGCTGCCTACAGAGACTCAGTTCAGAGCTAAACACACACATGGACTGGGAGTGAGGGGATAGAAAAAGATATTCATTGTAAATGGAAATGAAAAGAAAGCTGGGGTAGCAATACTCACATCAGAAAAAAATTAGACTTAAAGTCTATAATAAGATACAAATAAGGGAATTATATAATGATATAGGGATCAATACAGGAAGATTCTGTAACGTTTGTAAACATATATGTACCTAATATAGGAGCACCTAAAATATAAAGCAAATATTAACAGACGGGGATAAATTGACAACAATACATTAACAGTAGGGGACTTTAAAACCCCACTTACATCAATGGACATATCACCCAGACAGAAAATCAATATGGAAACAATGATCTTAAATGACACATTAGTCCAGTTGGACTTAATAGGTATCTACAGGACATTCCATCCAAAACACCAGAATACACATTCTTTCCAAGTGCACATGGAACACCCTGAAGCATAGATCACATGATAGGCAAAAAAACAAGTCTCAACAAGTTAAGAGAGTAGAAAGTATGCAAGCATCTTTTCCAACCAAAAGGGTATGAAACTAGAAATCAATTACAGGAAGAAAAATGTAAAAAACACAAGTGGAGATTAAAAAAAAAAAAATGGGTCAAAGAAAAAACCAAAGAGGAAATCAGAAAATATCTTGAGACAAATGAAATTAAAACACAACTTACAGGAGAGTAAATCCAAGTGGTTAACAAACACAGGAAAAATCAGTAACACTCACTGGTAGTAAGGAAAATGTAGAATAAGCTAAACAAAGACACCACTTTGTACCCACCAGAAGGCAGAAAGTGTTTTTTTTAATGTTTTTTCATTTTTTTTAATTGAAGTATAGTTGATTTAAAACATTGTGTTAATTACTACTGTACAGCAAAGTGACTCAGTTATATATATATATATATATATATATATATATATAAACGTTCTATTTCATACGTTTTAAATGATCTGTAACAACTATATCTGGAGAGTATGTAGGGGAAAACTACACCTATTCACTACTTAGGATGTGTGAACATTCCAGAAGGCAATCTAGCAACATATATTCAAATTAAAATACATATCCACATTGATTTTAGAATCTCATTCCTGAGAATCACCCCCATATAAATAAAAGCATCCAAAGTTTAAGGATTTACATACAAATATGTTTATTGAACTATTACTCATTATGACAAAAATCTGGAAGCAAAGGTAATGCCCAACTAAAAGATAGTTGTATCGATTATCCTTACCATGGAATATTAGGCTATGATTTGAAAAAGTAAATTACAATTAAACCATTTGACCTAGATTAATATGCCCCTGGTATTGCTGAATGAGAAAAACAAGATAAAACCTACATATTTAAAGGGAGTTTAAAAAACAGAGCAGCCATGTATATGTAAAAATGAATGTGTATGTAAAAATGAATATATATGTATATATGAGCACTCATATATGATTATATGAGCATGGAGAAAATTATGAAAGAAAATACTTTTAGTTAACATGGGTTTATGGAAAAGGAGGTGATGTAGTTGGAGGGAGAATAGAAATCAGGGAAAAGGGAGGTAAGTAAAAAAGAAAAAAATGAGACTGGACCACCATGAAGCACTATACATGAAATGATCTCATAAAATTATGTATGTGTCTTTATGTATATAAAGATATGAAAAATAATTTTAAAATGTCAAGTCCACACTCCTTGGCTGAACATACTTAAAATAATTTTTCACAAATTATCTCCATATTTTTGAAATAGAAATTAGTGGGTTATTATTGTTATTTTAAATTCAAATCTCCTAATTATCTTTTCTGATTCTCCATTTCAGCCCAAGTCATGTTAATTTTGAGTGCTGGAAACTAATAGAGTAATAGGAAGGGATGAGCATGAGAAGAATCATGTGTTTTTTCCATCAGGAAAGGAAGAGCTTGGGTGAGGAGAGCACTGTGGAGGTAGTTCTGAGTGGTTTGGAGGTTTGGTATGCTGTCCTCAAATCCTCCCAGGTATGTGCTCAACTCTTGATCGGTTCTATATGCAGCCCAATATGATAGTTCATTCTCACAGGGTTGTAATTCAGCAAGCCAGAGAATCAACCTCTGACTCTGGCTTTAGGTCATCTCTACGCCGCAAGCAGTAAGGTCAAAATTTCCAGATTTGAACTTGTCTTGCTTGAAATTATCCTTCGTTCTTAATATTTTTATCCCCACCCTATCGAATGACAGCAGCAACTTCTTAATCACTATAGTTTCATTCTCGGTGGGTGCATGATTTTAGGTAATCACAGGTGGTAAGTATACACCTGCCATTGAATAGCGTGGTGTATATGTTCCCATCAGAGAATACAAATAGAAGATTTGCTATCTTTTGTACCTCCTTGTATATTAATTAATCAAAAATAATCCCACTGGGGGTCAAGTGAAGGACATAATTCAATTTTTAGTGCCAATTTGAGTACCAGTTTGACTTTTGTTTCCAACCAATATAATTTGAATTTGGTTCTCACTAATAAAGAAAAGGATGTTCTGCAAAGTACCAGACACAAGAAAGGGTTTGTGAAAATGGACTCTGGATTCAGACCTACTGGTTTGAAATTCCAGTTCCCTTCACCTGTAGTCAACTTTTCTGGTTCTCAGTTATTTATTTGTAAAACAGGAGTAATAGTACTTAGTTCATACAAGGTTGTTGAGATAAAGAGGATTATATGTGTAAAACACTTAAGATAAGGGTCTTTATTAAAAGTTTGCTATTGTTATTTTGCTTATTGAAAAACTTCCTGGGAGGAAGCCCACTGGGCATGGAATCACTGGAGATCTCAGTAGCAGGAGAGCCTGGGCAGTCTCTTCTTAGGAGGCAGGTATAGAATGATTGGCGTTTCGTGGGTCACATGATCTCCTTGTGGTGAGTGTGGGGACATGAGGTACCATGGGGAATCCCACTGGTCTACACAGAAGGGGAAGTGTTAATTTCCCTAAGCAAGAGTGGTATGCAGTTAAAGTAGGCAGGATAAAATCATGCTGGGCAGGCAAAAGTAACAGGTGTTCTCTACAACACAAATATATAAACAATATGTTGTAAAATTACCTGACCTACTTCTCATCCACTGAAGAGGGCTAACCACTAATCATCCTATGAATAGAGCCTGCTGCCTTCTTAAGCATGTATGAAGATTCTGACACATACATATCTTTTAACATCTGGCATGATGGTCAATCAAGAAATAATCCCTTGTTTCTAAGAACACTACTTGCAAGCTGTGATCAGACCAGTATTATATCAGTGAATGGAAGTCATCCTTCAATACAATCCTCATGTATTGAAGGATTTAAGAACACTTCTAATAAAGATGTTTCTAAGAATGCTAAAAAACCTTAATTTCCAGTTATGTATTTTGTTACAGAGTAGTTTAGCTTCTCCATGGTCCTGTTCCTCTGGTCCTCTATGTGAAACAGTTAACACATCTTCTTAACATTCTTCCCATAGCTGCCTTCACCTCCTTGTTCTGAAGGCTATAGATGAGGGGATTCAGCATGGGAGTGATCACACTGTATTGTAAAGGGAAGATCATCTTCAGGGGGAACCAGAGGTTGGCAAGGAGATAACTGAGGAAACCTGAGCCATAGAACAGGATCACTGCAGTGAGGTGGGAAGAGCAGGTAGAGAAGGCCTTGCTTCTGCCTGAGGTGGAGCTGATGCTCAGGATGGTGGAGACAATGCAGATATAAGAGAAGAAGATTAAAATGAAGGTTCCAAAGAAACGGAAAACAGAAGAGCAGAGCAAGAGTGTGAAATTGGTGGAGGTATCAGAGCAAGAAAGATGGAAGAGAGAAGACAGCTCACAGCTGAAGTGGGGAAGAGTTTGGTCCTCACAGTAGTCTAAATTGACAGCCAGAAGGATGTTGATGAGAGCATCAACAAAGGCCAGGCCCCAGGAGCCCCACACCAGCCCAATACAGAGCTGGTTGTCCATCACCTGGCCACAGAGCAGAGGGGAGCTGATGGCTACACAGCGATCATAGGCCATCACAGCCAGCAGACATGCCTCAGTGCCCCTGGTGGCAAACACAAAGAAGGTCTGAGCCAGGCAGCTCTCTACAAAGATGGTTTTACTTTCAGAAAGTAGATTCTCCAGCATCTTGGGGACTGTGACAGATGAATGGCCGAGGTCCAGAAAGGAGAGCTGTCCCAAAAAGAAGGACATGGGCGTGTGGAGGTGGGGATCAACTCTGATAACCAGCAACATTACCAGGTTCCCCAACAGGGTCAGGAGTAAATCATCAGAAACAACATGAAGAGCAGAATCTGGTTGAGGGTCAACAGAAAACCCAAGGAGGATAAACTCACTCAACACGCTCTGGTTTCCCATAGTGATAAAAAGATTTACCCTAGGAATCCAAGAGAGAAAGACATTAAAACTCCTTCTGCACCTCCCAATTACCCCACTGACTTAGCCCTCTTGTTCATATACATCATTTCACAACATACTGAAAACCATGTTCACATATTCTTAAGCTAACTTCCTAATCATCATGATAACTTTGATATTGCTGGATGGCATTCTACCACCCCTCTATCAACTCCCTATGTAAATCTGTAGACCCTCGTCTTATGTCTCTAGAGGTTTCTTTCTTTCATTTTTAAGATGGGTACTAATACAGAGAACATTTTGTATAGTCAGTGGAAATAGAGAATTTATTGATGCAGCAGAGTAAGAGGTAAACAGCAGAAGTGTAGTCCTTGAGAAAGGGAAAAGGAATGAGATCCAGAGAGCACAGGTGGAGTTTTGTCCATAGATAGGAGGAGAGGCTCTTTATCTTTTGTAAATAGGAGGGAAGTTACAGAGAGTGGGTACTGAGGCAGCTAGCTTGGAGGATTTTATGGCTGAAATAGACAGACTTTCTGATTGCTGCAAAGTTTTTGAAGAACCGTGAGATGAGACCATGAACAGAGTTTGCCTATCTATCTATCTACCTACCTATCTATCTATCTGTCTATCTATGTATCTGTGTGTGTACGTATGTTGTGTGGTTTTAGTGAAGTGGCGGTAAGGGATTTTGATGAACCAAGAATACAAAACTCAGGTATACCAAGCAGAAAACTATTTACTAAGGAAATACAGTAGGATTAACTGGTGATATATTTGCCTATTTGAGATTCTGGAACCAATCTGGACAAGTGTGTGGTAGTCACAGTAGTATTTAGATGCTTAGGCACATGTGTGGAGCAGACAGATATTTGGCTTTAAATGGGGTTTGTTTTTTTCCAGGCACATGCAGTGATAAAGAAAAAAAAAAGGGGTAGGGAAGAAAAGCATGCTTACAAAGTGAATGAATCACAGAAACAAGGCTGTGCAAGGAATTAAATGGGGGGCCAAGCAGAGGAGTATGGCTAGGGCAAAAGTCATACAGTCATTGGTTTGGGTTTGAAGAATTGCTTATGTAGGAACACTAGGTTAAGCAAATTTTAAGATTTGGAGATAGTCGTTAGATAGAGGGATGCTTGAAATTCAGACTTCGTAGGTATAAGGCCTCCTGATGACAAAGTGATGGGCATGATTGTGGGAGTAGGTGGCTAAGATGAGGTAGAAGATTCAGTCTCTGGCCCCATAGAGGACAAAGTCTAGGTTGTTGAGTTAGTGTGGTGAGGACTTTTTTCCTGTTTTGTTTTTGTTTTTTAATTTTACTCCATTTTCTTTAATGATTAATTATTTGAATTGCAGATTTAAGACTGTGGTTGATGAGGAGAGAGTCTAAGGCATGAAGAGTGGGAAATGTGTTCCTAATGTCCTACCATATCCCTATCTGGGCTGCTCTCAGCTGCTCCAAGATAAAACACAGGCTTTATGCCTGAGGTTCAGTAAGTGCAGTGGCATGTTGCCAACATCTTGCAATTTAGAAACAGACATGTGTTGTATAACCCAATTGTGTCATTTACTATCTGTTTAACTTTTGTGATATTGTTTGTTCTTTTAAATCATAATTTTTCCACATGTAAATTGAGTAAACTTGGGGAAAGTAATATATATCTTACATTTGGAAGGACTGAATTAGCTTACACATAAAGAGCTGGAAACAAGATTTCTGACATATTATAATTATTAATGCATACCAGAAAGAGGAAGAAGAAGAAGGGTATTTCAGAGGAGTAGATCAAAGCATGTTAGGGAAGAGATAATATGAAGCCGTATTGCAGAAGAGCTGTCCCTAGACCTGGAAGCAGTGTTTAGCTGGAGAACAGTGAGGAGATGAGAGTCTTCAAAGGGAAGCTAAGTCTCTTAGGAAGCAAGAAGAGAGGAAGCGAGTATAGGGAAGAAAGAAGTACCTCAAGGAGTAGGTTAGGAGGGGACAAAGCATCAGAGGATTCAGTAGAACATTTTCATACTCTTGGCTTCTCTTGGTGGAAACAGTATCCTGGAGCTTTGAGTCAATGGGTGAAGAGACCAGAGATCAAGTGATATTCATTAGAAGAAGATGTAGCATAACTTCCCAACTCTGGGAATAGACATAGTTTTCTTTCTAGGCAGCTGAGAGGGGAGAAGAAAAGAAATATATTAGCTCAGGCTCCAAAAAGCATGTCATTTGTAGAGAAGGTGTTCAGAATCTTATTTGAACTCTTACCCCATCGTGGCTTTGAAGAAAAGACAGGAGAAATATCTTGAAATTTTCAAGTTCTTGACAGGTTGTACTAATTTCTTTTACAGTGTCTCAAGCTTATGTGAGTCAGTGAGTACAAGATCATGAGTTCACACATTTTCCTCAGTGACTCTAAATATGTTGCTGATGGTGTTATCTGAACAAAGGATTCTGATGTCTAGACAATTAAAAGAGCAGTTGGTTTAGGCTGAACTAAGGAACCCAGAGGACTGGTTCAATAATCTATATCCCTAGAAGTTACAGCTTGAAGCTAAAATCTAGACTCATTTGCTAAGAAGCTTGAACTTTTAAAAAGACATAAGGGATTTTCTCATTTGTGAGCTTTGCAACTTGTGAACTGAAACAATCAACTTGAACTCCTAGATAAGCCTTCCTGCTAGTCTGCTGGGAACCGAAAAGAGGAAGGGTAGGAGAAGGGAATCTGGAACCTGCGAAGAAAGCCAGAATTTTCCCTTAGGGACATACAGGCCATGTGGACCCTCAGAGGATTCACTTGGGATCTGAAACTAGACTCACAGCTAACCTCCAGGTTAGCTTCTCATGTGTATGAGAAATTCAACTGGATTTAAAGTTAATCAGTATTAATATTAATCAAGTGAGGTAACTTTTAAAAATTAGTATTGTATTATGCAAGGAATAGATGATGATGGTAAAGTGTACAAGCTGAACATAAGCTTCAATAGCTTTCCTGTGATTTCCCCTATTCTTATTTCTCATAGATCAGGGAGCCAGTAGGGGAGAAGTATCCAGTTGTTAAAGATATCTGGTCTAACTACACCCAGAAAATATCCATAGGAATCAGAATGGTGCTGGCTCTATGAAGTACAGGAACAGCAATGACATTTTTTGATGCCAAGGAATTACTGTTATCTCAAGGGCTAATATTAAGTAGATGTCAAGAGGTTTTCATAATTTACTGTATGCAGTTACCTGGGTAAATGGCCCCATGTCACTTTAGTAAGGCTGGAAGAAAGGTTCTTGTGTACATCTGTGTAAAAGTATTCATTGGGACACCATTTATAATAGCAAAAAATTGGAAACACCACAGATACCCATAAGTAGAGACTGGACACTCACACGATGGAGTACTTTTAAGCTGTAGAAAGGAATAGGAAAGATCTCTATGTATTGCTATGGAGCGATATCCAGGATATATTGTTAAGTAAAGAAAGCAAAATGCAGGGTGGTCTAAATAGTATGCTAACTTCTGAGTAGCGAAAGCACACACCCATGTGCATATAATACACACAGTTTAATTTTCAAAAAAGAAACACTGGAAGTATAAAATAAAAACAAAAATGATTACATGTAGGAGGATGGAGAAAACAAACAGGGTGGGGGAAACAAGGATGAAAGTGACACCGCTTTGAATGTACTTTGTTTTATAGTATTGACTTCTGAGTAAAACTTCTGAATTTTATAAAATAAAAAAGATTAAATTTAAAAACCCTAAAATTAAAAACTAAACAAATGAGCTTAGCTGTATATCAAAGTAGTGACATAACCACAATGGAAAAGAATTATTTCAGCTGACCTTAGATTGTAGAATTTTGACTGGGCTGACTCAGTGACAGATTATTTCATTCAGTAGTATTATTAGTAGTAATAATATTGGTATTGTTTTTGAAACTATTAGATGTACATTTGAAAGATAAAACAAATATTATGCTAATATTGTTAGGAATACATATTTCAGCACAAGAACAACGTGAGACAATATAAAATCAAATAGAGTCTTTGTAATCTTAAATTTGAGTTTGAAATATTTATGAACTTGTTACATTGTTTTCTGCTTTAAAAGGCTCTGTCCATTGAAAAAGCCTAGAAGTTATGATACAGTAGTAGTGATCACCTATGGTACCCTGAGTTTGGTTTCCAAATACTATTAAAGGAACTAGGATTCTTTAGAAAAATGGCTGATTACAGGTTTAGGACAGGAAGTGCACATAATAAATCTGGGATTTTTTTTTTTTTTGTGCCAGAAAGTAAGAAAGGCATCAAAGCCTATTATCGTCATCAGAAGGTCACAGCAACCAGCCCACAGGCCAAAAATGGAGTATTCTAATGAAAATTAACGACTGAAATTGATTAAAACACATGAATATGTAAAAAGACATGATTTAATGACAATGTAAAAATCAATCATTCAATTAATCAATTGATAAAAGAACAGAAAGAGAAAATTCATTGGACATCAATGGAGGCTGCACTGAAAGTTACAATTAAAAAAAATGAAATAAGTGTCACTTAGGACAACCTAAGTGTCCATCATCAGATGAATGGATAAAGAAGATGTGGCACATATATACAATGGAATATTACTCAGCCATAAAAAGAAACGAAATTGAGATATTTGTAGTGAGGTGGATGGACCTAGAGTCTGTCATACAGAGTGAAGTAAGTCAGAAAGAGAAAAATAAATACCGTATGCTAACACATATATATGGAATCTAAGAAAAAAAAAAGGTCATGAAGAACCTAGGGGTAAGACGGGAATAAAGACATGGACCTACTAGAGAATGGACTTGAGGATATGGGGAGGGGGAAGGGTAAGCTGTGACAAAGTGAGAGAGTGGCATGGACATATATACACTACCAAACGTAAAATAGATAGCTAGTGGGAAGCAGCCGCATAGCACAGGGAGATCAGCTTGGTGCTTTGTGAACACCTAGAGGGGTGGGACAGGGAGGGTGGGAGGGAGGGAGACGCAAGGGGGAAGAGATATGGGAACATATGTATATGTATAACTGATTCACTTTGTTATAAAGCAGAAACTAACACACCATTGTAAAGCAATTATACTCCAATAAAGATGTTAAAAAAAATGAAATAAAGTAGCTGTCATGACTTCTGGTATGAATCATATTTCAGAGTAATCAAAGAAACCCTAATGGATATGAAAACTTACTTTTATTCAGATGAATTCCAGCCAATAAATGCAGAAGAAATAATAAAATTAGAAAATTACCATTTTGAAACTTCTAATGAAATAACTGCTACAGGCAATGGTCATAAATGGTTTATAAATATATAAGTAAATATCTAATTGGGGAACTTTACAATTAAGAGATGTGATTATCATCACCTGAACCCACGGATCAATTCTGTCATCAAAATAAGTAGAATAACCAATAGCATATTTCTCTTGACATAATGCAACATGAAGTACACAACTCCACTTATGAAGATTCTTAAGAAAGGGCTCAAGTCTTAAGACAAAGTGTGGGACAGGACAAGGTAAATAACACAACAATAAATCAAATCGGCTAAATCCAGAATGTACATATTCCACAGGAAAACTGTACGGATTTCTGCAACAAACAGCAGCAGTCACAGTTTTCAAATCTGCTCAGAAACTGAAGACTCCTGCCTTGGCAGTGAAGTAAGCTTGTAGCATGCATTACAGCCCTGGTTCTCCTCTTTAGCAGGATCTCCTGAATCCATCACCCTCTCTAGTATCTGGCTCTGCTCTCAGGAATATTCCTTGTCCATTATCCTGCACAGCCACATCTGAGATGAGCACTGGAGAGAATGTCCTGCTTAGCAGCTGCAGAGCTTTCACTGCTTGCTTTTTATTGACACCTGCTGCTTCAACACCTAGAATTTTCTTTAGGGATTGATCTAACACTGGTTTTTGTAAGGCAAGCTTCTAGTCCCTGTGTAGGTAATCATAGCTCTAAATCTTGAATAGACTTGATTTTTAAGTCTGAGGACCCTATTATCTTAATTTTACTTAGCAAGCATGATCTGCATCACCTCCCCTCACTCTTATGAGTTGGGCTACCTTGAGCCTATCTGTTTCAACAGGCTTAAGTGAGAAAGTAACACTCAAACCTTGTTTTGCCAGTAGGTTTTTGTCTTTTTTTTCCCATTGGCGTATAGTTGCCTTATCATGTTGTGTTAGTTTCTGCTGTATAATGAAGTGAATCAGCTATAGCTCATGCAGCTCAATATCAAAAAAACAAACAACCCAATGAAAAAATGGGCAGAAGACCTAAATAGACGTTTTTTCAAAGAAGACATACAGATGGCCAAGAAGCACATGAAAAGCTGCTCAACATCACTAATCATTAGAGAAATGCAAATCAAAACTACGATGAGATATCACCTCACACTGGTCAGAATGGCCATTATCAAAAAATCTACAAACAATAAATGCTGGAGAGGGTGTGGAGAAAAGGGAACCCTCTTGCACTGTTGGTGGGAATGTAAATTGATACATGTTTTCGTCCTTTTGTGTGGAAGGAATTTAGCCTTATCTCCTGTTATGGCCATTGCACCAAAACCAATGCTTACCACTGTATCAGTTTCAGATAGAGAAGTAACCAATATTTCACTCCTGCAAGACACTAAATTACAGAACTCTCAGTTAATATAGATTAACTATAGGCAGAAATTAACTTGGTAAACTGTATTTCCTTCCATTTCTGTTTGCAGGCAGGAGTCCTAGCCAGAGTTTATTTCTCAGAGTACTTTGCCAAAATTGGCAGAAGGCGGTCAACACCCACCAATATCTTATATTTTTACTATCATTTCCTCTAATATTATGTCATTGGTCAGCACGTGGGCTCTGTCTTTCAAGCTGCCACAGATAAAACTTTGGTCACATAATTTACTCTAGCTTAACAAGTGTGTTGCACTTTCTAGTCAACAGTCTCTAAATCTTTGCTGCCTGTTGCTTGACTGCTTGTGCCAAACCTATGACACATATTATAGGTTTGGTTACATGGAGCACTCCACTTCCTGAAGTCAAATTCTATATGCCTTAGGATAAAATTTATTTACAAGTATCTGAGACCAAAATGATAATAGCTTAAACAATACAGAATTTTATTTTTGTTATGTAAAAGTCTGAAGGAAGCAATTCAGGGTGGGTATGATAGCTCTATTGCCCCAAATCTTCAGCATCTCAGCAATTTATATTTGTACATACATGAGTGACCTCCATTCCCAAAGTCATGTAGTGGACAACAGGGGTATGCTAGCTTCTGCATTATACATGCAGTCTAGCAACAACAAGGAGAAGGTATAAGAAAGAAGTGCAGAACGGCAAGAGACAGCACTCTTTCAAGAATGATTCCTTGAAACTTTCACTGTATACCTCATTGGTCTGATTTTAATCACACTGTCACATATACCTCTAAGAAAGACTGGCTAAAGAATTATTCTGTATATACATGTGCCTGGATAAAGAACTGTAATAATTCTGTGATGAGACAAAAAAGGATAACAGATGGTGACAACAAGCAATTTCTACCACAAACAGGGAATACTATTAATATAAAATGCAAAAAGATAACCAGAAAAGAAAACTATAGAATAATATCTATTATGAATAATGATACAAAAATTCTGAGTAAACTATTAGCAAATGGAACATAGCAATGTATCAAACTAAAATTCAATAAAACCAAACAATGGTTCATGTCAAAATGTAAGGATGGTTCAATATCAGGAAGCTTGCTACCAAAAACATGGCATTGACCAAGATGGCCTTAATGTTTCCTTCAGCTTGACTAATCTTTAGATGAGCTTTTTCCTGCCTCTAGGCCCCTGACCTCCTTTTTCTTAGAGTTTTTACTTTTGAAAACTTGTCATTATAAATCATTTCTCTGCCCTTTTGTGATGTGAATATTTTAAAAGGCCTCTTGCCAATTTTACAACCCAGGAATGTCTGGGAACCATCTCTTTGAAATGTAATCATCAAGAAAGATAAGCAGCTACCTCTCCATTTCTGTGGGAGGGCAGGAGCCTGACTACCAGGGCACCTTGGTCTAAGTCGTAAATCGACCTCCTGTCATGAAGACACAAGAAAGTTTACTTTTCTTTTGGGTAAAGCCAATTAGCAAACACAGATGGCCTACGATCTCCCAGTCACCCCAATTCTTAAAACCCTACTGCCTTTTGTTTCAGTGAAGTTGAGTTCAGACTCAGTTCTGGCCTCTCTTCCGCTATTGCAATAGCTTTCAATATACCTTTCTTTGCTTTTTTGCAATTTTTCTTTGACAACATCAATACATCAAAGGAGTAAAACTGTATGCCAATAGTAATAGGTGCTGAAAAGTAATTTGTAAAATTCAGCATCTATTGATAATAAACAGGAATAGAAAGAAACTAAAATAAAATAAAGATATCAACAATTACAGGAAATATTATTTTAAATATGAAACACTAAAACAATATCAGTTAAGTTCAAGAATAGGCCAGGGATTCCCATTGATACCATTATTAAATATTATTTTAGAAGTTTTCACAAAATAAAAACAGAAATGAAATTACTATATGAATATTGAAAAAGAAGACCATAAGGTATTTCTTTTTTTTTTTCTCCTGGTTGTATAGTTGCATGTCTAGGAAACTTAAGCAATTATAGTAAAAGAAAAACCAAAGAGTTAATAAGATTTTGGTACTCTGGCTTATTGCATCCATTGGGTTCAGCTGCAATCACAGAAAGAAATTTGATACAGGAATCAGCAGTTAAAAAAATCATCAAGAAGGGCTGGCTGGAGGAGGCAGCACCAGGATGATCTCCTAGTTAATAAAGTACCCAGCACCTAGAATCGCTCCTTTGCCGTAACAGAAAAAGCTGCTGCCACTGATGCAGACAGCCAAGGAATCAGGAAAGTTCTGCTGCTGCAGTCGAGTGTAGAGTCATACTACTTTCAACCTAGCCAAAAGTTGTCTCTACTATTGTAGAAGCTGCTAAATCAATGAGACTTCACAGTTATCGGCTGTAGAGCCATGCCACCTCTGCCATGATCTAGGTCAGCAAAATGAATGCCCCACATCTTGCTTCACTCCTCCCAGGATTCAGGTTCAAATTATCTCAATGGATGTGTCTGACTGAAACCTCAAAAAAAACTTCTTGACACCTGATCCAGTGGAGTTTGCAAATACAATTTTTATCTTCTAGTTTCTACACACTAGAATAGGATTGAAAGGGTGCAAACAAATGCATTCCACAGTATCTACCGCATTGGATACAGTAGTAAATATATAAAATGTGCCGGCTTATCACTGTACTAACGGTAAGAACAGTAAAAAACAAAAAAGGGAAAACATCTCCTTTACAATAGTGACAGAAACTTTAAAGATGTATGGGTACATTTAATAAGCATGGCATGATAATCTATGAAACTTTATTTAGGGATATAAACGATGTCTAACAAATTGAAAGAAATATTCTTGTTGTGAAAGTATTCTTACTGGCATGACTCAACATCATTAAAATGTCTACTATCCCCAAACTAGTTTTTAAATTTAAGGCCATTTAAATCGTAATCCCAAAATAGGACTCTTTTGAAACTGAATAAGAATAATGGAGCTCATATAAATATAAAATAATGGAGCTCATATAAAATAATGAGAAAGAATAATAGTGGTTGTGGGGCGATGTTGTTGAAGGAGACTAATCTTGCCAAATATCAACATAATGTTTTAACTAAAAGATGAATAGAACATTGATTAAAAAGTTAAAAACTATAAATTTATCTCAGATTTTAATGTGTGACTCAAGTGCTATTTTAGTTCAGTTAGAAAAGAATAGCTTATTTATTAAATGTTGCTGTCATCGTTGTTATCCATCATAACCTAATGTAGTTAGACATCTATCTCACACCAAGTGAGTACAAACATGAATTCCAAATGATTATAGATGTAAATGTAACAAATTTTTTAAACTAAGTCTAAGAAAGTATATCTAGGGAACTATTTTTAAATTCAAAGTGAAGTAGACCTTTATCTCAGAGGGTAAAGAGATTTATTGTTTGAAGAATATAAATTATGTATGAATATATAAAAACTAAGCTTCTGCATGGCAAAAGATACCATAAACCACAACAAGAACAAGTAGCAGAACAGAAAAAAACCACCTGCTGCATAGAATACAAATGTAAATATACATGAAATGTGAAATGCTCTAAAACTTTGATTAGAAACAGCAAACAGGGCTTCCCTGGTGGCGCAGTGGTTGAGAGTCCGTCTGCCGATGCAGGGGACATGGGTTCGTGCCCCGGTCCGGGAAGATCCCACATGCCGCGGAGCAGCTGAGCCCGCGAGCCATGGCCGCTGGGCCTGCGCATCCAGATCCTGTGCTCCGCAACGGGAGAGGCCACAGCAGTGACAGGCCCACATACGGCAAAAAATATAAATAAATAAAAATAAAAATAAACGGCAAACAAGCTGAAAAAAAATGAGCTGTGGATATAATCTTCACAAAAGATCAAATGCAAAGGACCAACTAATATGTGAAAAGATGTTAATATTGCCTAGTGGCAGAGGAATGCAAATTGAAATAAAATAAATAAATTTCATGTTATGTACTCAAAAACGTTTACTGTAGCATTTTTGCAGTGGTTAAAAAATGGAAGCAGAGTGAGCCTAAACATAGGGGAATGCTTTAGAAACTATGGCACATTCACAAGTAGAATTTTGTGCTGACACACAGAAAAATGAATTAGAGCTATGGCATTTGAAGTGTAGTATGTTTTATAAATTATTAAAGAATGAAAAGCAAACAGAATAAAGTGTGTATTTATACAGTTTTTAAACAGAGATGGAAAACTTCTATATGTATACATATATGTATATGTGTATGGAAGTTTGAATGTGACTATATAAACCCAGAGAAAGCTAAGAAAGATATATACTCTGTGATTAACATGGGTTACCTTGAGTGGAGAATAAGTAGGAGAAAATGTGGAAAGGATGGCAAGCCAATAAAACAAACAAAAAAAAAACAGGAAACAGATTGTATGATGTGATCCCATTCAGGTGTTTATGTAAAATGATGTCTGAATAAAAGAATATAAATAAATAAAAATGGTTCAAAAAACAACACTACATAGAAATTAAATTTA
Source organism: Monodon monoceros (assembly GCF_005190385.1). NCBI lineage: Eukaryota > Metazoa > Chordata > Mammalia > Artiodactyla > Monodontidae > Monodon > Monodon monoceros. Next base: position 36,973,161 of record NW_021703783.1, read on the forward strand.
CTCTTATTTGTTAAGAAAAAAATAAAATTTATCCCCAGAAATATTCTCTAGATTATTGGAGATAAAAATTCATCTATTAATATATTCTCTCCAACATGTAATTGTTTCCTTTTCTCATTCTGATCTCATCTTTCAGGCCATGTTCGTTTTGAATCCTGGACCTCAACAAAGCAACAGGGAAGAATTTAGGCTATGAGGAGTAACTAGCTTTATTCCATTAGGGAGTCACAGTATGCTGAGGCAAGGGAAACATGGTGGTTTTAGAGAGGTTGGAGGTTCTTGGTTCTCCAGGTCCTCCAAGTCCATGATGTCACTATTCTGATATTCCATGATGCTGAGAAGATGTAATTCCCTGGTCAACATCCATTTCTCTGATAAGTAACCTGCTGCTGTAGTGAAGTCACTATTCAGTCTCTGAGTTATTTTTGAATAGTCTCTGCTCTACATCTATAAAAGGACAGGCATTCTTTCAGCACAGGGAAAGAAAGTCCCTGAACTTCATTCTGAACCTTAAGGTCAAAAATCAAGAAATGTTTTTTAGATGTTGTGTTGTATAAGCTGTTTATATATGTTGAATATTAATCCCTTGTCAGTCATACCATTTTCAAACACTTTTTCCCCAGCAACCCGATTTAAAAATGTGCAGAAGAACTAAACAGACGTTTTTTCAAAGAAGACATGCAGATGGCCAACAGGCACATGAAAAGATGCTTGACATCACTAATCATCACGGAAATGCAAATCAAAACCACAAGGAGATATCACCTCACACCTCACACCTGTCAGAATGGCTATCATCAAAAAGTCTACAGATAAACGCTGGCGAGGATGTGTAGAAAAGGGAACCCTTGTTTGTGGAAATGTAAATTGGCACAACCAATTACTGTGGAAACCAGTATGGGGGTTTCTCAAAAAAACTAAAAATAGAACTACCATATGACCCAGCAGTTCCACTCCTGAGTATACAGCCCAAAAAAACAAAAACACTAATTTGAAAAGATACATGCACCCTAATGTTCATAGCGGCATTATTTACAATTGCCAAGACATGAAAATAACTTGTGTCCATCAACAGATGAATGGATAAAGAAGATGTGTTTTACACACACACACACACACACACACACACACACACAATATGGAATACTAAGCCATAAAAAAGAACAAAATTTTGCCATTTGTAGCAACATGGATGGACTTGGAGGGCATTATGCTAAGTGAAATAACTGAGACAGAGAAAGACAAATACTGTACGGTATTATATGTGGAATCTAAAAAATATAACAACAAAAAAGCAGACTCACAGAGAACAAACTAGTGGTTACCAGTGGGGGGGAGGGGTAACATAAAGGTGGGGGAGTGGGAGATGCAACTATTAGGTGTATGATAGGCTCAAGGATATATTGTACAACACAGGGAATATAGCCAATATTTTGTAATAACTGTAAATGGTAAGTAACCTTTAAAAATTGTATAAAATTAAAAATTTAAAAATCAAGAAATGAAATAATTGTCTTGACAAAAGAAGACACTGTGGTGTTGGCATTCCTCTTTCTCTTGTACTTGCTTAATTTTAGCAACTTTCCCTTACTGAAAGGCTTATTAGCACAGTGTCCATGGTCTCAGGCAATGGATCTTAAGAGTGGCAATTACATATGATGAGCAGTAACGATGGACAGACGGCTCACTTCATTGTGCGTGTCTTAGCACAATCACGAATTCTACATATCCTCACTTCCCTGATATTTGTTGCCTACAAATCAATCTCCCAGCTCCAATTTCAAAACCAATCATTTTTCTTTGAAAAAAACAGAGACTGACTGCAAATAACCTGATTAAAGAGAGAAAACACATTTTCGGAAAAAAGGATAGTTCACAAAATAGAAGAGGAAGGGCAGCATAGTGATTACTGTCTTTTCCCAAATCGTAACTAAATATCTAAATCTAAATACTTGGCATTTCACCAAAGTTCTGTTGCTTGAACCTCACCTTTGGTATTAGTGGTATTAATTACCATTCTTTGTAAGCAACTGAATCCAATAGCAAATATAATTATAGAAAGTATTTGCGAGCCTCATAGACTTAATGGAAGCAGCACTACAGTGATTGAGAGTGTGGACTTGATTCAAACGGCATGGGTTAAAATTCCAGCTCCACCATTTCCTTGCTATGAATCGCTGGACAGCATACAAACATCCTGAGTCTCATTTCCTCATCAGTAAAGGAAAGCTAACAATAAACCTATCCCATGTATCTGTTGAGATAACTATGTAGGATAATAAAATGTACTATATTAGTTTTCTATTGCTGCCATAACAAATTACCACAAACTTAGTGGCTTCAAATGACGCAAATACATTTTCTGATAGTTCTTTAGGTCAGAAATATGGGTGCACTCAACTGATTTTTTGCCCTGGGTCACACAAGGCCAAAGTCAAGTCAGTAGGTCTTACCTGGAGGATCTAGGAGAGACACCATTCAGGTTGTTGGCAGAATTCAGTTCCATGAATTCCATGGACTAAAGTTCCTATTTCTTTGCTGGCTCTTGGCTGGGGGTTGTTTTCAGCTTCTAGAGGCCACCCACAACCTCTGGCTCATGGACCCACACCAGCAATGGTGGGTTGAGTCTTTCTCGCACTTATATTATCTCTGACCTTCCCTTTCTGCCTCATCATAACTGCCTACAGCTGGAGAAGTTTCCCTGCTTTTAAGGATTCATGTGATTAGATCGAGCCCACCTGGATAATCTATACTACTCGACCCCTTTTAAGGTCTATAACCTTATTCATCTGCCCAGCCCCTTTTGTCAACATAACATATTCACAAGTTCCAGGGATTAGGAGATCATCTTCAGGAGGCCATCCTGTCTATCCCAGGAACATAGCGCACTTTGTGACATGAGTTAAGAAATGTAACAAATTAGCTATTATTACCATATCTATTAAAAATACGACCTCAGAAAGGACAACTGCCAGGGGAACAGGGTTTCGTGGTCTCTTTAGGCACTATGCTCAGATTGACTTTATTCTGAATGATGGTTTTTTTGTTGCCGTTGTTGTTGTTTCTTCCTGCTCAGTATCTGAATTTCCTAGAGAAGGATTCTAAATAACCTCACTTGGGTCTTCGTTTCACACCTTGCCTCAATGCACTGTCGGGCGAAAGGGTAGAATGGTTAGTCTATCGTGGGTTATAGGATCACCTCACTTTATGGACGTGTAAATTTGAGAAAATCCGTCTTCCTGTGGACTTGAAGTGTAATTATATGAAGAAGCATGAAGAAGTAATAAGCAACAATAGCAACAGATGTCCACATAATGTGAATAATAAATCAACATTTTAACAAAATGATCCCTTGAAAAAGAGGGTTATCTGATTCATTTCTCCTTTTCCAAATAAGACTGAACCTGAATCATCCTAAGATAAGAGTTTCCTGTCCTTTTCAGAAGTATTTCCAAGGAAATAAATGCCACTATGTTCCCTGTGACATCTGGCAGCATGGACAACCAAGAAACTCTCCTTAAAGTCCATTGTTTGATCAGTTAGCGCAATAGTTCAGCTCCTCTTTCATTACCATTTTGTGTACACTACAAGAGAGAATGAAAATATTTTCTAAACATTCTTCCCATAGCTGCCTTCACCTCTTTGTTCTGTAGGCTATAGAAGAGGGGATTCAGCATGGGAGTAATCACACTGTACTGAAAGGAGAAGATCATCTCCAGAGTGGAGCCTGAGGTTGGCAAGAAATAGCTGAGGAAACCTGAGCCATAGAACAGGATCACTGCAGTGAGGTGAGAAGAGCAGGTAGAGAAGGCCTTGCTTCTGCCTGAGGTGGAGGTGATGCTCAGGATGGTGGAGACAATGTGGTCATAGGAAGAAACAATCATAATGAAGGTTCCAAAGAGATGCAAGACAGAAGAGCAGAGCAGGAGTGTGAAACTGGTGGAGGTATCAAAGCAAGAAAGATGGAAGACAGCTCGCAGCTGAAGTGGGGAAGAGTTTGGTCCTCACAGTAGTCTAAGTTGACAGCCAGGAGGATGTTGATGAGAGCATCAACAAAGGCCGGGCCCCAGGAGCCCCACACCAGGCCAGTACAGAGCTGGTTGTTCATCACCTGGCCACAGAGCAAAGGGGAGCTGATGGCTACATAGCGGTCATAGGCCATCACAGCCAGCCGACATGCCTCAGTGCCCCTGGTGGCAAACACAAAGAAGGCCTGAGCCAGGCAGCTGTCTACAGAGATGGTTTTACTTTCAGAAAGTACATTTTCCAGCATCTTGGGGACTGTGACAGATGAGTGGCAAAGGTCCAGAAAGGAGAGTCATCTCAGAAAGAAGCACATGGGTATGTGGAGGTGGAAATCAGCCCTAATCAGCAGCAGCATTAAGAAATTTCCCATCAGAGTGAGGAGGTAAATCAGAAGGAAGAGCGCGAAGAGTACAGCCTGAGTATGGGGGTCAACAGATAGTCCAAGGGGAATGAACTCACTGACAGCACTGTAGTTTTTCATTGCCATATAGAGAAGTGTTCTCTCTGGAAAACAAATAAAGACGATCCATCAAAAGTCCTTTAATGCCTCTCAGTTACCCCAGCACCTAGATCTTATTCTGCATAAATGTTTTTTCATTACTGTCTCACAATCCACATTCAGATATTTAAAAGCTCACTTCCTGGGTATCATCGTACCATTGATGTTTTAAATCAACTATATTACTATTTTTTATTATAATCTGTTTTTGAGCTAGAGTATTTTTATGTGGTTCAGAGTGATACATTTGAAAAGGAAAGTTTGCTGATACTAGAGAAATATGGAGAAAAAAATTAGGAGTGAATTACTTGAGAAATAGAGCATTAAATCTAGATGAAAAGGACTTAGGTAGGAGCAGAGGCATTTTGTCTATTCTGTGTCAAGGAGGGAAGGTCAAGAGTGCAAGGAGTTAAGGGAATTTACATTTGATTGCTTCCATTTGTTTTCAATAAAGTGTAAACGAATTCATTGGTTATGTATGTGTATGTCTGTGAGCATGCCCACATGCACACAAGAAATTATAAAAGCATGATAATGATAAAATTAAGTGTTCAGTCATGGGAATAGAGGCCAAGGTGAAGTGTAAGAAACCATTAGGGGGCAGGAGGACAATATGACATGAAGGAATTTAGAGACTGAATGTGGAATTAGATTGCTTTGGAGTTTTCTTGTTTTAAATTTCTCTCGTTTTATTTAGGGGCATCATGTTATCATTTAATTTTAAAATACATTAATACAATTATAATAAATTTTTTAAAAACTGGTAGCCTAGACTATCATGCCCAGTGATATTTTAGGTGGGTTTTTGTAGGCAATGCTATGATTACAATGAGTCATAAGAAGCTGTTCCCAGTAATAGAACAATGCTCTGGGTAGATACACCATGCTCACTCTAAAACCAATATATCCAATAATATATGTAGTCACCGCATGTGATGTCTTAGCCATTCTGGCAGGTTTTAAGGTCCCACATGGTCATCTAAACTCTATCCTCACACTTTAAGACTTGTGTATATATTCCCACACTATCTTGATATTCTAGACTTCACCTGAGTCTCAATATAACTATTCAATACTCTGGCCTCAATCTAGAGGCCCATCCTGGCCTTTGATGTTCTAATTCAACACTAGTTCATTTAATTCATCATTGAAGACTCAGAAACCTATCCTTTTGTCCAGTCATTGACTAAATAGCTGAGTTTCCAAGCCCAGGTGAGGAATAAAACCCAATTACCTGAATTCTCAGTGGTACACTGGTTTGTAGCACTTTCAGATCCAGTAAGTGATAAAACTGTTTAGCTTGTGAAGTCAACATTGAGAATACCACTGTAAGGAAGAAATAGAAAATCATATTGAAAGTTAACATTTATGATGGATTCAATACTAATAATGTAAAGTGATAAACTGTGGACAATATCTGGACATTTATTTACAGCAATTTGGCATCAGGATAAAGGAGATACTTTCTTAAATTCTTCCTCTTTCACTCTTGTGTATAGCAACATTGTTCATGGGGGCTCCCAGGGCTCATCCTGAGATCACCCCAGAACAAAGCAACTTGGAAGGGAACTCAAGTAAGGGTTCACTGTAGCCAGGGATGAGGCTTGTTTTTGTATAATTTCAGAGCCAACACACACTGGCAAATGCTACCAAATATTTAAAGAAGAATTAATACCAATCCTTCTTAAACACTTCCAAATAATAGAAGAGGGAACACTTTCAAGTTCATTTTATGAGTCCAGCGTTACCCTGATTCCAAAGCCAAACAGAGGCACCACAAGAAAAGAAAATTATAGGCCAAGATCCCTGATGAACATAGACGTAAATATCCTCAACAAAATATTAGCAAATTGAATTCAACAGTACACTAAAAGGATTATTCACCATGGTCAAGTGGATTTATTCCTGGGATGCATGGATGGCTCAACACACACAAATCAATTAATCTGATACACCACATTAACAGAAAGAAGGATGAAAACCACATGATAATTTCAATGGATGCAGAAAAAGCATTTGACAAAATTCAACATCATTTATGATAAAAATTCTCAGCAAAGTGTTGAGGGAACATACCTCAACATAATAAAGACCACATATGACAAACCCACAGCTAACATCACACTCAGTGGTGAAAAACTGAAAACTATCCCTCTAAGATCAGAACAAGACAAGGATGCCCACTCTTGCCAATCTTACTCAATATAGTATTAGAAGTCCTAGCCAGAGCAGTTAGGCAAGAAAAAGAAATAAAAAGGCATCCATCCAGACAGTATGGTACTGGCACAAAAACAGAAAGACAGATCAATGGAACAGGATAGAAAGCCCAGAGATAAACCCACACACATATGGACACCTTATCTTTGATAAAGGTGGCAGGAATGTACAGGGGAGAAAACACAGCCTCTTCAATAAGTGGTGCTGGGAAAACTGGACAGGTACATGTAAAAGTAAGAGATTAGATCACTCCCTAACACCATACACAAAAATAAGCTCAAAATGGATTAAAGACCTAAATGTTATGCCAGAAACTATCAAACTCTTAGAGGAAAACATAGGCAGAACACTCTATGACATAAATCACAGCAAGATCCTTTCTGACCCACCTCCTAGAGTAATGGAAATAAAAACAAAAATAAACAAATGGGACCTAATGAAATGTAAAAGCTTTTGCACAGCAAAGGAAACCATAAACAAGACCAAAAGACAACCCTCAGAATGGGAGAAAATATTTGCAAATGAAGCAACTGACAAAGGATTAATTTCCAAAATTTACAAGCAGCTCATGCAGCTCAATAACAAAAAAACAAACAACCCAATCCAAAAATGGGCAGAATACCTAAATAGACATTTCTCCAAAGAAGATATACAGACTGCCAACAAACACATGAAAGAATGCTCAACATCATTAATCATTAGAGAAATGCAAATCAAAACTACAATGAGATATCATCTCACACCAGTCAGAATGGCCATCATCAAAAAATCTAGAAACAATAAATGCTGGAGAGGATGTGGAGAAAAGGGAACACTCTTGCACTGCTGGTGGGAATGTAAATTGGTTCAGCCACTATGGAGAACAGTATGGAGGTTCCTTAAAAAACTACAAATAGAACTACCATATGACCCAGCAATCCCACTACTGGGCATATACCCTGAGAAAACCATAATTCAAAAAGAGTCATGTACCAAAATGTTCATTGCAGCTCTATTTACAATAGCCCGGAGATGGAAACAACCTAAGTGCTCATCATCGGATGAATGGATAAAGAAGATGCGGCACATATATACAATGGAATATTACTCAGCCATAAAAAGAAATGAAATTGAGCTATTTGTAATGAGGTGGAGAGACCTAGAGTCTGTCATACAGAGTGAAGTAAGTCAGAAAGAGAAAGACAAATACCGTATGCTAACACATATATATGGAATTTAAGAAAAAAAAATGTCATGAAGAACCTAGGGGTAAGACAGGAATAAAGACACAGACGTACTGGAGAACGGACTTGAGGATATGGGGAGGGGGAAGGGTGAGCTGTGACAGGGCGAGAGAGAGGCATGGACATATATACACTAACAAACGTAAGGTAGATAGCTAGTGGGAAGCAGCCGCATGGCACAGGGATATCGGCTCGGTGCTTTGTGACCGCCTGGAGGGGTGGGATAGGGAGGGTGGGAGGGAGGGAGACGCAAGAGGGAAGAGATATGGGAACATATGTATATGTATAACTGATTCACTTTGTTATAAAGCAGAAACTAACACACCATTGTAAAGCAATTATACGCCGATAAAGATGTTAAAAAAAAAAAAAGCATCCAAATGGGAAAGGAAGGATTTAAATTGTCTCTATTGTTATATAATACAATGTTATATATAGAAAACCCTAAGTACAACAAAAAAACTGTTAGAATTAATAAATGAATTCAGTAAAGTTGTAGGATGTGAAATCAATATAGAAAAACATTATATTTCTATACACTAACAACTAACTAGCTGAAAAGGCAATTAAGAAAACAATCCCATTTACAATAGCACCAAAAAGAATAAAATACCTAGGAATAAATTTAACCAAGGAGATTAAAGATCTTTATAGTAAAAACTCTGACTTTGATGTAGGAAACTTAAGAAGACACACATAAATGGAAAGATATTCTGTCTTCACGGATTGGAAGAAATAATATTTTTAAAATGTCCATGCTAACCAAAGTGATCTACAGAGTCAACACAGTCCCTTTCAAAATACCAATGGCATTTTTCAGAAACAGAACAAACAATTCTAAAATCCGTATGAAACCACAGAAATACCCTAAATAGCTGAAGCAATTTTGAGCAAGAAGAAAGCTGGATGCATCACACACCCGCATTTCAAAATTTATTACAAAGTTAGAATAATAAAAACAGTAAGGCACTGGCAGAAAAACAAACGTACACACAAATAGGACAGAACAGAGAGCCCAGAAATAAACTCATGCATGCAAAGCCAATCTCCAAAAAGCGTGCCAAGAGTATGCAACGGAGAAAGGACAGTCTCTTCAATAAGTGGTATTGGTAAAACTATATATCCACATGAAAAACAATGAAATTGGATCCTTATCTTACACTGTACACAAAAATTAACTCAAAAATGCGTTAAAAGTTTAAATGTAAGACCTGAAACTATAATACTAGTAGAAGAAAACACTGGGGAAAGCTTCTTATTATTGGTCTTGTCAATGTTTTCTTGAATATGACATCAAAGGCACAGGAAATAACAACAAAAATAGACTAAGTGAGACTGTATCAAACTAAAAGGCTCTGCAAAGCAAAGGAAACAATCAACAAAATGAAAAGGCAACCTAAGGAATGGGAGAAAATATTTGCAAACCATAGATCTGTTAAAGGGTTGATATCGAACATATATAGGGGACTCTTACAACTCATTAGCAACATTATCACCATCGTCACCTGATTAAGAAATTAACAAAGGATCTGAATTGACATTTTTCTAAAGAAGACATACAAATGGCCAATAGGTACAAGAAAAGGTGTTCAACATCACCACTCATCAGTGAAATACAAATCTAAGTCACAAAGAGATATCACCTCATACCAGTTAGGATGGCTGTTATCAAAAAAAAATAAATAATTGTTGGTGAAGCTGTGGAGAAAAGGGGAAACCTGGCATGCTGTTTGGTAGGAATGTAAATTGGTAGTCACTTAGGAAAATAGTATGGAAGTTCCTCAAAATATTAAAAAATACAGCTACCACATAATCCAGCAATCATTTGGGTATATTTCCAAAGGAACTGAAATCTAGATCTTGAAGAGATATCTGTACAGATATCTGTACTTCCTCATTGCAACATTATTCACAGTAGCCAAGACATGGTAACAATCTAAGTGTCAATCAACAGATTAATGGATAAAGAAAATGCCATAAATACATAAAATATTATTCAGCCTTAAAAAAAGGAAATCCTGCCATTTGCAACAACATGGATGAACCTGGAGGACTATATACTTAGTGAAATAAGCCAGGCAAAGAAGGAAAAATACTACATGATACCACTTATATGAGGAATCTAAAATAGCCAAACTCATAAAAGCAGAGAGTAGAATGGGGTTGTCAGAGTCTGGGAGGAAGGGGTAAGACGGAGGTATTAGTCAAAGAGTATGAAGTTAATTATACAACGTTAGTAAGTTCTTGAGATCTCCTGTACAGCACAGGGACTACAGTTAATAATGCTGTATTGTATACTTAAAAGTGGTTAAGAGGTTAGCCCTTAAGTGTTATTATCACAAACAAACAATCGCAATAATAATAAAGAGGGTGGAGGAAAGTTTTGGTGGTGATGGATATGTTTATGCATTGATTGTTTTGGTGGTTTCACAGATGTCCACTCATCTTCAAATTCATCAAGTCATATAAATTAAATATGTATAGCTTTTTCTTTGTCAATCACACCTCAATAAAGTGCTTTTAAAATTATTTTAAAATTTCCATTTTTACTGTGGCAGAAATATCACCATTATTGATTTATTTCTTCAAAACCTATTTCAAATTTTAAAATAAACAGCTTTGGGAACATAACATAATAGGTTTGTTTCTAGATATTAACAGCCATTACGTGGAGAAAATTAGTTGGCTCCTGCCTAAAGAAAAATTCCCTGAGAAGAGTTCATTTCAGAATTAGACAAAAGGTACCAAGCATAATATATAATCCATGTGTTGCTCAGAATGTAATAGTGAAAAACATGAATGAATGAATGACACTGCTTTTGGAAGACAAGCCAATCTATGTAACCAAGACACAGGTTTTTAAATGGTCTGTATTAGCTTGAAGTCCCTTACTTTATGAGGGGCACTTGGCATTAGGGGGAAAGTATAAAGTGAGAGGTGCCAAAGATAACCATCACCTATTTTTTTTAAATGTGTCCTGATTTTGGCTTATATGCTGCTCTTTGCTCAGTTAGATACCTCATATGCTCTGTGGTGGGATAAGGGAAGTGCTTTGTTAGGTTTTATTTTGCAAGGTTTTACTAAACAAACCTGGAAATCCATAGTATTATTACATAAGTTAGACTGCAGTAAAAATTACCTAGGATTGGGCTTCCCTGGTGGCGCAGTGGTTGAGAGTCTGCCTGCTAATGCAGGAGACACGGGTTCGAGCCCTGGTCTGGGAGGATCCCACATGCCACGGAGCAACTAGGCCCGTGTGCCACAACTACTGAGCCTGCGCGTCTGGAGCCTGTGCTCTGAAACAAGAGAGGCCGCGATAGTGAGAGGCCCGCGCACCGCGATGAAGAGTGGCCCCCGCTTGCCACAACTAGAGAAAGCCCTTGCACAGAAACGAAGAGCCAACACAGCAAAAATAAATTAATTAATTAATAAACTCCTACCCCCAACATCTTAAAAAAAAATTACCTAGGATTTATATACAAATCATAATGATTTCCATTGTGCAATCAACTGACAAGATTTTGAACAGTTCTCCACGTGAGAATGAGCTGTATACGTCACACAGAAACTGAGATTACCTTATGGAGTTTCCAGTTCCAGCTCTCCAGGAAGAGCAATAAATGACACAAAATTGACAAACCTTGAGCTGCAATGAACAAGAAAATAAACTCAACAAAATCAGATATTAAAGTGGAGACATTTCTAACATATTACGGAAATTTAAAAAATTGTAAGACAACACTATGAAAAACTGTATACCAACGAACAGGATAGTTTGCATAAAATAGAGAATTGCCTGAAAGCACACAAAATACCAAAACTTACTCAAAAAGAAAGAGAAGAACTGAACAGACCTGTAACAAGCAAAAAGATTATAGCAGTATTCAAAAGTCTCACCTAAAAAAATCCCAGGACCAGATGGCTTCACTGGTGGGTTTTACAAAATGTTTAAAAAAGAATTAATACTAATCATTCTCAAACTCTTCCAAAAATAAGGGGTGGGGGGGAAGGAACACTTCCTACCTCATTCTATGAGAGCACCATCACCCTGATACTAAAGCCAGACAAAGACATCACAGGAAAGAAAACTTTCAACACCCTCATGCTTTAAAAAACGCCGAACACTCAACTATCTAAGAATAGAAGGAAACTACCTCAACATAATAAAGCCCATATATGAAAAGCCTACAGCTAACATCATACATAAGGTTAAAAGGCGGAAAATTTTCCTTCTAAGATCAAGAAAAATACAAGGATGCCAGCTTTCATCACATCTGTTCAACATAGTACTGGAATTAAATAAACATTTTCGACTTTTGAATAAATTTTCCTCTATTAGTGACTGAAGTCACTGACTCTAGTCTTTCATGTGTATTAATTAATCATTTAAAACGTTATGAGAACTTTCCCTGTCACCACAGAGGTGAATAGTGTTCTCTGCTTTAAAACAAAAGTCTCACACTGCCTGAGTAGATGCTCATCTTGATTAAACACTTTCTCTCCAAAGATGAGGTTGCCTCCCCTAACCGGGTTCACTGACCTGAAGAAGGAAGCTGTGATCGCCCTTGTCATCCCAGTGTGTTTTGCAACACTGTTGTGTGAGATAAGGGTTTACAAGTGTGTCAGATGCAAATTGCATGGAGTCAATGATTTTTTTAACTAGTTTAATCATCATAATGTTCAGACCAAAGGTGTCCAGAGACAGTTCATGTGAATACGGAAAATAAAGATGCCTGGTGAAATGTATCTCACTACACACCTTCCTAGATAATTTCCAAATGGAGAATCCCTCCTAAGTGGGCAATAAGAAAATACTACCCATCCTGCCTACTTTAAAGTCCACCAGACCCCAGGGTTTACACTTAAAGCTTCAACCCTAAAGTTACAAACGTTATACATGTGGGAATGCCCTAGGATGTGTACAAAGCTCAGTTCTTCGAAGTACTGAGTTTCAAGTTTGGCTTCAGGTTGTGACCTCAGGTATAGTGCTCTCCTGAGCTTCTGCTGCTCTGTCAGCCAAATTACTGGCTTCCCTTCTGCTACATTATATCTGAACCTCACTTGCTTCACTGATATTCTTTGTCTAGTACATAAAATCACAAAGGCAGCTAAACAAAGAGAAGCCTCTGTGATTGAGGTTAGGATGACATAAAAGAAATCTCTCTTGAGCTCCTTTCAGAATCTTAATGTTTCTCACTGCATTTAATGAGTGAGAGTGGCAGTACCAAGACAGATTTCCGATGATGTGTCCTTAAACTTCTCCATCTGAAATAGTCTACTTTCTTTCCATCATTTTGATTTGCAAAAGATTAATGTCTGTGCTTTCTGTAGTTAGGCTATAAAAAAGTTGGTTTCGTGTGCCTAGAGATCCCAGGACAAAAAATGACTTATGTTATGGTAAGACAAAAACCAAAAGATGACTTTTGTGGCAGAAAAAGTCAGACATCCATGATTTCTCTAAAAGTTCCCCGCGTTCCCATGTGGGGCTACTAAGTCCTGATTACATCTTCTCTTTAGCCTTCCATACCTGTCTCTTTCAGTCAACTCCTTTTATCTTTAGTTCCCACATTACTTGTGCTAGAAACTGAGTTCTGGATGCTTACAGCTTTATGGATTTTATCTATTGTGAGGCTCTTTTCTTCAGCTGCTCTTATAATCTACTAATAAATCCTCTTTATGCTCTCTAAATCGTGTTGACTGTACACTAACTATAAACTCTGCATTGATCTGGGAAGCTGAGACCAAAACTTAAGAGGTTCCTAGTCTAGGGAGGAGTGGGTAGAATAACATCAGAGCAGAAAGGTAAGGAGATTCAGTGACCTAGAGTCATCCTCCTCTTCTAGACCCTAAATGCATGAGCTGAAAATAGTTTATTTTTCAGCTATTATTAACTATGCTGTCAACTCTGGTCAACAAAATTATTGGTAGTAAAAGAGAAGGGGGAAGAGCACATTCAGACAAATTTCTAAGGCAGGTGTTAAGGTATACGGAGTTTGTTTTCCACACACACAAGACCACAAGTATTGTGACCACTCTCTCCATTTCTGATGTTCCTGGGATATCCAGAGTTTTTAATATTCTTCTGGCCTCTATTAGTTACTTAGACCATTTCTGCCTTGAAATATATGTGACCAAAATTCAAGTCTGAAGTTAAAAAAAAAAAAGACTTATCTTTAATTAATTTACCTATCCAGTCATTTATGCAATTAACTAATATTTTCTGTGTGATTAGAGATAGATAGAATAGATAAACTGTGAGATATTTCTTTGTGGATTGTCCTCAGTTATCTACCTCCATGGAAATTACATAAATCATTGTATCTAAAGGAGCTAATTTATAATATCATTAAATATGCTTTGTCCTCAGAATTGATTTAATTTAAACTTTGGGCAGATAGTAATTTAAGTGGAGTGGTTCCACAGTAGTATAAATTTACATATAAATCATAGGATGAAAGGTGATGATTATGTAGGATATTCTTACAATGATCCAGAAAATGCCATCTCTCACTCTACTTCTCTTTCAGATGATGTCTGACAGACATAAACAAGTTAGCAAAAAGTGACCTGTGTGACAAGTGCTGAAACACAGCTAACCAAGTTAACTGAAAAATTTCACACTTTAATAAGAGGATCTCACTGGGTTCCACTTTCTTTTCACTTGTTTTTCTCTATGTAAGCACCCAAGTCTCCCCCTCTTCTCCTTTTATTGAATTTAGAAATAGGCATTTGACTTCAACATGTATTGAAGCAACAGTACTTCCTCTTGCAAGGTAAGTGAGCAGAATTTGGAATTAGTGTTGCCTGTCATTGCAAGATAGAAGTGAAGCCTTCTCTTCACTTGGTCCCACAGTCAGAGGATCTGTGCTGCGGGCCAGGATTAGATGATTATAGAATCTCACAACTTGGGCTTCCACCTGCCTTGCTGATTGTGCAGGCACTTAGCATGGGAAAGAGGTTTTCCAGTGTTGAATCTCTAGCTCACAGCTTCTTCAACATCCTTTGGATATGCTAGAGTTTACTCAGGCTGAGTGCTCAGGAACAAAAATGGGATAATATCCAGGTCTACACTGAAGGTTAAACTGGAGCAAATATCTAGCCCAGAACAGACAGTAAATTCCAAATGCAGAGAAAATTCTTTGCTACTGAAGAATACAAATAAACTATTTTATTTCAACAGAATTTTACAAACTTACATGTAAGAGAAAATGACTTTTTAATAACTGAATTTGGGTTCTGTTTTTCCCCCTTCCCCCACCACTTCCCAGTCTCCCTCAAGCTTGCTTATTTCTGAAACTGAAATTCAAGCTGGGGACATTTCATCAGAAAAGTTACACATGATATGTCCTATTTGCTTCCTCATTTCATTCTCTCTATATTCAACAAATAATGATATGACCCATTATGAGTCTCTCATTCTCCCATGAACTTAGGATTTTAAATAGAATAAATGGTTAACAACACTGTATTATACATTTGAATGTTGCTAGAAGAGTAGATCTTCAATGTTTTTACTACAAAATTTATAAAGGTAATTGTGTGCGGTGATGGAGGTTTTAACTAATCCTATTGTGGTAATCCTTTCATTATATATACATGTATCAAATAATCACATTGTACACCTTAAACTTATGCAATATTTTATGTTAATTATGTCTCAATAAATCTGAGGAAAATTTTAAAAATTAAAAATAAATAAATAGAATAAATGATTGGTTACCAACCTATACTCCAGGAACAGGGAACTTGATTGGACAGAAAAAGACTTACTATTCACCTCCTACTAAAAAACAGAGCCAGGTAGATATCCAAAGAAGGCACAGAAATGTTTAACAGAGTAGGAGGTGAAATAGACAGAGTGGAGAGTAGCAGCTGTGTGTGTAAAAAATGGATGTCGGTCAGTCAGCGTGTAAAAAGCCAGATTTTGTAGCTCCGTAGACCTGGGATGGATGTAAAATTTATGAACTAATTTACTATCTCAAAATCAGCATGTTACTATAACACTTTCACCTTCAATTTCCTTGTTATAAAATTTGGGATAATGCAGCCCTCATCAGTTTGTTAGAATCTTCAAATAGAGAAACGTTAAGTATTTTAATAATACCTACAACATAATTGACAACAAAGAAATTATGAGTATCATTATTTTCCATAATCTGGGCAGGCCTGGAAGGAAGTAATCAAGATAGGTGTAATGGAGGAGGTAAAAACTAAGGTGAAGTTTGAAGAATAAGTAGTTTTGGGTCAGAATTTGAGGGCTAATAATTTCAGAAGAGTATCAGCTGAAGGCAAGGCAGAGAAAAGAAGACTAATGAAAGCATCAGTATAATTGTGGCCTGAAACAATCCGTGCCCTGATGCTGCATCCTAGGTGTACATTGGAACCACCCAGGGAATTTTTAAACTATCCAACACCATGACCCAAACAAGACCAAATGAAACAGGATATCTGCACATGTAGATGTTATTACTAAGACTGGTTGATCCTTTATACCAACCAGAGAACTTTATCTTTATTCTGGAGGAGCAGTAGAAACAGCACTATCGTTTAATAGAATAAGTTGTGGATATAGGGTCGTGCAGAGTGGATACAAATCCTGGCTGTTCAAATTGGAGATTTGAACACATTTTATAAGGGTCTATTATCCAGAATAAATAAAAATTCTTACAACTCAACAACAAAAAGACCAAAAAAAATCTAGTTTTTTAAATGGATAAAAGAACTTGAACAGATATTCCTCTAAAGAAGATATACAAATGACCTATAAGGACATGAAAAGACACTGAATATCATTAATCGTTAGGATAATGCAAATGAAAACCCCGATAAGATTCCACTTCATACTTGGTAGGATGACTAATTTTTAAAAAGGACAAAATAACTACTGTTTGTGAGGATGTGGAGCAGACAGAACCATCATACATTGTTGGTGGGAAGGTAAAATGTCACAATAGCTGTAGAAAACATTTGGCAGTTCCTCTAAGAATTAAACACAAAATTACCATATGACCCAGCAGATCCATTCCTTTGTTATGCTCAAAAGAATTTAAAACAAGTACCTAAATAAATACTTGTACATGGATATTTATATCAATACTAGTCACAGGGACAAAAGGTAGAAACAACCCAAATGTCCATCAACAGCTGATAAATAAATTTGGTATTCCATAAAATGGAATAATACTCAGCCATGAAAAGAATATGAAGTACTGATACATACTACAGTGTAAATGAAACTCAAAAACATTATGCCAATAAAAGAAGACAGACACAAAAGGCAACATACTGTATGATTCCATTTATATGAAATATCCAGAATCAGTAAATCTAGAGAAAGAAAGCCTGTGACCGTGGGGGAGAGGAAAATGGAGAGTTACTACTTAATGTGTACAGGTGTTATTTTTTTATTTTTTTGCAGTGATGAGAATGTTATCAGATACATGATTTGCAAATAATTTTCACATTCTTCACATTGTCTTTTTATTTTAGTGACATTGTCATCTGATGTACAAAAGTTTCTTATTTTAGTGATACTGTCATTTGAGGTACAAAAGCCTCATTTATTTTTTCTTCTATTGTTGCTCTTGCATCATTTCTAGAATCCATTGCAAAGTCCAAGGTCATGAAGATTTACCCCTATTTTCTTATAGTGTTGGCTCATATTTAGGTGTTTAATGAATTTTGAGCTAATTTTTATATAAAATGTTTGAGGTAAGGGTCCAACTTCATTCTTTTTGAATGTGGACATATAGTTGTCTCAGCAACATCTGAAGAAAAAACTATTCTTTCCTCATTGAATAATTTTGGCATTCTTGTGGAAAATCAATTGACCAAAGATGAATGGGTTTACTTATGGACTCTAAATGCTATTCCATTGATCTGTAAGTCGATCTTTAGGCCAGTGTGACACTGTTTTGATTACTGTAGCATTGGAGTAAGTTTGGAAATCAGGAAGTATGTCCTCCAGATTTGTTCAATTGTTTTTCAATGTAGTTTTGACTATTCTAGGTCCCTTGCAATTCAATATGGTTTGGGGATTCACTTTTCCATTTCTGCAGAAAGAACATTGGAATTTGGGTAGGAATTGGATTGAATCTATAGATAACTTTGAGTAGTACTGCCATCTTAACAATATTAGGTATTCCAATCCATGAACACAGTATATCTTTCCATTCGTTTAGGTGTTCTATAATTTTTTTCAACAATGTTTTAGAGTTTTCAGCATATATGTTTTTCACCTCCTTGTATTTTATTCTTTTGAATGCCACTGTAAATGGATTTGTTTTCTCAATTTTCTTTTCAGATTGCTCATTGCTAGCTTATTGTAACACAACTGATTTTTGAATGTTGATGTTGTACCCTGTAGCTTTGTTGAATTTGTTTATTAGCTCTAATAATTTTTTCTGTGGGTTCTTTGGAATTTTCTTATGTATAGGATCACATCATCCATGGTGTGTTTAGGGTTTTCTATATATAAGGTTGCATTATCTCCAAGAAGAGACAATTTAACTTTCTTTCCAGTTTGGATGCATTTTATTTCCTTTTCTTACCTAATTGCTCTGACTAAAACTTCAAGCCAAATGTTGAATGGCATTAACATTAAAGAATATTTTCATTTCTGGATTTGTCAAATTCCATTGAATTGGGATGCTACAATATCAAAATAAAATACTGAATTAAGTTAATTCTTCCAAGAATCTGAAAATTTCAAAGATGTTGGAATTTACCATCTCAATTATCCAGGTTATCATATTAGTTCTTCTACACACCTGTGTAGGCCTTTTCCCCATTGTATTTTCTTGCCTCATTTGTCATATATTGAATGACCATATGTGCATGGGGCTTATTTCTGGCCTCTCTATTCTGTTTCACTGATTTATGTCTGTTTTCATAACAGTACCATACTGTTTTGATTACTGTAGCTTCATAGGATAGTCTGAAGTTGTGGAATGTGATACAGCCAGTTTGATTTTTTTTTTTGTCAAGATTGTTTTGGCTATTTGGGGTCTTTGTGATTCCATACAGATTTTAGGATTATTTGTTCTAGTGCTGTGAAATATATCATGGATATTGTGATAAGAATTGCATCAAACCTGTAGACTGATTTGGGTAGTATAAACTTGTTAACATGTACTTAGATTCAAGTAAGACAGAAAATGGTCCCTCAGGCAGCCCCCCTAAAAGTCAGAATAATGGACATATATTCTACTTGTTTCTCTCACCAGGGAGAATATGTGAATTGAGTATGATGTTAGCTGTGGTTTATCATAAGTGGTTTTTATTATGTTGAGATATGTTCCTTCTATACCAATTTTGTTGAAAGTTTTTATCATGAATGGTTGTTGAATTTTGTCAAATGCTTTTCTGCATCTATTGATATGATTGTGTGGTGTTTATCCTCTGTTTTGTCAATGTGGTGTATCACATTGATTGATTTGTGGACATTGAACCATCCTTGCATCCTTGGAATAAATCTCACTTGATCACAGTATGATCCTTTTTATGTGTTGTTGAATTTGGTTTGGTTATATTTTGTTGAGGATTTTTGCATCTATATTCATTAGGGATATTGGCCTGTAATTTTCTTTTTTGTAGTATCCTTGTCTGGTTTTGGTATCAGGGTTATGGTGGCCTCACAGAATCAATTTGGGAATGTTCCTTCCTCTTCAATTTTTGGAATAGTTTGAGAAGGATAAGTATTATATCTTCCTTATACGTTTGGTAAAACCCCTGTGAAGCCATCCAGCCCTGGACTTTTGTTTATTGGAAGCTTTTTGATTACTGATTCAATTTCAATACTAGTAATCAGTCTTTCAGATTATCTATTTCTCCCTCATTCTGTCTTGGAAGATTTTATCCATTTCTTCTACATCGTCCCATTTGTTTTGGTATATAACTGCTCATAGTATTCTCTGATGATTGTTGTTATTTCTTTGATATCACTTGTAATTTCTCCTCTTTCATTTCTCATTTTGTTTATTTGTGGCCTTTCTCTTTGTTGAGCCTGGCTAAAGGGTTATCAATTTTTTTATTCTTTTCCCAAAAAAAACCCAGCTCTTGGTTTCACTAATCTTTTCTATTTTTTGATGGGGTCTCTATTTTACTTGTTTCCTCTCTGATCTTTATTATTTCCTTTGATTTACTGACTTTGGGCTTTGCTTGTTTTTCTAATTCCTTTAGATGGTAGGTTATGTTGCTTATTTCAGATTTTTCTTGTTTCATGAGGTAGGCCTGTATTACTATAAATTTCCCTCTTAGAGCTGCTTTGGTGCATCCCATAGATTTGGAAAGTTGTATTTTAGTTTCATTTGTCTCAAAGAATATTTTGATTTCTCTTTGGTTTCTTCGTTGACCATTGGTTTTTTTAGTAGCATGTTGTTTAGTCTTCACTTCTTTTTGTTTCCCATTTTTCTTTCTGTAATTGATTTCTAGTTTCTTACACTGTGGTGAGAAAAAATGCTTCATATAATTTCTATCCTTTTAAATTTCTTGAGACTTGTTTTGTGGCCTAAAATATTATCTATCCTGAAGAAAATTCCATTTGTAATTGAAAAGATATATATTTGCTGATTTTGTCAGATATGAGAATTGCTACTCCAGCTTTCTTTTGGTTTCCATTTGCATGGAATATCTTTTTCCATCCCCTCACTTTCAGTCTGTATGTGTCTCTAAGTCTGAAGTGGGTCTCTTGTAGACACCATATACATGGGTCTTTGTTTTTGTATCCATTCAGCCAGTCTGTGTCTTTTGGTGGGAGCATTTAATCCATTTACATTTAAGGTAATTATCGGTATGTATGTTCCTATTCCCATTTTCTTAATTGTTTTGGGTTTGTTATTGTAGGTCTTTTCCTTCTCTTGTGTTTCTTGCCTAGAGAAGATCCTTTAGCATTTGTTGTAAAGCTGGTTTTGTGGTGCTGAACTCTCTCAGCTTTTGCTTGTCTGTAAAGTTTTCAATTTCTCCATCAAATCTGATTGAGATCCTTGCTGGGTAGAGTAATCTTGGCTGTAGGTTATTCTCCTTCATCACTTTAAATATGTCCTGCCAGTCCCTTCTGGCTTGCAGAGTTTCTGCTGAAAGATCAGCAGTTAACCTTATGGGGATTCCCTTGTGTGTTATTTGTTGTTTTTCCCTTGCTGCTTTTAATATGTTTTCTTTGTATTTAATTTTTGACAGTTTGATTAATATGTGCCTTGGCGTGTTTCTCCTTGGATTTATCCTGTATGGGACTCTCTGTGCTTCCTAGACTTGATTAACTATCTCCTTTCCCATATTAGGGAAGTTTTCAACTATAATCTCTTCAAATATTTTCTCAGTCCCTTTCTTTTTCTCTTCTTCTTCTGGAACCCCTATAATTCGAATGTTGTTGTGTTTCATGTTGTCCCAGAGGTCTCTGAGACTTTCCTCAGTTCTTTTCATTCTTTTTTCTTTATTCTGCTCTGCAGTAGTTATTTCCACTATTTTATCTTCCAGGTCACTTATCCATTCTTCTGCCTCAGTTATTCTGCTACTGATCCCTTCTAGAGTATTTTTAATTTCATTTATTGTGTTGTTCATCATTGCTTGTTTCATCTTTAGTTCTTCTAAGTCCTTGTTAAATGTTTCTTGAATTTTCTCTATTCTATTTCCAAGATTTTGGATCATCTTTACTATCATTATTCTGAATTCTTTTTCAGGTAGATTGCCTATTTCCTCTTCATTTGTTAGGTCTGGTGGGTTTTTATCTTGCTCCTTCATCTGCTGTGTGTTTTTCTGTCTTCTCATTTTGCTTATCTTACTGTGTTTGGGGTCTCCTTTTTGCAGGCTGCAGGTTCGTAGTTCCCGTTGTTTTTGGTGTCTGTCCCCAGTGGCTAAAGTTGGTTCAGTGGGTTGTGTAGGCTTCCTGGTGGAGGGGACTAGTGCCTGTGTTCTGGTGGATAAGGCTGGACCTTGTCTTTCTGGTGGGCAGGTCCACATCTTGTGGTGTGTTTTGGGGTGTCTGTGGACTTATTATGATTTTAGGCAGCCTCTCTGCTAATGGGTGGGGCTGTGTTCCTGTCTTGCTAGTTGTTTGGCATAGGGTGTCCAGCACTGTAGCTTGCTGGTCATTGAGTGAAGCTGGGTGTTGGTGTTGAGATGGAGATCTCTGGGAGATTTTCGCCGTTTGATATTACGTGGAGCTGGGAGGTCTGTTGTGGACCAGTATCCTGAAGTTGGCTCTCCCACCTCAGAGGCACAGCACTGACTCCTGGCTGGAGCACCAAGAGCCTCTCATCCACACGGCTCAGAATAAAAGGGAGAAAAAAGAAAGGAAGGAAGAAAGGAAGGAAAGAAAGAAAGAAAGAAAGAAAGAGGATAAAAGAAAAGAAAATAAAGTAAGGCAAAATAAAATAAAGTTATTAAAATAAAAAAATAATTATTAAGAAAAAAAAATTTTTTTAAGCAAAAAAAAAAAAAACCGGACAGATAGAACCCTAGGACAAATGGTGAAAGCAAAGCTATACAGACAAAATCTCACACAGAAGCATACACATACACACTCACAAAAAGAGGAAAAGGGGAAAAAATAATAAACCTTGCTCTCAAAGTCCACCTTCTCAATTTGGGATGACTCGTTGTCTATTCAGGTATTCCACAGATGCAGGGTGCATCAAGTTGATTGTGGAGATTTAATCCGCTGCTCCTGAGGCTGCTGGGAGAGATTTCCCTTTCTCTTCTTTGTTCTCACAGCTCCCGGGGCTCAGCTTTGGATTTGGCCCCGCCTCTGTGTGTAGGTCGCCAGAGGGCGTCTGTTCTTCGCTCAGACAGGATGGGGTTAAAGGAGCCGCTGATTCGGGGGCTCTGGCTCACTCAGGCCGGGGGGAGGGAGGGGTACGAAGTGCTGGGCGAGCCTGCGGTGGCAGAGGCAGGCGAAACGTTGCACCAGCCTGAGGCGCGCTATGCCGTTCTCCCCGGGAAGTTGTCCCTGGATCCCGGGATCCTGGCAGTGGCGGGCTGCACAGGCTCCCCAGAAGGGAGGTGTGGAGAGTGACCTGTGTTTGCACACAGGCTTCTTGGTGGCGGCAGCAGCAGCCTTAGCGTCTCATGCCAGTCTCTGGGGTCCGCGCTGTTAGCCGCGGCTCGCGCCCGTCTCTGGAGCTCCTTTAAGCAGCGCTATTAATCCCCTCTCCTCGCGCACCAGGAAACAAAGAGGGAAGAAAAAGTCTCCTGCCTCTTCGACAGGTCCAGACTTTTTCCCGGACTCCCTCCCGGCTATCCGTGGTGCACTAACCCCTTCAGGCCACCATTCCTCTCCCTGCGCTCCACTGAAGCCCGATCCTCAGCTCCCAGCCCCGCCCGCCCCAGCGGGTGAGCCGACAAGCCTCTCGGGCTGGTGAGTGCCGGTCGCCACGGATCCTCTGTGCAGGAATCTCTCCGCTTTGCCCTCTGCACCCCTGTGGCTGCGCACTCCTCCGCAGCTGCGAAGCTCCCCCCCACCACCACCACCCGCAGTCTCCGCCCGCGAAGGGGCTTCTGGTGTGTGGAAACCTTTCCTCCTTCACGGCTCCCTCCCACTGGTGCAGGTCCCGTCCCTATTCTTTTGTCTCTTTTTATTCTTTTTTCTTTTGCCCTACCCATGTACGTGGGGAGTTTCTTGCCTTTTGGGAGGTCTATTGTCTTCTGCCAGCAATCAGTGGGTGTTCTATAGGAGCAGTTCCACATGTAGATGTATTTCTGATGTATCTATGGGGAGGAAGGTGATCTCCGCGTCTTACTCTTCCACCATCTTCCCCCCTCCTTATATTTGCTGATTTTGGATGGAATGTTCTGTAGATATCTATTAACTTTATCTTATCTAATGTGTCACTTAAGATCAGTGTTTCCTTAGTGATTTTCTGTCTGGATGATCTGTCCATTGAAGTAACTGGGGTTTTAAAGTCCCCTACTATTATTGTATTGCTGTTAATTTCTCCCTTTATGTCAATATTTTCTTTATATATTTAAGTGCTCTTCTATTAGGTGCATATATGTTTATGAATGTTATATTCCCTTCTTGTCTTGGTCCCTTCCTTCTTTGTTTTAATTATAGAATTTGTTTTAAGGTCTACTTTGTTTGATATAAGTATTGCTACCCCAGGTATCTTTTTGTCTCCATTTGCATGGAGTATCTTTTTTTTCATTCCCTCACTTTCAACCTTTGTGTGATTTTGCTCTGAAGTGAGTCTCCTGTAGGCAGCATACAGATGGGTCTTGTTTTTTATCCAATCAGTCACCCTATGTCCTTTGTTTAGAGTATTTAGTCCATTGATATTTAAAGCTATTTTTGATAGGTGTGTATTTATTGCCATTTTGTTATTTTTTCTGGTTGTTTTTTGTAGTTCTTTTCTATTCTTTTATTTTTCTTTTAGTCTCTCCCTTGTGGTTAGGAGGGAGGGATCACAGAGTAGCATAAGGAAACATTTGGGGGTGATGGATTTGTTCATTATATTTATTGTGTTGGTCATAGGTGTATACACATGTTAAAGCTTATCAAATTGTGTACTTTATATATATTTAGTTATTATATATAAATTAGAACTCAATGAAGCTGTTAAAAATTTACATTGTGCAAGACTTAAACTTTGACCCAGAAATTTCACTTCTATAAATCAGTCCTAAAGCAATACCTACCTATATTTATAGAGGTATATGGTCAAATTACATTACTGTTTGTAATAATAATAATAAAAAACAACCTATTGACCTAGAGACTGTCATACAGAGTGAAGTAAGTCAAGAGAAAAACATATATTGTATATTAGCACATATATGTGGAATCTGAAAAAATTGGTATAGATGATCTTATTTACAAAGCAGAAATAGAGACACAGACGTAGAGAACAAACATATGGATACCGAGGGGGAAAAGGGGGGTTGGAATGAATTGGGAGATGGGGATTGACATGTATATACTATTGACATCTATAAAATAGATAACTAATGAGAACCTACTGTATAGCACAGGGAACTCTACTCAATGCTCAGTGGTGACCTAAATGGGAAGGAAATCCAAAAAATAGAGGGGATATATGTATATGTACAGCTGATTCACTTTGTGATACACTAGAACCTAACACAACATTGTAAAGCAACTGTACTTCAATAAAAATTTTTAAAACTTGATTGCAACACGTTGAAAAAATAAAATAAAAATAAAACAACCTAAAAATATCAGAAGTGGAGTAGATAAATTAATTACTGTATATCATGTAAGTATAGTATGCAGTTATCAAAAAAGAATGTACCCAATCTATATGTGGACGAAAACACTTTCATGAAAAATAGTAATGTTGAATAAAGAAATTTGAGGGATCCCTTTTTTTTGCGTATAGCAGACTGGATACCCTCAATGACCATTGAAACTGGAGAAGTTATACCACTGGACATAGTATTTTTTAAATTACCATTTCAAATACATTTCTGAACTAGCAAAAAGAGAAGGATTTTGCAAAGTCAAAAGCAAAATGAAAGCCAGAACCCACCGATGTGAGTGCCAAATCTGACTTTTATCCCAAGGGTTTCTGTTGAACTCCAGATGCTCCACTTTAATGACTACCCTTAGCCTAGGGTAATCCTCTTGGTGGGGATTTTAGTTTAGAATTATGTATAAACTGGGTCCCAAAAGGTGTTCAGTAAGCAACAGTATCACCACTGGTTCTGAGTGGAAAGGAAAATTTTATGGTCATAACATTAAAGAGGATTTCTAAATTCCAGCTTCTTTATGTGATTCTAAACACATCAAGTGGGGAATTTACTTTTAAATATTTCCAAGTTGGCTGTGCTCTGAGAGAAGTAGTAGAGACAAATGCAAATTTACTAGAGGGATACAACTTCAAGTTTCAAAGTATTCCCACAGACAAAGTTCTAAGAAAAATAAGCCACAGATATTTTAAAAAGTCAAACACATAGAGAAAAACCCCACTATGAATAAGAATCCAGAATCAGAAATACCAAGATATTTGATACTGGAATTATTAGTTACCAAATATAAAATAGCTTAGTTTAATACATTTTTAGAAATAAGAGAAGTTGGCAATGTAATCAAGGAATAAGACTTACTGAGCAAAATGAAGTCATTTGAGAAACCAAAAAAACAGAAATTGTAGAAATGTCCTACACACATATGCATACACACATACATATATAATTAGAGCTCAACATTTCAAGGATGGATGAAACAACCGACTAAATACAGTTTTAGAGAGGATTGATACATTGTATTATTAAATCAAAGTAATTAACCAGTTTTCAGTTCTAAGAACAAATAGATTAAAAATACTGGGAAGAGGGTAACAGATGTGAATGCTAGAATGGGAAGACATAACATGCCTAACCAGAGTTTCAGAAGTTCACAAGACGATGAGGAAGAGGTGATATTCTAAAATATCTTCCAGGAATTCCAATAAATGCAAAGCATATTAATAAAATATAAATACAGCCACATGTTAGTGAAACTACAGAACACCAAACATATGGAGTGTAGACAAGCAGCTAGAAAATAGATGATTAATTATTTACATGGGAATGGCAATTAGATTGGAGTTTTTTCCTCTCCATGACAACAGCAAAAGCCAGAAGATGGTGAGCTGAGAGAAACTATATACCTAGAATTCTATACTCAATGCAACTCTCTCTCAAGTGGGACTTATAGGCAATTTCTGAAACACTACATCAGAGAACCTAAAAACCAACAGGTCCTCGCTAAAAGTCTTACCTTAAAAATATGCATAGAGCAATAGGGAACTAATCCTAGGTGAAAGATCTGAGATGCAGGAAGGAATGGCAGAGTGATTACCAATGATCATTATGAGGTAAGGTTGTTGCTAAATCATAGGAATAATGGAGAAAACATGCGGCACTCAGGTAATCTTCTGGAATATCTCTTGGCACCGTAGTTACAGGAGTCACATCTTGCGCAGGACAGAAATTTAAGTCTCATATGCCTCAGTAATGAAGTCCTGGTTCACTTAGCAGAAATGTGAGCTGATGGTGAAAGGAAGCTCTAATGGGTGTTAGGGAAGGGAGATGAGGAATATAAGTTATGGTCTAGAGACTAACCATAGTAGCAAGAGCTGTAATTCCCACTAGTCTTGTTTTTGTAGGTTGTGGCAGACACAGAGATAAACTGCCCAGATTCCACTTTAATAAGACCTGCTGCCCAGATGCAGGGAGTGCAGTTAGCAGACAGCTGTTAGCTCCTTCAGTGTCTGCCTCAGGTGCAGGGAGCGACCTTGTCCAAGGTTATGTCCTTCTAGGGACAGATCGCACCACTGATTAAGCGAGGTAGTTGTATAAGGCCTGGCTGCTCTGACCTGATGTGAGACAACTCTGATGGTCAATACTCACTCCAGGGTTTCCTGTGGCTTGTCTAAAGCTGCATCATACCTGTATCACAGTTTAACTCCTCCCTCTGTCCAATCATGCTTACTCTCTTACTTTCACAGGTGTTAATCTCTAATAAACGACCTTGTGCTCCAAACTCCAATTTAGCATCTGCTTCTGGAAAACCCTAACTGTGATGTAAATTTTCCCTCCAGAAATTATGACCAAAATAATTGTGAAAGTGCTTTGACATCATGGAATTAAGTTACTATGAGAAGTATGTAAATCTGAGTGATGGAATGGGTACCCTACAGTGGATATTTTCATGTACCTCTTAAGAACCCCTTAGATTCCTGTTACCTGTTATCTGCATCTTTTTATCAGCTTTTGTGTGCTTTCCTGCTAACAGCTTGCACTTCTAACCTTTAAAGGACTCTCTTGGGCCACAGAAGCCATTTCACTCAGATACATGGAAAGCTGTAGTTACCTGGAAATTTATATCCCTGTTCTTCTCACTTAATTCCTCCTGGGATCACTTCTTAAATAAACCACTTGCATATGAATCTTCATCTCAGGGTCTGCTTCTGGAGAATGAACTTAAATTATGTAAACCATAATTGTGGACTTGATAGACCCACCCTGCTTCCAACACAGTATCTGGCAGATAAAATGGCAGAGTCTAACAAAACACATAATGAGCATATCCTTGAAACATAAATGGAACAGAAATGCAAAATGTTGAGCAGCACTGAAACTATGTCTTCCAGGCTCTAAGTATAGCTCTGATTAATTTCACACAGAATATTGTGAACTGAATGTGCTCAGTATGAGATGGAGAACAAGAGATTTTTTTTTTTTTTTGCGGTACGCGGGCCTCTCACTGTTGTGGCCTCTCCCGTTGCGGAGCACAGGCTCCGGACGCGCAGGCTCAGCGGCCATGGCTCACAGGCGCAGCTGCTCTGCGGCATGTGGGATCTTCCCGGACCGGGGCACGAACCCATGTCGCCTGCATCGGCAGGCGGACTCTCAACCACTGTGCCACCAGGGAAGCCCAGAACAAGAGATTAATTCAAAGCTAGAAGTGAATGTGTGAGGTGAGGTTACCTTACTCTTGATAGACGCTAAGAACAAATGAAACTCTTGCCAACTTTCTGGCCAATAACTTTACAGGAATTTCTGGAACAAGCATGTTAGGAAACCAAAAAGAAAAAGCCTTATTAGGAGGCACCAAGATAATTTGCTCACTGACTCAACGGCAGAAGTTGCAATTAGCCTAATATCATGAAGCAGGAGCCCCAAAAGGGGATAGAGACCAGCTATGGAATGGAGTCTGTGGTGGGGAGAAGCGGGGATACAAACTGCCAGACAGGGAGGACAGATGGCAAAAAAAAGAAAGAAAAAGAAAGGAAGGAAGGAAGGAGGGAGGGAGGGAGGGAGGGAAGGAGGAAAGAAGCAGGAAGAAGGAAGAGGGAGGGAGGAAAGGAGGGAAGAAGGGAGGGAATCAAATCCTGCCTCTTAAAATGAGCCTGCCAACCAAAATTCCAAAATGTATGAAAAAAGTTAGTACTAAAAATCAAGCCAACAAAATCGTCAATTTACTACGATTTTGGAACACTATAACACAACTTTGCACAGATGTTTTTAGGATATTAGAAGGAATAAATGAATAACAGTTTAAATATTAAAAAGAATTTCTGGAAAAATTAAGGTAAAAATGAAACAAGATCAAACAGCTAATGAAATAAATTATTAGATCTCTTTAAAAGTATTTTCATTAAAATTAAAACTGTAATGGATGGAATAATCCCTACACTACATTGGTTACAAATGAATGGGTGATTTTGACGATAGTACTACAAAATTCTCTCAGAACGCAACATGGCAAAATAAGACATACAAAAAGGAAGAGCATTTAAGAGACAAAAGTTAGGTTGAGAAATTACATATATTATAGAGCCCTATCGAGACTGTCCAAATATTCCAAAAGGGAAATGAATGACAGAGAATACGTCAATAAATAACCAGAGAATTTTCCATAAATAAAGATGTATTTTATTTATTGAAAGTGAATTAACACCAAGCAGGATAAATAAATATAAATCAACAGTAAAGCATATTCTAGTGAAACTGATGAATACCAAAGATTGTTTTAAACTATTTTAACCACTGAAAAGTACGGTTCAGTGGCCTTAAGGACATTCACACAGTTGTGCAACTGTCACCACAATTCATCTCCAGAAATTTTTCATCTTCCCAAACTGAAACTCCACACTCATTAAACAATAACTCCCTATTCTCCCTTCTCCCAGCCTCTGGCAACTAGCATTATGCTTTCTGTCTCTATGAATTTGACTATTCTAGACACCTCATGTAAGCAGAATCATACAATACTTGTTCTTTTGTGATTGGCTTATTTAACTTATTAACATTATGTCCTCAAGGTCCATCCATGTTGTTGCACATGTCAGAATTTCCTTGTTTATTAAGACTGAATAATTTTCCATTGTATGTATCTCCACATTTTGTTTATTCATTTGTGGACAGAAAATTGGGTTGCTTCTAACTTTTGGCTACTGTGAATAGTGCTGCTATGAACACGGTGTAAAAATAATCCATTCAGGGCTTCCCTGGTGGCGCAGTGGTTGAGAGTCCGCCTGCCGATGCAGGGGACACGGGTTCGTGCCCCGGTCCGGGAAGATCCCACATGCCGCGGAGCGGCTGGGCCCGTGAGCCATGGCCGCTGAGCCTGCGCGTCCGGAGCCTGTGCTCTGCAACGGGAGAGGTCACAACAGTGAGAGGCCCGCGTACCACAAAAAAATTAAAAAATAATCCATTCAAGGCCCTGCTTTCAATTCTTTGGGGTATATAGACAGAACTGGAATTGCTAGATCATATAACTCTATATTTAATTTTTTTGAGGAATTTCCATCCATACTGTTTTCCATAGTAGCTGCAATATTTTACATTTCCACCAGCAGTGCATAAGGGTTCCAATTTCTCCACATCCTTGTCAACACTTGTTATTTTCTGATTTTGGTAATAGCCATTGTAATGGGTGTGAAGTAGTAGCATCAAAGATTTTTTAAATATTTAAAGCTTTTAGAGAGAATAGAAATATTACTGACAAGGAAATAAATTGATGGAAGACTTTTTATATCAAGAATGAAGTAAAATAAAGTGGGGCTATGTCAAACTAAAACGTCTGCACAGCAAAGAAAATCAGCAGCACAATGAAAAGGTAAGCTAATGAATGAGAGAAAATATTTGCCAATCATATATCTGATAAAGGGTTAATATCCAAAATATATAAAGAGCTCATACAACTCAATAGCAAAACCAAACAAGCAACCCATTAAAAAATGGGCAGAAGATCTGAATAGACATTTTTCCAAAGAAGACATACAAATAGCCAGTAGGTACATGAAAAAGTGCTCAGCGTCACAAATCATCAGGGAAAGGCAAATCAAAATCACGATAAGATATCATCTCATACATGTTATAATGGATAGTATCAAAAGACAATGAAAAACAAGTGTTGGCAAGAATGTGGAGAAAAGGGAATTCTTGTGTACTGTTGGTGGGAATGTAAATTGGTGCAGTCATTATGAAAAACAGTATTGAGTTTCCTCAAAAAATTAAAAATAGAACAATCCAGCAATTTCACTTCTGGGTACTTATCCAAAAAAACTAAAACATTAACTGGAAAAGAATACATGTACCCCCATGTTCATTGCAGCATTATTTACAATAGCTAAGATATGAAAAAACCTAAGTGTCCATCAGTGGACAAATGGACAAAGAAGCTGTGATATAAGTATACAATGGACTATTATTCAGCCATAAAAAAGAATGAAATCTTGCCATTCATGACAACATGGATGAGCCTTGAAGGTATTATGCTAAGTGAAATAAGTCAGACAGAGAAGACAAATACCATATGAATGCACTTGTATGTGGAATCTAAAAAAACAAACGAAACAAAACAAAGCAAAAAAATCACCAAGCTCACAGATACACAGAATAGTGATGGTCGCCAGAGTCAGGAAATGGGGAGTGGGCAAAATGGGGGCAGAGGGTCAAATGGTACAAACTTCTAGTTATAAAATAAGTAAGTCATGGGGATGTAATGTACAACACGGTGACTATAGTTAATAATACTGTATTGCATATTTGCAAGTTGCTAAGACAGTCAATCTTAAAAGTTTTCATCACAAGAAAAAAAAATTTGTCACTATGTATGGTGATGGATGTTAACTAAACTTATTGTGGTGATCATTTTTCATTGGATACAAATCTCAAATCATTATGTTGTACACCTGAAACTAATATAATGGTATCTATCATCTATACCTCAATAAAAAACAACTTCTGGACAAAACACAGGAGAAAATCTCTGTGACCTTGTGTTAGGCAAAGATTTCTTAGGATAGAAAAAGCAGGAAGTACAACAGAAAAAAATGACGTATATTTTATCAAAATTTTAAAATTTGCACTTAATGCCTCATCCCTGCCCCCAGGGGCACTGGCCCCTGTACCCAAGAAGCTACTGATGATGGCTGAAATTGACCACTGCTACACCTCTGCCAGGGGCAAGCCCACTTTTGATGCCATTTCCAAGACCTACAGTTATCT
Source organism: Monodon monoceros (assembly GCF_005190385.1). NCBI lineage: Eukaryota > Metazoa > Chordata > Mammalia > Artiodactyla > Monodontidae > Monodon > Monodon monoceros. The sequence goes on from NW_021703783.1 coordinate 37,005,078, forward strand.
CACTCCTGATCTCTGGAAAGAGAGAGTGTTCACCAAGCCTCCGTATCAGGACTATCTTGTAAAGACCCACACCAGAGTTTCTGTGCAGAGGACCCAGGCTCCAGCTGCAGCCACCACATAATTTTATATGAGAAAAATAAAGTGAATGAAGCCAGTTTTTAAAGAATTGTACTTAAAAGACAATACAAAACAATTTTTAAAAACCCACAGACTGAGAGAAAAGACAAAGCATATTTAGATTTGACAAGACTGGTCCCCAAGATATATTAAAGACTCCTACTACTTAATAAAAAAATATAATTTAAAAATGAGCAAAAGTCTTGATCAAACAGTTCATATAAAATACATGAATGCCTACTAAATACCTGAAATAGTATTCAACATCATTAGCCATCAGGGAAATGCCAACTAAAATCACATGGATATTTCACCAGAAATCCACAAAAAGGGCTAAAATTAGAAAGGGTGACTACACCAAATATTGGTGAGATGTGGAACAACCAGAACTCACAAACAGTGTTAGTAGAACTATCAAATGATATAACCCTTTTGGAAAAAATCTGACAATTTCTTATAAAACTTATGCCTACTGTGACCCAATCATTCCAATGCTAGATATCCCCAGGAGAAATAAAAATAATTATGTACAAAGGGCTTTTACAATAATGTTTATAGTAGCTTTATTCCTAATAGTCCCAAACTGGAAACAACCCAACAGAATGGATAAGCAAATGGTGATACATTCATACAATGGTGTATTACTCAACAATAAAAAGACAATAGGGCTTGCCTCGTGGTACAGTGGTTGGGAGTCCACCTGCTGGTGCAGGGGACACGGGTTCAAGCCCTGGTCTGGGAAGATCTCACACAGGGCGGAACAACTAAGCCTCTGTGCCACAACTACTGAGCATGCGCTCTAGAGCCCGCGAGCCACAACTACTGAGCTCAAGTGCCACATCTACAGAAGCCCACACTCCTAGATCCCGTGCTTTGTAACAAGAGAAGCCACAGCAATAAGAAGCCCGCACACCCACCACGACGAAGGGTAGCCCCCACTCACCGCAACTAGAGAAAGCCCACAGGCAGCAATGAAGACCCAATGCAGTCAAAAATAAATAAATTAAATAAATAAAATTTTTAAAAGACCCTATATAAAAATAAATTTAAAAAATTAAAAGACAATAAATTACTGACACATGAACAACATGGATGAATCTCAAAAACATGCTGAATGAAAGAATCTTGACACAAAATCATGCATACTATATGATTCTCTTTATATAGTGTTTTGCAACAGGCAAAACTAATGTATAGTGGAAAAAGCAGAACAGTGGTTAACAAGTGGAGAAGTGGGGAAAAGAACTGATTGGAAAGGGACAGGAGGTAGATTGCTTGGGTGTTGGTAATGCTCTATATTTGAATAGGGATTTGGGTTACACAAAAGTTTGAATTTATCAAAATTTACTGAATGACACTCTTACTATTTCAGCATGTAGAATTACCGCAAAAGAAAAACAGAAGGTGTAGTCAAATCTTGAACTCTGGTTGATGATATGAATGCTGAAGTATTTAGGGTAAAGTGTACTGATGTCTGTCTTTTTTTGAAATGCATTTTAAAAAGGTGGATTATAAAAGACCTGTACTCAGAAAACTATAAAACACTGATGAAAGAAATCAAAGATGACACAAACAGATGGAGTGATATACCATGTTCTTGGATTGGAAGAATCAATATTGTAAAAATGACTATACTACCCAAAGCAATCTACAGATTCATTGCAATCCTTATCAAATTACCAATGGCATTTTTCACATAACTAAAGCAAAAAATCTTAAAATTTGTATGGAGACACAAAAGACCCCGAATAGCCAAAGCAATCATGAGAAAAAAAAACGGAGCTGGAGGAATCAGGCTCCCTGACTTCAGACTATACTACAAAGCTACAGTAATCAAGACAATATGGTAATGGCACAAAAACAGAAATACAGATCAATGGAACAGGATAGAAAGCCCAGACATAAACCCACGCACCAATGGTCAACTAATCTATGACAAAGGAGGCAAAGATATACAATGGAGAAAAGACAGCCTCTTCAATAAATGGTGCTGGGAAACTGGACAGCTACATGTAAAAGAATGAAATTAGAACACTCTCTAACACCATACACAAAAATGAACTCAAAATGGATTAAAGACCCAAATGTAAGACCGGACATTATAAAACTCTCAGGAGGAAAACATAGGAAGAACACTCTTTGACATAAATCACAGCAAGATCTTTTTTGACCCACCTCCTAGAGTAATGAAAATAAAAATAAGAATAAGCAAATGGGACCTAATTAAACTTAAAAGCTTTTGCACAGCAAAGGAAACCATAAACAAGATGAGAAGTCAACCCACAGAACAGGAAAAAATATTTGCAAATGAATCAACTGACCAAGGATTAATCTCTAATATATATAAACAGCTCATGCAGCTCAATATCAAAAAAACAAATAACCCAATCAAAAAATGGGCAGAAGACCTAAACAGACATTTCTTCAAAGAAGACATTCAGATGGCCAAGAGGCACATGAAAAACTGCTCAACATCACTAAGTATTAGAGAAATGCAAATCAAAACTACAATGAGGTATCACCTCACATCAGTCAGAATGGGCATCATCAGAAAATCTACAAACAACAAATGCTGGAGAGGGTGTGGAGAAAAGGGAACCCTGTTGTACTGCTGGTGGGAATGCAAACTGATACAGCCAATATGGAGAACAGTATGGAGGTTCCTCAAAAACCTAAAAATGGAATTACCATATGACCCAGCAATCCTACCACTGGGCATATACCCAGAGAAAACCATAATTCAAAAGTTCACATGCACCCCAATACTCATTGCATCACTATTTACAATAGCAGGTCATGGAAGCAACCTAAATGTCCACAGACAGATGAATGGATAAAGAAGATGTGGTACATATATACAATGGAATATTACTCAGCCATAAAAAGGACCAAAATTGGGTTATTTGTAGAGATGTGGATGGACCTAGAATATGCCATAAGAGTGAAGTAAGTCAGAAAGAGAAAAACAAATATCGTACATTAATGCATGTATGTGGAATCTAGAAAAATGGTACAGATGAACTGGTTTGCAAGGCAGAAATAGAGACACAGATGTAGAGAACAAATGTATGGACACCAAAGGGGGAAAGGGGGAGTGGGAAGAATTAGGAGATGGGGATTGACATATATACACTAATATGTATAAAATAGATAACTAATGAGAACCTGCTGTATAACACAGGGATCTCCACTTTTCTGTACAGTAGAAACTAACACAACATTGTAAAACAACTATACCCCAATTTTAAAAAAAAGGTGGATTGATGAATGGATAGATGTATAGGTAGGTGATGAGGCATGTATGTATACTAAAATGTTAATAGTAACATTTAGATGTGATTATATGGATGTTCATCATAGAATTGTTTCAACTTTGTTGTATGTTTGAAATTATTTATTTTTAAATTAAATGAATGCTGAAAAAACATTTTAAAATTATTATAGTAAGCCACAAAATACTAATGAAATTAAAAACATTAAATGAATAATAGACAAAAATTACAAATCACTAAAATTGATTCATGAATTAATTAAAAACCCAAATACACCACTGATTATTAAAGGAAATAAATTGGTAATCAAAATTTTTCCTCCACAACAAGACAAGAAATCCCTAAAATTTTAAAGGCGAGTTTTATAAAACCTTCAAGGAAGTGATAAGTCCTTTTTTATGCAAATATTTTAAGAAAATACAAAGATGAAAGAAAACATACTATTGATGCCAAGATCAGATGTCCAGAATATGCGAATCTATATACGCAAAAAGTAGATTAGTGATTGCCTAGGGCCAGGGTTAGGGGTTAGGAATGGAGAGTGACTGCCATGGGCATGGGGTTTCTTTGAGGGTGATGAAAATGTTTTGAAATTGGGTTACCATAGTAATGGTTGCACAACTCCGTGAATATGCTAGAAACCACTGAATTGTACACTTTGAATAGATGAACTTTGTGATGTGTGAAACATCTCAATAAAGCTGTTAAAAAGAATATGCCAAGACGGGAATAAAGATGCAGACCTACCAGAGAATGGACTTGAGGATACGGGAAGGGGGAAGGGTAAGCTGGGCCAAAGTGAGAGAGTGGCATGGACACATATACACTACCAAACATAAAATCGATAGCTAGTGGGAAGCAGCCACATAGCACAAGGAGATCAGCTCGGTGCTTTGTGACCACCTAGAGGGGTGGGAGAGGGAGGGTGGGAGGGAGGGAGACGCAAGAGGGAAGAGATATGGGAATATGTATATGTATAACTGATTCACTTTGTTATAAAGCAGAAACTGACACACCATTGTAAAGCAATTATACTCCAATAAAGATGTTAAAAAAAAAAGAATATGCCAGATGAAAGCAAGAGAAAAATTATACTTTCTCACTTATGAACATCAACAGGAAATTCCTAAGTTGAATATTGGCAAAAGTTAATTCAGTTTTTACCACTCTACCTAAGTAGGGTGATTTCAGGAATGTAACAATTCTTCAACACCAGAACACCTGTTTATATAATTTATTATTAAAAATGTAAACAATAAAAGCCATATGATTATTTCAATAAATTTATTTTTATTCGACATGTATTTATTGCATGCTTATTATGTGATGGACACTACACATTAGTAAACAAAAGAGAAAAAGTCCGGATCCTCAATAGAAATAGTAAAAGCGCTTGATAAAATTTCACACCAATTCTTAGGAAAATATTGTTAGAAGAGAACTCTTATAATAAGTTAAAGGCATTGATCAGAAGCAGAACAATCATCCTTAATGCTGAAATATTAGAAGCTTTCTTACTGATCCCAATAGAAAGATGCTTGTAGTAGAGGCCCTGGCCACTGCACTAATTATGCATAAAAATGAGATATACAAAAACTGCATAGAAAAAGAAAAAAATTATTTTCCTTTATGTAAGATAAAATAATTAAAATGTAATTTAAAAAATCCAACAGTATATATAAACAAGCCATTAGAACTAGGAAGATAGCTCGACAAGATACAAGTTCAACAAGATACAAGATCTGTATACAAAATACCACAGCATTCCTAGAAATAACCAAGTAGTAAATGTAATTGGATTGTTAATTCACAATAGAAACAAACAGTGGAAGGTATCTGATAATATATCTAACAAAATTTGTGTGTGACCTTTAGCAAAATAATTTTCACCAGTGGCAACAGCAGATCGGCCTTGGTGAATGAAAATGTTGTTGAACCTTTGCATAACCACCACCTTGCCCAGCCATGGCCACACTCTTTGTGAATCCATGGACCAGAACTAGGCTCACCAGGAAGGAAAAGACTGGCACTCACATAATAGGCTATTCTCCTCACAGAATTATTTCAAACTGCTTTGGCCCTCCGGTGGGAATTCGTCCTACATATATTCTCTGTGTCTTGCTCATGATCCACACATTCAAAATACATTCATTGTGCAACAAGCATGTTTGAAACTATTTTAATATTCTTGAAAAAGTAGTGAAGATGCCAGAAAATGTCGTTGCTCTCTTTGAGTTTATATTCTCTGCTCCTGCGGAGTGCAAAGTGAAGGGGAGGAGGACAGTTGACAGTTGGTAAGTAAGTAAAAACGAAAAGGTAAGTTCAGAAAGAAATAATAATTAACTTTTGACCATGATCATTTTAATCCATATACCTCACCTAAGTCTCCTTCTCACTAGTGCTCTAATTGTGTTTCACGATCTAAAGGGCCTTTGTTGAAAAGCCCTTTGGTTTCCTTCTGGTGTTTATCAAAGGTCCTGTACAGTACTTGCTCTGTTGTTGATTTGCTCACATTCTGCCTTTTCTGCAGCACCACTAGAGCTCAGTGGCAGAGCTATTTGTCCAGCAGTGTGTACAAGCCAGGGAATCTTCTCTTGTTATGGGGCCCCCTCACAGCTGGAGATGGTGGGTCACTATGTAAATGGTTTGAAGCATGATAAACAAATGTTTTATTTGTAGTCTCTACTGGACACGTGTAGGTCAAATAAACAATTTCAAATATCCTAAGAGAGTGAATGGTCCAGCATTGACCATGTGCTCACTCCTGTATCAGCCACTGTGCCAGGAAGAATGAGTGAATAATGAGAAGGGGAGGGGGGAGGATTTGGGGACACTGTGATTAACAGTCTCTCTGGGACCACATTGAACACACGGAGTTTAGTTACTGGAAGAATGGTAAAGATAGCCTAAGCAGACAATAACAATGTCTACCATATTGTGTGTAATAAATTAAATATTTTTGCAAGAAAAATTGCTAGACAAAATGTTTATCTATCCACCTTCCTCTGATTAGGACTGAACTGGTATCATTCCAGAAAATAACTTCAACTTTTCTTAAGTATTTTCAAGAAAAGAGGTACGGCATCGCGCAGATCCTTATATCAGAGAATTCTCCTTAACATGCAGGCACTATTTATTGCAATTCTACCCAATTTCCTCATCATTCTGATTTTTTAATCTATGATTTGAAACACTAGGAACATTTTCTCAACATTTTTCTCACAGCTGCCTTCACCTCCTTGTTCTTCAGGCTGCAGATGAGGGGATTCAGCATGGGGGTGATCACACTATCCTGCAAGGAGCAGATGAACTCTTGAGTGGATCCTGAATTTGGCATGAGATAGCGGAGTAAACCTGAGCCATAAAAGAAGCTCACTGCAGTGAGGTGGGAGGAACAGGTGGAAAAGGCCTTGCTTCTGCCTTCAGTTGAGCTGATGCTCAGGATGGTGAAAAAAAATGCAAACATAGGAGAAAAATATCAAGAGGAAATTTCCAAAGAAATGCAGGAGGCTGGAGCAGAGCAAGGCAGTAAAACTTGCAGACACATCGGAACAAGACAAAGCGTAGAGAGAGGGCAGCTCACAGCTGAAGTGGTGAATATCTTGAGCCTCACAGAAGTCTAAATTGACAGCTACAAGGATATTGATGAGAGCATCCGTAAAAGCCAAGCCCCATGAGCCCCACACCAGCCCCATACACAGCTTTCTGTTCATCATCTGGCCATACAGCAGAGGAGAACTGATGGCAACACAGCGGTCACAGGCCATGACAGCAAGTAGGCAGGATTCAGTGCCTCCAGTGGCAAACACAAAGAAGGCCTGAGCCATGCAGCCCTCGACTGAGATGGTTTTCTTCTCAGACAGGAGGTTCTCCAGCAGCTTGGGCACAGTGACAGAAGAGTGGCAGAGATCCAGGAAGGACAATTGTCCCAGGAAAAAGTACATGGGGTTGTGGAGCTGGGAATCCACCCTTATCACCAGCAGCAGCATCAGGTTCCCCATAAGGGTCAGGATATAAATAACAAAGAGCAGCACAAAGAGCAGAGCCTGGATTTGGGGGTCAGCAGACAGCCCGAGGAGGATGAACTCAGAGACAACACTGTGGTTTCTCATTGCCTTCAGTACTTTCTTTGGAATGCAAGAAAAAAATCAGGTGAAGTCTCTTCTGATGCCTAACAAATATCCAAGTGTTTTAACCCGTTCCATTCACGAAGTTTCATGCCTACTCAAAAATGTACGTTCAACAATTATACTCCAACAAAGATGTTTAAAAAAATGTACGTTCTGAAATGATAAACTTCCCTAAGTCTCTAGATTTACCAAAACCTGTAATAATCTTTTCTGTGGGGTCCCAACACTAGATCAACTCCCTCTCCACCTTTACTGTTCTTTCTTTGATGTCTTAGAGTTTATTTTTTGTTGTTTTATTATTAAAGTGACTGGAGGATATTTATAAACTGTTGATAATAAACTAGTAGAGAGGGAGAAATTGCAGGAGGAAATTTAAGAGAAAATTGCAGAAATGGTGTCTCTGAGAGCAGTTGGGTCTCAGAGCAGAAGCAGAGCATGGCCAAAGGCAGGAGAGGGTTTACTTCATCAAACATGCATGAAGTCCATAGATTTGATGTTAGGAAGGAAGCAGTTCTCATCTAGCGGCTTTTATTTTTTCGCTAAATATTTAAATAGGGTCATTAATGGAAACTGAAGAGGGGTAGTGGCTGGAGATTTGCAGAGTGAGGAGAAAGGGAATTAATTAGAGAGAAAGTAGAACAGAGATATCCTAGATGTTATATAATTGATCACAAGGAACTGCTGACCCATATGAGAACACACTCTGCTCATAATCTCCATGCCCAGCTCGGGTAACCTATTCAGATTCAGCTCCTGTCTGTGCCTTCATGCCAGTTGTAAGTACAGACTACCCACTAACTTTCTAAAGTTTGGCCTTCTTTTTCTCTACTCTAAACTGACAATCCAAATTACATCCAAAGATTCAGGATAACGCTTCAACACTACTGACTCCACCATCTCGACCCTTCCTGACCTGCTCTATCTTTTGTGCTCACACTGCGAGACCCACCACCCAATATGATTTCTCTCCCATGTATAGCCAAACGACACCCAGAATTAGAGCTATCTTAGAAATCAAGTTCACATTACCTGTATTTCTCACCTAGCTGAGCGATATCTAGCACAGAATTAAACAAAAACTTTTTCAAATCCAGTGATCCAGAAGATGACTAAATTTGAATGTCGGTGTGAGAATTCAGAGTTAAGACGGAGTTTGAAAATTCCTGTTGGATACAGACCTCTTCCTTGATTTCTAAAGGAGGAAAATAAAAGGGTAAGTTGTGTATATTATTTCTAAAAACCTCAATTCTTCCTCTCATGTGGGGATTATAATAATTTTCTATTATTATTACTTTTTTTTCTTTTACTCACCACTGTAGCTCTAGCTACAGCAACCTGGATTCATCCTGAGACTATCACATCATTGGCAGAAGACACAGGAAAATCAAGTCATGAAATACAGAGAAGCACCCATTGTAATTCTGGAGGGCAACAAAAAGAAAGGTCCCCTCCATTTCACTCATCTCTAAATGGAGCCCTACTAACTAGCATTAGAAATTCCTTAAACTTTGGGGAAACTTATTCTCCTATAAATAAAAGCCAAAGAGAGAAAATCTTGCACAGGGCATTTTCATGAAGGACAAACCTAGAAACTGTACACTATCAGGAACCATACTTCCTCACAGGTAGAGGCGTACTGTGTTAGAGTTACTTGAAGCAGTCAAAGAAATAAATAAAATCACTTATTTTTTTTTTTGCCTGGCGCTGCAATTTCACTGTCCTTGATACTTCATTTATTCAGAATCGATGCTTCAGATTCCAAATTGAGAATGGAAACAGCTCTGCGAATGCTACCACTGTAAGTTTTCAGCTGTTATCATAATTAGGTGGAGTTAGCCGACGAGATCACTTGCAAAGAAAGACGGCCTGAGAGGAGTCCATTTTAGAATGGGACATACAAAAGTACCTAGCATTGTGACTGGCCCAAGGAGTTGCTCAAAAATGTTACTTAACAATTAAAATAAATGCACAAATGAGTGAATGAGTAAGTGAATGGAGAAAACTCAGAAAGAGAATAGTCTAGAGCTTTACTACTACTAGAGAACAGATCTGATTAGGAAACAGTAACGGATTTGACATCCTGAGCTTGCATGAAACCAGTTGTGGGAAGGGCACAGGAGAAAAATTCTGCCAACAGGAGAGGTTTGCCCCAATGCAGTGTCTCGTGCCCTCAACTTCCACATACCTATGAGTATATAATTATAGGGAATACCTATAATTAAAGGTACAATTAGTTTCTGGACCCTATATGTTTGGAGGGCTTGGAGAGGGTTATTTTTGAGTCATGAGGTGCCCAAAGTCTATCATTTTCCTGATCTCCTCCCCCTTCTTATAGACAGTTCTCAGGTATTAGCCTCCCCAAGCTTCCAGGTTTCTGGTATAATGTGGACTTTCACCATTAGAAACAAGGAGTATAGTAAGACATAGGGAAACTCCTGTCTTAATTGTCCCATATGTGAAATGAAAGCTAAAAATAATTAGCTTGGAATGTTGTGAGGACTTAACTTACTAACTGAAGAGTGGTGCTGAAGAATCATTAGATTCTCTTTTCTTCACCTCTAACCCAAGTGTTTAATTTTCCCAAAAGGAGAACAAGAAGTAATTTTGAGGAACAGACCAACAGTCTAGGTAACAGAAATGAATACCATGTCAGAGAGACCTGAGTGGGGCACTACCGCAGCCCAGGGGAACAAAGGTAAGATGATAGAACTGCAGGAGAAAGGAGGGGCCTGATGAGGGAAGGATAAGAAGTGGTGGGAACTGAGGGGAAACGGGGAGCACAAGAACAGGAAAACAACATCAGAAAACAGAAGGAAAACATTACCAAGTTTCTCTGTTCCTGGTGCAGAATACATCCTGGTTTTCTAAGCTGGTGGGCATGCCTCTGAGTGCAGGAGAAATTCACAAGATAGAAAATGCACCACAACTGTCCCATCGTGTAAACTGACATTGATTTTTCTATTAGACATTTTGTGCATAAAGACAAATGTATAAAGCTCAGTCCTTAAAAGCCCCTGCAAATAAAGACTTCAGAAAACTCTTCTGAGCTTTGGTAGCATTTTGGTCTTATCCTTTATGACCCCATAAAATGACAAAGAAAAGGAAAACTGAGAACTTCAAATTCCTAACAAGGAATAAAGCAACCTCTTTCATACTTCCCCTAGCATAACTGTACAATCATTTCTTTACATATCTCTATTACCGTTGATATACTGCTACGAGCAGCATCCTAACAAAGGAGGCTCAGGTCTACCAGAAGGCCCTGTGTGTTAAGGTGGCCAATGGGATGGCAAGGTGTAACCTGAAAGCCCAGGCGGCATCTAGGTCCTTCCTGATTGCTGGAAAGCTCAGACTGAAGTATACTTTGGACTTGCTAGCTAAAAACAGTTACTGGATGATCCCTCTGGGAATTACCACTGAAGCTAAGTGACTCATAGCTTACCTTTAGATAGTTTTGCTAATGTTGTCAAGTGTTTTATCATGATACACATTAAAGACATAATTATTATACACATTATCACTATTATATGATCAATGGTCATCTAAATTTACCTACATGTTTGACTTTTTTTTTTTTGCTCAATTTTTCCTATATCTAGAATTGAAAGTTCAACACCTGAAAATAGATTTCAATGGATAAGTTTAATACAAATTAGACAAAGTTGAAGAGGTGACTCAGAAGATAAGCCAGAAGAAAATAAGAACTTCCATCTGTGGGCATTTTCCTTCTCCTTGAGGAACTCCTTTTAATTTTCCCTTTAGCGCAAGTCTTCTAGGTGATGTATTTATTTCACCTTCATTCTTAAAGGATGTTTTACTGGGCACAGAATCCTAATGGGGGAGGGCTGTTGTTTTTCTTTTAATTCAGTACTTTTAAGATACTACCTCATTGTCTTCTGTCTTCTTGTTAGTCTAATGTTTCTCTTGAGAAGTCAGTTGTTGGTCTAAATTGTACTTCTTTGGAGCTAATTTGTCTTTCCTTTCCCTCTTGCCACTCTTAATACTTTCTGTTTTGACTTTCAGTAATTTTATTATGATGGGACAAAGTGTGATTTTTCTTTTAATTTATCATACTTGGGGTATATTTATAGAATTCCTAGCATTTATAGTTGATACAATTTTTCAGTTTGGAATATTTTCGTTCGTTGTCTTACATATTGCCCTATTTTCTTAGGTATTGCCTAATTCTCCCTCTTCTTTAGAACTCCATGTAAATGTACATTATCCTTCTGCATCTATGCATTATGTATCTCATACTCTTTTCTTTATTCTTTCTGTGCCTTACTGTATATATTTTCTTCTTGCCTATCCTATAAGTTATTAGTATACTCCTCAACACTAAGCTCCTTTAAACTTATCCATTAAGATCTTATTCAGCCATTGAGTTTTTCTTTTTCAAGATTTTCACTAAGATTATTTATAGTTCCCAGAAATATTATGCCAAAATTCTCAATCTTTTCTTTAATCTCTATAAATATTTATTTTAAAGTTAAGCATCTGGATCTGCTTCCACTGTCTCTAGTTTCTGTCTCCCCATATTCTTGTTAAATTTTTTCTATTGAGAATAGGATATTATTATGAAAAATTATGGAGATAACTTAAGGCTCTGAATTATATTCTCTTCCTCCAGAGAAAATTTTTACTTGCTTCTGTCAGACAACCATGGGCATCAGCAATACTGGATGACCCTCATGTAATTTGGAGACTGAAATGAAGCTGGGCTCCAACCCGCACAAAGCTTCTCTGCTTCCAATCCACCTTTACTTCAGGGTCTTGCCTTTAAGGTTCCAACCCACCCTTGTGGTCCCTGAATTCCATTTTCCCCACTAACTTTAGGAAACTGTCAAAATAACTTTTCACATTTTCAACCACCTCTTCAAGATGCCCTTACAGGAAAAAGAGACCCCTAAATGCAAAGCTTGCTTCTCTGGGTTTTCTTCTTCTTTGGGATGACAGCTCCATAATTACTCACTGCCTCCTTAGCTTTCAAATATCTTTAGAGCAGATCTTAAAAATATGCTGTTCAGCTATTTAAAAATTTTTTAAATGTGTGTTGGTCCAAGTGATCTAGTTAGTAGTTACCCGAAGTGGAAGTCCCTGATAATTTTAGTCCATTCCTATTCTATTATTATTATTTGCTATTGCTAATTTACATATTTTATAATACTTTACTCTTCTGTCTGCTTTTCCTCTAATCTCAATTTTTATCATTCTTTCTTTGCTCCCCTACCTTTTTAAAAGCAATGGATGTTCTTATTACATATTTCTATCAAAAGAAGTATATGCAAAGAATTTGAAGCTTCTTAGTTTATTTTTTTTCCAAGATTGCTTTCTTCCTCTATCTTAGCATTGCATATCAGTTAGGATGCATTTGGATGAAAATAAGAGAAAACTTAAATAGCCATAGTCTAATCCATAAGAATGTTTATTTTTACTTGAGAAATCTGGGAATGGGGGGGCGGTAATGAGATTTGGGGTTTTATTCAGCATTTCCATGATAAGTAAAGTTATTGCTTCAATGTGACTATGATATTTTTCCCTTTCCCTCATAGTCTCACACTACAGGTTCTGTAGCTCCTAGCATCACATTCTTTTTTTTTTTTTTAACTGTGTAAGTTTTTTTTTTAACATCTTTATTGGAGTATAATTGCTTTACAATAGTGTGTTAGTTTCTGCTTTATAACAAAGTGAATCAGCTATACATATACATATATCCCCATATATCCTTCTTGCATCTCCCTCCCACCCTCCCTATCTCACCCTTCTAGGTGGTCACAAAGCACTGAGCTGATCTCCCTGTGCTATGCGGCTGCTTCCCACTATCTATTTTACGATTGGTAGTGCACATATGTCCATGCCACTCTCCCACTTCGTCCCAGCTTACCCTTCCCCCTCCCCGTGTCCTCAAGTCAGAGAGGAGTGCAAAGATTATTCCTCTAGAGGGTGCTCCTCAGACTCATTGGCTAATACTGTGTCACATGAATACCCTTAGCTGCAAGGAAGACTGGGAAGCTGATTATCTGGGAAAGGAGAGTGGAATTTCATGAATGGTTTAGACAATAACAAAGTACCCCCTACTATTGGGTATCTAAATAAAATGAGAGATGTTAGTAAGTAAAAGAACAAAATAATAAAATAGGCAAGCCATGGTGTCCCCTCCCAAATGGCATGTTTCTTTCCTTCCTAATTTTGAACGTCTTTACTGTAGTATGCTAGAATTCTCACTGATACCCTTACCTTTCTATTTGTCTTTCCTTTTTTGTTATAGATTAAGAGCTTGGATACTTCATTGAATGCATTTTTTGGTATCCAATATGTAAGAACATGTTTACCTATCTTCCTATCTGTGACTACATACTTCTGTATAGAACTATTTTTACTCCCTCCTTCAATTTGATAGATGCTATGGTCTGAATGGTGTCCCACAAAATTCACATGGTGCAGTCCTAAGCCCCAATGTGATGATATTTGGAGATGTGGCCTTCAGGAGATAATTAGGTTTAGATGAGGTCATTAGGGTGGGACCCTCATCATGGGATTAGTGTCCTTACAAGAAAAGACACAGGAGAGCTTGCTCTCTCTCAATCTCCACCACTCAGACTATGGCATTTTGCTATGAAAAATATGTACTGAGCTAATACAGTAGAGGAGATGTCCTTCTCAATCCAAGACAAATGCCTCCACCTATGCTTTAGATATTTTTCCATTCTGCTTCCTCTGGGACCAAGCTCCCTCAAACTTGTTATTTTTCTAGTTGGTATTCAATTTTTCCTCTCCATTTGTCTTTTACATTTAGCACATTCAAACTATCTTCTCTATTTGTGTGTGTTTTCATAGCATATATTATTTTCTAAAACTACTTTCCTAGTCCCACATACCCTTACAGCATCTGACTTAATTCTTGCGTTTTCTCACACCCAAATGTACTGAAGTAATAACGATATTACCTGGCAACCATTTCTGCACCAACCACTCTTCTACAGCTTCTCTATGGTTTATTTATGATCTCCGACACAAGAATGAATTTGTTCTAAAACACCGAGATGCATAAAACACCATTTTCAGTATTTTTAATGTTTTTTGTTTTCATTTATTTTAAAAAGTGTTTTTATTAGGTAACATTTCAAATATACATAATGACTAGAGAAACATAAATAACATCCACTACACACCATGCATACTTAACAAATCTTAACTTTTACCATATTTACTTCAGATTATTTTTCAAAAATAGAACACTATAGATTTGAAGTCTTCTTTTTATACCATTTCCCAATCCCTTCCTCCCTACCCATAGATAAAATCACCATCCTAAAGTCAGAATGTAGCCTCCTGTGGTAGACACGATGGCCCCCCAAAGATGTTCATTCTCTAATCTCCGGAACCTGTGAATATGTTACCTTACATGGCAAAAGGGACGTTGTACAGACTTTAAAATAAGGAGATTATCTTGGATTATCTAGGTGAGCCCAATCTAATAATATGAGCCCTTAAAAGCAGAGAACTTTCTCTCACTGGCATGAGAAAGTTGAGGTAGAAATGGAAGTCAAAGAGGAGTGGAAGCATGAGAAGACCTGGCTCATCATCTCTTGGGGAGGGATACATAGAAAGCATGAGAAGTAATGCAACCAGCCTCTAGAAGAAGAGCCTAGCCCCCAGCTGAGAGCCAGCAAAGAAACAGGGACCTTAGTCCTACAATGTCAAGAAACTGAATTCAGCCATCAATCTGAGCCTGGAAGTGGATTCATCACCGGAATCTCCAGAAAGGAATGTAGCCCTGCTGATACCTTGATTTCCACCTGCTGAGACTCTAAGCGGAGGACCCAGTTGAGCATGCTGTACTTGGACTTCTGAGCTACAGAACCCTGAGATAATAAATAGGCATTGCTTTAACTTGCTAAATTTTTGGTAATTTTTCACAACAGCAATAGGAAACTAATACACTTCTTCATGCATGCTTTTATATTTTTTTATTACACATGTCCGTTTTTCAAACTCTACATAAATGTCTCCCACTACATGAAACATTTTGAAATTAGTTTTTATTTTGTCAGCATGTTTTAGAAATTTATCCAGGTTGATATGTAGAAATAGTTCATTCATTTAATTGCTAGATAGTGTTCTACTGTATAGGTATACCACATTCTATTTATTTTTCAGAAGATTAGAGCACATGCAATGAATCTGGATATGTTTGGGTTTATCTGTAGATTCTATAGTATTTTCTATGTAGAAAAGCACATCATCTTCAAATAACTAACCTTTTTTTTTCTTTCCAATTCTTAAATTTTAATTTCTTTCATTTCCTTATCTTGGGAATTTCAATACAATATTAAATTGTATAAGTGATAGTGGCCATCCTTGTCTTATCTTAATCGAAGACAAATTTCTAAAATGTTTAAGCAAAAGTTTACTGTAGGCTTTGTAATTACTCTATCACATTAAGAAAGATCCCTACTATTCCCAGTTTGCAAAGACCTTTATAATGAACAAGTGCTGAATTTTATCGAGTGCCTTTCGGCACTATTGAGATAACATATGATGCTAGAATAAGTTAAGAGAAAAATACTGCCTTTTTAATCATTTAAATTACTGCTTTTTAACATTGATTCCAAATATCATATTTTTAAAATAGTGTTTGAGTAACCATTGTAACAGAGATTTACTTTTTTATATATATAAATGAAATACGCAAAACTCAAGGTTATAAATCTGGGGCGGCATAACAGTAAATATGCCAGCTGGTTCAGACCTAATGGCTAGGACACCACTGCCTCCTTGTGGTAAAATTCCAAAATGACAAGTTCTGATTATTGGAAGTTTATTTTTCAAGTCACAGGTTTGACAATAAATGTCACAGAAGCCATGACCTGGGATAAAAAGAGAGTTGTTACAGATCTCAGAGAGACATGAGAAGAACAGAAATTTGGTACAGGCACACAAACAGAGAATTAACCAGATTTTTCTTTCAGGACTCCCAGGTATAGGGGCAGAGGTTGAAGAAAAGACTTGAGTAACATGAAAATGTGGAGTTGGGAGGGGATCAAGATGGTGGCATATAAGGACTGGGCTCACCTCCCCTCATGAACAAACCAAAACTACAGCTCCATATAGAGCAACTCTCACTAAAATCAACTTGGGAACTAGCAAAACAGCTCTTCTACAACAAGGGCTGTAAAGAAATTTCCACATGGAGTCTGGTAAGAAGAAAAGAGAAGTGATCTGGTCAGGAACCACAACCACCATGGGGGACAAAAAGAGAAGGGGGATATCACAGGCTAGGAGATCCTCCCTGGGAAGAAAGGGGTTTGAGCCACATATCAGACACCCCAGCCCTGGGGTCTGACACCAGGAAGACAAGCCCCCTTAGCTGGTTTGAAAACCAATGGGGTTTACCAGAGGGCTGTAAGAAACCAAGACTCTGCTCTTAAAGAGTGCACACACTCTTTAAGAGTGTTTATTTCTGGTCACAGCATGAAGGCAGCAAATTGAAAACTGCCTGGCGCTCTGGCCAGCTTGCCAAGACCACCCAGCATGCACCCCAGCCCACACTGGGCTACTACTCCAGCCACTCTTGCTCCGGCACTACTCCCCACTAAAGGGGAGCCTGCTATTGCCAACAAGATTGTACACACTGGAAGGGAACAGAGCCAGCCCAGACCATGGCCCTGCGTCTGACCAGGACAGAGGCAACCATCACCAGCTCATGCATCCTTGCACACAACATGGAAGAAGTGAAGCTAGCTCCATGTTGGAGACCACCATCACAGGAACACATGTCCCTGTGCATACTTGGGAGAGGGCAGGCCCAGCTCAGTGTTGTGGCATCACCCCCTCCAGCTCCTATCCAGCCTCTAACTAAGGTGTGCACACTGGGGCAGGGGGTGGGTAGTGAAACCAGCACAGAAATAACTCAGCCCCAACCTCTCAGGCACTGGCCATGCCCCAAACATAGGTAGAGACTGCCATTACACCCAGGAGAAACCCAACTACCTCAGAGTGTCTGCACCAGCCCCTTGGGCCCTGCCTTTACCCCAGATAGGGCGGTGACAGTCACTGAGCACAGGAGAAGCCCTATCTTGCACCTGGCTGTGGTCCCTGAACGCGAGCCCTACCTCCCACTAAGCAGGTGGCTGTCAGCCACCCACAGGAAGATATGAAATGTACTCATTTCAGATCCAGCACTTCCACCAAAGCTACAGGGCACATGCAGACTGCATAAGGACGGTCTAACACAAGGACACACCCTCAAGACCAGGATAAGTAACTGTTTCACCTAACTTCGTAGAGACAGAGAAAGTTAGACAAAATGAGAAAAAAGAGGAATATGTTTCAAATGAACAAGAAAAAACTCCAGAAAAAAACCTAATGAAACAGATAAATAATTTACGTGATAAACAGTTCAGAGCAATAGTAAAAAGAATGCTAACTGAACTGGGTAAAAGAACAGGTGAACACAGTGAGAATTTTAATAAAGAACTGGAAAATATAAAAAAAGAGCCAGTTAGAGCTGAAGAATTCAATACCTGAAATAAAAAATAGACTAGCGGGAATTAGCAGATTAGGTGATACAGAAGAACACATAGCAATCTGAAAGACGGAATAATGAAAATCACTGGATCAGAAGAGCAAAAAGAAAAACAAATTTTAAAAAATGAGAATAGCTGAAGGGACCTCTGGGACAACATCAAGTATACTAACATTCAAGTTATAGGGGTCCCAAAGGAGAAGAGATAAAAAGGTAGAAAATGTATTTGATGAAATTATGACTGAACACTTACTGAACCTGAAGAAGGAAACAAATATCCAGGTACTGGAATTACAGAAGGTCTCAAACAAGATGAACCCAAACAGACCCACACCAAGACATATCATAATTAAAATGGCAAAAGTTAAAAGATAAAGAGAGAATTCTAAAGGCAGGAGGAGAAAAAGAATCACATACAAGGGAACCCTCATAAGGCTATCAGCTGATTTTTTCCAGGAACTTTGAAGAACAGAAGGGAGTGGCATGATATATTTAAAGTGTTGAAAGGTAAAAACCTGGAACCTAGGATACTCCGCCACAAGGTTAACATTCAAAACTGAAGGAGAGATAAAGAGCTTCTTAGACATGAAAAAACTAAAAGAGTTCATCAATTCTAAATGGACCTTACAAGAAGTGTTAAAGGGTCTTCTTTAAGTGAAAAATAAAAGGTTACAATAAGAAATAAGAAATTATAGGAAGGGAAAAATTCCACAGGTAAAGGCAACTATATAGTAAAGGCTGTGGATCAACCACTTAAATAAGCTAGTACAAAGGTTCAAAGACAAAAATTGTAAAATCAGCTATAGATACAATACATAGTTGAGGGGTATATATGAAGATATAAAATATGACATTAAAAACACAAAATATGATAGGGGGAGTAAAAAATGTAGAGCTGTTAGGATGTGTTTGAACTTAAATGACAATCAGTTTAAAACAAGCACATATAGTTATAGGTCAACATATATGAACCCCATTGTAACCACAAATCAAAAACCTACAACAGTTACACAAAAACCAGAGAGAAAGGAGTATAAGCATATCACTAAAGAAAATCATCAAACCATAAGGGAAAAAATTAAAAGAAGAAAATAGGAACAGAGGAGAAGTACAAAAACAAACAGAAAACAAGTAACAAAATTGTAAGAAGTATATATCAATTAATAATCACTTTAAACGTGAATGGACTAAATACTCCAATTGAAAGACACAGGGTGGCTAAAATACTCCAATTGAAAGACACAGGGTGGCTAATTGGATAAAATAAAAAGATCCATCTATATACTTCTTACAAGAGACTCACTTTAGAGCTAAAGACACAGACTGAAAATGAGGGGATGGAAAAAGATATTTCATGCAAATGGAAACAACAAGAAAACTGGGGTAGCAATACTTATATCAGACAAATTGGACTTTAAAACAGTCTATAATTGAATACAAAGAAGGCATTACATAATAATAAACAGGTCAATCCAGAAAGAGGATATAACACTCATAAACATATATGCACCTAATATCAGAGCGCCTAAATATATAAAGCAAATATTAACAGACATAAAGGGAGAAATTAACATTAATATAAAAATACTAGGAGACTTAACACCCCACTTACATCAATGGACATATCATTCAGACAGAAAATCAATAAGGAAACATTGGAATTAAATGACACAGTAGACCAGGTGCACTTAATATATCTATTCAACATTACATCCAAAAACAGCAGAATACACATTCTCTTCAATTACACATTGAATGTTCTCCAGGAGAGAGCACATGCTAGGCCACAAAACAAGTCTCAACAAATTTAAGAGGACAGAAATTATATCAAGCATCTTTTCCGACCACAAAGTATGATACTATAATACAGTCAAATACAGGAAGAAAAATGGGAAAAACACAAACACGTGGAGACTAAACAACATACTAGTAAAAAAAAAAAAAAACTAGGGCTTCCCTGGTGGCGCAGTTGTTGAGAGTCCGCCTGCCAATGCAGGGGACACGGGTTCGTGCCCCGGTCCGGGAAGATCCCACATGCCACGGAGCGGCTGGGACCATGAGCCATGGCCACTGAGCCTACGTGTCTGGAGCCTGTGCTCCGCAACGGGAGAGGCCACAACAGTGAGAGGCCCATGTACCGCAAAAACAAAACAAAACAAAAAAAACTATTGGTCAATGAAGAAATCAAATAAAATATCATAAAATACTTTGAGACAAATGAAAATAAAAACACAACTTTCCCAAATCTATCGGATGTCGCAAAAGCAGTTTTAAGAGGGAAGTTTATAGTGACACAGGCGTACCTCAAGAAACAAGAAAACTCTCAAATAACCTAATTTACCATCTCAAGGAATTAGAAAAGAATAACAAAGCCCAAAGTCAGAAGAAGGAGGGAAATAATAAAGATTAGAGAGGCAATAAATAAAATAGAGACCCCCAAATCAACAGAAAAGATCAATGAAACCAAGAGCTGGTTTTCTGAAGAGATAAACAAAATTGATAAGTCTTTACCCAGGCTCATTAAGAAATAAAGAGAGAGAATAAAAATAAACAAAATAAAACATGAAAGAGGAGAAATAACAACTGTTATCACAGAGACACAAACAATCATAAGAGAAACTATGAACTATATGCCAACAAATTGGACAACCTAGAAGAAATGGCCAAACTACTAGAAACATACAATCTTCCAAGACTGAATTAATAGGTAATGTGAACAGAACAATCACTAGTACTTAAATTGAATCACTAACCAAAATATTCCAACAAACGAAAGACCAAGCCCACATGACTTCACAGGGGGACTGTACCTAACATATAAAGAAGAGTTAATACCTATACTTTTCAAACTATTCCAAAAAATTAAAGAGGAGGGAACACTTCCAATTTCATTCTATGAAGCCACCATAACCCTGATACCAAAAGTAGACGAAGACACTACATAAAAAGAAAATTACAAGCCAATATTCCTAATGAATATATATGCAAAAATCCTCAATAAAATATCACCAAACCAAATTCAACAATATATAAAAAGGATTATACTGAGCTTCTGGGGGGAGAGGGGGAAGATGGCAGAAGAGTAAGACGCAGAGATCACCTTCCTCCACACAGATACATCAGAAATACATCTACATGTGGAACAACTCCTACGGAACACCTACTGAATGCTGGCAGAAGACCTCAGACCTCCCAAAAGGCAAGAAGCTCCCCACGTACCTGGGTAGGGCAAAAGAAAAAAGAATAAACAGAGACAAAAGAATAGGGACGGGACCTGCACCAGTGGGACTGAGCCGTAAAGGAGGAAAGGTTTCCACACACTAGAAGCCCCTTCGCGGGCGGAGACAGCGGGTGGTGGAGAGGGGGAGCTTCGAGGCCGCGGAGGAGAGCACAGCAACAGGGTGCGGAGGGCAAAGCGGAGAGATTTCCGCACAGAGGATCCGTGCCGACCAGCACTTACCAGCCCTAGTGGCTTCTCTGCTCACCCGCGGGAGCGGGCGGGACTGGGAGCTGAGGATCGGGCTTCAGTCGGAGCGCAGGGAGAGGACTGGCGGCGTGAACACAGCCTGAAGGGGTTAGTGCACGACAGCTAGCCGGGAAGGAGTCCGGGGAAAAGTCTGGACCTGCTGAAGAGGCAAGAGACTTTTTCTTCCCTCTTTGTTTCCTGGTGCGTGAGGAGAGGGGTTTAAGAGCGCTGCTTAAAGGGTCTCCAGAGATGGGCGCGAGCCGCGGCTAACAGCGCGGACCCCAGAGACGGGCATGAGACGCTAAGGCTGCTGCTGCCGCCACCAAGAAGCCTGTGTGCGAGCACAGGTCACTATCCACACCTCCCTTCTGGGGAGCCTGTGCAGCCCGCCACTGCCAGGGTCCCGTGACCCAGGGACAACTTCTCCGGGAGAACACACAGCGCGCCTCAGGCTGGTGCAACATCACACAGGCCTCTGCCGCCGCAGGCTTGCCCCACACTCTGTACCCCTCCCTCCCCCTGGCCTGAGTGAGCCAGAGCCCCCGAATCAGCGGCTCCTTTAACCCCGTCCTATCTGAGCGAAGAACAGATGCCCTCCGGCGACCTACATGCAGAGGCAGGGCCAAATCCAAAGCTGAACCCCAGAAGCTGTGCGAACAAAGAAGAGAAAGGGAAATCTCTCCCAGCAGCCTCAGGAGCAGCGGATTAAAGCTCCACAATCAACTTGATGTATCCTGCATCTGTGGAATACATGAATAGACAACGAATCATCCCAAATTGAGGAGGTGGACTTTGAGAGCAAGATTTATTATTTTTTCCCCTTTTCCTCTTTTTGTGAGTGTGTATATGTATGCTTCTGTGTGAGATTTTGTCTGTATAGCTTTGCTTTCACCATTTGTCCTAGGGTTCTATCCGTCCGTTTTGTTTTTGGTTCTTTTTTTACTTACTTTTCTTAATAATTATTATTTATTTTAATAACTTTATTTTATCTTTATTTTATTTTATTTTATCCTCTTTCTTTCTTTCTTTCTTTCTTCTTTCTATGTTTTCTCCCTTTTATTCTGAGCCGTGTGGATGAGAGGCTCTTGGTGCTCCTGCCAGGAGTCAGTGCTGTGCCTCTGAGGTGGGAGAGCCAACTTCAGGACACTGGTCCACAACAGACCTCCCAGCTCCACGTAATATCAAACGGTGAAAATCTCCCAGAGATCTCCATCTCAACACCAAGACCCAGCTTCACTCAACGACCAACAAGCTACAGTGCTGGACACCCTATGCCAAACAAATAGCAAGACAGGAACACAACCCCACCCATTAGCAGAGAGACTGCCTAAAATCATAATAAGTCCACAGACACCTCAAAACACACCACCAGATGTGGACCTGCCCACCAGAAAGACAAGATCCAGCCTCATCCACCAGAACACAGGCACTAGTCCCCTCCACCAGGAAGCCTACACAAGCCACTGAACCAACCTTAGCCACTGGGGACAGACACCAAAAACAACGGGAACTACGAACCTGCAGCCTGCAAAAAGGAGACCCCAAACACAGTAAGATAAGCAAAATGAGAAGACAGAAAAACACACAGCAGATGAAGGAGCAAGATAAAAACCCACCAGACCTAACAAATGAAGAGAAAATAGGCAGTCTACCTGAAAAAGAATTCAGAATAATGATAGTAAAGATCCAAAATCTTGGAAATAGAATAGAGAAAATGCAAGAAACATTTAACAAGGACCTAGAAGAACTAAAAAGGAAACAAGCAACGATCAACAACACAATAAATGAAATTAAAAATACTCTAGAAGGGATCAATAGCAGAATAACTGAGGCAGGAGAACGGATAAGTGACCTCGAAGGTAAAATAGTGGAAATAACTACTGCAGAGCAGAATAAAGAAAAAAGAATGAAAAGAGCTGAGGACAGTCTCAGAGACCTCTGGGACAACATTAAACGCACCAACATTCGAATTATAGGGGTTCCAGAAGAAGAAGAGAAAAAGAAAGGGACTGAGAAAATATTTGAAGAGATTGTAGTTGAAAACTTCCCTAATATGGGAAAGGAAATAGTTAATCAAGTCTAGGAAGCACAGAGAGTCCCATACAGGATAAATCCAAGGAGAAACACGCCAAGGCACATATTAATCAAACTATCAAAAATTAAATATAAAGAACACATATTAAAAGCAGCAAGGGGAAAATAACAAATAACACACAAGGGAATCCCCATTAGGCTACCAGCTAATCTTTCAGCAGAAACTCTGCAAGCCAGAAGGGAGTAGCAGGACATATTTAAAGTGATGAAGGAGAAAAACCTACAACCAAGATTACTCTACCCAGCAAGGATCTCATTCAGATTTGATGGAGATATTGAAAACTTTACAGACAAGCAAAAGCTGAGAGAGTTCAGCACCAGAAAACTAGCTTTACAACAAATGCTAAAGGAACTTCTCTAGGCAAGAAACACAAGAGAAGGAGAAGACCTACAATAACAAACCCAAAACAATTAAGAAAATGGGAATAGGAACATACATACCGATAATTACCTTAAATGTAAATGGATTAAATACTCCCACCAAAAGACACAGACTGGCTGAATGGATACAAAAACAAAGACCCATGTATATGCTGTCTACAAGAGACCCACTTCAGACCTACGGACACATACAGACTGAAAGTGAGGGGATGGAAAAAGATATTCCATGCAAATGGAAATCAAAAGAAAGCTGGAGTAGCAACTCTCATATCAGTCAAAATAGACTTTAAAATAAAGACTATTAGAAGAGACAAAGAAGGACACTACATAATGATCAAGGGATCAATCCAAGAAGAAGATATAACAAGTGTAAATTTTTATGCACCCAACATAGGAGCACATCAATACATAAGGCAAATACTAACAGCCATAAAAGGGGAAATTGACAGTAACACAATCATAGTAGGGAACTTTAACATCCCACTTTCACCAATGGACAGATCATCCAAAATGAAAATAAATAAGGAAACACAACACATCTTGCTTAAATGATACATTAAACAAGATGGACTTAATTAATATTACAGGACATTCCATCCAAAAACAACAGAATACACATTTTTCTCAAGTGCTCATGGAACATTCTCCAGGATAGATCATATCCTGGGTCACAAATCAAGCCTTGGTAAATTTAAGAAAATTGAAATCATATCAAGTATCTTTTCCGACCACAACGCTATAAGACTAGATATCAATTACAGGAAAAGATCTGTAAAAAATACAAACAAATGGAGGCTAAACAATACACTACTTAATAATCAAGTGATCACTAAAGAAATCAAAGAGGAAATCAAAAAATACCCAGAAACAAATGACAATGGAGACATGACGACCCAAAACCTATGGGATGCAACAAAAGCAGTTCTAAGAGGGAAGTTGATAGCAATACAATCCTACCTTAAGAAACAGGAAACATCTCGAATAAACAACCTAATCTTGCACCTAAAGCAATTAGAGAAAGAAGAACAAAAAAAACCCAAAGTTAGCAGAAAGAAAGAAATCATAAAGATCAGATCAGAAATAAATGAAAAAGAAATGAAAGAAATGATAGCAAAGATCAATAAAACTAAAAGCTGAGGGTTTCCCTGGTGGCGCAGTGGTTGAGAGTCCGCCTGCCAATGCAGGGGACACGGGCTCGTGCCCCGGTCCAGGAAGATCCCACATGCCGCAGAGCGGCTGGGCCCGTGAGCCATGGCCGCTGAGCCTGCGCGTCTGGAGCCTGTGCTCCGCAAAGTGAGAGGCCATGACAGTGAGAGGCCTGCGTACCGCAGAAAAAAAAAACAAAACTAAAAGCTGGTTCTTTGAGAAGATAAACAAAATTGATACACCATTAGCCAGACTCATCAAGAAAAAAAGGGAGAATACTCAAATCAATAGAATTAGAAATGAAAAAGGAGAAGTAACAACTGACACTGCAGAAATACAAAGGATCATGAGAGATTACTACAAGCAACTCTATGCCAATAAAATGGACAACCTGGAAGAAATGGACAAATTCTTAGAAAAGCACAACGTGCCAAGACTGAACCAGGAAGAAATAGAAAATATGAACAGACCAATCACAAGCACTGAAATTGAAACTGTGATTAAAAATCTTCCAACAAACAAAAGCCCAAGACCAGATGGCTTCACAGGCGAATTCTATCAAACATTTAGAGAAGAGCTAACACCTATCCTTCTCAAACTCTTCCAAAATATAGCAGAGGGAGGAACACTCCCAAACTCATTCTACGAGGCCACCATCGCCCTGATACCAAAACCAGACAAGGATGTCACAAAGAAAGAAAACTACAGGCCAATATCTCTGATGAACATAGATGCAAAAATCCTCAACAAAATACTAGCAAACAGAATCCAACAGCACATTAAAAGGATCATACACCATGATCAAGCGGGGTTTATTCCAGGAATGCAAGTATTCTTCAATATACACAAATCAATCAACGTGATACACCATATTAACAAACTGAAGGAGAAAAACCATATGATCATCTCAATAGATGCAGAGAAAGCTTTCGACAAAATTTAACACCCATTTATGATAAAAACTCTCCAGAAGGTAGGCATAGAGGCAACTTTCCTCAACATAATAAAGGCCATATATGACAAACCCACAGCCAACATCGTCCTCAATGGTGAAAAACTGAAACCATTTCAACTAAGATCAGGAACGAGACAAGGTTGCCCACTCTCACCACTCTTATTCAACATAGTTTTGGAAGTTTTAGCCACAGCAATCAGAGAAAAAAAGAAATAAAAGGAATCCAAATCAGAAAAGAAGAAGTAAAGCTGTCACTGTTTGCAGATGACATGATACTCTACACAGAGAATCCTAAAGATGCTACCAGAAAACTACTAGAGCTAATCAATGAATTTGGTAAAGTAGCAGGATACAAAATTAATGCACAGAAATCTCTTGCATTCCTATAAACTAATGATGAAAAATCTGAAAGTGAAATTAAGAAAACACTCCCATTTACCATTGCAACAAAAAGAATAAAATATCTAGGAATAAACCTACCTAAGGAGACAAAAGACCTGTATGCAGAAAATTATAAGACACCGATGAAAGAAATTAAAGATGATACAAACAGATGGAGAGATATACCACGTTCTTGGATTGGAAGAATGAACGTTGTGAAAATGACTCTACTACCCAAAGCAATCTACAGATTCAATGCAATCCCTATCAAACTACCACTGGTATATTTCACAGAACTAGAACAAAAAATTTCACAATTTGTATGGAAACACAAAAGACCCCGAATAGCCAAAGCAATCTTGAGAATGAAAAATGGAGCTGGAGGAATCAGGCTCCCTGACTTCAGACTACACTACGAAGCTACAGTAATCAAGACAGTATGGTACTGGCACAAAAACAGAAATATACATCAATGGAACAGGATAGAAAGCCCAAAGATAAACCCACGCACATATGGTCACCTTATCTTTGATAAAGGAGGCAAGAATATACAGTGGAGAAAACAGCCTCTTCAATAAGTGGTGCTGGGAAAACTGGACAGGTACATTTAAAAGTATGAAATTAGAACACTCCCTAACACCATACACAAAAATAAACTCAAAATGGATTAAAGACCTAAATGTAAGGCCAGATACTATCAAACTCTTAGATCCTTACATCCTTTTTGACCCACCTCCTAGAGAAATGGAAATGGAAATAAAAACAAAAATAAACAAATGGGACCTAATGAAATTTAAAAGCTTTTGCACAGCAAAGGAAACCATAAACAAGACCAAAAGACAACCCTCAGAATGGGAGAAAATATTTGCAAATGAAGTAACTGACAAAGGATTAATCTCCAAAATTTATAAGCAGCGCATGCAGCTCAACAACAAAAAAACAAACAACCCAATCCACAAATGGGCAGAAGACCTAAATAGACATTTCTCCAAAGAAGATATACAGACTGCCAACAAACACATGAAAGAATGCTCAACATCATTAATCATTAGAGAAATGCAACTCAAAACTACAATGAGATATCATCTCGCACCAGTCAGAATGGCCATCATCAAAAAAATCTAGAAACAATAAATGCTGGAGAGGGTGTGGAGAAAAGGGAATACTCTTGCACTGTTGGTGGGAATGTAAATTGATACAGCCACTATGGAGAACAGTATGGAGGTTCCTTAAAAAACTAAAAATAAAACTACCATACGACCCAGCAATCCCACTGCTGGGCATATACCCTGAGAAAACCATAATTCAAAAAGAGTCATGTACCAAAATGTTCATTGCAGCTCTATTTACAATAACCAGGACATGGAAGCAACCTAAGTGTCCATCATCGGATGAATGGATAAAGAAGATGTGGCACATATATACAATGGAATATTACTCAGCCATAAAAAGAAATGAAATTGAGATATTTGTAGTGAGGTGGATGGACCTAGAGTCTGTCATACAGAGTGAAGTAAGTCAGAAAGAGAAAAACAAATACCGTATGCTAACACATATATATGGAATCTAAGGAGAAAAAAGGTCATGAAGAACCTAGGGGTAAGATGGGAATAAAGACATGGACCTACTAGAGAATGGACTTGAGGATATGGGGAAGGGGAAGGGTAAGCTGTGACAAAGTGAGAGAGTGGCATGGACATATATACACTACCAAACGTAAAATAGATAGCTAGTGGAAAGCAGCCACATAGCACAGGGAGATCAGCTTGGTTGTTTGTGACCACCTAGAGGGGTGAGATAGGGAGGGTGTGAGGGAGGGAGATGCAAGAGGGAAGAGATATGGGAACATATGTATATGTATAACTGATTCACTTTGTTATAAAGCAGAAACTAACACACCATTGTAAAGCAATTATACTCCAATAAAGATGTTAAAAAATAAAAAGATGTGGCACATATATACAATGGAATATTACTCAGCCATAAAAAGAAACGAAATTGAGTTATTTGTAGTGAGGTGGATGGACCTTGAGTCTGTTATACAGAGTGAAGTAATTCAGAAAGAGAAAAACAAATACCGTATATATATGGAATCTAAAAAAATAAAATGGTTCTGAAGAACCTAGGGGCATGACAGGAATAAAGACGCAGATGTAGAGAATGGACTTGAGGACACGGGGAGGGGGAAGGGTAAGCTGAGACAAAGTGAGAGAGTGGCATGGACATATATACACTACCAAATGTAAAATAGATAGCTACTGGGAAGCAGCCGCATAGCACAGGGAGATCAGCTCAGCTCAGTGCTTTGTGACCACCGAGAAGGATAGGGAGGGTGGGAGGGAGACGCAAGAGAGAGGGGATATGGGGATACATGTATATGTATAGCTGATTCACTTTGTTATACAGAAGAAACTAACACTACAACGTAAGGCAATTATACTCCAATAAAGATGTTAAAAAAAAAAAGGATGCCTGGAGACCTAAATGTAATTTTCTTAAGTCCAAACATTTGTTGAGTTGAGGCAATTCTGTGAATTAAACATGAATTCAGACTTTCCTCACCTTTCAGGTAAAATACTATTTGCAAAGAGTAAAGCATATATATTTAGAGGAAACTATACATATGGAGACCTAGAAAAGACATAGAAAGAATAGTGCTCATATAATCTGTAATGTTTCAACTTAATCTGTTTCATTATAAAATTTTTTTTAAATGCTTTGCTGAAACCCTTTGGGGAGTTCGGGGGTTTGGGGGGCATGAGTCACCCATTCTCCCTGCACGGCCCTGCAATCAACCTTTCTCTGCTCGAGACTCTGCCGTTTTGGTTTGTTTGGCCTCACTGTGCATCAGGCACACAAACCTGCGTTTGGTAACAGTTTTTCAAGGCAGAAATTGGAAAGTTGGGAATGTGTTGTCACCCCGCTAAGAGAAAATGTTTAAAATATCCCAATTATGCAAGAAAAGATAGAGAATCCAAGTAGCCACTGGACAACAAACGTATTTTGACAGCAACTGTGTAGTACCTGGCCATCGCTGTAACAAGTGCCTGAGGACATTGTCTGTCTTTTGCGGAACAAGCCTCAACTATATATACTCAGGGAGTTGAATATTTATGAGAGAAATTAATAGAAGCAATCACTCAAATGTCATCTCTGAATAGGGGATGGTGCGCATCCCGATGTTCCTAAAGGACTTTGTTGAAAGATTTAGAAACCTGGAATAGGAATATTAGGAGTACTATCAATGCGTGTAATTTTTCTGGGCATGAGAGAAAGGTGCAGAGGTGGACAGGCAGTGGTTTGCCAGCTCCTGTCAAGCCAGATTTCACCCCCTTTCTTTCTCCCTCCCCCGACAATCATTTGAAAAATGAAAGGAATTTCTCTTTAAATCACCTCACTATCAAGTTATCACAGAGATGAAAGTGGAACATCCAGAGAAAGGCCACCGAGAGCGAAATGACAGAGAAATATTTGATCCAGCCCAAACTAAGATTTCTGGGGAATTCAAGGCTTTACCTATAAAGTTAGGCCATCATTCTAGAAATCTGATGTTTTCTGAGTTATAAAGAATGTAGACACCTCACTCCTGATCATGTAGAGCCAGCTTTATCTATCAACATTCCTCTGAGAACTAGAAAAAGATAAATGAAATGCAAAAAGTATTTGTTTGAAAGTATTGGAAAGTCTAACAAGGTTGTCAAGAGTCAGCAGAGAACAAGACCTCAGAGGGAAGAGAAGAGTACTGAGACGAGCTTGATATTCTGTATTAACTGTCTCCTCAAGGCCTTTGTCTATGTGCAAGTGGTACGTGGCCAAGAGACTGAGAAGCCTGGCAGAAACTGATAGCTAAGAGGCTGAGAACCTTAGCTGAGCTTTGGGCAGTTCATGGGTATATGGACACACAACTTAAAATTCAGGGCTACCAAGGCAGGCAGGATTTGTTGGGTCAAGATCCCCAAAAGAAGCAAAATGTTTTAAGGTGAGCCCAACGTTCTCCATCCATGTTCCCCATGAGATACGTAAATGCCATATGTAGCACGTGATAAAAGGGTAAAAAGCTGAACAGAAAGTAGAGTCTATGAGGCTGAGAAGCCAAGCAGATATAACTGTAGTTTGAAATTGGAGCTGAGGGTCCACCAAGAAGAGGTAAGTGGTGATTATCCCTTTAGCTAGAGCCATGGAAGGTCACAGAAGCACTATACCATAGGAGTAATGCTGAACAAGAAATAGAACAGTCTTACAACAATTTGGAAACACAATTTGGAAACAGCTCAATGCCAGATTGGATTAAGATGATTTGACTCTAAATGCCTGCACAAAGCAAAAGTTATCCTTTTCTGGACTGAGATGACATCAGCCAGAGTCTCAGTTTCACTTCTAAAAATGTCAGGTATTCCTTAAGACGGGACCAAATGACCAAAAATGGAAAATAAAAGACCATAGAACAGATCCACTGGAGATCTCAGATATTAGAGTTATCAGACATGCATTTTACTTTATTTCATTTTCATATTCATTCATCTCTCTGTTCAATAAAAATTTGCCTTTTTTCTGGCTTTATATAACTGACAAACAACATTGTGTGAGTTTAAAGCACACAGCAGGATGATTTGATATGCATGTATATTGTGAAATAATTACCACCATAAGGTTAACACATCCATCGCCTCATGTAATTACCATTTTGTGTGGTACCATTTTCCCACCCATCACTCTTCACATTTAAGATCTACTCTCAGAAAATTTAAAGAATGTAATACAGTGTATTAACTGTACTAGATTAACTAGCCATCATGCTGTACATTAGATCCCCAGAGCTTATTCTTCTTATAATTGGAAGTTTGTACCCTTTGACCAACGTCTCCTCATTTCCCCCAACCCCTGGAAACCACCATTCTACTCTCCGTTTCTAGGAGTTCAGCTTTTTGAGATTCTACATATAAGTGAGATCATACAGTATTTGTCTTTCTTTCTGACTTATTTCACTTACCATACTGCCCTCTAGGTCCATCCATTTTGTCACAAATGGTAGGATTTCCTTCTTTCTATGGCCAAATAATATTCCATTGTATAGCTATACCTCATTTTCTTTATCCATCCATTCACTGGCATACACTTAGGCTGTTACCATGTCTTGGCTATTGTGAATAATGCTGCAATGAACACAGGAATGCAGCTATCTCTTCAAGATACTGATTTCACCTCATTTGGATATATAGCCGGAAGTAGGATGCTGAATCATGTCAGTCCCATTTTTCATTTTTTGAGGGCTCTCCCTACTGTTTTCTATAATGGCTGTACTAATTTACATTCCCAACAACAGTGCACAAGGGTTCCTTTTTCTCCACATCCTTGACAATACTTGTTATCTACTCAGACATGCACTTTTAAATGAGTTTGATTAATGTGTTCAAGAAAATATGTGGCAAAATGGAGAATGTCTCTAGAGAACTGGATTCTATAAAACAGAACCAAAAGTAAACTCTAGAACTGAAAAATATAATAACCAAAATTAAGCAGATTAGAAACAGAAGAAGAGAAGATGAATAAAACTAGAATGTGGGTCAACAGAAAATATCCTGACTGAAAGACAGAGACCAAAAAAATGAGAAATACAGCATAAAATCATCAAAGTCTTATGGGAAATGGTAAGATCTAACATATGTATATTTAGAGTCATAGAAAGGACAGACGGAATGGGACAGAGCAATATAATTTAATATGAAAATGTAGTTAAACAGAAGTTGAAAAATTGGAAAAGCGAAAAGGGAACATTATGGTAATACAGAGATAGTAATCACAGAACTGTGGCTAAGGGAACAAAGAGAAGAGGTTGGACCATCAACTGAAAGCCTGCAAGAGTTTCTCCATGAGCTGGGACTCAGATCCTTAAGCAGGGTGCTGCCCATCTGTGCTGCCATCTCAGGAGCTCAGAGAAGGGGTCTTATGAAGCTGGGAAGGGGAGCTTCCTTGTTCCTGCTATGGCTGAGAGGGCATGAGAAAGCTAGTTCCAGGAGTGCTGAGAATAAGCTGAAAGTGGAACCCCAGCTATTGCTGGGGTGATGCGAACAGAAACAGCAAGTAGTCTCCCTTTAGTGCCACAACCTAAGAGGAGTTGGATGTCAAGGAGAAAATACTTTCCATATTCTGCACATCACAAAGCATAAGGGTGGGTTTAGAGATAAGAGAGAGTAGTTTAATAACCACTGCGAACCTCGAGCAAGATAAATACAAAAGAAAACAAATCTAGGCATTTATATTAAACTACTGAAAACTAAAGGCAAAAAGAAAAAATTTTAAACAGCCTGAGACAAAAGACAAATTACCTTGAAACAGTACTGAGACAGGCTGGGACCTGGGGCCTGGGACCCTTTGCCGCAGCGCTCGCACCTGGACAAAATCTCCTCCAGCAACAGAATACAAAGAAACTATAAGGGGCTGAAAATAACTGCAGGCATGGGCAGCTGGGGCAAAACAGAAAGACCAAAACCCAACTGCTACTTCTGAGGTGTCAGGAGCAAACACAGGGTACTACCCATGATCCCTGCACACAGCACCACCAAGGGAGTGGGCAGACCACCTAAGCCACCCGCTGGCCTGACCCACGGATCTGCCCCTACCCTTACCCCATTTAAGGGAACAGCTCATCCTCAGTGAGCGAGCAAGGGCACCTGTTACTTGTTTTCACTCCCTCGTGCTGCAGCACGAGTCCCAGTAAAGCCATGCCTGAATTTCTTGTCTGGCCTATTATCAATTTATGTTGATTAAATAGTTTAAGAACCCAGGTCCATAACAGTACCACCTTTAGACACAGGCAACTGTGGTCCAGGCCTAGACTTCTGTTTTAGGGCTTGTTTGGCTTCCTTCCCACCCAACACTCTTCACAGGGTGAGGGTCCTGCAGAGTCTAGCTGATACACCCACCCACAGCCGGCACACTCTATATCTCCTGCTTCAAAGAGCTGGACCTCAGAAATCCCTGCCCAAACAGCCTCAGGTCCATTTCCGGTTCTCACAGCCCTCCTTCCACAGGATTGAGCACACCAGGTGTGAGGAGTGTGCACACCAGGCGTGGGGAGTGTGCACGGAGCTCGATGGTGTGTGCTGAATTACGGAAGCATGCACTGACTTTCTCAGTTCATGAAAGACCCAATGGTGCAACAAAGAAGAGCCTTGGGTCAAGGACCTCCCTTTGTACTTTTTACCCGGGAAATAAGTAAAGGCGAGCCTGCCTTCGAAGGAGCCAACTTTACACTGAAATTGATTTCCCAACAGAAGTGATAGAAGCCTTAAGTCTTATGGGTTAATATTCTGATAATGATGAAAGAAAATAAATGCAAACTAGAGTTCTATACATCAAAATGTACCCCAAAATGAAATAAAATGTACCTCAAAAATGAAGGGAGAGCTGCTCTGCTGCCCCGCGGCCGGCGGGTGGGCCCAGGAGAGGCGAGAGGAGGCCCAGGCCCAGCGCGCGGGATGCCCGGTTTCACACCACCGTTTCCACGTGTCGTTTGGCAGCAACAGGCTGAGCCCACTCCTGCAGATCAGGTGGCGGGTGACGAGGAGGGAGAGGACAGGGAGGCAGGCTGGAAACTTAAAAGGCAGCCCGCCCCAGGACCTCCGAGAGCATGCCTCTCCCGGTGGTCCCTCCGCAGGGCCAGGCGGCGCCCTGGCCTCTGCGCAGCCGTCCAACTACACGGGCCGGCTCCGCCCACCTGGCTACACCATAGCAACTGCGATGAAACAGCCTCTTCAAGCTGGTGGAGGGCTTCTTCGACCGTGGTCGGTGCTAGAGCGCATCATGGAAGACAAGCTGATGGCAGACGTCAACACCTGGGAGATCGAGGAGCAGAAGCGGAACCGGTGCGTGGCAAGCTGAGAATCATGGAACCCCGCAACCACGTGCAGATCCTGTCCTTCCCCATCCTGCCGACGGCGGCTCCTGGGAGATCCCTGAGGGCTACCGGGCCCAGAGTAGCCAGCATTGCACGCCCTGCAAAGGAAGGGTCCGCTACTGTGAAGATGTGAGTGTAGATGAAATAAAAGTTTTGGCTTCAGACTTCCCTGGTAGCGCAGTGGTTGAGAGTCCCCCTGCCAATGCAGGGGACACGGGTTCGTGCCCCGGTCCAGGAAGATCCCACATGCCACGGAGCGGCTGGGCCCGTGCGCGTCCGGAGCCAATGCTCCGCAACGGGAGAGGCCACAGCAGTGAGAGGCCTGCGTATCGCAAAAAAATAAAAATAAAAAAATAATAATAATAAAAAAAGAAAGCTTGTAAAGCAGCAATAGGAATCTTGTCAGAGCCTGTCCTTTGTCCTTTTCCAGGGAGAGATGTTAAGAGTTGGAGAGGTAAATCATCAAAAGATTATTGAAGTGGGGTGGCACTTACAATCAATTCTAGTTTGTACAAGAGGCAAGATCAATAATCTATCCAGAGGTGCCTTAGGAAAATATGCAGTCTAATTCAAAAGAATAGAGATAGTAGCATTTGAGAAGCAATGTTCCCCTTAGCTCAAACATGCAGATATAGTCCTGAGCCTGGGACCACTGGAGCTGATTTTTAAAAAATTAAAATTAAATTAATGTTTTTAAAACCCAATGTCCAGAAATCTCTTTAAGAAGGTTCCACATTTACCACTCCTCATTTTCAGGTCAGACACAAATTCACCTAATTGAGCTAGGAAGCCCTTTATGATCTTATCGCATCTTTAATAAGAATGCCTGAATCTCCCCTTCCAATTGTTCAATAAAGTCACTGCTCTATACGTCTTAAAGTTCCTTAAAATGCCTATTTCCAGGACCTTAATGGTATTTCAGCTGCTATTTCCGTTAAAGAGTAAGCAAAGACCAAAGAGAAGTAAGTCCCTATTTTTATTGAAATTCTTTTGAATCCTTCAGAAACACTGGCAGTGGCCCCATGTCAACCACCTTTTAGCAATCTTGGGAGATTCTCCCCAAGACCAATTTTGGGTAGTTTTTCTCCTATTATCATCCAGGAAATTACATTAGTAACTTCCACAGCAGTGACTTTGGTGGATGACAATGGAATATGTTTTTGTAACAAACATTGTTGCATGGCTTGGACACTTCCATGCCTGCTCATATCATGTATCCAAGTGGCTACCTGCAAACAGTCGACCAAGTCACTACCTTGGCATTCTGGTTCTCCTCTGAGCCAGTAATTGGATTCTTTTGTTGAGCATCCCTATGATCTACTTTAATTTTCCTTCTGAAATTCCATAGGCCTGCCACAACTGTGTTCTGCCACAATTGTTCATCCATCAAACATTTATTAGCTAGACCATTGGGCCATTGGCTATGGCCTAATAGTCTGTGATAGCCTGACTTTTGTATGTAGCATTTTATATGAATTAGGACTTTGTTCTAGAGCAAAATTACTTTTGTACTGCTACATGAATTGCTTTCAGTTCAGCCCATTGTGCAGAATACCCTTGCCTTTTTCAACTAGGAATTTACTGTCTGCTAGGCAAACAGCAGCAGACTTCCATACAAAATGTCATTTTTCAATACTTGAGCTCCCAATGGTGGAGCAAGCAGCCTGTTACACTTCAGCAAGAAGGGAGTCATAAGAGTCAGATCATTCACAAGCACGAGTGAGCGTTCTGTCATTGATCCTACAGATGGAGAGAGGCTACCTACTCATGGATATGATGCACATACTCCGTCTCAGCATATTCCTGAGTATAACATTTACCTTTTATCAAGGAATTGTGTTGTTCAGCTCTCTCTTTATATGAATGTCTTTCTTAAATCACTCATATCAAAATATGTATCTTGGTAATGAATTGTCCTTCAGCCATATGAGCTATTTCCACCACAGCTTAAGAGCATATGCTAGTCATTGTGTCTGAAGTGGGTTGCAGTTAGTCACAGCATAGTTTTCTAATTCAAAATACCAGTAACTGCCATTGGGTGGCAGAATTAGACTTTTGCTAATAACTCTATAAAACTGGGGGAAAAAAGTGAAGAAAATCTTCACAGCTTCACCGGCCATTTCCACAGCTATTGCTTTTTCCTCTCGTTTCTTGTCCTTTCTACCCCCCCCCCTTTTGCCTCTCCTGCACTTTTTTACTTTGTCTATGCACAAAGTGTAAATCAACCTATCTGACCACTAGCAAATATCCCACTTAATTCTGGGACAGTCCCTTCTTAGTACTGAGACCCAATTCCTCCTTTGTTCCCATACCAAAAAATCTCTGGCAAGTTACAGCTCCAGAGTAACTTAGAAAGAAATGAAATAAAATCAGTGTGTCTCCTGCTGTTTTTGTTCTTAACAAGTAACACCTAAATAGAACATAGCAAATAATAAATCCTCAATAACTATTTGTTGATTAAGGAGTGAATGCAGGAATGAACGATGGATCTGTCTGAAGAGTCCTTTCTGTTGCATGATTCTAGGAAATAGGAGGGAGTATTCTCCTCTAAAGTGTAAGTCTTGAGAGCAAAATCCCTAAGAGATTCTGTATCCCCAGTGTCTAGTTTGTCCTGTCACTTAATATGCTCTCAATTAGTGTGGAAAAAAAAGAATGAATGAGAGAGAAGGAGGGGTGAGAAAAAGAACATATGAAAAGAAACAATTTTGTCCAGTAAAATTCCTGCCTTCATGACAATATAGATGACAGAGGAAAGTAGCATGGAGGAGAGATCAGGATAGAAAGAGAGAAAACAAGTCCACATTTTGGGACACCATCCAGGGTCCTCCTCACACAGAGCTCGGTGAAACGTGTGCACTCTGACAGCCCCTGCCCTGAGTCTCTCCACCACCCACCTTAGTCTGGGCCACTTCCGATCCCTGCCTGGTTCAGGACTTTTTCCAGGCCTAGAGGAAGGAGAAGGAGTTAGAAAAAGCAGAACAAATGCTCAGCTACCACCCCACCTCCCATTCAGCTCCCAAGAGGGTTCTCTGAAAGAGAACAAAAGCAGTTTTCTGTCCTGCTTCTACCCAAAGGCAGAGAGGTCTGCATCAGTCAACACCACATCCATGCCAGCTCCCTAGCTTCTACCTGTTCTTGATCCTTTGACCCTCAGGCTAAAATCCTCTCTGCAATTGTCAGTTTCCTTCAGCAAAACCCTCTGAAAATCATGGCCTCATATATGGTACATTCACAGGTGAAATTTCCAAGATCAGGATATTTCTCTACAGAATGAAGGCCAGGGCTATGGAGCCGAGCAAAACAGTCCCAGCTTTAGTTGCATTTCTGCTCTGCCCACTTGGTGGAGTTGGTCCCTTATATTTTCCAGAGCATATACCTTCCTGAGGGTGTAACTGAGGCAAAGTAGTAAGTAGATGTGTGAGATCAGTGGGAGGAGTGGCCCTTCAATCCTGCCCTCCCACACACCACCACGCACAGGGGTTATTCCTAAAACCCTGTAGACTTGGGGAAAAGCCTTCTGTCCCATAATTAGGGAGGGAGTAGCATGCAATACCCCT
The DNA here is from genome assembly GCF_005190385.1 of Monodon monoceros. Lineage (NCBI taxonomy): Eukaryota > Metazoa > Chordata > Mammalia > Artiodactyla > Monodontidae > Monodon > Monodon monoceros. The sequence continues at coordinate 37,043,002 of NW_021703783.1, forward strand.
GGGAGATGTGTCGCATTGTGTTCAAATTCAGACTAAAATCATATGATGAATACCAAGTTATCTCCTGAGAGCTTGTTTTCATTAAGTATAGGAGAGGGATGGCCTGTCCACCCCTTGCCTGGCCGTATAGGTCCCTAAACAGGCCATGGGGGATTCATTTGGGAGCTGCTGGTCTCTGGGACAAGAGAAATATGGTCTGAATGCCTAAAGCCCCAGTGGGTATAGAAGGTAGGAGGAGGTAATTAGAAGATATAACTTAGCTAATACAGAAATGGGGTAATTCAAATTGGAGTCTTAGAATGTTGGATTCTCAAAGCAGGAAGAGATCTCAGAAAAATTACTAGTCTAAAACTGTCATTTAAAGATGAGGAAGTTGAGCCCCAGAGACAGAGATGACTTACCCAGCTTTGGACCATCAATGAGAAACAGAAACAGACTTTAGGAATCAAATCTCCTGGCTCTCCTTCTTTCACATTTCTCATAATCAAATTAGAATACGGTTCTGCAAAATTCCTCCTTAAAGACCAGCGAAGCAGCAAGAAGAGGTAATGGAGTGCAGGGTCCCAACAAAAAGGCCCCAGGTGTCCAGATTGAATCTTCAATTGCTGAGCTGTTCTCATCTATTGTTTTTAGAAAGAGTTCCTCTCACAGCAATTTGTGAAAGGTATTTCATTATCTCAGGGGTAAAGAAATACCTCAACCCCCCTCAAGTCACCCATTTCAGATTCTTGGAGCCCCTGCCCTTGCTGTTCTTTTCCTACCCTACATCTCTGTCAAAATCCCAACTTCAAACGAGCTTAAATGTCACTTCTGTCATGAATCTTTCCTTGAGCCCTTTCCCCACAGCCCTCCACCAAATATAAATGATCTTTCCTCTTATGAATACTCAGGGCACATTTCTAACCTCTCTCATGATACTTATGACACTCTTTCTTGTATTATAATTATTTATTAATGTTTATCTTATCTTTCCTATGAGTCCTTGAGGCAACAGATGCTTTTAGCCAAATGTAGTACCCCTCCATAGTTTTTTAATACGCTCGGTGATCAATAAATGTTCGTTGAATTGAATTGACACAGAAAGTAATCTGTACCTTTGAGTTATTATAAGTTCAGCCTATTTCCTCTTTAGCAGAGATGAAGGTGCCTATGACCCATGGCCATGTCCACCTACTCACCCTATTTCCTCCCTCTCCCTCCAAGAAGAAAATACAGCCAGCCACTCAAAATCAGGCCCTTTATTCAGGATAGAGGTAGAATCCACTGTTGTAATGAAAGTGCCACTGGGGGCACTGAGCAAGGGTCAAAAGTCCAGAGCACCAGTCACTCATCCCTGGAGAACAGTCCTTGCAATAGCCCAATGGTGTCACTACAGGGCTCAGGGCTCAGAGACAAATTAGCTTCAAGGGGGTACAAAGAAGCAAAACGAGGTAGCCATAGGGAAGAGGAGTTCCAGGAACATAAAAAGGGCAGAAGCAGCAAAGACAGCAGGTGTTCACCACTTCTCGCAGCGCCACTGATCCAGCTTCTCAAAACAGAGTGCTTTATGGGCCAACCTGATCATGAAGAAAGAGACAAGGCAAGTTGACTGGCCGGATCTTAGTTCAAACTTCCATCTAGCTTTATCCCCAGGAGGGACGAGGTGGAAGAGTATGGGTGAAAATTACACTTTCCTAGCCAGATGCCAAGGGACACTGAGCCACCTAGTGGAGTAAGGTTCATTTTTTTTAACTCCAAGAAAATTGTAGGGCAGTGGTACAAAGGGCTTGCTTTAGAATTAAATATTCAAATCCAGGTGAAGGAAATCCTGGGTCTCAGCCCTCTATTAGGGAACACTTGTTAGGAAAATTGCTAAACAGGACTGGAGTGAGTGAGGCTTGAAAACTGAAAACCTGAGTCTGTTTGATGAGTTTTGTTTTGAAGACTACATTCTAGCTTAAAAGACCAGGAAATAGAGAGAAAGGGGGATGATGCTGGGACTAAAGGGGTGAGAAGAAGGAGGAGAAGGGTAAAGTAGAAAATAGAATGGGGACTCACCAGTAGTTAATTCCTACATTATCCAGAATCTTCTTGACACACATAATGTCATCAGTAAGGTCATCATCCAGGAACTCTGGCAGGAGTTACAGGGGGAAAAATAAGAGAGCTAAGTATTACCCAGAAAGGTAATGAGTTTCCCTCTTGCCTGGTCCTTCTTTGATCTAGAGGCTTATGCCTGTTGCCTTTCTATATGATAAATCCAGTACAATAATGCCTCCCCCTAGGTAAGGACTCCCTTCGCTTCTCTGGGGGCATCTCTAGAAGAATTATCAACTTCATCAACTGACTTACTCTGAAAATGCAGGGTATTAGACTTCAAGATCCCCAAACAGTTCAAATCATCTACGCGTGAACTTTAAGGGACTGTCTGGGGATTTGGTGATGATGAAAAATTCTAACAGCCTCTTACTCAGTACTATCAATTGAAGTCCCACAGTTGATGTGGCGTCCAAGGCAGTGAAGTTAGAGGTGCGCTTGACGCCAAAAAAGGAGATTATCCCAGGAGTAGGCTCCAATAAAACACAGGAACGTGGTAAAAGTGGTCACTCACTGTCACAGGAGATGCCACAGATGTCCCTTGAGTGAGGGATCTGGTTGTCTCTGCACCAAATTTTATTATTGATCTGGAAGAGTCCATATTCTGTGCTGTCATTGTTATTTACTATGGTTTGTGTGTCACAACCACTAGTATGAAATACGGTACAGACCCCTGAAAGAAAGATGAAAAAGAGATATCACAGGGATGTCCACATATAGCATAAATGTGGACAGACAGAAAAAGGCTCTCCAGCCAATCTCCAAATACGGCCAACCACAGAGTATCCTGATAAGACTAAGAGTTCCAAAAAACAATCAGACAATGGGAGAAAGAAGAGATAGGTGAATAAATGTAATAAAAGAGTAAACAGATAAGCAGATAAGAGGATTGTTAGATAACTGAGTTAAAAATAGAGAAAAAAAGAGGAGGAAGAGAAGGGTGGGGAAGACAGAAGAAGATGAAGTATGGAACAAAGCAAGATAGCAGAGAACTCACATTCAGGCAAAGTGACGCCTCCATAGCCATCCAGGTCTTTCAGCCTCTGGAACAACTCACATTTTGTTAATTGTTCTGCCTGGATGGCATGGAACAGGATGCCCACCAAGAGCAGAGAGACAAAGGACATCGTTTTGGCTGCTCCCAAGATTCTGAAATGGGGTCACCACACAACTTCACCTCCTTTTATTTGTGGAGAAAGCCTCAGGGGTCCTGGCATCAAGCCCTACATCCAGGAAGAGGATGAAGAGAGACTGGTCATGCCAACAAAGAAACATTTAGCCTGCCAGCTGCCTTCGTAATTTCACCCCATTATTCCCTTCCTTCCCAGAATCTCTAGACCATACGAGGTATTGTTACCTGTCCAGAGAGAGTTACAAGCATGATCCTGTTTCCCATTTGGCTTTGTTTATACCTTTATTTCTTGTAGTGTTGGTTCTAGGAAGCAGGATGTCCCCAACCTACTTCAGGAACAAAGGACGCCTCAGGGGTAATACGATGAAGCAATTAGAAAATACAAAAAGGGTCTATGGCCAACTCCCGCTTCTCCTTGGAGAAATACAGAATTTGGGAAAGGAGTGTATATCATCACTTGTCATGGTTCCAAGATCAGAGCTGCCACTTGCCCAGTCGACCCAGGCATGAAACAAAGGAAGAATTCCTTGATATGCCAGTTCGTGGCTGAGGGCTCAGGAATAGAGATAGAATATGGCAACATAGACTGAGAATTAGATATAACGTGGACCCAGAGACTTCCTATGTCACGAAGATGGAGAACTTGAAAACCGTGTATGACAGTATCTAGCTACCCTATGAGCTATTATCAGCCTCCCCACATCCAACCACCACTACCACTAAATTGTAAACCTAAAAGTAATAACTTGTAACAGACTTGTTCATAAACATATAAACTTGTAGACAGCTTCAGAGTTGGCCACAGAAGGTTAAAAAAAGAGTGACCCAAGCCAGTGGGAAGATTGGACTTCCAGCAATTGAAGGTTGGAGTAGTATATATCTGGAGCCTATAAAACAAGATTCTGGATCTGAGCTTTCGGATCAGTATCCTTGAGCAGTAGAGTTTAGGATTAGCTCTGATGATTCCTTCGACTTGCTGGCATCAAGCTTCACGTCACGGTGCCAATAGCTGTTAGCTTCCTTCATGCAGGGGGTCATTCTCTCTACCTCAATGTCTAAACCTGATTTCTTTTTTTTTTTAACATCTTTATTCGAGTATAACTGCTTTACAATGTTGTGTTAGTTTCTGCCGTATAACAAATGGAAACAGCTATAGGTATACATATAGCCCCAAATCCCCTCCCTCTTGCGCCTCCTTCCCACCCTCCTTAATCCACCCTTCTAGGTGGTCACAAAGCACCGGCTGATCTCCCTGTGCGATACATTGCTTCCACTAACTACCTATTCTACATTTGGTAGTGTATATATGTCAATGCTACTCTCTCACTTCGTCCCAGCTTATCCTTCCCCCTCCCTGTGTCCTCAGTCCATTCTCTGTGTATGTGTCTTTATTCCTGTCCCTCCCCTAGGCTCATCAGAACCGTTTTTTTGTTTTTTTTCTTTAGATTCCATATATATGTGTTAACACACAGTATTTGTTTTTTTTCTCTCTGACTTACTTCACTCTGTATGACAGACTCTAGGTCCATCCACCTCATTACAAATAACTCAGTTTAATTTCTTTTTATGGCTGAGTAATTTTCCGTTGTATATATGTGCCACATCTTCTCTATCCATTCATCTGTCAATGGACACTTAGGTTGCTTCCATGTCCCAGCTATTGTAAATAGTGTTGCAGTGAACATTGTGGTACATGACTCTTTTTGAATTATGGTTTTCTCAGGGTATATGCCCAGTAGTGGGATTGCTGGATCATATGGTAGTTCTATTTTTAGTATTTTAGGAACATCTATACTGTTCTCCACAGTGGCTGTATCAATTTACATTTCCACCAAGAGGGCAAGAGGGTTCCCTTTTCTCCACACCCCCTCCAGCATTTATTGTTTGTAGATTTTTATGTTTGTAAAAATTTTATGTTTGTAAAAATCATTTATTGTTTGTTGATTTTTATTTCATTTTAATGATGGCCATTCTGACCGGTGTGAGGTGATATCTCATTGTAGTTTTGATTTGCATTTCTCTAATGATTAGTGATGTTGAGCATTCTTTCATGTGTTTGTTGGCAGTCTGTATGTCTTCTTTGGAGAAATGTCTATTTAGGTCTTCTGCCCATTTTTGGATTGGGTTGTTTGTTTTTTTGATATTGAGCTACACGAGCTTCTTGTAAATTTTGGAGATTAATCCCTTGTCACTTGCTTCATTTGCAAATATTTTCTCCCATTCTAAAGGTTGTCTTTTGGGTATTATAGGGTTTTTTTACTATATGATTTTTTTATTGAAATATAGTTGACTTACACTATTATATTAGTTTCAGGAGTACAACATAGTTAATTCAATATTTTTATAGGTTATATTTCATACAAAGTTATCATAAAATATTGACTATGTAACAATTGGCCAATCTTAAGCCTCCTTTTCTAAAGTTCCTGTTCATGTCTTTTGCCCACTTTTTTTTACATTGTCTTCTAATTAAGTTGGAAGACTTTTTGGTATATACTACATCCAAGTTCTTCTTCAGATATATTTATTGTAAATATTTTCACTCAATCTATGGCTTGCCTTTTTATTTTCTTAATAGAGCAATTTGAATAAAAGTTTTTTTATTTTGATCAAATCCAATTTATCACTTTTCTCTTTTTTATTTAATGCCTTTTATAGCCCAACTTAGAAATTTTTGCCTACGTACTCCAAGTCACCAAGATTTTCTCCTATGTTTTTCTCCAGAAGTGTTATCATTTTATATTTTTCAGTTAGATCTATAATACCTTTGAGTTAATTTTTGTGTATGGTTTGAGATAGGAGTCAGGGTTTGGTTTGGTTTTGTTGTTTTTTTCCCCAATATGGACAGTTGTTCTATAAGTTTTTTTATATATACCCAGTTGTTCTAGAACATTTGCTGAAATGACAAACTCTCTTCTCCCCAACGAATTACCTTGGCATCTTTATCAAAAATCAATTGAAAATGTATGTGTCCATCTATTTCTATACCTCTTACTTTGCCTCCTATAGTGGAAGCATGGAGTCCTAACCACTGGACGGCCAGGGAATTCCCTCCTCCTCTGAATAACACTGATTAATTTTTGAATATTAAACAAATTGTGCATTCCTGAAATAAACCACACTTGCTCATGGCACATAAGCATATTTGTATGTTGCTGGAATTGTTTTGCTAAAATTCTATTGAGGATTTTTGTGTCTATGTTCATAAGGTACATTGATCTGTGATTTTCTTCTATAATGTCTCTGTTAGGTTTTGATATTAGGATTATTCTGGTCTCACAAAAAAAGTTATAAAGTGTTCCCTCCTCCTCTAGCTTCTCAGAGAGTACCTGAAGGGCCAGTATTATTTATTATTTCTTACTTAAAGTTTTATAGAATTCACCAGTGAACTAATCTGAGTCTGGAGTTTTCATAGTGGGAAGGTTTTCAATTGTGAATTTAATTATTTTGTAGATATACAGCTATTCTGATTTTTATTAATTCTTGTGCCAGTTTTGGTCACTGGTATCCTTCAAATAATTTTTCCATTTCATTTAAATTGTCAAATTTATTGGCATAAGTTTGTTCATAATACTACCTTTTTATTCCATTAATATTTTAAGGATCTGCAGTGATTCTTCTTTCATATTAATAATTTGTGCTTAATCTGTTTTTAATCAATCTAGCTGAATATTTATCAACTTTATTGATATGTCAAAGATCTAATTTTTTGCTTTGTTGATTTTTCTCTATTATTGGTTCCTTTTGTATTTCATTGATTTCCATTATTTCATTTTGTATTCCAGTATTTCCTTTGTTCTATTTCTTTAAGTTTACCTTGCTCTTCTTTATCTAGCTTCTCGAGGTGTAAGCTTAGATTAAAATTTTAAAATTTTCTTTTCCTATATAACCATTTAAAGATATAAAGTTCCTTCTAAGCACTGCTTTCACTGCATCATTTTGATATATTCTAATTTCCCTTGCGATGTCTTCCTTTACACTTCAGTTATTTAACAATATGTTGCTGTAGTTAATAATACTGTACTGAATACTTGAGAAAGTTGCTAAGAGAGTAGATATTAAAAGTTCTCATGACACACAAAACAATTTTTTGTAACTACGTGTGGTGATGAATATTAACTAGACTTACCATGGCGATCATTTTGCAATATATACAAATATCAAATTATTATGTTGTACACCTGAAACTAATATAATGCTACATGTCAATTATATCTCAATTTTTTAAGTATATTGCTTAAATTCTAAATATTTAGAGATGTTCCTAGATATTTTAATGCTATTGATTTTTTTTTTTATATTCAAGACCCATTTATTCTCGAGTTCTACCCACAGGGAGACACCCTCCTTGAAAAGGGGTTGAATCCTTCCGTTCACTTTAACACCTTGTGCTGAAAACACATGTTCCGAGGTTTCAACTGTGAAACCTTGTGCTGAAAACACGTGTTCTGAGGTTTCAACTATGAGATCCACATTCGTAAAGCACTAATTCTTAAATCTCATCTAGATTTCTCCCCTTGGATGGCGGGAGATGACCCAAACACAGCAAAGAACAGCTCAGGACTGTGGGCTCTGCTCGCCCAGAAGACCTTGCAGCGCCCCTGGCCAGCTGGCTGGAGCCAGGATTAGGGCCCTGAGATGAGGGGCACCTGCTGGCTGCCTCCACCGCCCCCACCCCCAACTCCTCTCCTCTTCACTAGGCTGGCTGTCACCTTTAGCTTCCCTGGAGTTTGGGGATTCCAGACGGTCTCTGCTCACACTTCTGTATCACGCCTGCTGCCTCAGCACAACTGATCCACACCGAGGGGGAAAAGCACACAGAACTGCTTTTCAGCACACCAACGTTCCACACAAAAGTTATTTTTTAAGCCTGCAGGTTCTTTTTCATCAGAGGACATTCCCAAGGCCATGACTTCCCCCGGCTCCCCACTGCCCTTGCCAGCAGACTGGACTTGCGTGGTCGCAGTGCTGAGTCGGGCACCCCCCCCCCCCACCCCCGGCTCCACTCCAGCGCACTCTCCTGGAGAACTGAGGACGGTGCCCTGGCCTCATCAGCAGGATCTGTCCCGAAGCCAGTCCTAGAGTGACAAGAGCCACACCTGCAGTTCTATCCCACTGACCAGCCGCACAGGACCGAGCTGGGCCCACTGACCTTGGTCTGGGTTGTGTTGGCTGGTCATTCTTGCCTAGGTTCACAGGCCAACAGCCGCCGTCCTTCCTCTCCTGCTCATCACTGCACCAGCGGCTCACTCCTACCTGCGGCCGTCACACGCCTGGCAACCTCGTGTTCCGGGGCCAGTCAAGAACTGAGACCCCAGGGCTTCCCTGGCGGCGCAGTGGTTGAGAGTCCGCCTGCTGATTCAGGGGACACGGGTTCGTGCCCCGATCCGGGAGGATCCCACATGCCGCGGAGCGGCTGGGCCCGTGAGCCATGGCCGCTGAGCCTGCGCCTCTGGAGCCTGTGCTCCGCAACGGGAGAGGCCACAACAGTGAGAGGCCCGCGTACCGCAAAAAAAAAAAAAAAAAAAAAAAAAGAACTGAGACCCCAGCAGGCCCCTAGTTCCCAGCAGACAAACTCCCCATTAAACTACTGCTGCCTAGCCGTGTTCTCGAGGCTTCAGAGCCGGGAAAGTGCGGAGAGCATAGCAGGCCGCGGCGCCCCTGCCCCGGACCCACAATGCTCCGCGGAGGCACCGGAACCTCGTGGCACCACCCCCCACACACAAGCGACCTCTGCGCCCGCCTGGCCCGCGGACCCGGGCGCACCTCCGTGCACCGCGACCCAGGACGGAGGCGCGGGGCGCGGGGCTCGGCCGGCGGCGGGCGCTGGGGCGGGCGGGGGCCCGGGCTCCGGCCCCAAGGCCGCGCGGACCCGCTAGGGCCACCTCTTTCCTCGCCGCCTGGAAGAGCAATGCTATTGATTTTTAATTTACTCTCCTGTGGTCAGAGAAAATGCCCCTTTTATATTGTATATCTACTAACATAGATTTATAATGACTTTTTATGCTTTTGTTCTTTAAATTCTATACCAGATTTGAAAATGATTTACACACCTACATTACCATACTATAGGATTCTGTATTTGTCTATGTATTTACCTTTACCAGAGAGTTTTATGCTTTGGTATGGCTTTGTGTTGCCGTTTATCATCCTTTTGCTTCAACTTGAAGGGCCTTCTTCCGTATTTCTTGTAGGGCCGGTCTAGTGGTTATCAACTCCTTCAGTTTCTGTTTATCTGGGAGAGTCTTGATTTCTCTGTTTTTGAAGGACAGTTTTGCTGGATACAGTATTCTGGTTGGCAGGTTTTTTCTTTTAGCACTTTGACTATATCATCCCACTCCCTCTATCTTGTGAGGTTTCTACTGAGAAATAGGATGGTAATATAGTAGGAGCTCCCTTTTGTGTGACAAGTCACTTTTCTCTAACTGCTTTCAAGATTCTCCCTTGTGACTTTTGCCAGTTTGGTTATGATATGTCTTAATGTAGGTCTCTTTAGACTGATCCTACTTGGAGTTTTTTGAGCTTCTTGAAATTGTATGTCCAATTCTCTCCACAGATTTAGGAAGCTTTCAGCACTTATTTCTTCAGATAGGCTCTCTGCCCCTTTCTCTCTTTTTCCTCCTTCTGTGACTCCCATAGTGCATATGTTGCTCTGCATGATGGTGTCCCATAAGTCCCTCAGGCTATCTTCATGTTTCTTCTTTCTTTTTTCTTTTAGCTCCTCTGCCTCGGTAATTTCAAAACTCCTAAGTTTGCTGATTCTTTCTTCTGCCTGGTAAAGTCTGCTGTTGAGTCCTTCTAGTACATTTTCCAATCCAGTTATTGTATTTTTCAGTTCCAGAATTTCTGTTCGGTTCTTCTTTATAATTTTATCTCTGTGTTGGTATTCTCATTTTATTCATGCATCATTTTCCTGATTTCATTTAGTCGTCCATCTGTGTTCTTTTTTAATTCATGAACATCTTATGATAGTTGTTTTGAATTCTTTGTCTGGTCATTCACATATTGCCATTTCTTTAGGGTTGGTTTCTGGAGGTTTAATCTGTTCCTTTGAATAGGCTATGTTTTTCTGTTTCTGTTGGGACTTAAGCATTTGAAAACTCAGCTACCTCTCTCAGTCTTTGTGGTCTGGTTTCCACAGGGAGGACCTTCTCCAATCAGCCCAGCTAGAGAATGTGGAGACCTCTCAAGCCTTTTCTGGGTATGCATCCTCTTTGGGTTTGCACATGTCATCTCCTAATTAAGAGGCTTACCAGTTTCTACTTAAGATCTCCTCCTTGTGTCTGTCTGCAATACTTCAGCCTCTCTGGTACTGTAGAAAGTTGCAGTATTGGAGTTCCACCTAGTGTCTATCTGTGCAGACTCCGGTGCTAGGCCAAGCCACCTTGATTGCCTCTGTTCTCTATGACGTGACATCCCATTCCTCTCAGTGCTTAGACTCGGGTAAGACAGAAACCAGTCCCTTGGCAGCACCACAAAAAGTACACTGGATATACGTTCCATTCCATTCCCTCCCGAGGAAGAAGTCAGGAGTTGGAGGTTTCTCTTAATCCTGCCAAGCCATGCTGAGGAGAAGTGCTCTGGTGAATGAATGCAAGAATTTTCCTGCAGGACTTCATGCTTGCCTGGGATGCAGAAATTTCTCCCTCTCTCTCTCTCTTTTTTAAACACAAAATAGCTTTTACCACTTTCAGGCCAAAAATAGGAATATATATTTTCTGTTTACCCCTGTTTACTGTCTGCTGGCCTCAAAAGATTAGACATAACAGTTTGTACCCATTTTCAGGAATACACCTAATTGGCATAAGCTTTCAAATCTGAGGTGTTCACTTTCAGAAAACCACAAATGACTTATTCTTACAAATATCCACAGTTCTTCCTCTGATATAAGAAATGAGGAATTGGAACTTCCCTGGTGGCACAGTGGTTAAGAATCTGCCTGCCAATGCAGGGAACAAGGGTTCGATCCCTGGTCCGGGAAGATCCCCCATGCCGCCGAGCAACTAAGCCCGCGCGCCACAACTACTGAAGCCCACGAGCCTAGAGCCCGTGCTCCACAGCAAGAGAAGCCACCGCAGTGAGAAGCCTGCACACCACAACGAAGAGTAGCCCCTGCTCACAGCAACTAGAGAAAGCCCACACGCAGCAACGAAGACCCAACACAGCCAAAAATAAATAAATTGAAAAAAAAAGAAGAAATGAGGAATGGAAGATACCTTTCTTCATAAGCATTTGGAGAGCAGTTTGGTGCCACCGTCTCAACACTCAGGGCAGTTCTATCTCCAGCTATGATGGAAAAACCTGCAGGCTAGTCTCGTGGAATCACCAGCAGGAGAGTTGAGGAAGGACATTTTACCCACTCACCAAACCTGAGGAGAACCAGGGTTTCCCATATCATTGGGACCTGCCAAGTTTTAATGAAGTAAAGCACTGGATTACTCTGTTTACATTGTTTCAGTTCATCATTTTATTGAAAGGCGAAGAGGGCAGCCAGTTAGTAGCTGAAGCAGAAAAAGAATCTGAACTCCCAAAATCTAACAGGAAGATCTCTATCCAGGAATCTCTTAGCTGGTTTCTGATTTTCTAACAAAAGCAACTTGTTCATATATTGTTAAATCCTTGTCTCCATGCGTGAAGGAAGGTCTGGTGTTTCCAATTCCGCAGTCTTGCTGATGTCCTTTATTGCCTCATTTTTCTCTGCCTAGCGGTCACATTTCTCTGCTTCTTTGTATTTCTACTAATTGTTTTATTGGATGCTGGACATCATGGGTGTTCTGTTATTGAGCGTCTGAATTTTGTTGTCTTCCTTTAAAGAGTTCTGGCTTTGTACTGGTAGACAGTTAGGATACTTAATGTTCAGTTTAATCTTTTAAGACTTGTCTTTAAACTTTGTGAGAGCAGGTCAAGATTAGCCTTTATTCTTGGGCTAATTTAACCCTATTCAAGTGTAGCCTTTCTGAGGTGTCTACTGAATGCTCCAAGTTTTCAATGAGATGTCTCCACTCTGGTTGATTAGACCTTAAATATCTCCCACTCTGTGTGAATTCGAGTAGTTACTCAATTTACACTCCTAATAATACGTAGCTAAAGTCTTGTGGGTATCCATATACAGGCTTCTAGAATACTGTCTCTGCATATCTCCCTCCTCTGCTGCCCACAGATTCAAACCATCTCTGCCTCCCCAAACTCTGATCTCTGTCTCTTCAACTCAGCGAGAAAATCCTGCCTTGCCCCTTCTTTGACCTTGGGTCTCAAAAGTGTGTGAAGACAGAAAGCCAAGGTGGTGGCATAGCTCACTTCAGTGGTTTCCCTTCTCTCAGGGGTTACAGTCCTGTGCTGTATGTTTTCCAATAGCTGTAAACAGATACTTGATCTATTGTGTCCATATGTAATTGCTTACATTAGAAGACCTAATCTGGTACCAGTTTACTCCTTAAGAGGTGGAAGCTGAAGACACTTACCCTCATTTTTAACTTTCTAAAACTTTTGCTATCCTTTAAAGTCTAGTTCACATTCCACTCTATCCATTTATTTCCTTTACTCCCTTCTCTATAATTTCAACAAACTATGTAGCTCTTTTGTGGCAGTTATCCCATTCCATAATGTACCATAGTTATCTACAGGAAAATTCTGTGTCTTGACCAACCAATAATGCCCTACATGTCATGGGGTTCAAAACTACATTTGTTGAATAAATGGGATACCCGAAAATATATTGTCTTCTTATCAGTAGAAATATATAAGAAGAAGATAAATGACCCTGCCACTTAGTGGAATGTTGGAATATATATGGTCTATATATATGGTCTATATATAGACTCAAAGTTTCAATGAAAAAATGGTTCGGCAAATGGTGCTGTACCTACATAATGAATATTGTATGATTATTTTAAATGAAGAAATAATACAAAATGCTGGGACTTCCCTGGTGGCGCAGTGATTGGAAATCCACCTGTCAATGCAGGGGACACGGGTTCGAGCCCTGGTCTGGGAAGATCCCACATGCCATGGAGCAACTGAGCCCATGTGCCACAACTACTGAGCCTGTGCTCTAGAGCCCACAAGCCACAACTACTGAGCCCGCGTGCCACAACTACTGAAGCCCATGTTCCTAGAGCTCGTGCTCCACAACAAGAGAAGTCATCACAATGAGAAGCCCACGCACAGCAACGAAGACCCAATGCAGCCAAAAATAAATAAATAATAAATAAATTTTTTTAAACTGTAAAATTTTTAAAACATAATATAAAATGCTTACAATAAAATGCTAGGTGAAATATTAGGATTAAAATTTTATGTATGATGATAATTACAACTATATAAAGAATGCATATAAAAAAACTGGAAGGAAAAAAATTTTTGGTGATGGAGTTATTTTAATGTATATGTGCTGTTCACATGTTTTTATTGCCATGATCCAAAATTAGTCTCGAAAGACAGTTGGCCTGGCTATCTAACTACCTTCGTGAAGGATGACATAGGATGATCAGTAATTCCAAAAGCCAAACTTTATTTTTATTAAATATCCTCCAACATCTTACTGGATCAAACTAACAGTCTTATTGAGAAAATTAGTTCATGCAGTTGCAACAAGTTTATCCTGATGAGCTCACCGGGAAGTTTTACTGTCATAGTGAGGTATTGTTAAGAGTGTTTTATTGAGACTTTGTTTGTTAATGACTGAGGCCAGTGTTTGATAACATCCACTTTATTTTTTCCAGGATGAAATTTTGACAATCAATAGGAGCCAAGTTAGGGTACATTTCATGTACGTCTGTAGATCTGTGTGTCTGTTCCACAATACTTTGGACGTAGCAAGCGTCTGAAGATAGTTTTTATGGACCAACTTAATCATATTTCCAGGCCAACCCATCACAGTTTTCTTCTTTTCCTTAATATCTTCTATTTACCCTTCTCTATTATCCAAAGGCAATACTGTGGAATGTCAGCTTTGAATTTGGGCTTCACCAGTTACTGATTTTATGATCCTGGACAACGTACTCAAATCTCTCTATGCTATACTTACCTGATATATGTAAATTGTAGGTAATGATAATAACTACCTTCCTCAATTCTTGTGAGGCTTCAATGAGATAATTTTGTAAAACTCTCATCAGAGTGCCTCACACGTAAGAGATATTCACTAAATGATCTCTTTTAGTATCGTTATTTTGTTTTCTGGTCTTAACACGTCCTCCTCTTTATATTCTCTCCATTCATTCTTGATGCTTGTATCAGTTAGTTGATACGAGGGCCACGGGAAGCTAGTCCTATGAAGATGAACTTTTTCCCAGGCAGGACTTCTGCATTCAGGAAAGCCAGCTCTGGATGAAAGAGGTTTCTGATGAGGATACCATGTATCCATCATCGAGACGCAGGTACCTGAAGGTAGTTCAGATAACTCCGCTAACCAAGTTTTGTTTTGTTCACTGCCTTATACCTAGAGTCTAGAACAGTGTCTGACAGGTCATAAATACTTGGTAAGTACAATATTTCTTGAATTAATTAATGTATGGCACGGTTTTATACAAAAACTAATCTAATACCTAGGAAACAGCATGTAGACCCTTCATTTCCACTTTCAACTCACAGATAACACTTCAGGGGAAAAAGAGCTGAAATTAAACTTTTACACACAAGTTGGATATTTTTATTACTATTATCATAAATTCTACATTAATAAACGCTGGACTTCCTTTCTACCTGGAAAAGTCTCTTATTCTGTTTCTCAACTGGCATCTCTCTCAGGCTCTTTACAGCAACCCAGGACTGAGGCAGCCATTTTTACTCTCGGCTACGCTCTCAAAAACAATATTATAGTTACTTCCTTGCAGGTCACCTTTTCCTCATCCAAGTCTTTCCACTCTGCCTTTCAGCTGTCAAAGTAAGACACTTGTCCAGTCTCCTCCAGGAGGAGCCATTCTAGTCTGTTACTAGGAAAAATCCAACCTCTGCTGTGGCCCTGTGCTGTCTTCCTTCTGGCCTAGGTCCCCTCTCTGCTTTCATATGGAAGGAACTCAGTGCTGTATTCCTGCAGCAAGATTTCTTCTTTATATCTGTCATTTAACTGCATTTTACTATGTGTCTGGACTCTCTTTAAGAGGACTGACCTGGTTTATGTAAATCTGTGATGTTAAAAACTATCAAACTAAACAGAAAAAATTATCTACAGAACTATATCGCTGTCAGCTCGATGCTTTGTGACCCCCTAGAGGGGTGGGATAGGGAGGGTGGGAGGGAGGCTCAAGAGGGAGGGGAGATAGGGATATATGTATACGTATAGCTGATTCACTTTGTTGTACAGCAGAAACTAACACAACACTGTAAAGCATTTATACTCCAATAAAGATATATTTTTTAAAAAAGAATTATATGGCTGTTTTCTCCTGCCTCCTCCCTGTTTAGAGATTAAAGCAGGGCCCAGGTCTTGACCCGTGCCAGAGTAGGAAGACTGCTAATCTAGCCCTTAGAGGTCATACTCTAGATAATCCGTCCCAATGATGCAAGAACAAATGATAGCATACACGCATTTCACATTGGGGTTCATTCTGAATATAAGATACTTATTAAATAAGTTAATATTTGCTTTATGAATTATAAAGTATTAAATATTGGTTTTAATCATGGATATTCTTATGTCTTTCCAGTTTTTCTCTATCTCATAAGGAAGAGGTCATTAGATTTGAGTGAAACATATGGATGTGGTCCCTGATGAATGAACCAAAACATTTCCCTGGAACAAAAACATAGATGCAGCTGATCTGGTTGACTCCAAGATACATCTCCTCCTTAGGGAGGCTTTTCTTCAACCCCCAGAAGGGAAGGAGGCTGTCTTGCTCTAGAAAAGGCAGTAGTGTCCATAGCAGCATATATAGAATAGGGTCAACAGCTTCCATGAGTACCTTGGAGTGGGGAGAAACCAATAACATGGAGCCTTCACAGGAGAGAAGCAGAAAGTCCACAGATCTGTAAGCTGGCAGAAGAATTTAGTCCAGGGGTAAGACAACCAGGGGAGAAGGCATTGACTCCAAGCCCAAAGCAGGTCATGTCCCCTCTCTACTGGACCTGAGTATCTAGAATTTATCTGGGCCCAGACTACTCTCTACCTCCAGAGAGGACCACCTCTGACACAGCCTAAACAAATTCGGAAGCATGCCATATTTTTTTTAATGTCTTGTGTTTGTTCCAAGTACTTCCAATGAATGGGGCCCATACTTGCCAACAAACTTCTAGAGGCTCTAGGAAGAAACTTCATTGTCCCCACTCTTACCCTCTCTTAAAGTGAGCCTTACCTTATTTTCGTACCCCAAAAATCATGCTCTAAATAACAATCGTTAGCCCCATAAGAATCCCCTCTGTGAAACCAGCACAGGTAGGTGGGTATGGGGTTTCTACCACCACCACCCCCATGGTCCTTGTTCTGCCCTCTGAGCTTCTATGAGATAACTATAATCCCTCTTCTTCATAAGAATCCCTCCAATATTGAAAACAGCTATCATAGTCTTCCATTAGTTTAGTCTTTTCCAGGTTGAACCTCTCCACACTCTTCATATGTTCCTCCTACTTTATACCTACTAGGTCCTAATTCATGATGGTCAAAAAAAAAATCTCAAATCATTCTCACAGAAGTGGCTACCAAGTCAGGTCTTATCCTTCCTGTAATTTTTCAACTGATTGTTAAAGCCTATCTGCAGAGTTTATATGTGCCCTTGTTAAATTTCATCTTGTCCTTAGCATTCCAAAAGACACGATTATTTTGAATTATAATTCTATCACCTATAATATTGGTTACCCCTCTTTGATTCATATCATCTGAAGTTTCATGAGCCATGCATATTTGCTATGTCTAGATAGGTGAATGCAACAAGATCCACAAAACTTTCTCCTTTTCACTAGACAACTTTCTCAGACCTTCAGAGGGTCATTAATGAATACTTTTGCTATATAGTAAACAAACTAAGAGTATTCTCTTTAAGCTCACAGTCATCATGTTTTCTGTTAAGCTTTACTGAAATTAATATGCCCTCTTCCTACCCCTTTCTCCTGATCACTAAATTATTTTTTGATCTACTAAATTATTAATACTATCAATAAAAGACATTATGTGAGGTTTCACACTGTAATTCGCATTATATAGTTCCTAATGATATCTCCTTATGAGAATTCCAAATGTTCTGTAAAACATCTATTAAAGAATTTTAACAGGGACCAAGGTCAAATTCACTGGTTAGCAAGAACGATAATAACTTTTTGATCATAAGCATCGATTCAGAGTCCAGATTTGAAACGTTTTGGGTCAGTTGACTGGTTTGTTGGTTTGGTTAGTTTTACTAGCTTCTTCCCTTGCTCCATCTCTCTGCTAAATCCGGAGTCCTATTCCATTCTCATTTCAAGTCTCTCCCTAGTTCTTTAAGAAGTCACTAGTAAATAGAAGACAAAATATGTTCAAAAACATATGAAAGTACTCTATTTGCTCTTTGTCTGTACTGCCCATGTGATCAATGTGTGTCTGCATGGTGTAAGCTCAAGTCCAGAAGAACAGGTAGGACCAGGAAAAGAACACAAAAACCCTGTGTTCTTGCTGCCATCTGCCAATGTGGAAAGTCATCTTTCTTAACTTTAAAAATGAGAAAACTGGAGGCTTCCCTGGTGGCGCAGTGATTGAGAGTCCGCCTGCCGATGCAGGGGATGCGGGTTCATGCCCCGGTCCGGGAAGATCCCACATGCCGCGAAGCGGCTGGGCCCGTGAGCCACGGCCGCTGAGCCTGCGCTCTGCAATGGGAGAGGCCACAACAGTGAGAGGCCCGCGTACCGCAAAAATAAATAAATAAATAAAAATAAATGAGAAAACTCTATGTTGTGTTGGGCTTTCTGGTTTCTTCAGCTTAACACACACACACACACACACACACACACACACACACACATCTCTTTGACTTCCACCTACAATCTTAATCACGGTTCCATCTCAAGCTCTGAGTAGCAATATTCCAATATTCCCTCAGTTAGGGGAGGGACCAAAGATTCCTTCTCTCTTGGTAATCATTTAAATGTCTCTTTCTCTAGCCCAAGCATTAATTTCAGATGCTGAAAGTTTCCATGGCAATTTGCTATTGGAAATTTATTATAACTAATTCATTTATTTTTTTTTCATATATTCCACAAGTACTTACCAAGATCTTCCTGTGTGTTGGTATTATCTTCCTGCAATAACTGAGAGAAAACAAACCAGGGTAGAAATTTCTAAAGAATCTACAGTTAGGTGAGATAAGCTGAACATTTTGGCCTGTATAGGGAACATGAGGCAGGAGAATCAAGAAAAAGAAAGTATCCCCAGCTTCCAGCAAACTGATTAGAGACTGGGCAAAGTCTGAAAATGGCTTTACCAACAGTCACCAGGGCACTTGTCCAAGGAAAAAGAATGGCTTCCCAGGAGAGTGGGATCTAGGTTAATTCAGATCTTTCTATATGGCATCTCTCACGGAGTAGATGATATACATTTTTTGTCAGGACTTCCGTCTCATTTTCTTGGAAAGGGAGAATAGTCTGAGACGAGTGACTGCTTCAGGAATGTGCATGACCTAGAGCAGGACCACCTCCCAAGAAGTCCTGGGCCGTCTTCCTACCCTTCCAGAAGAGTTTACCAGGGATGGTTCTCCTGTTGATGTTCAGCGAAGATTGTCAGGTAAATAGCTGGTTGGAAGAGCCCTATACTGCTCTCTGATATGGACATTTCTACCACTCCGAAAGGATTTCCAAAAGCACTGTAGGATAGTAGTTAGCAGCTTTGGAGTCAAGCAAACTTGGGTTCGAATCATGACTCCACCAGAATGACCTTGAAAAATCGACTTAAACTCACTGCGTCTCAGTTTCTCTTCTATAAACAGGAGACAATAAAGCCTGTACCCAGTGCTTGCTTGATGAATAAATTAATAAGCCAAACATGGTGTGTGGTCATAATACAGTCTTGGTTAATATTACCTTCCTCTGTTCTCTTGAGGACAAATCTAGATGAGAAAGCAGCCCAGTAGTGACAGCAAGAAGCAGACCACCTGGCTAATCCTAGAGGGCTTTGAGGAGCTGCAACACCTGGGCTTTCTCCCGTTCACCCTCTTTCTGGCCGTCTATGTGGTGACAGTCGGGAGCAGCAACCTCATCGTGCTGGCTGTGGCCTCCAGTCGGACTCTTCACACACCCATGTACTTTTTCCTCTGCCGCTTCTCCCTGCTGGAGATTGGCTATACCTCAAACATCGTGCCTCAGCTGTTGCAGAGCTTCCTGGATGGGCGGGAAACCATCTCGCTGGTCACCGTCTGGTCCAGTTCTACTCTTTTGTCTCACTGACTGCAGTTGAGTGCCTGCTACTGCTGCCACGTCCCATGATACTACTTGGCCATCTGCCACATCCTTCGCTACCCTGCCGTGATGAGCAGCTGGTTGTATGGCTGCCTGGAGCCTAGTTCAGTGGCTTCTCCTTCTCTTCCTTCACTCTGGCCCTGACAGCCTCTCTGCCTCTCTGCCCTGGAAGCAGGGAGATGGACCACTGCTTCTGTGAGTTTGCTCCAGTTGTAGGGCTATTCTATGGGGATGTGGGGGTCATGTGGGGAGCTGGAGCGAGCATCTCAGGTTTCCTGACACTGGCCCCCTTCCTGTGGATTGTAGCATCCTATGCCTTCGTTCTAAGCGCTGTGCTGCGAATACCTTCAAGTTATGGAAAGCAGAAAGCCCTCTCCACCCGTTCCTCTCACCTCCGAGCCTGAAGGTCCAGCCTGAGAGCCGCAGGTGGACTCCACTGGTGCTCTGGCGCCCTCTAGTGGCCATCTTCTCTAATGTCAACTCTCAGCCCTTCCTCCTGCCTCCCTCCCCAGCCCTAGGGGCTGCACTGGCCTTGGGCACCTGCCAGCCTGATTTCGTTCCTCCTCTCCCTCTAAGTGCAACGAAGTGCCCTACAGAGGTTTAGGATCTCTTGGAGAAAAGAAAAGGATAATCCACCATCTAATATGGCACAAGATGTTTGCAAATCATGTATCTGATAATGGTCTGTAGCTCACCAGCCAAGCCCCCTGCTGCCCAGTGGGGTACCTGCGTGGCCCCTCCCATCCCAGGTGATAAGGGGATTTCAGGCCCCACAGCACCCGAGGGGTGGACACTGGTCATCCTCAACACCCTCAAGGAGTGAGTGCTGGATTGTTTTGAACCCAGATTACTTCCCATTTCTGCCCTCAAAGGCTGGGGGCTTCAGCATGCCTCCGGAAGAACACACAGTATTTGCAAGTCTTTGAGAACCAAGAGAATAGTCTTCACTTTTCTGAAAAGTGCATCTTATTATTTCACAACAGTGACCGTTTTCAAACGGGCTCCCAGGGACGCCCTTCCACTCTTCTTTATTTCTCTGAAAGTGGCCATAGCGGTTTGGCTGTCCCCCATCCCCACCCCATGTGACAAGGCCAGTGGGGCCAGCTCCTGGTGGCCCTTACCTTCGCTGGAGATTAACCCAGACTCTCAGCCTTAGATTGAACGTGACGTCCCTGCTGTTCCCTGTCACCACTTCTCATCTCCTTCACCTGTCTCGTTTCCTCCAGCTTTTCAGTTTCAGAGTTAGCTGACTGTCACCACTCACAATCCCCGCAGAGTCCAGAGATTTCTCCTCGAAGGAAAGGTTCTGGAGAAATCAGAGGGATAAAGAGATCAGCCAATTCTTGCCTTGTGCTGATGCCCAAGAGGGTGAAGAGTGAGTGCCTTCTCGTTAGAATTTTTAAATCCTCCAAGTAATAGATCATTCGTGTCTTCCTGCTCGTTCTAATAATATGTTGTTCGTAAATTTTAATGAGGGAAATTCTTTATCTCATAAATATGCCAACTGGGAGATCCATTTAAAAAATGGTATTGAGGTAACTCCAAGCGTTTACAAAGAATGAGGACGCAGCATCCTGTGTTCAGACAGTGGCTGAGAGCTTCCCGCCTGGAGCCTGGGGCCCATCGGAGGGCAGGACAGACAGGACCCTCCTCCCACGGGTGGGCCTCCTCAGGAGCATCCCAGACGTGGGCCCACCTCATTGCAAACTCCTCATTCGGCCAGTGGCAGGAAGCTGGCTAGAGATGTGGACAAAAGAAAAGTGCCCAGCAGCCTGGGATCACCCCAGGGCATGGCCTCAGGAGCCTGGTCCAACCCATCAGCACCTCTAGGGAGCAACACACCTTGGCAGGAGCTCTTCTGGTCTGGGATGTGGCAGGAAAGGGAGAGGGAGATGTGCTGGAGAGGGTGGCAGAAGGCCTGAGAGTTGGCGTTCTAGCAGATGGCCACTAGAGGGCACCAGAGCACCGGCGGAGCCCACCTGAGGCTCTGGGGCCCGATTTCCAGCCTCGGAGATGGGGTTGGCAGACCCCAAAGAGGTGCCCAGAGGATAGGGGTTGATTACCGGACGCCTCTGACTCTCCGACCCACATTGTCTCGCCTCACAGAGGCGACAGAAGTCTGCCTTCAGCATCTGACGTGGTCACTTCCAGCCTGGTCGAGTGGCCCAGTGGCCAGACAGCCTCACAGGCTGTCTGCGGTCTGACTGCCTTTTGTTTCTCCAGAGGCAGTACTCTGGACCCAGAAATACCCGGCTTGAGTCTTGTGCTTGCAGTTTTCAAGCTGCAGGCCTGCGTGAGTGGTGGCATGTGGGAAATAGGGATGGTGGACGTGAACTTGGAACATGTAAAAGTGGTGGTATTTTGGTGGGCAGGCTGTGTTCTTCCCTGTGCCCTCTTTCTGGAGAGTTCTCCCCAAACTTCCTTCTTCCCTTTCCAGCTGAGCCTCTCCCTTTTGTCCCCACACCCCTGCTGGATGGAACAGACACATGCACCCCAATGTTCCTAGCAGCACAAGTTACAATAGCCAAGACACGGAAGCAACCTAAGTGTCCATCAACAGAGGAAGGGATAAAGAAGATGTGGTATTTTTATATATAATGGAGTATTAGTCATAAAAAGGAATGAAATAATGCCACATGCAGCAACATGGATGGACCTAGAGATTATCATACTAAGTGGAGTAAGCCAAAGACAAATATATGATATCGCTTATATGAGGAATCTAAAAAAAATGATACAAAGGAACTTATTTACAAAACAGAAACAGATTCACAGACATAGGAAACAAACTTATTGTTACCAAAAGGGAAAGGGGGGTGAGGGAGGGATAAATTAGGAGGCTGGGATTAACATACACACTACTATATTTAAACTAGATAACCAACAAGGACCTACTGTATAGCACAGGGAACTCTACTCAATATTTTGTAATAACCTATAAGGGAAAAGAATCTGAAAAGGAATACATATATCTGAATCACTTTGCCGTACACCTGAAACTAACACGATATTGTAAATCAACTATACTTCAATTTTTATTTTAATTTTTTAAAAATTTTCAGTTAGTAGGAAAAAACAAAATCTCTTGAGTGTCCAAACCAACATTTGCCTCAGACCAATATCTGATCGTCTAATGAATTCTCTGCCAAAAGGAGACACAGTGAGCTTCCCTTAATGTGGGGGAAAACAACAGCCCCCTTTAAATGGTCCTTCATACTATCTGCCGTGGTTAGTGAGCTGAAGGGAAGGTTGAATCACCAGTCCTGTAAGCATGTGTAGCCCATACCCAGGGGCAAGCATACACTGGTCCATTAACTTGGGGCCGTTCCATTCGAGTTAGCCTGTCCTTCCCTGTAGTGGGGAATGGGTCACTGCCAGAGGATCTAATTAATGGGGAAGGGAATAAACTGTGAGGATGAACTCTTGAGAACCCCACAGAAAATCCCCAGAGTCAAGCTTCATCCACCATATCATGATGAATATTAGTATTCCACTTGTTATTAGCTGTTCTGTGGAAACATTTTAAGACATATTCCATATTGCATTCTAAGGAATTCAAAATGTTTATTCCAGTAAAGTAAATCAACCTAGTTATTTTGAACAAATAACTTTTAAATTCTCAAATGAACATCATTGGACACTAACTTTATGAGATATAATTTGAAAAATGGAGCTCTTTGGTGTGTGATTATAGCTGAAGGGCCAGTTTTTGCCACCGACAGCAAAGGAAGAGGTCCTATAAAGTTCAACAGGAAAACACTGGTGGTTTCAGAATTCAGTAAAGTGGTTGCCCTGGGGGAAATACGTTCTGGAAGGGTGGTCATGGGCTCTGCTGGGACACAGTAATATTTCTTTTCTTGGTCTGGTTCCCGGTTACCTGAGTGTATTTACTTTGTGAAAAGTAATCAAGCTTTACACCTATGATTTTTACATACACCTCAATAGATATTATACTTTAACAAATTAGACTTCAAGAAAAGAGCTGCTTTGAGGTGGAGACAGGAGTTGGAGTTACACCTGTGGGCCACCTGGCACCTACACTCTGTGGCAAAGAGGTGAGGCGCTTACAAAGGTAGTGTAGGGCATTGGCTAAGAGCACTGGGCTCAGAGCCAGATAGAACGGGATTTGAATCCCCGTTTTGTGGCTCCTGGCTACATAAGCAACAAGGAGAGCAATAGATTAGGCCAGATACAGTCATGGGCCAGACCACGAAAGACCCTATAAAGTCAAGATAAAGATTTTGACAATTGTTAAGTATTAGAATATGTTGAGAAATCACCGTATTGAGGGAGAATGAATAAAATGGATCAAGAAATTTTATCCAACCAGATTAGTACTGTTAGATCTTTTCTAAAAATTCCTCAAATATATAAAAAATTTTTCCAGAGAAATAAAATTGGAGCTGTGCTTGCATTACATCAAAAGAATACCAACCATTATGCTGATTTTGGGGAACTTTGACATATGTGCTAATAAAAAAAACTAAAAGAACTTGTATAACACCCATTAAGTTCTACTTCTATAGACTTATAAGGCAATTTTTGTTCTCAGAGAATATGACAAACAATTCCACAATATTCTTACTGTAATTGTGAGGTACATAAGAATATAAACATTGATAAAACATGCTAAACCTATATCTTTTAAGTATTAAAAATTACCTTGTGCTAAACTGACTTTTTTGAACTGATCATCTTTCTTAGGGGCAAGATGAACAATTTAATCAATTAGTCTTGACTACATGTTCCCTGACCTTTCAGTACAAATGCAAGAATGGATCCGGATAGTCACATTTCTGTCTTTTTACATTAATTGCTGGGTATGTTTCTCCATACGGAAAAAAAATGAAAAAAGTTAATTTTTTGGTGTCATCACAGATAGAAAAGAAAACCTGCTTTTACATTTCCAGTGTCATCACTTCACACATTAAAACTAAGTGACAACTAACACTCCAATCTCACTTTAACAAGCAAGCATCTCGGGTATACTTTAGAACAGGATGACCCAGAGAAATGATCAGTGTGGTGTCAGAGTCCAAGTGTGGCTCTGAGCACCGGTTTTGCCAGTTAGCATCTCAATGGCACTACTAACACATTCTAAACCTACCAGAACCTCATTTTTCTTATCCCTATAATATCACTAACAGTATCTACCTCCTAACATTCTTTAAACAATAAAACAGATAACATGCAGTTGTCTAGCAAAGAGTTGATATTATATAAGTTTAATATTTTCCTTCTTTCCCTTGTATATGGAAAGGAAATTTAACAATATCATGGTATTATTTATTCACAATATAACTTTCAAAGTAGCTGCTCTTCTAGGTAGAGTCTTAGGAACTGGACATTAAAACCACATGATTTGAAGTAAGATGATAAATCTTATTCTTGTTTTTTAATTGATCTATAAGATGAAAGATGATATATACGTTTGCCAGGGCTGCCATAACAAGATTCCACAGACTGGGTGCCTTAAACAACAGAAATCTATTTTCTCACAGCTCTGGAGGCTGAAGGCCCAAGATAAAGGTGATGACAGTTTTGTTTTTTCCAAGGCCTCTCTCCTTGGCTTGCAGATGTCCATCTCACTGTTGTGCCCTCACGTGGTCCCTCCTCTGTACACATTTCTGGTGTCTCTCTGTGTCCTAATCTCCTCTTCTTATAAAGACAGCAGTCATACTGGATTAGAGCCCACTCCCACAGCCTCATTTTAATCTTACCTTAATTACCTCTGTAAGGGTTCTATCTGCAAATACAGTCACATTCTGAGGGACTGGGGTTTAAGGTTCAACAGATGAATTTGAGGGACACAAATTACATTGTTGGGGGGGATGTAGGAAAATTTTTCAAATATTTAAATGATTTTAATCCTAAGAAGGAACAAAATGATACTTGAATAGAGAAGTTTTCTCCCCTACAGTATTATTTTTTTTCCCTACAGTATTATTTAAGGTGAAAGATGATGCCTGTGGAAAATGATGTTAAACATCGCTCACCATCTGTGCCCCCGCCCTTCAAAGCATGAGCTTCCCCTTCTCCCACTGTATTTATTCTGAATATTTGGGATAATTTTGGAATAGCACTTACAGCTGATTTAAAAAATAAATTACTTCACAGCAAATCTACTGTAGATAAAATAATACCTCCTAGTATCACATGGACATTTCAGGGATGGCTTGGCCCGTGACAGCAGGTGCGCTCTCTGCTTTGGGCTGGTGTTCTTTTGTATACATCTTGTCTTTTTTCTTTTCTTTCAGCTAAGGCTGGGGTTCTTAACCTGACAGCTGTGGGTGAGGGTTAAGAGAGCCCATTGCTTCCCTGAAATGTACACAGAATGGTGTGCGGACCCGTGTCACTTCCCTGTGGAGATGCTTTGTGTGTTTTTGCAGATCATTGAAAGGGTTTTGCATTCTGTCCTTCAATCATTGAACTAATGTTTATTATGGTAATGTTTATTACTATATGCTGGGCACAGTTCTAAATGCTGGTAATACAGTAATGAACTACAAAGACAGCAGCCCTGTTCTTATGGCGCCAACACTCTCAATCCCAAAAAGGCTAGGAAGCCCTAATCTAAAGCTTAAGGTAACTTGTTATGGCTGTTCTCCTTGTATTCCAAAAATGAATAATTACTTGATTGTCTTATGAATGGAAATCTTCTGAGTCATTTTCTGTTGTTATCATTAAAGTAATTATGGGAAATCATGTTTACTACTAAAATTTTATCTATATATAAAACTACATCTACCTATGCATGCATAAATATACACTTATATATTAATCATATATATTTGTGTATACATGTGATTGTACAAAACCTTTTCTGTTTTAAATTATTTCACTACTATGCCTTTCCACCTCTGAAATAAAATGGAAATTTTATATCAGTTTAATACTCTCTTGATGTCTTAGCAATTAAACGGATTTTGCTATCAGAAAACTGGACTTTATTCTCCACGGATTTAGAAAAAAAATCAATAACTTACATAGCATAGATATTCAGCAAATCTTGATACAAAGAATAAAAGAGTTGCAGGATGGATGAAAGGGTAAATAAATGACAAGTCTACATTTAGAAATAAAGGGTTTTAAAAGCTAAACTCCTTTGTGGTTATACATACCAAGAATATACAAACTAGTAATTCCATCGTATTTAACCTTGCCTATTATGTAAACTGAAGCCACAAACCCTTTGTGGTACTGGGTCACCCTCGCTCCACAGTACATTTCTTGAACCTAGGGGATATCATTTAGCTTTTTTTTAAAACAACGTTGTAATTATAGGGCTGCTTACAGAGCCACATGCAAGGGCCTTTGAAGCAGGAGCATTCAGTGGGGCAAAAATCACACTTCTAGACTTGAATAATTTTCCCTTTTCTATAAAATGAAGCATAGCAATAGAATTTTTAAGGAATAAAATTGAAATGTAGCAAAAATTGTTGGAGTCGTATTCAAATTAATCGAGTTTTGACTTTCCTAGGTTGTGTTAATTTGCTAGGTAGTTTCAGGTAATCAGATGATAGAGGCCAATAGGCCTATAGAGATATTACTGAGATTTGCCAGAACTCTTTTTTTTTAATGTAATAATTGCACTAGCCCAAAGGAATAGATGACAACCAGAAATAACTATTAAGTGGGCGAGTTAGCACCAATAGGAATTTCCAAACCAAACTCTGAGCAGGCTACTCTTAAGGTAAGAAGTGTCCATCACTCACTCGTACTCGTATAAGAGCACCATCTGCTATTGGATGGTATCACTTATCTCTCTGCAAAAAAAGCAGCCTTTAGGGATGGTAGGCCTGAGGTTCTGGACTAATTATAAATTAGATGATCTTGCTTAGCTACATTTCCCAAGCAGTTTTATCTAAATTTCCTGCCTGACCCCTATTTTATTTTATTTTATTATCTACTCTAATTTTATTATCTACTCTAACTAATTTTATTATCTACTCTAACTCTTGCCAAGAGCTAGAATGCACAGTTAATCCGCCCCTTGATTTGGGAGCAGATGTAGTGGCTGCGCCATCCCATCAGTGGGCTAAATGACTCCTGACAACACTGGGATGTTATCCTCTAAGCAGTGATGGAGATGGAGAATCTGGAACTGGTTTGTAAAGGACAAAGGGTCCCCGAAGAGGGGAGGGTTAAATTTGTTGTGCAAAGTGTCTGATACTGCATTTACATTATAGAAATCAGATTGGGGGGGTGTATTTGATTAATATATGGCCATTACAGAAAATAAGTTGAAAATTAGTATTGAATTTACTAAGAAAGGATTGACTGGCCCTTCTTGCAAGGCTGAAAGATCTCCAAGATGAAATGTATCTCCTGAGAGGTAAGATGATGGACCACTTAGGGAGAGGGCCTCGGTACGTTTATTAGTGACATAGGTGTGAAGGGCAAATGGCTTTGGTGACTGGAATGTAAGTCAAACCTACTACTAGGGTAGTGTTACGGAATGGTACAAGCTGGTAGACTGGAGGGTGGCTGCTTCAGACCAAAAAGCAATCACCAGGGGGACTTCCCTGGCAGTCCAGCGGTTAAGAATCCCCTTTCCAATGCAGGGAATGCGGGTTCAATCCCTGGTTGGAGAACTAAGATCCCACATGCCGGGGGACCACTAAACCCATGCACCGCAGCTACTGAGCCCTCACGCTCTGGAGTCTGCACCTCACAGCTACAGAAAGGCCCGCGCACCGCAACAAAGAGCCTGCATGCCACAATGAAGATCCCGCATGCCACGACTAAGACCTGATGCAGCTAAATAAATATTAAATTTAAAAAAAAAGCAATCACCAGAGAAGCAGCTGAATTTGGAAGGTCAGAGCAGAGGAATTTTTACCAAAGCCTTGTAGTAGCACACTACTACCAAATTCCACTATTAAAGAACTCAGTGAGGTTGCTGTAGTCAGCATGGACTATGGCTTAAAGTGGGGAGCTGACCTTTACTGAACTGAGTTAAACATTTCTTTGGCCAAAATTCTGTTTCCAGAAATAAAAATATACAGCTTAAAGTTAAAATGCAAGAATGTGAGAAGAGTTACAGAAAGAAAATGACGTTATATTCTCTGAAAATTACATCAAATATGCAATAAAAATATTTGAGTTCTTGAGACAAAGGAAGGGAAAATAATGAAACTATTAAAGTTTGGGGCTGGGTTAACAGGTGCATTATATCTAAGATACGGCTGGGAGAGGAGGGCAGGAAAGTACAGGAAAGGGGCCCAGGATAGACACATGTATCATTAGGAAATTGGTTTAGCATAGGTTTATAACAACCACAACCAGGGAAGCAGACCCTTGAAGACAGAGGTCTGGATATAAGTACTCACATCTTTTTTTTTAACTTTTATTAAAGTATAGTTGCTTTACAATGTTGTGTTAGTTTCTGCTGTACAGCAAAGTGAATCAGCTATACGTATACATATACACCCTCCTTTTTGGATTTCCTTCCCATTTAGGTCACCACAGAGCACTGAGTAGAGTTTATAATTTGGCTCTCCACGTACCTTGCCCGCATAGAATGTGCTGGCTAGTCAATCCTATCCCTTCAGCATTTACTCTTCTCATTGTAAATTAATATATTGGCATTTTGATTTTAGATCTCAGTGTTACAGACACTGATTATATTTGAGATCAAACTACAGCGTGCTGATAAATCAAGTTCTATCATAAGAATCTGACTTTGAATCGTAGAAAACTCATTAAGGTAACGTCAGATATCTTGAGAGACAGCCTTTGAGACATCTCCATGTGATCTAATTTCAGCTCCCAGAATTTGATGCAGCAAGCTAAATTTCTTTTCCTTTCTGAAACTTCTATGCATAGGCAAGCATTTCATCTATACTGTACTATTCTAAGAAGTTGCTTCAGAGAAAAATCTCTACTAAATCCTTTCTAATATAAGTGAAGCCCGGTTTCTTTGTTTTTCTGCTTTCTCATTAAAAGTGAAATTTCCAAGATGGTTCAACATTTTTATTTTCTCAAGGACTTCATTTTTATAGACCTTTCTCCTACATGTAAAACTCCACTTATATCTCTCCTCCTCAGGTCATTTATGCTTTCTTTTATTTCTCTGAACCATGCCTGCACATATTTTCTACATTTTGCCTTAGTTGCATTGTTCCTATCTTGAGCTGATACTCAAGACAGGATAACAGCAATTCTGAGTGGTAGTAGAAAAACTGATTAAAATTTTTTTGGTTATACATTTTCACACTACTCTTATCCCAGCTTATTTTTAAATTTATATTTGGTCTATGTTACTTTAGATATTTATCTCTCATATTTGACCAAAGCCAACCCCTCCCCACTGAATATATCTCTGTTGGTAAAATACTCTGGTTTCAGATGTATGGTATCAGGTAGCATTTAGTTTTAATTTTTTCCACCTCTGTCACTTTTAATTTAAATTCACTTATAATTATCAATTTAGTAAATTGCAGCCAATCAGCCTGATTATTCTCCCCACAAATGTCATTGTCAACTTTAATAGCAGACACCTATTCCATATACGTAATTTGATTCATTTGCGTTTCAAATATGCTCTGTGTAGTGTTACTTTCAAGAAGTCTGTGCCATAGGGACTTCCCTGGTGGCGCAGTGGTTAAGAATCTGCCTACCAATGCAGGGGACATGGGTTCAAGCCCTGGTCTGCGAAGATCCCACATGCCGTGGAGCAACTAAGCCCGCGTGCCCCAACTACTGAAGCCTGGGCGCCTAGAGCCCGTGCTCTGCAACAAGAGAAGCCACTGCTATGAGAAGCCCGCGCAACACAACGGCTGGACCCGTGAGCCATGGCCGCTGAGCCTGCGCGTCCGGAGCCTGTGTTCCTGCGGAGGAGAGGCCGCAACAGTGAGAGGCCCGCGTACCGCAAAACAAACAAACAAACAAAATTTTCCTTATTTTTTGTGTTTGATTTGTATGTATTATTTGTGTGAAAAGTATTATAAACCTATATATTACAGTACAGTATTATATAGCCGATTGTGTTAGTTCAGTTAAACTTCTTTGAAAGTTGAATTTGTTTTTTAACCACCAGAGTAAAATTCAAACAGTAAAAGTTGACTTTGGAGTTTAATAGAAAAATGGAAGAAAATAAAGCTGATGGTACCAAGCTATTTTTCTGGCTAGCAATTTTCCCTCACCGCCATCCCCTCCAGGACTGGAGAGTGACTGACTGAAATCTTTGGAATGAACTTCAACAAGGAGCCCTTACTCATGAAACTGCATGCAGACAAGCTGATGGGACTCATTAATTGTGCCTAGTGCCCCAGATTTTCTATAATCTTTGGTTGACTTTTCTGGAACTGGAAACAGGATCCAGTTTTTAAAAAATAAAAAAAAATTTTTTAATTAAAAAAAATAAAAGGCTGTGATAAGTGAAGGTCAACAGAAAAACAGTTGTAGGGACCTTAATGGATTTCCATTGCCCACAGCCGTGGTTCTCAGAGTGGTCTCTAGACCAGCAATTTCATCATCACCTGGGAACTCTCTACTAGTCTGCTCAGGCTGCCACAACAAAATACTTCTGGATGGGTGGAGTAAACAGCAGACGTTTGTTTACTTACAGTTCTGGAGGCTAGAAGTCCAAGATCAAGGTGTTGGCCAGTTTGCTTTCTGGTGAGAGCTCTCTTCCTGGCTCTTCCCCTTTTTATAAGCCACCAATCCAATCAACTTAGGAACGCAGCCATATGACATCATTTAACATTAATTACTTCCTAAAAGCCCTATCTCAAATACAGTCACATTGGGGATTAGGACTCCAACATATGAATTTGGGGGAACACAATTCAGTCCATAGCACTTGTTACAAATGAAGTATCTGGAGGCCCGCCTCAGACCTATTGAATCAGAAATTCAGGAAGTGGAGCCCTGCATTTTGTGCCTTAATTAATCTCTCCTGGTTATTCACATGCACACTAAAGCCTGAGAAGGCTTCAAGAAAAATTCCCAACATCACATTTCGTTTCCTTCACAGTTTTTCCCATTTTTACTTTCCAACCTTATTTCTTACTGCTCTTTGCCATGAACTCTGCTTCTGCTAAACTTCTTCTGACCGTGGGCTGAAGGATCATCCGTCCTCTGTCTTCCAGACTCGTTTACTCTTTCACCAACCTCGAATTGCTGTTCAACCTCTTTAATGAAGCATCACTTTAACATCCCAGACACAGTCATGTCTTCTTTCTCCAGATAGCAGAAGGCCTGATTGTCTGAACCAATCATTTTCATATTTTACAGATCTTACTTTTTTTCTTTAACATCTTTATTGGAGTATAATTGTTTTACAATGGTGTGTTAGTTTCTGCTGTATAACAAAGTGAATCAGCTATACATATACATATATCCCCTCCCTCTTGTGTCTCCCTCCAACCCTCCCTATCCCGCCCCTCTAGGTGGTCACAAAGTACCCAGCTGATCTCCCTGTACTATGTGGCTGCTTCCCACTAGCTATCTATTTTACGTTTGGTAGTGTATATATGTCCATGCCACTCTCTCACTTCGTCCCAGCTTACCCTTCCCCCTCCCCGTGTCCTCAAGTCCATTCTCTACGTCTGCGTCTTTATTCCTGTCTTGCCCCTAGGTTCTTCAGAACATTTTTTTTTTTTAGATTCCATATATATGTGACAATACATGGTATTTGTTTTTCTCTTTCTGACTTACTTCACTCTGTATGACAGACTCTAGGTCCATCCATCTCACTACAAATAACTCAATTTCGTTTCATTTTATGGCTGAGTAATATTCCATTGTATATATGTGCCACATCTTCTTTATCCATTCATCTGTCAATGGACACTTAGGTTGCTTCCATGTCCTGGCTGTTGTACAGAGTGCTACAATGAATATTGTGGTACATGACCCTTTTTGAATTATGGTTTTCTCTGGGTATATGCCCAGTAGTGGGATTGCTGGGTCGTATGGTAATCCTATTTTTAGTTTTTTAAGGAACCCCCATACTATTCTCCATAGTGGCTGTATCAATTTACATTCCCACCAACAGTGCAAGAGGGTTCCCTTTCCCCACACCTTCTCCAGCATTTATTGTTTGTAGATTTTTGATGGTGGCCATTCTGACTGGTGTGAGGTGATACCTCATTGTAGTTTTGACTTGCATTTCTCTAATGATTAGTGATGTTGAACATCCTTACATGTGTTTGTTGGCAATCTGTATATCTTCTTTGGAGAGATGTCTATCTAGATCTTCTGCCCATTTTTGGATTGGGTTGTTTTTCTGATATTGAGCTGCATGAGCTGCTTGTATATTTTGGAGAGTAATCCTTTGTCAGTTGCTTCATTTGCAAATATTTTCTCCCATTTGAGCGTTGTCTTTTTGTCTTGTTTATGGTTTCCTTTGCTGTGCAAAAGCTTTTAAGTTTAATTAGGTCCCATTTGTTTATTTTTGTTTTTATTTCCATTTCTCTAGAAGGTGGGTCAAAAAGGATCTTGCTGTGATTTATGTCATAGAATGTTCTGCCTATGTTTTCCCCTAAGAGTTTTATAGTGTCTGGCCTTACATTTAGGTCTTTAATCCATTTTGAGTTTATTTTTGTGTATGGTGTGTGCGTTGAGTCTTCATTGCTGTGCACAGGCTTTCTTTAGTTGCAGCAGGTGGGGGCTACTCTTCGTTGCGGTGCGCGGGCTTCTCATTGTGGTGGCTTCTCTTGTTGTGGAGCACGGCCTCTAGGTTCACAGGCTTCAGTAGTTGTGGTTCACGGGCTCAGTAGTTGTGGCTAGCGGGCTCTAGAGCTCAGGCTCAGTAGTTGTGGCGCACGGGCTTAGCTGCTCCATGGCATGTGGGATCTTCCCCAACCAGGGATCGAACCATGTCCCCTGCCTTGGCAGGCAGATTCTTAACCCGTGTGCCACCAGGAAAGTCCGACCCTGAAAATTTCAGCGTGTGAAAAGGAGAAGCAAGTATAAGATTGATGAGGTTAAATTAAAATCCTATATAGTTCTGCATTTGAACTAGAAGCATCACTATGAAACCATGATGATGTTATCTCTTTTTTTTATTGAAGTAAACTTGATTTACGTGTTGTGCCAATCTCTGCTGTACAGCAAAGTGACTCGGTTATACACATATTGACATTTTTTTAAATATTCTTTTCCATTCTGGTTTATCACAGGATATTGAAGATAGTTCCCTGTGTTATACAGTAGGACTTTGTTGTTTACCTATACTATATATAATAGCTTACATCTGCTAATCCCAAATTCCCAGTCCCTCCCTCCCCCACTCCCCACCTTGGCAACCACTAGTCTGTTCTCTATGTCTATGAGTCTGTTTCAGTTTTGTAGATAGGTTCATTTGTGCCATATTTTAGATTCCACATATAAGTGATATCGTATGTTATTTGTCTTTCTCTTTCTGACTTACTTCACTTAGTATGATAACCTCTAGTTACATCCATGTTGCTGCAAATGGCATTATTTCATTCTTTTTTATGGCTGAGTAGTATTCCATGGTATATATGTACCACATCTTCTTTAACTATTCATCTGTCGATGGACATTTAGATTGTTTCCATGTTTTGGCTATTGTGAATAGTGCTGCTATGAACGTACAGGGTGCGTGTGTCTTTTTTTATAGTTTTGTCCAGGTATATGCCCAGGAGTGGTATTTTTGGATCATATGGTAATTCTATTTTTAGTTTTATAAGGAACCTCCACACTATTTTCCATAGTGGCGGCACCAATTTACATTCCCACCAACAGTGTAGGAAGGTTCCCTTTTCTCCACAGCCTCTCCAGTATTTGCTATTTGTAGACTTTTTGATGATGGCCATTCTGACTGCTGTGAGGTGGTACCTCATTGTAGTTTTGATTTGCATTTCTCAAATAATTAGTGACATTGAGCATCTTTTCTTGTGCCCACTGGCCATCTGTATGTCTTTTTTGGAGAAATGTCTATTAAGGTCTTCTGCCCATTTTTCAGTTGGGTTGTTTGGTTTTCTGTCGTTGAGTTGTATGAGCTGTTTGTATATTTTGGAGGTTAAGCCCTTGTCTGTCACATCATTTTCAAATATTTTCTCCCACTCTGTAGGTAGTCTTTTCATTTTTTTTTTATGGTTTCCTTGCTGTGCAAAACTTGGTAAGTTTGATTAAGTCTCATTTGTATATTTTTGTTTTTATATCTATTGCCTTGGGAGACTGATCTAAGAAAACATTGGTATGGTTTATGTCAGAGAATGTTTTGCTATGCCCTCTTCTAGGAGTTTTATGGTGTCATGTCTTATGTTTAAGTCTTTAAGGCATTTTGAGTTTGTTTTTGTGCATGGTGTCAAGGTGTATTCTAACTTCACTGATTTACATGCAGCTATCCTACTTTCCCAGCACCACTTGCTGAAGAGACTTTTTCCCATTTTATATTCTTGCCTCCTTTGTCAAAGATTAATTGACCATAGGTGTGTGGGTTTATTTCTGGGCTCTTTATTCTGTTCCATTGATCCATATGTCTGTTTTTGTACCAATACCACACTGTTTTTATTACTGTAGCTTTGTAGTATTGTATGAAGTATGGGAGAGTTATGCCTCCTACTTTGTTTTTTTTTCCTCAGGATTGCTTTGGCAATTCTGGGTCTTTTATGGTTCCATAACTTGTTCTTAGTTTTCTTCTAATAAATCTCCCTTCTTGCTTAAACAAAAAGCATGAGCTAAATAAAGGAGGAAAGACAGTCTCTTCAATACTCTTAGAGGAAAACATAGGCAGAACACTCTATGACATAAATCACAGCAAGATCCTTTTTGACCCACCTCCTAGAGAAATAAAACAAGAAATAAAAACAAAAATAAACAAATGGGACCTAATGAAACTTCAAAGCTTTTGCACAGCAAAGGAAACCATAAACAAGATGAAAAGACAACCCTCAGGCTGGGAGAAATATTTGCAAAGGAAGCAAATGACAAAGGATTACTCTCCAAAATATACAAGCAGCTCATGCAGCTCAATATCAAAAAACAAACAGGGCTTCCCTGGTGGCGCAGTGGTTGAGAGTCCGCCTGCCGATGCAGGGGACACGGGTTCGTGCCCTGGTCCGGGAAGATCCCACATGCCGTGGAGCGGCTGGGCTCGTGAGCCATGGCCGCTGAGCCTGTGCGTCAGGAGCCTGTGCTCCGCAACGGGAGAGGCCACAACAGTGAGAGGCCCGCGTACCACAAAAAAAAAAAAAAAAGAAAGAAAGAGAAAAACAAATACCGTATGCTAACACATATATATGGAATATAAAGGGGGAAAAAATGGTTCTGACGAACCTAGGGGCAGGGCAGGAATAAAGACACAGACATAGAGAATGGACTTGAGGACATGGGAGGGGGAAGGGTAAGCTGGGACGAAGTGAGAGAGTAGCACTAACATATATACACTACCAAATGTAAAATAGATAGCTAGTGCGAAGCAGCTGCATAGCACAGGGAGATCAGCTCGGTGCTTTGTGACCACCTAGAGGAGTGGGATAGGGAGGGTGAGAGGGAGATGCAAGAGGGAGGAGATATGGGGATATAGGTATATGTATAACTGATTCACTTTGTTATACAGCAGAAACTAACAAAAATTGTAAAACAATCATACTCCAACAGAAGAATGAATACAAAACAGGTAGCAATACCATTAAATATTGTAGTTAATGTGAGTGAGAGCAAGTATCAACATGAATAAACCTTAAAACAAATTGAGTGAAAAACAAGGTACAGAATAATATGCAGAGTATTATGCCATTTGTTTAAAGTTTAAAACCATACAAAACAATACATATATTGTTGTGGGTATATACATGTATAATAAAGACATGAAAATCTGCATAGAAATAATACACACAAATTCAAAATCCTCTGTAAAAATAGTCTCAAGTAGAGACTATTTATTCTCCCAAACCCAGGTATATCTGGATCTAGAAGTAATCAATCTCACTCCTGGCACTTTTTTTTAAAATTGAAATATAGATGATTTACAATGTTTTATTAGTTTCTGGTGTACAGCAAAGTGATTCAGTTATATACATACATATATATATATAAAAAATATTCTTTTTCAGATTCTTTTCCATTATAGTTTATTACAAGACATTGAATATACTTCCTTGTGCTATACAGTAGGACCTTGCTGTTTATCTATTTTATGTATAGTAGTTTGTATCTGCTAATTCCTAATTTATCTCTCCCCCCGCCACCTTTCTCCTTTGGTAACCATAAGTTTGTTTTCTATGTGAATCTCTTTCTGTTTTGTAATAAGTTCATTTGTATAAGTTTTTAGATTCCACATATAAGTAATGTCATATGGTATTTGTCTTCCTCTTTCTGTCTTACTTCACCTAGTATGATAATTTCTAAGTCCATCCATGTTGCTGCAAATGGCATTATTTCATTCTTTTTTTATGGCTGAGTAGTATTCCATTGCATATACATATACCACATCTTCTTTATCCATTCATCTGTCAATGGACATTTAGGTTGCTTCCATGTCTTGACTATTGTAAATAGTGCTGCTGATGGGGTGCACGTATCTTTTCAAATTAGAGTTTTGTCCAGATGTACGCCCAGGAGTGGGACTGCTGGATCGTATGGGAACTGTTTTTAGTTTTCTGAGGAACCTCCACACTGTTCTCCATAGTGGCTGCACCAATTTGCATTCCCACCAACAATGTACGAGGGTTCCCTTTTCTCCACACCCTCTCCAGCATTTATAATTGGTAGACTTTTTGATGATGGCCATCCTGACTAGTGTGAGGTGGTACCTCATTGTAGTTCTGATTTGCATTTCTCTAATAATTAGCGACGTTGAGCATCTTTTCATGTGCTTATTGGCCACCTGGGTATCTTCTTTGGACAAATGTCTTTTTAGGGCTTCTGCCCATTTTTTTATTGGGTTGCTTTTCTTTTTTGTTTCATTTTGTTATTGAGCTGTGTGAGCTATTTGCATATTTTCAAAATTAAGCTCTTGTCGGTCACATTCTTTGCAAATATTTTCTCCCAGTCCGTAGGTTGTCTTTTCATTTTGTTTATAGTTTACTTTGCTGTGCAAAAGCTACTCCTGGCACTTTAAGACCATCACTAACTCCACCTTCTTTTAAAGTCTCTTGTTTCTTTGAGGTTTATGTATTTTGGCCACATGCCTACCATCTCCCTTTGGTTACTCTCCCTCATTCCTTGAGAACACTGGAACTTACTTCGTAGAATTCCTCTCCAACCCAAGATCTACTCCTACCCCCACGTGATTCAAACATCCATATGAGTGTCCTCTCCAAAACCTAGCCTCCTCAACACAATAAGCCTCACCTCTGCTCCACTTCAGTCACCCATTCCTATGGCCTCATCTTGAATCTTGCCATCACCTAGAACCGCTTCACCTCTGATATACACCTGAAACTAATATAATATTGTAAATCAACCATATTTCAATTTTAAAAATTAAGTGAACATTTAAACTATAGAACACATCAATATGATGAAATACTACTCAGCAATAAAAGGAACCAACTACCGATACAGGCAAATTAAATTAGATGGATCTCAAGGGCATTTTGCAGAATGAAAACAATCTCAAAAGGTCACAGACTGTATGATTCCATTTATACAACATTTTTAAATTACAGAACTATAAAGGCAGAGAACAAATTAGTACTTGCCCAAAGTTAAGTATGATGGGAAGGAGAGGGTGGATGTGACTAAAAAAGGGGTAGCATGAAAGAGATCTTGTGGTGATAGAACAGTTCTATATCTTGATTGCAGTGGTTGTTACACAAATCTATACATACATGTGATAAGATGAAAAAGAACTATACACACACATTGTACCAATGTCAAATTCCTGATTTTGATATCGTACTATAGTTACATAAGATGTAACCACTGGGGAGAACTGGTTAGAGTATACACAGGATCTCTCTGTACAATCTTTGCAACTTCCTGAGAAAAATCTATAATTATTTCAAAACGTAAAAGTTAAAAAAATTTTTTTTTAAAGAGAGAGCAGGAAAGCTGATATACATATGTTAATGTGAGGCCAAATAAACAGGCATACCTCAGAGATATTGCACGTTCAGTTCCAGACCACCACATTAAAGCCAATATCACAACAGTGAGTCACACAAATTTTTTGGTTTCCCAATGCATATAAAGGTTTAGTTTACATTATACTATAGTCTATTAAGTATGTAACCGCAGTATGTCTAAAAAAACAACGTACATACTTTAAAAATACTTTATTGCTAAAAAATGCTAACCATCATCTGAGCCTTCAGCAAGTCGTAATCTCTGACGGTGGAGGGTCTCGCCTCGAAAAAGTTTGAAATATTGTGAAAATTATCAAAATGTGACAGAGACACAAAGGGAGCAAATACTGTTGGAAAAAATGGTGCCAATAGACTTGCTTGACACGGGGTTGCCACAAACCTTTAATTTGTTTAAAAAAAAAACAGTATATGCAAAGCACAATAAAGCAAATAAAATAAAATGAGATATGCCTGTACTTTTAGGCAAAAGCACTACTAGAGGTAAAAATAATAGATTATTTGAGGCAGAAAGAAAGTAGGAAGAAATAATAAAGATAAGAGCACAATTACATAAAGTAGAAAACAAAAATCCATTAGAAAAGGACAACTCAACCAAAAGTCTAATGAAAAACTAATGAAATTGATAAATATCTGGAGAGACTAAGAAAAAAAGGGGAGAATGCACTGATAGTCAATAACAGGAATGAAACAAAGAGAATCACTAAATGTTATTCACTCTTAAAATAGATAAGATTATATTATAAATAACTGTAATAAGTTTGAAGATTTATGTGAAATGGGCAGATTCCTAGAAAATACATAACTTACCAAAACCAACACAAGGAGAAACAGTAAATTTTAGTAATCATGTATCATTAGATAAACTGAATCAGAAAACAAGTCTTTCCACAAAGAAAACTTTAGCCTCATATGGCTCCATAGGCAAGTTCGACTAAATATTCAAGGAAAAAAAAATAATTCAAATCTTACACAAACTATTCCAAAGAATGTGAAAAAAAGGATAGAAGCCCAACTCACTTTATGAGTAGCATAACCATGATAGCAAAACAAAAAAATTACCAACCAATTTCATTTATAAGCTCAGATGTAAAAATTCCAAAACATACCTATATAAACATAGAGAGAGAGAGGAGAGACAGCGCCTAAATCCAAGAATGTCTAAAAAGAATAATAAAATATGACCAGTAGGGTTTATATGAGGAATAAAAAAATATGCTTATAATTAGAAATAAATGTCTTTCAACATATTAGACATAAAAAAAGAAAAATCATAGTCATCTCGATAGACGCAGAATTCTTCTGAAAAATTTCAGTGTATGTGATTTTTTTTTTCAATTTAGCAAACCAGGAATAGAAAGGAAACTTGCTAACCTGATAGTATCTGCCAAAAAAAACCTGCAGCAAATTTCTTAAGTCCATATCCTTCTGATCCAAACCCCAGACACATGGCCACATTTTAATGCTTTCTTTTCAAATAAATCCAAGAAGTTGAATATGGCTGGAGAGTAATGTGTAAGAGAAGGAACATTTCCTTGAGCTGACTGACATTAGATAAGTAAGGTCAGATCACGAAGGGTCTTAAATGTCATCATACTAAAGAGCTGTTTGTTTGTTCCTGACAACAGTGAGATACCACTGAAGGCTAGAGGTTGGCATAAGCAGTGGAGTGACTGGATAAAGTTTCTTTCCAAGATCATTCTGGCTGCAGTATGGGTTAAAGAAGGGTAAAACTTCAGGCTGGGAAACCAGTTAGAAGGTTTCCTCTTGAGAGAAAACAAGGGGTCACAGATTCCAGCCCCTGCAGAAGCCAGACATGTAACAAAAATGAGTGAAGCAGGCAGGTTCTAAAGACAATAGGAAATGGTGGGAACTGTGAAAAATCAAAAGCACATAACTTCTTTAAAAAGATAGCCACTATTCAGCTCCAATTAATAGTCTTCATGCAAGAATACTGCCCGGTACTGCCAGATCTTACAAATTTTCAAGAAAATTTTTTTATTTTTAAAATTGTGCAAAACTAAACCCAATCAAATGGCCAAATCTGGTGCAAACGTCACCAGTTTGCAACCTGTGGTTCAAAATAAGGTAACGTCAGTAGAGATAATGGGGACAAACTCAAGGGATATTATGAAGGAAGAATCAACCAGATAGTAATCAATCAGATGTGGGCTATAGAGGAGAGGAAGGACAATGGATGACCGCTAGGCTTCCAGTTTAGGCACTGAGTGGATGGTATACCATTCACTAAGTCATGAGACATAGGTAGAGGAGGTTTAAAGGACATTCAGGTAGCTATCGCTAATCGGCAGCACGAATTTAGGGCTGGGGAAGGGAATAGAAGTCATTTTTCAAACTGTAGCCCTCAGTTCTCTACTCATCACTCCCATCCCTACATCTTTGACTCAGCTGCATAAGTGACATCTGATCAAAGCAGGAGGGCACTAGAAACAGCAGACTAGATCCGAGGGACTTTGGTTAG
This sequence comes from Monodon monoceros, assembly GCF_005190385.1. Classification (NCBI taxonomy): domain Eukaryota; kingdom Metazoa; phylum Chordata; class Mammalia; order Artiodactyla; family Monodontidae; genus Monodon; species Monodon monoceros. The sequence continues at coordinate 37,084,055 of NW_021703783.1, forward strand.
ATACACTGTTCAAATGCAGCCATCCACAGGGGCTGAACAGTGAGGCCAGTTGGTATTGCCTGATGATGCCAGGATAGCGACAGTCTTGATGACCTGGGGTTACAACCAGGGTGGCCAATCATTGCAGGTTGTAGGATTTGGGTAGCCGAGCCAGTTGGGGACCCCAAAGTGTTAGGAAAATAAAAGAACAGGGAATCCAGAAAATACTGTCTCCACTTAGAGGAAGCTAGATTCAAAGAAGATTGAAACTATGACCTCTTGCCCATTATACTATCCCTGGTTGCTGGATTCTGAAGGCATCAACCTATCTTTATCCCAGCCACATACTGTTTACAAAGCTTCCTGTAAGAAGGAAATCTTGCCATTTGCAACAATGGACCTTGAGGGCATTACACCAAGTGAAATAAGTGGGACAGAGAAAAATAAATACCTTATTATCTCACTTAAATGTGGAATCTAAAAAAAACCCAAACTCATAGAAACAGAAAGCAGATTTGTGGTTGCCAGAGGTGAAGGGGGATGGAGGGGTGGGGATAGGGGGAATGGGTGAAGGTAGTCAAAAGGTACAAACTTCCGGTTATAAGATTAATACATTCTGGGGATGTAATGTACCGTTAATTTTTAAAGATAGCTGAAGGGTGAGAGAGCCAGAGGGGTTCCTTAAAAGGGGGCCCTTATCACCTGCAGCATAAGAGCAGACTCAGCTGAGGAGCATGCTGGGGACTTAATAAGAGTTGAACTCCAGAGAAACTGGAGTTTACAAAACAATCACACTGGGTGACGTGGATGCTAGTGGTTTGCAGGTTACTTTTTAAAACAATGGGAAGATGGGACTTCCCTGGCAGTCCAGCGGTTCGGACTCCACGCTTCCACTGCAGGTGGCACGGGTTTGATCCCTGGTCGGGGAACTAAGATCCTGCATGCCACACAGAGTGGCCAAAAATAAACAAATAAACAATGGGAAGAAAAAAAATAAAACAATGGGAAGAGGATGTTTTAATCTCTAATCCTGTTGCAGAAGCAGGTATGTTCAAGCTGCTTAAGAAGTAATGTCTGTCTTTGTGTATACAGGGTAAAAAGTACCAGACAAGAAAGCAGTGGAAACAACAAATTGAACAAAAGTATACTGCAAGCCCTATTACAGGTGATCTCAGGATTCACCTGATGGGTCTTCTGAGTCATTTCCTGACCATTCCCTGGAAGTAAATATTTAAACTAAAGCCAAGGTGATGGTGGTGATGGTGTTAACTGTACAACCCTTCTCTGTTCCTCAGTTCAGTTCTTATAAAAGGTAATCTTTTGGCCTCTTGTCATATTGCATTATAGTAACAGACAACTTCTAGCATAGGTAAATTAACCCTACCTGAACGTCTGTTTTAACCCTACCCTTAGATTCATCATCAAAATAATCTTGACAGTTTATGTCTGTGATCCAGCATCAGGCCCAATTTCTCTAAAAGTTTTATATATATTTATATATATATATATATATATATACACACACACATACACACACATTCCTAGCCTTAGAGAATTTTGCAACAATCAGGCATTAATTGTGAGAAAGAAATGGGAGTGGGAGGAGGGGTGCGGCACAGAGGGTAAAAAGAAGACATTTGGGAGATATTTGCAGAAATAACGTAACTCTGGGTAGGTAGGCTTTAATAAGGAAGTCCCACCCTTTCCATTTACTTCTTACATGGTTTTTAACTTATCCTCCCAACCAAAACCAAAAGCAAATTAATTACTGAAAATGTCTTTACTTCTTGGGATGGAAGTGTATGTGTCCTTGTTTTCCCTTTTCCATCAGAGGCAGCTCCCTAAAAACCCAAAATACACACAGACACACTCTCTCTCAAACACAAACAAAACATGCATTCAAGTGATTGTTTTCATAACATTTTAACATTTAATAGAAACTATGTACGATAATTTTTTATTGTATCTTACATAAGATAGCCACTACAGAAATTTACATAGGTTAGAAGCAAGATGGATGGTTAAGGAGGGCCCAGTCCTGTGGGCTATTTTCTCAGAGGCTATAGGTCAGAGTTCACTGAGGGGAGGGGCTTCAGATTACCCAATTAGGTGAAAAGTGAGGAAAGGCTAAAACAGGCTGCTAGACAGAGATAAACAGCCATTGGGTCCATCAACATCCCTAGACTTGGGAAACAGCATTACAAAGCTCTCTCCCCCCTTAGGCACGGTCCCAAAATACTCTCAAGCTCAGCAGCTCTGATGGGAATCACCCCTCTTCCCTGCCCAGAGTGGGAAGACATCCACAATTTTTAGACACTATTGGTCCCTTCCCCCAGCATGTGGTTTGACTATAGCACTCAGTAACCCAGAAGAAAAACAAGGTAGTCCAGGTTGTCCTTTAGTGAGAGACGGTCAGAAATGCTTGTTTAAATGGGGAATACAAATCCTCCAAAGTCAACTGGTTCCCAAAGCAAACTATCAACTGACAGAAGCGGGTTCTGGCTTTCCGTTTGCAGTAGCCACTCCACTCTGAGGCAATGGTGCAGAGGCTTTCTCAGAATTTCGGGATCCCTGTGATCTGCACCCATCTCCAGCCATCTGCATCTGGCCCTGTTAAAAGAAAAGTCACTTTGGTTACAAACTCATTAACTGTGGTCTGAAGCATGAATCTGACTTATATAATGCCCATGTATAGTAGCAACAAGAACAAGACAGCAGATATAACTCTATGCGGTTGCTCTTCCCCATACTTAACTATCCCTGGCCCTCGGAGTCAGAAGTCATTACTTGTAGCATTCCTGAGGCCCTCCCAATGGAAAGGAGAGCTGTGGGTTGTTTCTTCCAAATGAAATAGCCATTCTCTGCTGAGTTTCCAGAACAGCCAACAGATCACAGGAAGACAGTCCTCTGGGCCTCTGTTTGAAACCAACAGCTGTAGTATAACTGCAGGTCTTCAGTCAGAGCCATGAGTGTCCCACCCAAAGCTCAAAGAAAGAAGCCAAATCATGCTGCTTGTGCTTAACTCTGATGAAAACAATTCCAGGGCTGAACTCTCCCTTAAAGCAACAAGCTTCTTACACTCCTTGTCTCAACCTTTTCTAGTTAACTAAATAAACTTGTCCTGCTCTCCCAGATACGGGGACCAGGAGCTAGTAAGTGTTCTCTCTAAGGCCCATCTGGAGAACTGCCATCTGGAGCACCTGCACAGCTAGTGATGACAACCCCGACCCCCAGGAGTACATGCTGGCCACAGCCAGCAGGGGACCCTCTGCCTGGCTGGAGGTATTCTTCACTTGCCAAAATATCCACTGGGCCTTCAGCAATTTCTTTTACAGGATGATCTTCAAGGGTTAGTGAAGGATCAAAAAGCAAGGGTGAAGGAGGGCACTGCATACCGTCACCCACAACATCCAAGTCCTAGGAAAAGAAAGAGAAAAAAGCCTATTAGCAATATCAAGGGGACCAATAAGCTAAAGTTGGCATTTTTCAGCAAACCTCGAAGAATTCTCCCTTACTTCCCTCACCCCTTGCCTACCTTTAAAACAAATAACGAGTTCCCCAGAGCGTGCAACAAATGGCATAAGACTGAAAAGCACTGAGAATTTTTTCCTTGCTGCCAAATATAAAGCACAGGCCACTATAGTAGCTTTAAAAAGCATATCTTTTTTGAACAGAAAAATTCAGAGGCAAAGGTAGAACAGGAGCTACCAGGGGCTGGAGATGGGGGGGAGTGGGAGTTACAGTTTAACGAGTACAGTCTCTGTCTGCACTGACTGAAAAGCCCTGGAAATTGATAGTGGTGATGGTTGCACAATGTTTTGAATGTACTTCATACCACTGAACTGTACACTTTAAAATGGTAAATCTTACAAGTATCTTACCACAAAAAGAAATATTTTTAAAAAGCATATACTGGAACTCCCTGGTGGTCCAGTGGTTAGGACTCTGCACTTTCACTGCCAAGGGCACAGGTTCAATCCCTGGTTGGGAAACTAGGATCCACGTGACCAAAAAAAAAAAAAAAAAAAGGCATATACTTCTAAGACTAACTGTAGTCGACATCTAAGTTCACCAGTGATGAATCTAATATGGACAATCAGCATACATGCAAATTAAAACGAAATACTGACTTAATAGATTGGACGATATGAGACCACTTGATTAATATTCTAATGGCCACAAAGCGAGCCAGGGAGCAAAAGAGGAAAGGGGATGGGGGAAGAAAGAAGGAAGACGAAAAACTCAAAGTCCTTCCGAATGGCCAGGAAATATTTTAGTTAAGTCCCTATCCCCACAGAGAAAAGTCCCTGATTCTTAAACCTAACATATCCAATTGCTCTTTAAAACACCCACACACAGGGGGACTTCCCTGGTGGTCCAGTGGTTAAGACTCTGCGCTCCCAATGCAGGGGACCCGGGTTCAATCCCTGGTCAGGGAACTAGATCCCGTGTGCCGCAACTAAGATCCCACACGCAGTGAGGAAGATCCCGAGTGCCACAACTAAGACCCGGCACAGCCAAATAAATAATAAAACACACACACACACACACACGCACAAAACATTGTATTCTACAGACTATGTTTCTTCCAACTGAACTGGCCATTCCCGCAGAGGGGCTGAAGCCAACAGACCATAGGAAGACACTTCTCTTGGCTCCTGCGTGAAACCAATAGCTACAGCAAACTACTGGTCTTGATTCAGGGTCTAAAGCACTGTAAAGGCTCAGACAATATGTCAAACTGACTTTCATCCCTCTGCTGTCTAAGCATCTACTGCTAAACTCTGCTTCCCAAGAGTGAAAACTACCCAAGGGTTTGTACTCTCCTGTGTCCAAGCTACTATATAGAGGCTCTATGTTTCCAGTAATTGAGCTTCTTGAGAAAAGCTAAGTTCTGTGCTTTTAAAATAAGTCTAAGAGTTTGAAATCCTTTCCCTTTCTTTGCTGTGCTGATCACCGAAAACAAGAATCACATCCTCAAGATAATTAAGGTAAAGAAAAGAACACAATTAAAGGACGTGCTGGACTCAAAGCTGCTCAACTTAAGCAGAAACATAAGGAAAAGGGTACAGCTGGCTACCTAACATCTACGTCAGATGTGTTAGAAACTTCTGTACTATCCACAGAAACCACCATGTTCTCACACTGTTAAGTAAGACTGTGAACTGTTTTCTCCGATTCTTTCAGTATGCACAATTATTATGCACTTGATCCTTGAACAACGCCGTGGTCAGGGGCACCGATGCCCACAGTCAGAAATCCATGTATAACTTCAGTCAGCCCTCTCTGTCCATGGTTCTATACCCTCAGATTCAACCAACTGTGGATCATGTAGACTGTAGTAAGAATTTACTGGGAAAAAAAGCTGTGTATAAGTGGACCTGCACAGTTCAAGCCCGTGTTATTCAAGGGTCAACTGTATAAATAATTAACTTGAAATTTAAAAGAACCCATTTAAGCAGTGTGGCAAAAGGTTTCCAAGTCTCAAGATAACAGTGGTACAGAAATTTTTCAAACAAAACAGATACTGAAAAGGCTTTCCTCACATATTCAGTGTTGTCTTTATATTATAAGAATTAAAATTGGGAACAGGAACCTAAAATAAGAGAAGAAGAAAGGATCAGCAGAAATGCCCATCCTAAGAGGAATGAATCAGGACACAAAGACAGCATCCATTTTGTTCTATGTCAAAAACAGAGCTCAAAAAACAAACACAAAAAGAGAGCAAGCTCAAAGTAATAGGATTAAGGTATTAAATTCTTATTTGTCAAATATCCTCGGATCAAAGGACAGAAAACAGGCAAGTGTTAATATCCAGAATGAAAGGCTGAACTTTTACCCATATGAATATCTGATACCTGGTCCTCCCACAAGTTACCAGAAATTATTAATAAGTATAACAGAAATGATATCTAAGAAAGAACATAGGTAAGATTGCTGGGTGGAATTCATATAATTAAGAAATTATTTTTACCCAGCAAAAGACTAGTTAAATATATCCAGAATTTATGGGAGGACAAAAACTCTTTTCTAAAACAGAACTGTTTCAACATTTTCTGGAGAATTTTTACCTCCAAAGATTAAGAATAAAACTACTTTTCAACGATCAGTGTGGTTCATCTAAAGTACATTAATACAAACATAATAGATGATCAAGTACAAATAGCTGATTATCATTTTTAAACCTCTAACAAAGGTCCATCTTAAAAACCCATGAGATTCTCAAAAATAAACTTACTTCTCATACATTCTTTAAAAAATTCACACCATAAAATAAATATTAAAAGATCTGACAATATATTTTTAAATGTTTAAAAATTAAGATTCCTTAAATGTCACTTTTAGGCTATGATCACATCTTATAATCTCTAATATTTTGTGTTACTATTCTCCAAAGAGCAAACAAGAACATAATCTTCAAACATACTGGAACAGTCATATTTTCTTAGCTCTAGATCATCAAAAGTTTAAGAAAACACTATTTAAAACTAACGCAAAAACAGGTGAAAGGGGAAAAGCAAAAAGGTCAAAACAGCAATGGCTCTAGAAATTAACAATCAGATGAAATAAAAGTTAATAACCTAGTACATCTATGTAAAACCCATGTGCTAGTTACTACATATGTACATTAATATTTGAAGGGAATTTGGCAATGTAGTGATTAGGTTATTTTTTAGACCCTATAAATCTGCTCGTTACTAAGTTAAAAAAAAAAAAAGGAAAGATAGCACCTCTTTGGGTTTTCTTCACATGTAAAATGAAGGGAAGTGGACAAAAATCTGTATCAATCTAGGGCTATCTATTCATTTACTCTCTTCAACATAATCTCATTGGAAAACTCTGGGAAGCACTGGAGTATATAATCTCTAAGGTTCTCATATTCTATGAATCTGTTTGAAAGAAACTTTTTAAAAAGCAATTATAATCAGGATTATAACAAAAATTATAAGTTTGTTATAAATGAAGTGACAAAAATCAAGTTCACTAATCCTACAAACAGTATACAACCAAAAAAGGAGGGGGCGTAGTTAACTGGCATCAGTTTACTCTTTTTGGGGGCCACTCTGCACAGCTTGTGGGATCTTAGTTCCCCCACCAGGGACTGAACCCAGGCCACAGCAGTGAAAGTGCCGGGTCCTAAGCACTGGATCACCAGGGAATTCCCTAGAATCAGTTTACTCTTAGTGCCACTTTTTCAGATATTAGCCTGTCCTGATATATCTTCTTTAGTGAGCAACACTCGAGGCCACCCAAATCCTGCTTCTACCCCTAGGCAAACAATCTTGCAACCTATACTGAATTTTCCATTTAGATTTGTCACTTTAAATATGTCACAGTTATATATTGATACAAGACACCTTTATTATGAAATTCAGAAGAATTATCTTCAGAATAAATAATGAAGACCTTTATCCAAAAGGCTAAAGATTAAGCAAAGTGCCAAAAAAGAGATGGAATGTCAACTGATCCCTGAAGTGAATGATATAGTAGGGTAGTGCTAATTAAGGAAACGAATGCAATCAGAGATGGGTTTATGCGCTGGGACCAATCAAGGAGCAGACTGAAAAAGGTAGAGTAGTGTACACACTTAGAAGGCTATAAAAGTAAATATTTAGGGAGATCACTGTTGTTCTGGTCCATTCGCAACAGAATCTTTAATACCATATCAAAAATGAAAAACAGTATGCAGAGCTAAGTTTAGAGTCATTTTTAGGGGGGGACACATTAATCTGAAAATGAGAACTCTTATAGGGCCAAAACACAAATTTACATTGTCAAGTAGATATCAGAATTCATTTGTTTTATTTAGATTCAAGTGAATTACTTACCTTGTGGATGGGCACCGAATTTCCCAGCTACACAAATCCAACCATAATCTTGACTTTCCAATTTCCCTTAGTTTAAAATTTCCCTTATCATTCCCTCAGGAAAAAAAACTTCTGTAAATTTAAACTGTCTCTAAATGAATATGTTAACATACAAATACAACCATACACATTATCATTTCAAAAAACTTATCAAAGTTATTTTCTTTTTTTTCTTTTTTTTTAAACCACAAAAGACTAACCTATTCTCACCATTAATAAATAAGGCCTTGCCTCAAGGGCCAACCAGAGCAGAGCTTCTCTAACTTACATCACTGAACTCCAGAGGTAAACTCTCAGTGGGCTGAAGCTCAGCAGCACTCAAGTACAGATCCATGGGGCCGGCTTCCAGATCGTCTGGCACAGACAGTACCTGCTCGGGCTTATACATCTGAGGAGGCAACTGGAAATGCAGTGGGCAGCAGGGATCCTCAGAGAGGCTTACAGGAACTGGTTTGTTGCAGGGTACCTCTTCAGACCCCTGGCAGCATTTGAAGAGAACCTGATTCGTGTCCTGACAAATATCTGTAGAAAAACGGTCAAGGGAAATAAAATGGATCTATCGGAGGCACAAAAAAGGTGTCTGCCATGTAAAATTCAAGGTCTGGACAACACATGATATTTGGTTACATCTGATACAGAACCAAATGCAGGTAGCAATTTTTAAAGTTACTTCTCAAATTGTCATTTACTAGCATAACTCTAGCTCTACCAGTAATGTAAAACTAGTCCCCAACCTCCATTTAAAGTAGAGACACTAATCTTGTTCTCCCTATGAGGGTCAAATGCAAAACATTTCAAAACATAGTGCTAAGCAAACAGCAGTTAACAATCCTAGAAATCTGTACCTATTCAGAAGAAACATGTCATGGTAAATGCAAATAGCTTGCAGAGGCCCCTAGCAACCCCTTCCAAGAGTCAAGAGATACAATGTTGTTTCTGCTGCTAAGCAGAGGAGCAAAAACTTCCTCAAAACTTTTTGAACCTTGTTTCCAAAATGGTTACATGATACGTTTGTTTAAAGAAGCAGGGTGTTGGGGAAAATAGAAGCTCCAGTAATAGTAACTAGGTATCCTACCCTGACAGGAAATAAAATTAAATTTCCACACACACACCCTTTTTCAGGGGGGTGGTATCACTGGAGTCCTGTTATGATCCCAAAAACAAAGGGAAGAAGAGCACTTCCCTGGTGGCGCAGTGGCTAAGAATCCGCCTGCCAATGCAGGGGACACGGATTCAAGCCCTGACCCGGGAAGATCCCACGTGCCGCAGAGCAACTAAGCTCGTGCACCACAACTACTGAGCCTGCGCTCTAGAGCTCACGTGCCACAACTACTGGAGCCCGCGTGCCTAGAGCCCATGCTTTGCAACAAGAGAAGCCACCGCACCGCAAGGAAGAGTAGCCCCCGCTCGCCGCAACCAGAGAACGCCCGCGCACAGCAACAAAGACCCAATGCAGCCAAAAAAAAAAAAAAAAATTTTAAAAAAAGAAAGGGAAGAAGAAAATAACTGCTTATGGTGCATGGAAAGAAGTACTCCAGGAATGCTCCAGGAGCCCTAACAACTTCTCTTAAGGGTAGAAGCAGAAAAAGGCTATATTTCCAAGTTGGCAAAGAAGTTCTGTGGGATGAATCAACATTGAAATCATGATTAGATAACAAAATTCTGATTCGAGTCACTCTACAGAATATTTTACTCAAGTTTTATCATTTCCTGAAATCCTAACTACATGGTTATTTTCCCTAGATTAATAGACAACTATTATTTCAAACTTGGGCCTATTTTTTAAACCAGAAAGCAAAATTTTCTGTAAACTGTACCCAAGATTATGGAAGAATGGGTAATTTTTATCCCCCAAATTTTAAGGTAATTTTTTGAAGTTAAAAAATCTAATGTACATTGTAGATTTTAAACCTAATAAACCCTCTTGAAGAAAAGCCATTTTGTTCAATCCATTCCTTAGAACTTCATAAACTCTAAAGTAGAATTTCATAGCATTGCCACCACTGGCATTACGGCTATCTATCTGTGCACTGTAGAATGTTTATTAGCAGCATTCCTGGCCTCTGGCCACTAGATGTCAGTAGCACCCCATCAGAGTTAAGACAAAACAAAAATGTCTCCACACACTGCCAAATGGGGTACAAAGTGGGCCCGGCTGAGAACCACTACTCTAAAGGAACAGTACATAGCTCAAAGTAAACAAATAATTATTCAATGAAAATCAGCACTCAAATGAACAAACATGAATCTGATGGGAACAATCAGATTTGCAATCTCTATGTGCTTAAGAAGCTCAATCTTATTTAAATTATTAAAATTTTAAATGTGAATCCATTAAATTGTTTCAATTGGAACCTTTTTCATGTAATTCGAAGGATTTTCACAAGTCTCTTATTTATTTAATATCACAGTATCGTTGAAAAGCCCTCCCCCATCCTCCTCCACCCCCTTTCCTTTCAGATAGGGACAACAGACAAAGAAGGGAATGGTCGACCTACAACTAGAGTCTGGGTCCTTCACTTTCAGTCCAGTGGTGTCTCCATTAGACCAGAGTAAAGAGTTAACAGGTCACCAATGGCAGTCGCATCTTTCTCTGGGATAAGGACTTAAGGAAGGGTAAGTGACTTAGGCAACTACAGAGTGGAAAGGAAAAGAGCATAAAAGAGAAAAATAATACTTCCCTTCTCTTTTCACATACATTTTCAACTTTGCTTTTTAAAATATTGATATTCTAATAAACTATCTTGAGTATAGTGCTGTAAGTCTAAAATACTCAATATCCATAAACTGGGTTTTTTGCCTTATAAAGTAATTCAAGGTCACTGAAGAAAACCTGAAAAGTACAAAGCAGAGGGAAAAAGGGCATTCATAACCCCACCATCCAAAAATAGTCACATTTCTGTTACATTCCCTCCTAGTATTAGTTCCATGTAGTTAAAACATACTCTACCGAATTCCATACTCTATTTTTGTCACTATCAAACATTTTCCTATGTCATTCATAAATTTTGTTAAATATAATGTTTAATTCCTGAACATATTCCATACTATGCTGTGTCACAATTTTCCTCTCTATTCCCCATCTCTGAAAATTTTAAGGCTCTCTCCGGTTGGAGGAATTCTGTGTAACAATAATCGTCTGTATTTGATTATCGTCTTAAAATAAATTCTCAGAGGTGACGTTATCATATCAAAGAATATGAATATTCTCAAACTGCTTTCTAAAAGCCTGTGCCACTTTACAGTCCCACTGGCAGAGTTTAGAAGGGCCCATTTCACCATTCCCTCACAAACTTTTGAAACTTTCTCATTAAATCTCATACATAGATAAGTCTCAAATTTATAGATTCGGGAATTCCCTGGCAGTGCAGTGGTTAGGACTCAGGGCTCTCACTGCCAGGGCACAAGTTTAACCCCTGGTCCGGAAACTAAGATCCCACAAGCCATGCGGCACAGCCAAAAAAAAAAAGTATGGATTAAAAAAACTTGTTTTATTTCTTATTTCACTTATTTATTGTAAAGGTAAATACTTTTCAACTATCAGCCACTTCTACTTTTAATCTGTCCATAGACAGCCTTTGCCCAATTATGTTTTGAGCATTTATCTTTAGTTTTTAATTACTCTGCACAAGAATTTTATATATTAAGGACAGTAATCCTTTACCAGACATTTGTTACAATAATTAATAAATTGGTAAAATATTTAATAAGCAGAATAGAGAAAAAATCAGTTTTCCTTTCAAAAGAGCAAGAAAGTCTTCCTTCCCTTATTAAAAAAATACATTTTACTTTCCAAATATTTGTATATCCTGCCAGGCAAATGAAATCCAGCAAGATTTATGCCTTTCATATAATGAAGATCACCATATTTAAATAGTGCATTTACTGTGAAAGTAACTTTCTCAATCAATGTCCACCATATAGATGCACTTTCACAATTCAATATACAGCTCAAAAAATTTTACAGCCCAGTAGTAAATGTAAGTTTCCTATTTGAATGAAGTCTAAAATACACAAGTCAGGGCCCTGACCATAAAAGGATAATATTCAAAGAAAGATCACATTTCAGAATCATCCGACTGTTTTTGGATCCTCAGCAATTTTTTTTGTAGTAATTGGATTTAACAGTATTATAATTCTAATGAATGAGTTAATAAATCAGGGATCTCTAAATTTTGGAATCCCAATATTAATCAACTACAAGTAAGTATTAGCCCATATCTATCACCAATGACTGAGATGTTTCTTTCTAATGAATTGACCATTACATTTCCAAAGTTCTGAAATGGCCAACAGACCATAGAAAGAGACTTCTTTAGGCTCCTGCTTGAAACCAACAGCTTCAGCAAACTGCTGGCCTTGATTCAGGGCCAAAGGAAAACAAAGACCTTCAATTAACTAAACTATCACAGATCCCCACTAGCCTTCAGTCTAGCTAGCAAACTGAACAGAGCAAAAAGATACGGGTAAGGCAGTGTCTGGTCATTGGAAGAGACTGATTGGAACAACGAACATCATCCACAAAGGCCAAGCACCTCTGACTGGAACGAGTGGTATGGGCCTAAAATGGAGAAAACAGGTCAGTCAAAACAAATTATCTATGAAAACACTTACTTATATAAGAAAACTGTATCCTTAAAGCCTAGAAACTTGAACATTTAACAAATTTATTCACCAATACTATGCAAAAGGAAAAAAAAAAATGTAAACCTCAAGTCCAAATAATGAATCAACCATAATTCGAAATACAATTCCTCCGAATTACAAAAGTGTGTGATACACAGCCTAATGGTTTTCCAACTATTTTGTCTTTTAGCAGAACCCTTTTTAAATCGTAATCTTACGTGGAGCCTCAAAAAATAGAAAAGATAGGGCTTCCCTGGTGGCGCAGTGGTTGAGAGTCTGCCTGCAGATGCAGGGGACACGGGTTCGTGCCCCAGTCTGGGAAGATCCCACATGCCGCAGAGCGGCTGGGCCCGTGAGCCATGGCCACTGAGTCTGCGCGTCCGGAGCCTGTGCTCCGCAACGGGAGAGGCCACAACAGTGAGAGGCCCACGTACCGCAAAAAAAAAAAAAAAATGGAATTCTCTTTCTTTTTTTAAAATTTGTTTATTAATTTTATTTTATTTTTGGCTGCATCTGGTCTATGTTGCTGGCTTTCTCTAGTTGCATCGAGAGTGGGCTATTCTTTGTTGCAGTGTGCGGGCTTCTCATTGCAGTGGCTCCTCTTGTTGCGGAGTACGGGCTCTAGGCTCGCGGGCTGCAGTAGTTGTGGTGCACGGGCTCAGTAGTAGTGTCTCAAGGGCTCTAGAGTGCAGGCTCAGTAGTTGAGGCACACAGGCTTGGTTGCTCCACAGCATGTGGGATCTTCCGGGACCAGGTTTCGAACCTGTGTCCCCTGCATTGGCAGGCAGATTCTCAACCACTATGCCACCAGAGAAGCCCAAAAATGGACTTACTCTTACTGATGCAGAGACCCAGGGGCTTGAGGAACAAATTTAAGAATAATCGCTTAATTCTGCTTGTCAACCCTACTTCCTGACCTTCACTGCTCCTATCTTCCTGCCTTCTAAAATAAGAGTCCCAATCTATTAGGCATTCTGTGCCTGTTTCTGAAGAATTTCTGAACCAAATAACTTAGAAATCTATGGCAACCCTTCAATATGCAGATGAAAACAGAGTTCAGTTATCAGTGCAGGCACAGAACTGATCAGAAGGGAACCAAAACCCATGTCTCTGCACTTCCAGATAAGTGCTCTTTTCAATATACCCCACGTCCAGTAAGTTAGATTTCAGAACCAAGACTGTACAACAGTGTTTTGACAATTACCCTAACTCTGTAAATAAAACAAATGTAACACCTTAGAGGTATATACAAAAATTACCTGTTGGGCGGCACCATCTGTGGCCAGCATTCTGCGCTCCTTCAGCTGCCTATGTAGTAAGGCTTCCACTCCATAGCGCTGACGATACCGCCGAAGACATTTTAGACGCTTTAAGTTCTCTCGTTCTTTGGCAAGAAGTCCCTCTGGGCCAGTCAGGAGACTACTACCTAGAACATCACAACAGTCAAGATGTTATCTGCCAAGCAACCAATCAAGGATGCGTCCCCAAACTAACAAGAAGAAAACAGAGAAATCTGCCCATACAAGTTTCAAAAGCACATCCTTCTCCAGTCCAGTAACAAGACAGAAGTCTAACTACTACGAAATTCACATGTTGAACCCACAACAGCTTATCGGAACTGGCATAAAACTTGCCTAGAGCTTCATGTTCCACTTTGCGATTGTGTAAGTAACGTCGCTTCTTCTCTTTGAGTAGATGCTGAAGTCGTTTAAACTGGTCAATGTACAAAGACTGCAAACGAATAAGCTTCTCACGCATAATCAGGGCCACTTCTTCCGCTGTGTAGACACCAGCATGCCTAAAATAAAAGAGACAATTCAAAAAGGATAAGAAAGCACAACAATAAAACCCAAGCTTAGAAGGAAAAAGGAGTGAAGGTGAGACTTAGATTTGCTATTCAACAGTCAGTGCTGAGACAATCACCTTATTAAACAGGAATGTTTTCACACAGCATTTTACCATTCAAGTTGTTACTCAAAAACAAAACAAAAAAGAAAATTCCCAAGAATGGATACTAATGTATGACATCACAATATGGGAAAGGGGAAATGTTTCATTATTTTCCCCAGTTATTTGCATTATGTTTAAATAGGAGTAAAGATATAGAATACTCAAAATTTTTATTAATCTACATTCTTGTTCCATTTAATAATTTAATACAGAAAAATCACAGTCAGGACAGCTTAAAAGTGTTTAATTTAGCAGCATGTATCTCAATACATTTTAATTAAAGCACAAAAGATAACAAACAATTATGACTTCTAATTTAAAAATATACTCGTAGGGAAATACACTGGCGGTCCAGTGGTCAGGACTCCGTGCTCTCACTGCTGAGGGCCCGGGTTCAACCCCTGGTCCAGGAACTAAGATCCCACAAGCCACACGGCCAAAAATAAATTAATTAATTAAAATTAAATAGAAATAAAAAATAAAAATACACTTGTATTTTGGAGTTTACACAGGCCCTCAAAACACTGGTCACAATGGCTAGTCAATGTCCTCAGCTCATTTTGACAATATTCTCAAAATATCGTACCCTGGAGTAACCCTTTGCCAAAGATCTAGATCCACATCAACTTTATTAAGTTTTTTTTTTTTAAATAAATTTATTTATTATTTATTTTTGGCTGCGTTGGGTCTTCCTTGTTGCGCGCGGGCTTTCTCTAGTTGTGGCGAGCGGGGGCCACTCTTCGTTGCAGTGCACGGGCTTCTCATCGCGGTGGCCTCTCTTTGTTGCGGAGCACGGGCTCTAGGCGCACGGGCTTCAATAGTTGTGGCTCACAGGCTTAGCTGGTCTGCGGCATGCGGGATATTCCCCGACCAGGGCTTGAACCCGTGTCCCCTGCCTTGGCAGGTGGATTCCCAACCACTGTGCCACCAGGGAAGCCCAACTTTATTAAGTTTTGCCACCAACTATATGAATCAACAGAACTTAAAAAAAAAAACTTATTCTAGTGATTAATGAGGTCGCATAAGCAAATCAGTTTAAATGTCAGTTTAATTAAAGACTGGTTCCTGCCTCTGATTTAACTCAAAGTTTAAGGGATTAACTGCAAATTTAAAAGATTTTTGGTTCCATTTGCCTTATGTGATCATTATATAAACAGAAAGAACAAGCTAGATGTATACCCTGACTTGCTATTTTCATATTTTGACTGAGTAAAAATTATTTCTGTTATTTAAAAGGCAATACACACAAATTACATACTAATTTTGAATCCAAAAATATGTGCTCTTTAAAATTTAACTCTTAAATCACTGAAATACACAGAATAAAATTATTAACTTTAGGACTGAAAGCAAGTAATCTCTGCCAAAAACTTTTCCTAAATATAAATAGGAGACAAAACTACCTGTGTATAAGAGAACTACAACTACAAAGTACTCTGATAAAAATAAGTGAAAAGAAATTAAGAACCAAAACGTGAAAAAAAAACCCAGAAAATTACAGAAATGACAAAATCTAAGACTATCAGAAAGTGTGAAAAGGTTTTAAAAATATCTCAGGTCTAAAAAAGGTGACTAGGTTATTCATATTCAGGAAAATGGGGCATGTCTGCATTAATATGTCTGTACCCCCTAAAATACTAAGGCCTTAACCTAGTACCAAGTTTGTTAAAATGAAATTAATTTCATTGTACCCTGTCAGAAGAGAATTTAACCAATGATCTGGGGACTATAATTTATAAATGGGAAGCCACTACAATTAGAATTTACTACAAATCATTTGGGGCGGGGGTGGGAGAGGATGAGCACCCTAACTAATATGAATGCCTAGTTCATGTGAAAAATGGATCATTTATTTAAAGATGGATGTCCCAGACATTCACAGCTAGTTATTAAAGTCATGTACTAATTCTTCTTGCTCTGATATACACAAATATAAATCTAGGATTTATTATTAGAATTCAACTTCAAAAAAGAGAGTCACCTTATATTCTATTAAATAGTGCCTCTTCTTAAAAGTGCATTCTCTCAAATTTCTTCATTTTGATAACAATGATGAAGACTCAGTAACCTGAAATGACCTTTACCAAAACAAGTTCTGGATGTGTGTAGAGGTCACATGATAAAACTTACTTTTTAAATAGGGAAAGATTTAACAATTACTCTTAAGCTAAAATTTCACCAGTGTTGGATGATCCTGGAAACAAGCTTTTAAAGATTACTTTTTACAAAGCAATTAAGTAAATGATTATTTTGAGAGAAATCACATATATGTACCTACAATGGGGAAAAAATATGCCAATAATAACTCTAGTTAGGATAAAATCTCTAATGACATCATCATAAACAATTCAAAAAGAACCCTTTCTGAAACAAGCAAGTGAAGATATATGCTATAAACTGTTAATGATTCAAAAATGATGACAAAAACATTGGCACCGGGATTTCCCTGGTGGCACCGTGGTTAAGAATCCACCTGCCAATGCAGGGGACACGAGTTCGAGCCCTAGTCTGGGAAGATCCTACATGCCACGGAGCAATTAAGCCCATGCGCTACAACTACTGGGCCTGTGCTCTAGAGCCCGCCAGCCACAACTACTGAAACCTGTGTGCCTAGAGCCCAGGCGCCGCAATAAGAGAAACCACCGCAATGAGAAGCCCACACACCACAACGAAAGTAACCCCCACTTGACGCAAGTACAGAAAGCCCCGCATGCAGTAACAAAGACCCAACGCAGCCAAAAATAAATAAATAAAAATTAGCACCAAAGATGAAAATTCTTAATTAAAAGAATTTCATTACTTATATTAAATATAATATGTAACCACATTAATGAATTAAATATTGTAAGCAGACAATTAACAACTCTATTTACACCTCTAAAAATGCATATACGTATAGTACTATTTACTCCCGCTGGTGGGTATCTCCAGGTATGGAGGACCAACTATGGGACTTGAGCATCCTTGCATTTTGGTACCCGGGTCAGATCCTGGAACCAATCCCCCTCAAATTATGAGGGACAACTGGATTTTAGTTGGTCAAAAATTTTTTTAAATAGTATCACTGGGAGAATTAAGGAAAGCCTTATATTTAGTTATCTAATAGTTGAGCACATCTGGGGCTTTATTTTCCCCTTTGAATGTTTCTTTTAAAGGAAACTAACATCAAGTACCTAGTCCTCTTAACATTTATACTTCTCATAAAATTAACTGGTATTTCGGTTTATATAGCAATCTCTTGTTAAGTCAGATTAGAATGAATGTGTCCGCTAGAGACTGATCCACTCTAGATTACTACTGACAAAATCGAGTTTCTGGACCTTCAAAACTGAGCGTTTCACACCAAAAGACAGTCACTCTGTGACCCTACAGTGTGTACACCTCCTCAAAGAAGCAAGTTTGGCATTTCTAGAAGCACAATGGAGGAGGGGGGGGAAAAAAACAACATATATGTTGCTTGGTATAAAGCTTCTACTGTAAAAGAACCCTGAAACAAACATTCCTTCTCAAACTACTTAGATGGACTCTCCAAACAAGTACTTCCTGAATAGCTTACTACATCGAGATTACTTAAATAGATGAAATTATTCTACTCAGAAAGTGTAATCGTAAATGACCTCTTATAAACTTCAGAATCCAAGGAATGAAGAAAATGCTATTCTAAGAATTTGTCAAACACAGTCAATCTAGAAATTCATTACCCCTCCCACTATTCAGAGTTCTTCCACCTGAACTGTCAGTGAGAAGTGTCATGAGACAGAAATCAGAAAGAAAACAAAAACTCAACCCAAACCATGAGACATAGAAACATGAGACTTCTGAGTGGCAATATGTCTACAACTCCAAAGCGAACATGGGTTAAGTAACGAGCAGAACCTTAGTAAGATATAATTAGGTTGATTACTCACTTCTGGGTTTCTAAATCAGTTTCTCTTTCTTAGGCATGAAACCAAAGGAAGCTCCTGAACACCTTTTAATTTTTCTTAAACAAATAAATTAATCAGACAGAGCTTTGCAAAAAAAAGTAGTTATTCAAATATAATCACTTTATTACTCCTGAGGTTTAAGCCAAGAACCAATTCACATCAATTTTCTCTTCTCTTAACTGATCTCCACCCACCTCCCACTCCTATGTCCAAGAAATCTATTTTCTCCCCTACACTTTCTCATGTGTAGAATCTGATGTCCCAAAATTTTCCCAAATTACAAGACTTCTAAAAAAAGAATCAAATCCTACCCTGAAGCAAGATGGTGATGAACAATGACACTTTAATATGCAGAAGCTATTTATTACTGCTCACAAACAGCTATCTTCAACCCTCCTAGGTTATTAATCTACTAAACAGCATGCAGTACTACATTCCACATACTAACTACTAAAATATTTAAAAGCCCTATGTGGAGTTACAACTTACTTTAGGGGATCTTCTTGATCACTGTCTATGCTATCAGCTTCACTGTCAGGGTCACCTCTCCATGTCTGATCCACAGTAATGGGTTCCTGCTCCCCATCACTCCAGCTGTCTTCATCTGAGGCAAGGAAGGGAGAGCAGCCATTAAGACTTCCCACCTCTGTAACTCCACCACACAAAACTAGATTACTTAACACATCAACCCAAATCTTAAAATTAAAAAAGCTTAGTACAGAGGCACTGACAAACAAAAACGGCTTAAGAAAATACATCCCAAGTATGAGTACTTATAACACAAATGAGTTAACCATGCCCTCAAAGGGACAGAAAGGCCAACTCAAAATTATTCTGTTTCCTGAAATTACCTTACCTAGCAAAGATGGTAAGTATAAAAGCAGCATTGAAGGAAAGAGTCAAACTCAGGGTAGTAAACCTAAGCACCCACTACTTAAAACCAAAAAGAATGGTGAACAACATGGCAATCCTGAATTCTCACCAAATTGCCTACGAATTAACAATAATATTGTACTATCAAGTGCCACATATGTTCAAGGCACTGTGCTAAACCAAATTAAGTTCTTTGTTAACTTTTTTCCTCCTTTTTCATTCTGGGAGAGAAGACCCTTACCCAGAATTCGGCTGGCTTCACTGCGGCTACTTTCTGGAGTCTGAGAACCCAGCTCTGACTTGGCATATGAGCTCAGCTGGCATAAGAGTGTTTCACCCACAGGCCCTGTATTGGTCTTCTTCACTTGAGCATGAAGTGCAAGGGCATTCCTACGGGCATGTTCAGCACAGAAGGACACCCTAAGGAGACAAAATATTAACATTTTATACTCTGGTTCTCTCTTAAAAGAGTTCAACTATTTTCACAGACACTGATCTTTAGATCATTTTCAGGAAATTAAAATGACTATTATCTTCATTTATAAATTAAAAATGCCAGTAAAGCTAAATAATGTAACTGGCCCAAGGTCAACTCATTTGGTATTACTAATGGGAAATGCAGGTAGCATAACCTAGTAGTGCTCTATCCATCAAACAAAACATTCCATCTCTAAAAATGCTGACATCATTTCACAACAAATCAAAGAGATTCACTTTCATCTTTCAAAATTGGTTCTGGAAGACAACATTTTACTTCAGTATCAATCCACTGTAGGTAATAAGATGTAGGACACAATTTTAAAACCAAATGATATATGCAGAATTATCTAGTCAAGTTATGTTTCTGCATAGATACTTTTGCTTAAATGATGAAAGCTATTAAGTTTTTCCCAGAAAAATACATAAATATTAATACAATTTTGCATTATTACCTAAGGTTCAAGGACAGCCAAGAGTCGTGGAACCTAGGGTTAAGAATAATCCTTATTTTACAGATAAGGGAAAAGATCCAAAGAGATAACAAAGTGACCCAACTGGGAGTTGTCTCCTTACAGTTTTCAACATTTTTTAAAATTTTCGAAGGATATACCCATAACCTCAATTTTACAAGCACGTGACATAAAAAACTAGGCAGCTATTCCCAACCCACATCATGCCACATCCTCCTCTCACTTAAAAACTGAAAGTACAAACGACAGATATCTATACATATATACCCATCTTTCTTCTCAGGCTTTGGGGCAGCACTGGGACATCTTTTTCCATTCTTCGTAGATATATAACTACACTGCTTGAAAGGGGCATTCTTGTCTTCAAGTATATGCTTAATGCAAAACTCCTGCCCCTCCAGACGAGGTTGCGAGCATGGGCGATGAGTAAACGAACAAGATAGGGGCTCCTGAGACCTGGGCACTGGGGTGATCCTCCCCCGACTGGTCGGCAAGACGTGGATCCGAATCCTGTTCATACCAAAACCTGCAGGGTCACACAAAAGATCAAAAAGCCCTTACCCTTCCCGAAAATTCCTGCTCCACGATATCTGGGCAGACTGCGCATGGCTTCTAAAAGACAAGCGGAAGTCACGCTCCTTAAATCCCCTCCGCCCACGTCCCCCCAGGCGTTAGTGAATTTGCCTCACCTCAACTTCCCAGTCCAAGCCCGCCCCCCACCCCGACCACCGCCAGGCTGAAAGCTTCTCAAGGGCTCGCACAGCCGCGGCACGAGGGCGAAGCGCCGGCGCCGGCCCCACGCGGCGCGGCAAACCCGCAGGGCCACCCGCCACCCCCGCCTCCGCGCACGCCGCCTTTGTCCCGGCCCGCCTCAGAGCTCACGGCTGGGCCCTGCCCATCCTCGGCGGCCCGCGCAAGCGCCATTTTGTCCTAAAGCTCCGGGCACCGGAGAATCTGGGTTCTGGGAGCCTCGAGGAGACTGACTCTGACGCTGACTTGAGGCAGAGTAGCAGCTCGGAACGGACAGACGGGGCAAGCAGCAGCTTAACTGCAAATGCGAAGAGCAAGCGCCCCCGCCATCTTACCTTTGCAGCCACGCCGCGCTGCTTACGGTCTGGCAGCGCCAGTCGCTTCTAACCAGTCCTTTCCGGGCTCCCAACCGCTGATTGGCTACTGCGCCTACAACTCTGTGTCACCATTGGCTACCTATCAAGCCTGGGAGGGCGGGGCGCTGAGAAAAGGCGCGGCTGGGTGGCTAGAAGAGCTGTCTGTCGGTAACTCAGCTCCAGAGTGAGGCGGAGGGAGCGCGGGCTATGGAACGCGCTCGCTGAAAACGATGACTTTCCATCTCCCATCATCGCTGGTGTTAAGGCCGCATTTGGCCTCTCTGTCTGTGGTCCTAGGCCGCGGCTACCTCACCACCCCTAAACAGTAGGTACAAAATCGACATATAGAGGCCAAAGGATCACTGTACATTTGACTCTCAGTGTTTACAGGAAAAGGCTTTAGTTTTGTGAACAGTTCACTGATGGAAACATTTTTTGAATGTTTATTAAGTCTGGGAAATTACATATATAAACATTTAATTTTCAGAACAATCCTAAGAGGAAGAAGCTATAATCTCCATTTTACAGATAATAGAGGAACAGAATGAGCCCATATCTAGTAATTAGGGGAAGAAGGCGAATTTGAACCCAGCCCTCATTTTTTATCCCTTTTATTCCCTCTCATATAGTGAAGAGCATTGGATTGAGAATTAGGAAATATGAGTTCTCGTTGCGGCCTTGATTCTCTAAAATTCTCTACAATTCCGTGCTAAATAATGCAGGTATATAGAAATGGCAGACACAATCTCAATTTTATCATCCTCTAAGCATCTTTAGTTAAAAGCATCTCTCCCTTCTTTCATCTCCACCATGCCTCTGGTAGACAGGAACCAACATTTTCTCCCCATAACCCTTCTGGATCTTTTTTGCATCCCATCCTTCCCAAGCTCTCACCTGCTGTCAGTTTCATTTAAGTAAGCTATTTCTCCATTACCAATGAGCAGGTGAGCGTGGTTCAGTGGTGAGCGTAGAGAATCTACAAAGCTGGAGAACAGCAGTTTAGGCATAAGAAGTGATTAAAACCGAAATGGGTAAAGGAGAGCTCATACCTCCCGTTTCCCAGAGATTAGGGCAGTCCTAGAAGGCCATTTCATGAGATTCATTCATTTATTGAGCACCTAAATGCCAGGCACTGGGGATACAGGGAGAACAAGAACAATAAACCTGCTCTTTCGGAGTAAACATTCTAGAGTAGTTTGGGATTGTGGATGCAATACAGCCATTAAATAGCAGCTATGAGTTATATACATAAGCAAACACTCCAACCCTCAGAAGAGGTACAAAGACATTTGTTATAAACACTCTGTAACTCAAAACTAGGAGAGGAAGCCACATTACAGAAAATATGGGAATTTTCAACCAAATGCAGTGAAATCAAAAAGGAATATTAAAGCTACTATAGGGAACAATGTAAAGAGGCATTAGGGACCAGATAGAGATGCAACAAAGGCTTTAATTAGAGCGTCTACTGAAGGTCTTGGGGGGAAAAAAAATCTTTCTGCTAAGCCCAAAACAGACCAAAAAATGCTATTTAGAACCACTTCCGGGCTCCCCTAGTTGCGCAGTGGTTAAGAATCCGCCTGCCAATGCAGGGGACACGAGTTTGATCCCGTATGCCGCGGAGCAACTAAGCCCAGGCGCCACAACTACTGGGCCTGCGCTCTAGAGCCCACGAGCCACAACTACTGAAGCCCATGCGCCTAGAGCCCGTGCTCCACAACAAGAGAAGCCACTGCAATGAGAAGCCCTCGCACTACAACGAAGAGTAGCCCCCGCTCGCCGCAACTAGAGAAAGCCTGCGCGCAAGGAGGGCCCAAAGCAGCCAAAAAAAAACCCACTTCCTTCTAAGTGGGGGAGAGATATTAAATGGTCAAGACATTAGCAAATTCTTTGTGCTTTTTAACAAAGTAGATGGCTGTTTTTAATCCAATTAACACTTTGCTAGCTACTGAATAGGTTAAAGTAGACCTGAGGCTGTTCGTAAATAGCGGTTAGGAAAGATGAATTCTTAAAGGAAAGAGAATTTTTAATTCGGACTTTTGGGGGCTAATCCCAGAGAAAAAGTGTGTTTGTGTGTGTGTGAGAGAGTGGAGATAAATAAATGCCAAAATCCTGCACTTTCTATAGTCATCCTCATATTTTTTCCTTCCAGTTTCTTGGGCCAAACACTGGGAGTCATCCTCGACTTCTCCTCCAACCTTATAGCAGATCCTACTGGCTCCAACTTCAAGATACGTAACTTCTCATTACCTTCAGCGCTTCCAACCTGGTCCAAGCCACTCGCATCTGTTCCCTTATTGTGAGAGTCTCCTTACCCTTGACTCTATATAGTCCATTTTTCAACACAGAAGCCAAATGAACATTTTTTTTTTTGGCCATGCCTCGCTGCTTGCAATGGTGCAGGATCTTAGTTCCCCGACCTGGGATTGAACCCGGGCCCTGGCAGTGAAAGCGCCAAGTCCTAACCACTGGACTGCCAGGGAATTCCCCGCCAAATGATCATTTTAAAACCCAAGCTAGATCATGTTACTTCTCTACTCAACACTTGTCAATGGTGCTCCATTTCACTGTCTTCCTAATGGCTTACAAGGCCCTACTGTATCTGGCCTTTTGCTGCTTCTCTAACCACATTATCCTACTACTTACTCTCTCCTCCTCACTCAATTCTATACTAGCTACACTGGCCTCCTTGCTCTTTCTCAAACGTGCCGGTATCTTCTCACCTCAGAACCTTTGCACTTGTTTCCTGGAATGATCTTACCCACAAATATTCCTGTGGCTTGCTCTCTCAACCTCTTTCAGGTCTTTGCTGAACTATGATTTCGTAAGGCCTTCCTCCCTAGCCATCTTATTTCCAATTTCAACAATCCTACTGACCTACATGCACACACAAAATCCCTGTCCCTCCTTCCCTGCTTTACATTCTCCAAAGTACTTACCATCTAGCATATTATGTTTTACTTGTCTCCCCTACAACTAGAATTCTATGTAAGTTCTATGAGGGCAAGATGCTTGCTTTGTTTACTGCCATATTATCATCTGTAAACAGTATATAGTACTTGGTAGATACTATTTTCTAATGAAGGGATAAATGAAAAGCAGGGAAATGCCTGAAACTACTTTTCAGAAAAGATGGATCTAGTTTTCAATTTTAACTTGTTTTCATCACTGTGATTTTTTGGTTACCTGTTGGTTTTGAGTGTTATGTGAAATTAAGAAATGGGGTTAAGATTCCACAATGCAAAAAAGGTAGCACAAGTAAGACATGTGACAATCCACAAATCAAATCAATTCAGCAGAAGTAGGTGCCAGAGCTAGAGATTACAATAAATACAAGTCTCTAAGGGAATCCACAGAAGTCATAGAAAGGGCTTCAAACTTTCTACAGAAAGTTGAATGACAGAGATCAAGCCAATCTTATTGGCTCTCAAAAGTGTCAGAGAGACCAGGATGATTTAGGCACTGATCGTAAGATGAAACGTAGCTCTATCCCAGTTAGTTTAACAAACCTCTGTAATTGGGGATCCAGCTGTTTGGAAGTTTACATTGATTTATACCTCATCTATTGCCAAGGATGACACAGTTGATATCTCTTTTAACAAAAGCAAATCACTATTTATGACTTTATAATTTATAATATCATCCATTCTCACATCGTTCATTTACTACTTCTCTATTCAAACCAGACCAAAATTCCTAAAACATCGGCAGCTTCCACAAAAGTTTCAGGAGAGGCACAGCAAACAAAAATCTTAAGTTGTCTTATTTCAGAAAATGGAAGGACGGAATGAACAGAATTCAAGACTCAAGTGATTTTTTTTCCAGTAGTGTTGAACATTCTGTTAAATTTATATTTTGTTCCTTTTAGTTTTTAAACTATAGCTACTCCTAACACTTTTTTATATAATTTGAGCATTATAGCATAAAAATTCTTTCCATTTAAATGGGTAATTTGCAAGATTTACCTTGTGTGTGTGGTTTTATTATGTCCCAAGGGTGAGTATTCCCTATCAGCTTTTCCAGGCACCACCAAGAAGGCTATTAATTTTTTCTTCCAAAAGCACTGCTGTCTATACCAACATTTCAGTTTTCAAAGAACCAAATATACAATTATGAATCATTGATAGTGCTTGCTAGATAAGCAGTACATGTTGCTATCATCTGTTAGAGCTATATATTTTTCTGTGTACCAGTCACCCTTCCAGGTGTCCATGCGACAATACAGAATGAGGGGTTTTCCCCCTCTGCCACATCATACTTTATATACCATCAGGTTCACTGTCATGATCAAATCTTAGTTAGCTATTTCCAATGAACTCAATTCCCATTGGATCTTGTGCAGTAAGAAAGTACATCCTATATTACCAAAACTAAAACAGAACTATTATCATATCAATCAAATGACAGTTAAAGACTAACTTGAAGGCTCAGTACACATGAACAATGATCAGATGATTGTTTTATCATTAACATTTATTGATGGGATGGATAAATACAGATTGAGAAACATACTTGACAGCAAGATATCAAACTGATAGCCAGACTATAAAATGTATACAACATCCTTTTTTAAATTTTTTAAAAAATTTTTTTAATGTTTTACAAAGAGCCCTTACTATAATGGTCACTTATATCTTACCATTCACATAACAGCAGTAGAGATCCCAGGGGTAGCATCCAGAACTGAGATGCCCCAAGGAGGACAGAGGCAAGAACAGAATAATATGCTGAGAAAGGGCTCTTAAGAGCAATACAAAGAAAACAGACAAAAATATCACCACAAAATTGTACCTGAGTGACATAGATTGGAAAAGTGTTTTACTTTTTTTTTTTCCTTCTTTGCTCTTTGGTCTGATAAGAAAACAGTTTTAGGTGTGTGGAGTAGGGTGGGGAGGTCAGTTTCAAATCCAGAAACCTAGGTTAACACTAAGTTAGTGGGCTGCATTCTTTTCTTTGGGTGCTTAACCCAGCCAGCACTTCCATCTTATAACCAATTCCAATGTGATCAACCACTAATCAGTTAAGGCCTCAGCTTTCAACTGAAGAGTTTCTGATAACCTGATGAAGACATACTTGCTCTGGCTTCAATTAGCATGCTCTCAAGTCTTTCTCTTCTTTTCATTCACCACGAATACACACTCATAAAGGGGAAGAGTAGACACCACTTTTTAGTAAACGTTCCTTTTTTGCCCTCCCTTTTCCAATGCCAAGTTCATGCTAAAAACTTCAGAAACATTAAAATGGAATGGTCTCCCACTTAAAAAATAATTCTCACTCCAGACCACTCTATCAGGCAGGATTATAGTACCATGCTTTTTATCCCACAGAGGGATAAAAAGATAAAACTTGACAGTGTGATAAAACATGAACATTTTTTAAACCACCAGGAACAAACACTCAGTTAAAAGCTGGGTGTTAACAAGCAGCAACACAAGAAATTTGGGGAGGCATCAAAGTCATTGAAAGTTTCGTGGGACTGCAGAAGGCTTATTTCTCACCATGTGAAGGGTTGCATAGACTGCTTAAATTCTCCCAAACCCAAGAGAATAATATTTGTATTCCAACTTCAAGATGTCCTAGAATCCCTTTTCCTGGCATTAGTATCAAAATAGATCATCAACAAAGGACTAATCCTTTTAAAATTTAATCAGCTCCCAAGTTCCCACAGTCCTGTGTTTCTGCGGGGGAAACACAGATATGTTTAAAATCCAACCATACTGGGATAAGACTCCTCTAATTGCCTTTGTCCAGAAACAAGGCATAAGGGGTATGGATTTTCAATATGGGGAATTAAGTAGCAGAGGCTTAAGTAAATCCAGCACTGATGTTACCATGATTTTATTTCTATATTCTAATCCATTGCTGTTTCCAACTGGAGATTTAAATTTTTTCTATCAATATTGGTGAAGCCAATAATACAGAACTATGTAAAAGGATACATTAAATCAAAACACTAAAATCATTTAAAAAAAAAAAGAGGAAGCTGAGGGTCTCAGATATGGAAACACATTGATTCAAGTGAAAAGACTAGACTAATTCCTACGTATTTTCTAAACCCAAAAAGCATAACTGATACTTCAGAAGACCAATGTAGCTTTAGATTAATGCTTCACTAGAGTTCAGCTAACAGCAACACAGGTATCTGATTAAAAGCCCTAATGACAATTCACAGGTATTTGTTTTTGCCAACATGAGATTCAAGCAAAGTTATAGGAATGAAATTTACAGAACTTGAGGCTCCAGGCCTGCTTACCACCACTTACCCTTGATAAGGTTAAAAGGAGGGGGAAAAAAGCCCTGTTTACTAGACTAACTTGGCATGTATAAATCCTGTTTCTCACCCTTTGAAGTGGTGAGGGTAAGAGAAGACACAGCATTTAGAAACCACACCATCTTCTGAAGCCTAAGCTTATGGAATCTGGACAACATGCATGCTAGCTGACAGGCACGTCTGCTAACCCAAAGACAATGCAGTAAGCAGCTTCATGCAGAGCCCGTACGAAGTTTCATGACATATGCATAGATATAAAAGCGGACACTGTATGTATCTTAAAACAGTATCAGGAGGCACTAACATAAAAAAGTCTCTAAATTGACCTATATCAGCAATGATCTACTAGTGCAAAGGCCAGACTATGCAGCGTAAAGCAGCTCTTAGGCTCTAGTAAGCACTTTTTTCAAGGTCACTCCTGACAAAGTTCTAAGGAACTACAGACTGCCATGGAGAACTGCTGAGGCCAAGTGGATATGTATCTCTGTGGTGAGAGAGTGAATGTGATTAGAAAATATGTGACATTTGATGAGAAAAACTGAAAGCTGTAAAAGGCATTTTCATAAATCAGTGATCATCAATTCCACAAGATACAGATGCAAACTAAATAACCTTTTGGGAAGGTCAGAAAGGAAAGCTGACTCCGCCAAACAAAATCTAAACAAATAGCCTAAATTTAGTAAACACACCACGCATCTACCAATTACCAATTACCTAGCACAACACAGAAAATATCAAGGAGAAAGAGGAAAATGTCATCCATAAAAGTAAAGTGACATTCCAAGTCAAAAGTATTACTGGTTTATCAATCAGCACAGAGCTCACTTTACACAGCAATGGCAGGCACTCCAGACAGTTCAAATATGCAGAAGTGCAGGACACTAATTCACCTTCAGTTAAGGCTTACTGAACGAATTCCCTCCTATATTAGGCCAGTGCATCATCAATTCCAACTGTCTCAGTTTTCTCCCCAACCTGTTCCTGGCAAGCAGCAGCACATGTACAACTCCTATCTCCCTATGACTACCAATGAAAAAATTCAATTTATCCACAAAGAATATTTGGTGTGAAAGACGCTGCATTAAAATCAAGAAGACAAATTCAAATTGCATCACCTTTTCCATGGCAAAAAACACCATGAAGACTGAAAAAATATCACATTAAATAATCTGTGGCTAGGTGGCATTTTCAGCTGGACAACTTGGCTTAGAATTCTTTCTGGCCCCTTGAAAGATTTCTTTCCTCAACAAAAATGTTCACTCCTAAAATATGGGATAATTAAGCACCCATTAGAATAGGACTCCTGATCCATTTTTCTAAAGGACTCTTAGAAATCTACAGAAGAACTTCTGCCTAGAAGCTAAAACCACCAAAGATGCACAATCTAAACATAACAGTATCTGAAGGCTAGGCTTGCTCGCCCTCATGGCACCAGCACTGTTAAATTCATAAGCTCCAATCTCTGAAGTCATATAGGCTGCAAAAATTGAGGATGCAGCTGCCTCCCTTCAGATATACAGATAAAAATCAAGTCTTACATTCATAATATAATTTAAAATACAATGTCCTAAAAATTCCCAATCACAGTTTTCATTGTTTTCAGTATCCTTTAGCTCCATGGCTTCTCCCAGATCTATTCTCACATATGGTCTGGGCTTTCACAGGAAGGATAGCACATCCCCCTACCCTTCAGAGACCCTGAGACTGCTCTTACTTGAACACTTTCCCAAAGCCCAATATGAAAAAAAGGACATCCAATTCTGTAGGGCAGAAGCCAGCCTAGCTCTCCAGCCTTCTTCCTCAACCCCACCTTTGTTCTGTATCAAAAGGAAAAAGGGGGTAAAAAGGAAGTTTTTATAATGGAGTCCAGAGTCAGACCATTGGCTGCACCTGCCCAAACTAGAATTTAGAAGGCTACCCTCAATTACAACATAAAGAAAGAGAAATGTCAAATACAGGCCTCTTCCTTCCTTTATGTTTTAAAGGCCACACCGTGTTCTCTCTAGTAGACTGTTAGGAAGTAAAAATGGTGAAGTACAGGGAAGGAAAGATAAAACATGATTTTTAAACACACGCACTAAAAACACACATACCCACACTTACATACACACTTAAAGGTCGAAACACTTCAAGTGGCCAGAGCCGATCTCAGAACTCACGGCCAAAATCCTATCCTCCCATCCCCACTACACACACACCCCCACCCTCCAATCCCACCCCCCAGGACTCACTGCCGTGTATCTTATACACACAGCAAAATCCCTATCCCTTCCCCAATTATATAAAAAAACTAAACAGATAACTTACTTTCTTTAAATTATTTTTTTAAAGTCTCTTAAAAGATTTTGACATTTAAATACTTCCTCTCTTCGGATATATTAAACACCAAAAGGATCCACAACTGTTTGATAAAACAAACCCTCCATACTTCAGTCCTGGCAAGAAGAGGGAAGATATCAACTCTAATCGACCTAATTAGGAGGTGGAGAGGCCAAGAACAGAGAAAGTATTCTGAATCCTTCACAGCTTTAACACATTCTCACCTCTCAGTAAAAACTATAATAAAATAGTTAAATTTCTGAGGCAGGCGATATAATAACCAAGGCCCTCTACCACCTTCCCATGTCTCAATATAAATTTATTTCTAGTCCAACAAGGGTGACATGTTTCATAAGGGAAGTAATTTTCTTAGTCCAGAATCAGTAGTTTAAAAAAAAAAAAAAAAAAAGATGTGTTTTTAAAGTTTTTTTCTCCTTGTCTTTTTCTTTTTTACTTGGGAAGGGGTGGAAGTGGTGGAGGAGGTTCTGATGGTAGAGGTGGTAGCCGGGGTTTGTCTGTATTGCCAGGTCTGGAGGACATTCCACCAGCCCGTGGATTCAGATATTCTCCATAAGAATGAACATATTCAAACGCAGGTGGCTGAGTGGGCTGAACACCTTGGGCATGGAGAAGGGAGTGAAGCATATTCACAGTATCTTGATAGTCTATGGTCTGGGTTGCATTGTGACCATTGGCCCCAGTGGAGCCTTTATCCAATTTCATGTGAGGAACTCGAGTTTTACAGCTGGGCTGTGAAAAAGTAAGGCCACTTGTGTCTGAGCTATGCCCAGGCAACTGGGCCATTGTAGGAAGAGGAGGGAAGGAGAAATTTATGGAAGAGGATTTAGTATTCTTGGCAGTCTTAGCTGAATGATCAAACACTGCCCCTCCAGTCTCTTCAGGGAAGGGCCTTTTACGAGAAGAACTGGAAGAGGAGAAAGAGCTAGATAAGCCATAGGGCTTGTGTGCTAAGGTGCTTGTCTGGCTACTATGTTTTGGATCACCTGGACGTTTGCTCCCAGTACTAGCTGGAAGCTGGGAGTGAGAGTGTTTGTGTGAGTGGTGATTATGATGATGGTGATGATTAGATGGGTGAGTCTTGTGCTTTTCTTTGTGCTCACGGCTCTTTGTGACACTGTCATCTACAGAATTGTGCTTGTCAGCTGCAGTGTGAACTTTGATGCGCATTTTTATCTCCTCTGGTTTTGAAGTGGCAGCTTTATCTCCACTTGTCATTGGGATTCTCATTTTGAGAGCTGTTTTGTCAGTCTTTTCCAGAAAAGGCCGCTCAGGGTTTTCTGAGCCCTCTATGGGCATTTTCAGAAGGATGAAAGAATGGCTATCATGGTGAGCCAGAAGATTCTGGGCAGCGAAGGCATACTGTGACTTCACATTGGCCTCCATGTTCTCCAGTTGCCTCTTCTGGGCAGCCAACTCTTCTGCATGCTTTGCACGGTATTCTTTCAGTGATACTTTAGCTGATGGCACACTCTTACTATTCTGCTTCTGGGAAACAAATGCATTTGAACCATCCTGTTGCAAGGAATGATCAACTCCTATAAGTGCTAAATTCTCACTAGTCCGATGACCCTGAGCAGGTTCTACCTTAAAAGGAGGGTGGGAGGACAGCCAACACTCACTCGGCAACATCTCCACATTGCTTAAGTTACTGGTTGACTCTTCAGTGGCTGGAAGGGAAGGCACTGCACTTGTGGCAGAAGAAGCTGACATACTCATTAAACCTGCAATAGTGGTATCTGAAGAGCTCTGGGAAATCATATTAAGGATTGTCTGCTCCGAAGTGTTTTCATCTGCTCCTCGGTCATCCGTTTTTGTTTTCTTGGCAGCCTGGCATGCCTAGAATGAAGCAAATAGCATCTTTTCACTTCAGGTAATTTATCAAATGGAAAAAAAACACTGAAATGAGTAGACTGTGTTTGCTGTGACATTGGGAGTTTGGGATAGCCCATAACCAGGAGGTTACTCTAACATGAGACTGATAATTATTACCATCAGGAGAGATACGATTTTTTAAACCTTCAATCAAGCATCACAAGATCTCAAAGAGGTATCTGAACTCCCATGTTTGTTGCAGCACTTTTCACAATACCTAAGGTATGAAAGCAACCCAAGTGTCCATCAATAAATGAATGTATTTTAAAAAATGTGGTCTATATATACAATGAAATACCATTTAGCCTTAAAAAAGGAGGAAGATTCTGTGAAGACAGCAGAGTAGGAAGCACCAGGAATCTGTCCCACCTAGACAACAACTGCAAAGGCAGAATCTGTCTGACATAACTATTTTGGAACTTTGCAGTCTGTTGAAGGCTTGCAGCTGCCAGGGTAAGCCCTGGACAATAAACTGAAGTTAATTTCCCTCAATTTCAGCTCTCAGCCCCAGTCAGCTGTGCAGCTGTTCCTGGAGTCACTTGCACACAGCTTGGGGGACCCTGGTTAGGCAAAAAGAGCTCTATTTTCCAAATATTGGAGATCTGTGGTCTGATCGCTGACTGCTGCTTTCAATCACAGAGGTACAAAGAGAAAGGTAGCCATTGTTGTTGCACCTCCCTCCATTGTTGTAATCCCCTCCCCCTCTGGCTGAAGTGACTTCCCTGGATATAAAGGGCCAGCCCCCTTCCTCCCCCACTTCATTTTTTGCTTTTTCTCCCTTTGGGAGCCAGATATTAGAGTAGAACATTAAAAAAAACACTGTCCCTACAGAAATGTCCAGGAAAAGGCTCAGATAAGAACTGAGAAGACATTAATTTTATACATCAAGCTGATCCTCAGCACAGAAATATCCTTCAAAATCAAGCCCCAACCCCAAATATACAAAAAAAAAAAAAAAATCCCAGCAAACCCCAGGAAAGGGAGAGAATCTGATTTCCAGAGTTACCATGTTATTAGATTCAAATGTCCAGTCTTCAACAAAAAAATCACAAGGCACATAAAGAAACACGAAAGTATAGCCCATTCAAAGGAAGAAAAAAAATCAACAGAAATTGTCCCTGAAAAAGACCCAATGGCAGATCTACTAGGCAAAGACATTAACTGCCTTAAAGATACTCAAGGAAATGAAAATGTCAAAAAGTCAAGAAAACAACATGTGAACAAAATTAAAGTATCAAAAAAGAGATTAAAAACTTTAAAAGAAACCAGAAAGAAATCCTGGAGCTGAAAAGTACAATAACTGAAATGAAAGATGCACTGGAGGGATTCAAAGGCAGATCTGAACAGGCAGAAGAATCAGCAAACTTGAAAATAGGACAATGGAAATTATCACGTCTGAGGAACAGAAAGAAAAAAGACTGAAGCAAGTGAACAGAGCCTAAGGGACCTATGGGACACCATCAAATAGACCAATGTATGCATTGTGGGAATTCCAGAAAATGAAAAGAAAGAGAGAGAGGCAGAGAATATGTGAAGATACAGCAGCTCAGAACTCTGCAAATCTGATGAAAAAACATGAACATAGATATCCAAGAAGCTCAGTGAACTCCAGGATGAACTCAAAGAGACTCACATCAAGACATATCATACTTAACCCTCCCAGACTTCAGAGAGTACTACAAAGCTATCAGTAATCAGTGTGGTACTGGCACAAAATCAGACATCTGGATCAATGGAACAGAATAGAGAGCCCATAAATAAACACACATGCCTACAGTCAATTAATCTTTGGCAAAGGAGGCAAGAATATACAGTCTCTTCAACAAGTGGTGTTGGGAAAGTTGGATAGCCACATGTAATTCAATGAAGTTAGAACACACCCTCACACCATACACAAAAATAAACTCAAAATGGCTTAAAGACTTAAACATAAGACATGACACCATAAAACTCCTAGATGAGAACATAAGCAAAACATCCTCTGACATAAATGTACCAAGGTTTTCTTAGGTCAGTCTCCCAAGGCAATAGAAATAAAAGCAAAAATAAACAAATGGACCTAATCAAATACAAGCTTTTGCATAGCAAAGGAAACAGTAAACAAAATGAAAAGATAACCTATGGACAAGGAGAAAATATTTGCAAATCATGTGACTGATAAGGGCTTAATTTCCAAAATATAAAAACAGCTCATACAACTCAACAACAAAAAAACAAACCACCCAATCCAAACGTGGGAAGAAGACCTAAATACACATTTCTCCAAAGAAGATATACAGATGGCCAACAGGCACATGAAAAGATGCTCAACATCACTACTTATCAAAGAAGTGCAAATAAAACTACAAAGAGGTACCACCTCATACCAGTCAGAATGGCCATCATTAAAAAGTCTACAAATAACAAATGCTAGAAAGGGTATGGAGAAAAGGGAACCCTCCTATACTGTTGGTGGGAATGTAAGATGGTGCAGCCACTATGGAAAGCAGTATGGAGGTTCCTCAAAAAGCTAAAAATAGAGTTGCCATATCATCCAGCAATCCCACTCCTGGGCATACATCCGGACAAAACTATAGTTCAAAAAGATACATGCACCCCAATGTTCATAGCAGCACTATTCACAACAGCCAAAACGTGGAAACAACCTAAATGTCCATTGACAGATGAATGGATAAGACGATGTGGTACATATATACAATGGAATACTACTCAGCCATTAAAAAAGAACAAAATAATGTCATTTGCAGCAACATGGATGGACCTAGAGATTATCATACTAAGTGAAGTTAAAGTCAGACAAAGACAAATATCATATGATATCATTTATATGTGGAATCTAAAATATGACACAAATGAACTTATCTACGAAACAGAAACAGACTCACAGACATAAAGAACAGACTTAGGGTTGCCAAGGGGGAGGGGGATGAGGGAGGGATGGAGTGGGAGTTTGGGGTTAGCAGATGCAAACTATTATACATAGAATTGATAAACAACAAGGTCCTACTATATAGCACAAGGAACTATATTCAATATCCTCTGATAAACTATAATGTAAAAGAATATGAAAAAGAATGTATATATATGTATAAATGAACCACTTTGATGTACAGCAGAAATTAACACAACATTGTAAATCAACTACACTTCTATTTTTTTTTCTTTTTTTTGCCACACCACACAGCTTGCAGGATCTGTTCCCCGACCAGGGATTGAACCCAGGCCGTGGCAGTGAAAGTGCCAAATCCTAACCACTAGACCACCAGGTAACTCCCCAACTATACTTCAATTAAAAAAAAAAACAAACAGATGAATGGGTAAAGAAGATGTGGTATATATACGATGGAATACAACTCAGTCATAAAAAAGAAGGAAATTTTGCCATTTGCAACAACATAGATGAACTTGGAGGGTATTAGGCTAAAATACTGTATGTTACCACTTATATGTGGAATTTAAAAAATAAAATTAATGAATATAACAAAATAGATACAGACTCACAGATATAGGCAACAAACTAGTGGTTACCAGCGGGGAGAGGGAAGGGGGAAGGGGCAAGGTAAGGGTAGGGGATTAAGAGGTGCAAACTACTATGTATAACATAAATAAGCTACGAGGATATATAGTACAACACAGGGAATATAGCCAATACTTTATAATAAGTATAAATGGAATATAACCTTTAAAAATTGTGAATCGTTTTGTTATACACCTGAAATTTATATAATATTGTACATCAACTATACCTCAATTCTTAAAATCATGGTATTAAAAAAAAAAAAAGACATATCATACTCAAACTTTCAAAAGCCAAAGACAGAATTTTGAAAGCAGCAAGAAGCAAACTGTCACATACAAGGGATCCTCAATAAGATCATGAGATTTCTCAACAGAAACTTTGGAGGCCAGATAGTGAGCTGATACATCCCAAGTACTAAAAGAAAAAAACTGTCGGCCAAGCATCCTATATCCAGTAAGAATGTCCTTCAAAAAAGTGAAGGAGAAATTAATTATCTCCAGGTAAACAATAGCTGAGGGGGGCTTCCCTGGTGGCGCAGTGGTTGAGAGTCGCCTGCTGATGCAGGGGACACGGGTTCGTGCCCCGGTCCGGGAGGATCCCACATGCCACAGAGCAGTTGGGCCCGTGAGCCATGGCCGCTGAGCCTGCGCGTCTGGAGCCCGTGCTCTGCAACAGGAGAGGCCACAACAGTGAGAGGCCTGTGTACCGCAAAAAAAAAAAAAAAAAAAAAGCTGAGGGGATTCGTGACCACTAGACCAGCCATACAAGAAAGGCTCAAGGGAGTCCTCCAAGACAGTAACTTCAAGCCATATGGAGAAATAAAGACCTCAATAAAAGTAAATACATGGGCAATTATAAAAGCTGGTATTGTAACAATGGTTTGTAATTGCACATTTTGCTTTCTACATGATTTAGGAGACTAACACATTCTCAGGGAAAAAAAAAATTAGTGTAAAACCTAGTATTACTATAACTTTGTCTTATAATTCCAAATCTTATTTTTCTATAGTATAAGAGCCTAATGCATCTAAAAGAATTATTAGTTTTCGGGGGGCACACAATTATTTAATTTTGTAACATCAACAACCAAAAGGGATAAGGATGCAGCTGTAAAGGAGACAAATTTTGTATGTTAATACAAAAAATGAATGAAAAAGGAATCTAAAATTTTTCACTATGAAAAATCAACTAAGCACAAAAGACAGTATAATATAGGAAATGAGGGACAAAAAAGCCGTTAAGGCATGCAGTAAGCATACCTTGGAGATACTGTGGGTTCCGTTCCAGAGCATCTCAATAAAGCAAATATCACAATAAAGTGAGCCACACAAATGTTTTGGTTTCCCAGTGCATATAAAAATTGTGTTTAGGGCTTCCCTGGTGGCGCAGTGGTTGAGAGTCTGCCTGCCGACGCAGGGGATGCGGGTTTGTGACCCGGTCCGGGAAGATCCCACATGCCGCAGAGCGGCTGGGCCCATGAGCCACGGCCGCTGAGCCTGCGCGTCCGGAGCCTGTGCTCCGCAACGGGAGAGGCCACAGCATTGAGAGGCCCACGTACCGCAAAAAAAAAAAAAAAAAAAAAAAAAAATTGTGTTTACACTACAGTCTATTAAATGTGCAATAGCATTATGTCTAAAGAAAAATGGACATACCTTAATTTAAAATACCTTATTGCTAAAAAATGCTAACCATCATTTGAGCCTTCAGTGAGCTGTAGTAGTAATACTAAAGATTACTGATCACATATCACCATAACAGATACAATGATAATGAAAAAGTTCAGCATACTGCCATAATTACCAATGTGTAACAGAGACACGAAGTAAGCAAATACTGTTGGGAAAATGGCGTCAACAGACTTGCTTGACGCAGGGCTGCCACAAACCTTCAATATAAAAAATGCAATATCTGCAAAGTTCAATAAAACAAGGTGTGCCTGTCTAAAAATCAAATAGCATTAAGTGACAGAAGTAAATCTCTCCTTATATGTAATTACTTTAAGTGTAAATGGATTAAACTCTTAAGGAAGAGACAGAGATTTGTAGAATGGATAAAAACATATGATCCAACTATATGCTATCTACAAGAGGCTGAGATCCAAAGACCCAAATGGGCTGAAAGTGAAAGGATGGAAAAAGGTATACAATGCAAACAGTAACCAAAAGAGAGCATGCATGGCTATACTAATAGCAGACAAAATAGACTTGAAATAAAAAAGATTTCAAGAGACAAAAAAGAGCATTATATATTTTAAAAGGCTAGCTACAGAAATTAGACATAGCAATTATAAACATTTACACACCTAATGACAGGCCATCAAAATATATGAGGCCAAAACCTAACAGAATTAAAGAGAAATAGACAGCTTTACAGTAATAGTTGGAGACTTCAATACCCCACTCACAACAATAGATCAAGCAGAAGATAAGGAAGTAGGACTTAATAAACTAACTAGATCTACAGACATACACAGAACACTCTCCCCAAAAACATTAGCACATACATTCTTCAAGTGCATATGGGACATTATCCAGAACAGACCATATGTTAGGCTGCAAACTTAGTCAATAGATTTTAAAAGATACATATCACACCATGTATTTTTTCTGACCACAACAAGATAAAGTTAGAAATCAGTATCAGAAAGAAAATCGGGGGAAAAAAAAAATCACAAAATTGTAGAAATTAAACCAATGGATCAAAGAAATCAAAAGGGAAATTAGAAAATACTTAGAGACCAAGAAAAACAAAACACAACATATCAAACGTAAGGTATGCAGCAAAAGTGGTGCTAAGGGAGAAATTTATAGCTATAAACACTACATTAAAAAAACCAGGGACTTCCCTGGCGGTCCAATGGTTAAGACTCTGCACTCCCAATGCAGGAGCTATGAGTTCAGTCCCTGGTTGAGGAACTAAGATCCAGTATGCCACACAGAGTAGCCAAAAAAATAAAAATTTTAAAAGTAAAACGTACTTAATAAAAAAACAAGAAACTGGGAATTCCCTAGCAGCCCAGTGGTTAGGACTCCGTGAGCTCACTGCCTGGGGGGCCTGGGTTCAATCCCTGGTCGGGGAACTAAAAATCCCACAAGCTGGGCAGTGTGGCCAAAAAAAAAAAAAAAAAACAACCAAGAAACATCTCAAAATAACAAACTAACTTTATAACTTAAGGAACTAGAAAAAGAACTGAACACAAAGCTAGCAGAAGGAAAGATATAATAAAGATTAGAGCAGAGATAAAATAGAGAAAAACCAAAACAAAAATTGGTTCCTTGAGAACATCAACAAAATTGACAAATCTTTAGCTAGACAGACTAAGAAGAAAGAGGGAAGACTCAAGCTACTAAAATCAGAAATAAAAGTGGAGACATTGCTACCATTCTAAC
This sequence comes from Monodon monoceros, assembly GCF_005190385.1. Lineage (NCBI taxonomy): Eukaryota > Metazoa > Chordata > Mammalia > Artiodactyla > Monodontidae > Monodon > Monodon monoceros. Next base: position 37,122,725 of record NW_021703783.1, read on the forward strand.
AGAACAAACTGTATATCAACAAATTGAATAACCCAGACAAAAGGGACAAATTCCTAGAAACACAAAACCTATCAAGACTAAATCATGAAGAAACAGAAAATCTGAACAGACTTACAGCTAGTAATAAAATTGAATCAGGACTTCCCTGGTGGCCCAGTGGTTAAGAATCCGCCTGCCAATGCAGGGGACACAGGTTCGAGCCCTGGTCCGGGAAGATCCCACATGCTGCGGAGCAACTAAGCCCACGTGCCACAACTACTGAGCCTGCACTCTAGAACCCGCGAGCCACAACTACTGAGCCCACACGCGCCTAGAGCCCGTGCTCCGCAACAAGAGGAGCCACTGCAATGAGAAGCCTGCCCACTGCAACAAAGAGTAGCCCCCGCTCCCCGCAACTAGAGAAAGCCTGTGGGCAGCAATGAAGACCCAACACAGCCCTAAATAAATAAATAAATTTTTAAAAATAAATAAATAAAATTAAATCAGTAATCAAAAACCTCCAAAGGAAAAAAAGACTTACTGGTTAATCCTATCAATCATTTAACAAAGTAATGCCACTCCTTTTCAAACTTTCCAAAAATTTGAAGAGGAGGGAACACTTCTCAACTCATTCTATGAGGCAAGCATTACCCTGATACCAAAGCTAGAAGAAAACACTACAAGAAAGGAAAACTACAGGCCAATATCCCTTATAACCACAGACGCAAAAATCATCAACAAAATACTAGCAAGATGGGCTTCCCTGGTGGCGCAGTGGTTGAGAGTCCGCCTGCTGATGCAGGGGATACGGGTTCGTGCCCCGGTCCGGGAAGATCCCACATGCCGTGGAGTGGCTGGGCCTGTGAGCCATGGCTGCTGAGCCTGTGTGTCCGGAGCCTGTGCCCTGCAACGGCAGAGGCCACAACAGTGAGAGGCCCACGTACCGCAAAAAAACAAAAACAACAACAAAAAAAAAAAAAAAAAAAAAAAACCAAACAAAAATACTAGCAAGATGAATTTGGTGGCATTTAAAAAAAATTACATATCATGCATGACCAAGTGGAATTTATTCCTGGAATATAAGGAGGGTTCAACATATGGAAATCAACTGATGTAATATGTCACACAAACAGAATGAAGGAAATAAATCACATGATCATCTCAATTTGTGCAGAGAAAGCATTTGACAAAATTCAACACACTTTCATGATAAAAACACTCAACAAACTAGGAACATAAAGAGGAAACTACCTCAACATAATAAAAGTCACATATAAAAAACCCACAGTGAACATCATATTCAATGGTGAAAGACTGAAAGTTTTCTTTAAGATCAGGAATAAGGAAAAGATGTTCACTTTCACCACTTCCATTCAACACTGTACTGGAAGTTCTAGCCACAGCAATCAGGCAAGAAAAAGAAACAGCATCAAATTGGAAAAGAAGAAGTAAAATTATCTCTGTTTGCAGATGACATGAACTTATATGTAGAAAACTCTAAAGACTCAACCAAAAAGAATTTATTTTTTCTGATTTTATTAGAATTAATAAATGAATTGTGCAAAGTAACAGGATACAAAGTCAACAAATAAAATTCAGTTACATTTCTCTACATGAATAAACAATCTAAAAAGGAAATTATGAAAACAATTCCATTTACAACAGCACCAAAAAGAATAAAATACTTGGGAATTAACCAAGGAAGTAAAAAACTTGTACAATGAAAACTGCAAAACACTGCTGAAAAAAATTAAAACGTAACTGGAAACTCACCTATGTTCTGGATCCAAACATTAATTCAAACATTAATACTGTTAAAATGTGGGGGGACTTCCCTGGTGGTCCAGTGGTTAAGACTCTGCACTCCCAATGCAGGGGGCCCGGGTTCGATCCCTGGTCAGGGAACTAGATCCCGCATACATGCCACAACTAAGAGTCTGCATGCTGCAACTAAGAGTCCACATGCTGCAACTAAGAAGCCTACATGCCGCAACAAAGATCCCGTGTGCTGCAACTAAGACCCTGCACAGCCAAAATAAATTAAAAAAAAGAAAAAATCCTAGAATTCACATGGAATCTCAAAGGACCCTGAATAGTCAAAACAATCTTGAAAATGAAGAACAAAACAGAAAGACTCACACTTCCTGATTCCAAAACTTACCACAAAGCCACAGTAATCAAAACAGTGGGGTACTGACATACAGACATATAGATGAATGGAACAGAAGAGAAAGCCCAGAAATAAACCTTCACATACATGGCCAAATGATTTTTGACAAGGGTGCCAAGACCATTCAATGGGGAAAGGACAGTCTTCTCAACAAATGGTGCTAATTCCACTATACATAAATAAGACTTTGAAAAATATCTGAAATACAACTTTAGACTGCAATCTATATAAAAACAAAATTCTAAAATCCATTTAAAAGCAGGTAATGTCAAAGACAAAATTATAATACCAGTTCTAATCTCCTAACTCTGAATCTTTCCTATACCAGAAGCCAACATTCTGTGACTCAGAAAAGCCAAATTTTCCCCCTTAACACTCTCCACACAAAAAAATAACCAATGTTGCTGACCAAATGACTAAATCACAAGAGTTGCAAAACACCAAATAAATCTCACTGTCGCCTACAGCAATGGATTTCTGGGCCAGAAGCCAAGCCATGAAGTTGAAATTATGACTATTGCATAACTACAAAAAGGGAAATTCCAAACCGAGGGTACATATCCATATCTGGTATTTTCACTGGTGTGGTCAAAAGAAGAAAATGGTTTGTTCCACAAACTGACAGCAATAATTCTTACCCTCCAATTCCGAATTCGTTTGAGCCTGTTGGGGGTTTTCTCCAGAATCTGTAGAAATTCATGTGTCAGTTCTACAAATGAAATTAGAACATTTAAGAAAAACTCAGAGAGGCAGAAGTAAAGAAATAAGAATAACCTCAACTAACTATATTCATCTGAAATCAAGTCACCTTTGGCCAGATATGTGACAGATCAAGAGCAAGTGCTATTCAAGGTCCCTTACTCTAAAACTTACCATCTAAAAGTTCCAAGGTCACAGTGGCGTCAACATACTCCCACCAGTGCTTCCCATCAGTTGAGACTGGGATCTCCCAGTTGGACCACTTGCAAGCCAGATGAATGCAGACACAGGCCACCACAGGAGGTGTGTACTGCAGGCTAAATGTGGTCAAATGCAGGCTGACATCAGAGGGAAGGAAACAAGAGAGTGTCATGAGCTCTCAATTCTGAACCCAAAGTTAAAACTCTCCATTACTTTAAAAAAAAAGTTAAAAAAAAAAAAGAGTTAAAAAAATAAAAAACCCACTGGAGAGCAAGAAGGGCAAGAAATATCCAGTGCTCTGACCCAGCACCCAACATGATTTTTTCCATTAACCCACCGGCTCAGGTAACAACTTTTCTAATTTTTCTGACTACACATCATTTAATCCACACACTAATGAAGGACTGGAAAAAATAAAAACAAAAATAAAAGACTGAGCATTCAGTTTTTTAAAATAAGGATTAATTATCCTGAGAATAAGCTCAGAACTTAAGGAAAATTATAAGATTTTTGATATGTATAATCCCTAAATCAAATACCTAAGGAAATATTCTAAAAATTATATTGTCTCATGCCAATCATAGGTCTGGTCTCTTTAAAATAATGAATAGACAATCATTCTCTCAAGTGTCAATATACCTGACAGTTTACTTTTAAAATTTCTCCCACCAGGCTATAAAAATGAACTTCTTAGCCCTGACAGTCATTAGGAGTATCTTTGGTTTCCATGGACAACCAGTAGACTGGAGATGAGAATAAGCAAGTCATTTGGTAATACAAGTTATGTATTAATTTTTTTCTTTAAAAAAGGAAGGAGAAAGAAAAAGTATCATAACTCTTTACACATATACATGCCCATTTATCTGGGCGTGGGTGAAGAAAAAAAGAGTCTTAAAATATAGTAACAGCAGAATCCTCCAAATTAGATTTTAGTCACTGTCAATGAACCCCAAGTTTAAACAAACTTTCAGAATTATGCTCTTGGATATGTTAAAGCAAAGTAACAAATGCAGAATTAAGTAGGCTATCAAACGATCAGCAATAAATAAATATATCACTTTAACAAATTAAAAGAGCAGCATGGAAATTTTAAGGTACACATGAAAACTGCAGAAAAATCAACCTTTACCATAGAATTGTCTATAACACATTGAATCAGAGATCCTTGCCTGGGTCTTTGGCTTCTAGTTTACTAAGTGCAAGACCTGTCATCTTTCCATATACCCATCAAAAAGTGACAATTCTAATGCAAGTAAAGTACTATCCCAAAAACAGAAGAGAAAAATATTAAAATATAAACCTGTTGGTTGCCATGAAGTAAGAAGTCTGTGCTAAGTCCTTGCTTGCTAAAAAAAAGAAAGTGGGGAGGGGGAGAAGGTTATTAGTTCCATTCATTCTAAACAATTATTTAGTAAGCATGTAATATTTGCAAGGCAGAGAATATAGTGGTAAATGAGGCAGGCATGGTCCCTGACCACCTGATGTTTACATTCTACTGTCAAAGAAAACAGTTTGAGTGATTTTTAATTATAATATTAATAATTAGGCTGCTTCCCGACTTAGGGACCTAAGCTTTATTCTGCACACCAGGTATAAGGGGTACATGTTTAAAATGCAATTCCTGGGCATCCTCCCTAGAGTTTGACTCAACACATTTGGAGAAGAATGTAACAAACATTTTTACTTGTTAGTAACTCAGAGATCCTGATACAAGGGTTCACTGAGAAATTCTAAGCTAGGGGATGAACTAATTTGGAGGCAAGATCAGAATCCAGAAGACCTTGCTATATCTGGAAAAAATTAGCAAATAACATAAATTATTCATATATATTACAATTTTTAAAATTCCTCCTTCAGGCTTCCCTGGTGGCGCAGTGGTTAAGAATCGCCTGCCGATGCCGGGGACACGGATTCGAGCCCTGGTCTGGGAAGTTCCCACATGCCGCGGAGCAACTAAGCCCACGCGCCACAGCTACTGAGCCTGCGGTCCAGAGCCCGCGAGCCACAATTCCTGAAGCCCGGCCACCTAGAGCCCGTGCTCTGCAACAAGAGAAGCTACCACAATGAGAAGCCCACACACTGCAACGAAGAGTAGCCCTCGCTCACCGCAACTAGAGAAAGCCCGCACACAGCAACAAAGACCCAATGCAGCTAAAAAAATAAAATAAATAAATAAACAAACATAAAAATTCCTCCTTCAAAAAAAAAAATGCTCTGGGTAACAAAGCAAATTTTAACCTTCCTTAGATTAAATATTAGCATTTATCCATCTGTTAGTGTAAACCTTTTAATGCTTTCAAAATATAAGAACTCAGGGAAAACTGAGTTTTCAGATGAAACACACAAATAAGGCCAATTGTCAATCAGTTAAGTCTACAAAACGAAAAATGGCATTTAAACGCACAGTGGTGTCTAGATAGCCTTGATACTACTATTTAAATATATTTAAATATATAAGAACTAGGTTTTGTGCAATTACAGCTACTAAAGTTAAATCGGAATAAAAACCAAGTCCTGGGCTTCCCTGGTGGCGCAGTGGTTGAGAGTCCGCCTGCCGATGCAGGGGACACGGGTTCGTGCCCCGGTCCGGGAAGATCCCACATGCCGTGGACCGGCTGGGCCTGTGAGCCATGGCCGCTGAGCCTGCGCGTCCGGAGCCTGTGCTCCACAACGGGAGAGGCCACAATAGTGAGAGGCCCGCGTACCACAAAATAAACAAACAAACAAAAAAAACAAGTCCTGCCAGGGAATTAACAAAGATGAAAATAAGTTCAAATAAATTCTAGATGACCCTCTGGGTGGCCTTAAGAGTGCCTAGGACAATCAACCCTAGAATCAAATTAACCCCCAAGACATCCTTAAAATTGCTGTTAGATACTTATGATTTGGTGACTTTTCAAAATCTGCCCCCAGCTTTGACAAACATCCATAAGAAACTAACTCTCTTTATCTGGAGATCACCTAAAAACATTATAAGAACCCAACAGAAAAACTCCAACCACTCATTTTGATTTAAGCCAGGTAGGTTTTTTAATTTAAATTTTGGCCAAAGCAGCTGTGTTCTGTATTTGTCCAGAGCAAATCTTAGCCTCTAAATGGTAAAACAATTTAAGACAGCATCTCAAGTTGGGATTCCTTACCTCGAACAAGTTGAGTGCACTTTACCACATGTGTATGTGGGTGATCAATTGTTAGTTCAAAGCCTAAAAAAAAAAAGGTAACTGGTTAAAAAGCTAAAGATACTCAAAATATTTTATATTTCTTTTATCTGAGTCATCATTGAAGGCCTCCCTCATTTTCTGGTCCCAAATCTGCCTGTTTAGAGGCTAAGAGAGTCAAAGTATGGAGCACACTCTTCTTTAAGATTATCTTCAAAGGTGCTAATGTTTTGAGCTAGAAGGCACCACTCAGATAATAAAGCTAATGCAGTCTCAAGATCCCTGAGCTACCAAAAACTTCTAAACACAAAACATTTTCTTAGGGACAATAGAATATAATACATGGTTGGAAGAAGCAATTACTCATGTAATAATTATCTTCGAAAGCTTAACCTTGAGAAAACATTTTGAAACCTATTCCTCTCTTACCTCAGTTTTGTCTCTTTTCATCATCTCAATTACTGTAAGTACTGATCATTTTATCTAACTCTAAATGATCTTTACCAAAATTACTTAAGGAAGATCGGTATGTCTACAAAAATTTTCAATGAAGTTTCTCTTTTTGAGTACATAAATTAAAATTTTCAATGAAATTTCTCTTTTTGAGTATGCAAATAAAATTTTCCAGTACAAGGAAATTCTAGGGAATTCCCTGGTGGTCCAGTGGTTAGGACTTGGCACTTTCACTACAGAGGGCCTGGGTTCAATCCCTGGTCGGGGAACTAAAATCCCACAAGTTGTGTGCCGCAGCCAAAATATTTAAAAAATAAAAATAAAGTCTGAGACAAACTGATTAAAAAAAAAAAAAAAAAGAAAAAAAATTCTATTGAGAAATTTACTTGATGCAAATTATTCTAAAAGTATAATTGATTCTTGCTAATTAGATCTTACTGGTTTCCACATTAAAATATTAATAAAAATTTACTCTACCAGAAAAATATCATTGTCCCCTAAAATATGGTTACCTTGAAGAAAACTAATTTAAAGTAAAAATTCGCAGAAACTGACTTCAGAGACAAACTTTGAAGAATTCACTGTATGTTTTGTACATGCAAAAATACAGCCCTACCAGTAACTTTCCAACATAACTCATGAAATACTCCCCTACCTAAAGAGAAAAATGATAGCCCAAAAGAACTAGAAAATCTTTATTTTCCGTATTTGCTAAGCTTTTAAAGGCAGTCTCTTTGATGAAAATAATAGATAATAGCAGAACATCATCAGATCTTTAGCCCATCAACTGCTATAGCTTGAATTCCTCCACCTCCACTCCACTGTTCTGAACACTGATTATCAATTTTAAAAACAAATGCTGTTATCTAAATATAATGACAAGCAGACTATAAAAATCCATGGAAGGAAAAAAAGTTGTTTAGATAGTTTCTGCCATTATTTATCAGAAAGTTAAAAACTGCCAAATCTTAACAAGCAAATCATGAATCCTAGAATATAAAACAAACAAACAAAAAACCCCTGCTAACTGCTACTTCAAAGGTCAGCCGTGCCTGCATTCTCTCTGTGGTATAGGCCAGGGTTAAATGACCTCTAAAATGTGCAAAAACCTTCCCAAGAAATTCTCTTCCTATTTCCTATTTTGCAAATATTAAAATCATTACATTATGTACATATTTCTTTAATGTTTTAAAGGAAAATAAACTTACCTAAAGTCTGCAGAATTATGCTTTCTAATATCACCAGATCTTGAACTTGTTGCAGGTAAGCCTGCAGGTAAGAAGACAAATTATTCCCCAAAAAGATACAATATATAATATATAAAGTGTAGGCAAATTCTAACAACCTCCAAGGGAAATCAAAGCCTCAAAAGGCAAGGGTGGGGTTATGAGGGAGAGTAGGAACTGAAATTAACCCTTATTCCTAACAGATTCTCCTTAAAAAAAAAAAAAAAAAGTGGTATAGTGAGAGATGTCACTTTATTTATAAATGGCTACAGAAAAAGCACCAGAGATCTAGTTCATTTTCAGACTGACATTTTAGGTTCTAAAGTTCATATGATGTAGACAGAATCCTACAGGCAATAGGCAATCTCAAACATTTGACTCCTGTTAAAACTTCCTTTTGGAGTAATGCTAGATTTTTAAAATTCATAAATGGGTTCACAGGAAAAGGGAACAAACAAAAAATTCTTTCAGATTTGTACTGGCCATTACTGTAGCCACTATCCACACATGGCTATCGAGCACTTGAAATGTGTTATGAGTGTAGAATACACACTGAATTGTGAAGACTTAGTTAAGAAATAATAATGTAAACCACTTCATTAATAATGTTTTAAAATTGATTATATGCTGAAATGACTATATTTTGGGGTTAAAGAAAATAATATATAAAATATAACATATTAAAATTAATCTTAATTTTTTTAAGTAAAGATTTTTATATAAAGTTTAATGAAAAGTTTAAAATATTTAATTACGTATGTGACTTCCCCTATATTTCTATTGGACAGCACTGGTCTAGAACTCTAGGAGAATGAGATTTGAGCCAGGAGTTAAGAGACTTATGTTGCTGCTAACTTTCCACTGAACTTTATGATCTTGAATAAGTCCAGTAAGGACTTAAACTATGCTAGTTCCCCTTTCCATATAGTGAAGAAAGTATATTCTCCTAGTCACCTGATAAGAGAGGCTCAGGTGAGAAGTCATGTAAATATACTTGAAAGAAAAAAAAATAAAGTAGGGATTTTATTTTTTGTTTTATTTTGTTAAAATAAAATTTTATTTGGTCAATTCTATAGACCAGTGGCAGTTAGTAGTCTCTAACGTAAATAAAAGTCCAGACCAACAGCTCTTCAACGAAACTACTGGTGCAGCCCAAAGAGAAAACAAAGTAAGTCAAGACACTACTATGCAAAATACTTAATTTACATAATAAGGGGCTATTATCAAAACAAACCGTCCCCACAACCACTTTGCCCAATATGATCAGAAGAACACACAATTCCACTTAATTTGATAATGGATGACTCATGCACCCACTGTAACAGACAAATAATCTAGTAACAGAAATCCATAATTTTTCTCCAAACTCATCATTCCCCAATCACTGATTTCTAAAGCCAGGAGAGTTCCCCTTCTTTAGAAGGTCAAGGAAGGATGGAAAGGGAAAAAAAGCTATATGTATACACATAGGATAAAGGTGTGGAAGAATATATATCTGAACTGGAATCAGCAGTATCCTCCTAGGAGAAGGAGGGGAGATGAGCTTTACCTTTGACTTTAAATGATTCTTTAGTGTTTGGGTTCTTTTATAATGAGCATACTTGTAATTTCTTAAAAAGTTAAGCACACATGCACCAGTGACAAGATTCACTTAAAAAGAATTCATTAACAAAAAATCTAAAAGAATTTTCTTCATAGTGATATTATAGTGGTTAAAAGCTGGAAATTATCTTAAGAGAAAATGGTTAAAATATAGTATGTATATGACAAAATACGATATCAATATTTAAAGGAAGCAGAGAATTGATGGGAAAATATTTGGCATACAGTAAGTGAAAAAAGCAGGTATAAAATATATACATGTGTAGCTACTCATAGAAAAGAAGCTGGAAATACTGGTTCATTTATATATCTGTGGTACAAATTACATCTAGGTAATATATTTTCTTCTTTTTCTGCATTTTCCAATTTTACCAGAATGAATACAATTAACTTTTGCCATAAATTTCTGTGATGTTTTTGTTAAGGAAAAAACAAACACTAAAAGTTCCTTTAACAGCCCCAATTCAGACTTCAGTAAATCAAAGTTAAAAAACTAAGTTATGATCAAAATAAATTAAGAAAAACAGATGTGTGTAATTAATCCCCTACCTCACTCCTAGTATCAGGAAGTGATTCCTGTGGATGGAGACAAGCATGTGCTACCTTGATGACGTGTTCCAATTTTTTGGGCTGCTCCTCTACTTTGGCTGCTAAAAATAAGGCTGCTGGAGCCACAGACTGGATGAAGAGAAAATAAATCACATTTATTATTTGTTTATTTCTAGGGTAAGGTAGATCTAAAAAAGAACTAAGTCTTAAACCAACTTCTTTGCTTACCTCAACTTTGTCACCTCTTGTTTATGCTTTCTCCTCCTCTACTTAAATATCTTCTCCTCTCCTATCCATTAACCACGTCCACTTCTGAAAACCAATCCTTCAACAAACTCTCATTAAAAGCTACCTATTCAAGAAACCACTAGATGTAAATAGACAGCTTTCTATTTAAAATGAGATTATTAAGTTTTATCAAAGCACTCTATATACTTTTTTTAAAGGAGTAAACTGAAATGTCCAGAATCAGCAAATCCATGGAGACAGAAGTAGATTAGTGGTTGCCGGGGGCTGGGAGAAGAGAGGAATGGGGGTGACTGCTAAAGCATGAGGGGTTTCTTTCTGGGGTGATGTAAATGCTCTGAAATTAGATCATGGTGATGGTTGCCCAACTCTGAATATACTAAGAACCAGTGAATTGTACACCCAAAGGAGGAAATTTATTGTATGCGAATTACCTCAATTATACTTACATATGGAGAGGAGCACAAATCTTTAAAAAAGAATTCAAAGTATAGTATTATATTCAACAGCTTATAAGTAGAAGGTACTTAGAGGGGAAAAAAAAAGTCAAGCCAGGGAATTCCCTGGCGGTCCAGTGGTTAGGACTTGGCACTCTCACTGCCAGGACCAGGGTTCCATCCCTGGTTGGGGAACTAAGATACTGTAAGCCTCGAAGCACAGCCAAAATAAAAAAGTCAAGCCAATCCACAAGCAGACAGAAAACTCAGACACTAAACAAGAAATTAGAGCAATAGGACATAAACAGAGCCTGAAGCACAACGTCTCTAGAACCTTCAGAATATTTCAATGAATCAAAGATGGCAATGGCATGAACTACAATTCACCAGGAGTTAAAGAAAGCAATAAATAATTTTATAAAAGTGAAATATCTATTTACTGAGTAGAACTGACATGCATTCTAACACTTAATTTGTATCCCTGCAGTTATCTGTTATACTTTGCTAGAATAGATTTTTCTCCACAAATTCAATTCAGAATAACAATTCTCTTCCTTCATATTTGTTGCAGTTATATATGGAGCTTGCTACATATATTCTACTAGACCTTAGGATAAACAAAGAAAAACCAGAGGAAAATGGGCACGAACAAATGTGTGAGAAATCGGGGCATAAAGCACATTTTGAACACTAAACTGAGTAGTTTAGTTAAAAGATATAAATAAAGTGATGTGGGACACAAAAGATTTTTAAGAAGAGAGTGACACTACAGATTTTAGAAAAAAAATGCAGAGTTTAAGAAATATTTGGAAAGGTTAATCCAGAGGTAGGTGGTACTAAAAGGAAAGGATAGATACATTAAAAGTTAATTTTATTAAAGAGAAAATTTTAATAATACAGGCAGGGACTTCCCTGGTGGCACAGTAGTTAAGATTCCGTGCTCCCAATGCAATGGGCTCAGGTTCGATCCCTTGTCAGGGAACTAGAGCCCACATGCATGCCCCAACTAAGGAGGCCGCCTGCCACAACTAAGTAAGACCCGGCACAACCAAATAAATGAATAAAATAAACAAATAAATATTAAAACAACAATAATGATGACACAGGCATTAGGAAATAAAGTTTAGAGTTAGGCACTAGCAGTAGAAATAAAGAAACCCAGCTTTCACCATGGAAAACGAATAGGTTTTCAGTAAATATACATATATGTATTTGCATACAGAGAAAAAAATTCTAATGGAATATACACCAAAACGTTAACAGGATTATCTCTGAACACCGAGTTATAGGGAAACCATCACTTTCTCCTTTAATCTGTCCTCTTTCAATTTTTTTTTTTTTTTTGGCTGCATTGGGTCTTTGTGGCTGCACATGGGCTTTTTTCTCTAGTTGTGGTGATCAAGGGCTACTCTTCGTTGCGGTGCACAGGCTTCTCATTGCGCTGGCTTCTCTTGTTGTGGAGCATGGGCTCTAGGCGCACGGGCTTCAGTAGTTGTGGTGCATGGGCTCAGTAGTTGTGGCACGTGGGCCAGTAATTGTGGCTCGTGGGCTTTAGAACGCAGGCTCACTAGTTGTGGCGCACAGGCTTAGTTGCTCCGTGGCAATGTGGGATCTTCCAGGCCAGGGATCGAACCCACATCCCCTGCATTGGAAGGTGGATTCTAAACCACTGCACCACCAGGGAAGTCCCTGTCCTCTTTTAACTTTATGATGACAATATATATTTATAGGGGAAGAAAAAATAGTACCACTATAAAAATTAACGGGACTTTATAACTGATTGGACACAGGGGAAAAGGAGAAGGACAACTCAGAGACAACACTTAAGATTTTAAGCCTACAACTTTGCTTTCAAGAGGCTAAAAATATATTTGAAAGAATCTAACTAAAATATGATATACAAACAATGGCTTACAAGGCAAGATAATATCTGTTAAGTGAAAGACCACAAGAGATAAATTTCAACCTCCTTTTTGTCCAATCAACCATATAAATACTCATAGCTCCTCATGGAATCATATACCAAGCTAGCTTATCAAACTATTTTCCCATCAAAGGCAGTTTCCCAGAGGAATTCCAGGTAAGAGTATAAGATTTTCTCCATTTTAAAAGAACAATAATAATGCTAGCTAATACTTATTTGTTTGCTATATGCAGACACTTTGTAAATTAATTCACCTATATCCTACTAACTACTCTATGAGGTAAGCACTATTATTGACCCCAAAGAGATGAGAAAACTGAGGCGTATGGTAACTTGCTCAAAGGCATATAGCTGGTAGGCAGTGCAGCAAGGATCCGCATCCAGACAAGTCTGACTCCAGAGCCCATCCTCTTAACCACTAAACTTGACCTTTTAAGAGTCAGCTAATGAGAATAATATACACCCAAATTTGTCAGCTATTAAAAGACAACACCTGTATATCAGATATTATAAAATACAGAATAAATACACACACACCAAGTTGCTCACCACTACTTTTACATTCCCCCACTTGAAAACTTTTAGGACAGTACATACAGAAATTCAATTAATGAGGTTGAATTTCTTCTCAAAAAGAGAGTAAATGCAATGCCAGGATTTAAGTGAGAATAAACCAGTCATTTAATCATGTCTGCTAAGAAATAAAGTTTATTTCAATCAAAAGACAGCTTCTCTACCTTCCAAGGTATTGGAAATATACTATATCTTGTTCTGAGTGATGGTTATGTATATATAATGCAAAAAGTAATCATGCTGCACACCTCAGACTTTTGTGCTTTACTTTATGTTATACCTCAACAAAAATTTTAAATTTTTTTTAAAAAGGCAAGAACTCTAGGCTTGAAAACACTATAAACAAAGAGTTACAACAAAATGAAAAAAAGTATTCACAGCACATGACATATGGCTCTGATATATAAAGAGCTCATTTAAATGAGAAAATCAAAAAAAATAAAACAGGGGCAAAAAGAAACAACAGACAATTTTTAAGTCAATTCTTCAATTTCACAAGAACAATGACCAATAGGCATCAGAAGTTCAACTTCACTAATTGAAGAAATGTAAATTAAGAAAATAACTTAGGGCTTCCACTATCTTGCTCACCACTCTAGCCCTAGTGCTTGACAAGTAGTTAGAACTTAATATTTCTTGAAGTAATGAGTATTTGTTGTTAGCGAGGATGCAGAGGAAAGAACCCTCCCCCACAGTGCTGGAAACAATGTATGCTGATATAATCTTTCAGTAGAGCAAACTGACACAAAAAAACTTTTAAATGCATACCCTTGGACACAGCAATTCCACCTATAGGAATTTATAAAATAGTCATGTAAGTGCATGATATATGTACCAGACTAACTTATGTAACATTATTTATAATACAATAAACTATAAACAACCCCAATATCCACCAATAGAGAGCTGGTAAAATAAATTATAGTAACTACTCAAATAAATACTATGTGGCCACTTAAAATGAGAAACCAATAAGAAAATGTCCAATACATACATACTGTTAAGCAATAAAGGCAATTGTGTAAGAGTGGTACAGTAAGAAGTGATTTTTATAGAAATACATAAATGCTGGTACTATATGCACAGAAAAATGTCTGAGACACTATTACCAAAATGTTTATCAAAGGTTACTTCCGGAGGATGGGATTACAGAAGAGCTTTCACTTTCTGCCTTATACATTTCTGTACTGTTTTAATTTTTACCATGAGTACTTACTACCTTTGTAATAAGAAAAAATAACAAGAAAAATGTATGAGCACTTCACACTACATACCACATTTCAATGCCACAACAATGTATTAAGTCCCCTCAAATTTGAATTTGGACTCATCACAGCTAAACTCTTAGAATTAACATACTAAAGGAGTGATATTTTTCATCTGTTAATTGCAGAATGTGCCTAAAATCAATTCTCTAAAGAGGACCAATAACCCCAAACTAAAAGAATCACTGGGGCTTCCCTGGTGGCGCAGTGGTTTAGAGTCCGCCTGCCGATGCAGGGGACGCAGGTTCGTGCCCCGGTCCGAGAAGATCCCACATGCCGTGGAGCGTCTGGGCCCATGAGCCATGGCCACTGAGCCTGCGCGTCCAGAGCCTGTGCTCTGCAACGGGAGAGGCCACAACAGTGAAAGGCCCGCGTACCGCCAAAAAAAAAAAAAAAAAAAATTGGATTTTGGAAAAGGTCATAAACTCCAGAAGAATCTCTTTATATTGGATAATTACCAGATCATTCATTCATTCAACAAGTTTACTGAAAGTGCTTTAGAGGATACACAGAAAAGTGAGTCTCTGTCCTTGCTAAGATAAACGCATAGAAAATAAAACAAGATATAATTTAAAAGGTAAAAATAGGGGAAATATACATACACACACACATACATATGCATAGAGTGGACAAATTGATTTGAGATGTAGTTCACCCTGGATTTCAAACCTTTACCATAATAAAAGAAATGTAGAAAACTTTCATAATGGGCAAGACAACTATGGACTTCCTCTTCAAATTCCGTTCTTTATCCACTACTTTCTATTCTAGAGCTATCAGACAGCCTCATTAAATGCTTCTCTCTCTCTTATTAAGAGTGTGTTCCTTGCAATCAGAGGAGGTAGGGAGGTTAAGGGTAGGAGACAGCCCAACTGATTGAATAATCAGCAAAAATTGGGAATAGTTAATCCACACTCTAAAGGGTTTCCTGTGCAATTATTCCCAATACTGAGTCCACCAATATCTTACAAGAGCAATATCTAACTTTCCAGTTTCTCTTCCTATGGCATAAAAATTCAAAACCTATCATCCTGGGACTTCCCTGGTGGCACAGTGGTTAAGAATCTGCCTGCCAATGCAGGGGTCATGGGCTTGAGCCCTGGTCCGGGAAGATCCCACATGCCGTGGAGCAACTAAGCCCGTGCACAACTACTGAGCCTGTGCTCTAGGGCCCATGAGCCACAACTACTGAAGCCCGGGCACCTAGAGCCCGTGCTCCACAACAAGAGAAGCCATCGCAACGAGAAGCCCACACACCGTAACGAAGAGTAGCCCCCGCTCGCCACAACTAGAGAAAGTCTGAGCGCAGCAATGAAGACCCAATGCAGCCAAAAATAAATAAATTTATTTAAAAAAAAAAAAAAAGCTATCATCCTAAGGAAAAGTCTGAAACACCTTTCCTCAAAACGTAACCTTTTCTTAAAAAAATAATGAAATATTTGACTCACAAATCCATATGAAGTGTTCAAGTTTAGCCCTATTACCTTATGATTTTATTAAACAAATATAAGCTTACCTGCAACTGGGATATCACTATGCACTCGCTTCCAAGTCATTTACAATAATGTTAAATAGGACCATTTCAGGTAGCAAAACTGAAAATAGCACTATTTACAATTCTGTCCAGAAAAAAAAAAATCCCTTTATTACTATTATTTTCTTTTTTCTGTCTTAAAAGTCATCCCCCAGTTATCACATAACACACCTTCCCCTTCCAACTGGTCATTGATGGGAATTTTATCAAAGGTTTTTAGAAAATGTAAATGACTTAACATTCACTTGTTTTCCTGTGCCCATATTATTATTAAACATTTCAAAAATCACACTTAAATTAAGTGTAATGCTACCCCCCTTTAATGCTACTCTCCCAATCCAAAAACATTAAGTTTAAATGTTCAATAATCTATTTTATTAGAGAATCCACCTACTCTAAGGATGCACTAAAGCTAAACAACTAGCTAGACACTTCACAGGAAAACTGGAAGGCTGGATTCAGAACAGCAGTGTGACACATAATGAAAGTGATCAATCATAAACTCTAAACTTCAAATCCCAGTTCAGCAGCAAAGATCAACCATAAAAGAAATATGAAGTTGAGATTAATCACAAAAGGATTACACCATATATAAAAATTATACTTACATTTCGATGGAACTGTGTAAAGGACTGAATCATGTAGAATCGATGCATGTACACTATAGCAGTGTTGATGGTCAATTGTGAGCTAAAATGTTCAAGTTAAGGTCCCAAAACAGACGGGCAGTACAATTCCCAAAAATACAACCTCTATATCCTCCCAAAAGGACCATGCAGCCAAGCACAGTGGATGCCCCTAAATGAAAATCATACTTACCTCTCAGGGGTGTGGAGAAAGGGACACCTCCTACACTCTTAGTGGAAATGCAAATTGATGCAGCCGCTATGAAAAAAGCCGCTATAAGGAGGTTCCTTAAAAAACTAAAAATAGGGACTTCCCTGGTGGAGCAGTGGTTAAGAATCCGCCTCCCAATGCAGAGGACACTGGTTCGAGCCCTGGTCCAGGAAGATTCCCACATGCCGTGAAGCAATTAAGCCCGTGTGCCACAACTACTGAGCCTGCACTCTAGAGCCCACGAGACACAGCTACTGAGCCCACACACCACAACTACTGAAGCCTGCGCACCTAGAGCCCGTGCTCCGCAACAAGAGAAGCCAGCGCAATGAGAAGCCTGCACACCTCAACGAAGAATAGCCCCCACTTGCCGCAACAAGAGAAAGCCCGCATGCAGCAACGAAGACCCAACACAGCCAAAAATAAATAAATAAAATAAATAAATTTTTTTAAAAAAAGAAAGAAAAGGTGCATGCACCCCAATGTTCATAGCAGCACTATTTACAATAGCCAAGGCATGGAAACAACCTAAATGTCCATCAACAGATGAATGGATAAAGAAGATGTAGTGTATATATACAGAATGGAATACTACTCAGCCATAAAAAAAGAATGAAATAATGCCATTTGCAGCAACATGGATGGACCTAGAGATTATCATACTAAGTCAGTCAGAAAGAGGATGACAAATACCATATGATATCACTTAAATGTGGAATCTAAAATATGACACAAATGAACTCATTTATGAAACAGAAACAAACTCACAGACCCAAAAATCAAACTTAAGGTTACCAAAGGGGGAAAAGGGATAAACTAGGAGTTTGGGATTAGCAGATACAAATGACTATATATATAATAAACAACAAGGTCCTACTGTATAGCACAGGGAACTATATTCAATATCCTGTAATAAACCATAATGGAAAAGAATATGAAAAAGAATATGTAGGGAATTCCCTGGCAGTCCAGTGGTTAGGACTCAGTGCTTTCACTGCCGTGGGCCTGGGTTCAATCACTGGTCGGGGAACTAAGAGCCCACAAGCTGTGTGGTGTGGCAAAAAAAAAAAAAAAAAAAGACTATGTATATATATGTATAACTGAATCACTTTGCTGTACACCTGAAACTAACATAACATTGTACATCTATACTTCAACTTAAAAAAAAAAATCATACTTTCCTCTAAGAATTAAAAAGCAAATCTGTTCTTTCATCAATTAACTTCCAATTGACACTTAACACACTGTCTTATATGTAACAGATATTCACTATAAAGTTGCTGAATTAATAAACAAGCAAAGCTTCTCAGCATGTGGATCAAGAAGGAATATGAACAAAACTATATAAGACCTAAACCTGTTACTTGCCTACTGAAAATCCTGCCAAGGTGATATACTTGCACAGGATATCTCTTCAAATGAGTTACAACACTCTCCCTGATCTGCCCCCTAGGTATGTCTCCACTTATCTCCTCACCTTCTAAGCTCCAGCAATTACCTTTTCAGTTCTACTTCTCTCTAGCACTCATAAGGTGATCCCTGGGACCAGAAACACTATGATTTGATATTCATTCAGTAAGTTATTTGATACTCACTAAAAAGAAAAACATTTTTTCTGATTTTAATTTTTAAAGAGCTCCATTTCTAGTTATTACAAAATATTGGCTACAGTCCCTTGTTGTGCAATAAATCCTTATAGCCTAACTTACAGCCAGTAGTTTGCCCCTCCCTTCTCTCCCCACTGGTAACCACTAGTCTGTTCTCTATAACTGTGAATATGCCTTTTTGTTTTCACTAGTTTGTTGTATTTCTTAGGTTCCACATATAAATGATATCACATGATATTTGTCTTTCTCTGACTACTTCACTTAGTATGATAATCTCTAGGTCCATCCATGTTGCTGCAAATGGCATTGTTTCATTCTTTTTTATGGCTGAGTAGTATTCCATTGTGTATATATACCATATCTTCCTTATCCATTCATCCTTCAATGAACATTCAGGTTGCTTCCATACCTTGGCAATTATAAATAATGCTGCTATGAACACTGGGGTGCATGTATATTTTCAAATATGTGTTTTTGTTTTTTTCAGATATATACCCAGGTGTGGAATTGCTGGGCCAAACAGCAGTTCTATTTTTAGCTTTTTGAGAAACCTCCATACTGTTTTCCACAGTGACTGCACCAAGCTACACTCCCACCAACAGTGTACAAGGGTTCCCTTGAAAAGAGAAACTTTTGAATGTCTTATTATAAAGACCTCAGAAAACAATGTGGGATATACAGAGATGAGACAGTACCACAATGGCAACAAACTTAATAACACACATGTAAAAAGGAAAGTGCTAGGATGCACTGAAACAGAATTTAAAAAAAAAAAAAAAAAAAGGTTTAACTCAGTACTGACTGGATGCTTAGGAAACAAACTGGATACAGGCACCAAAGAGGACACCACTTTTGAAGTGAGCACAACCTTAAGACACAAACATACAGCCAGCAACACATTTAAATGGAAGCTGCACCCAAGAATAAATTTTCATTTCCTGAGTGGAAAGAATTTATATAGCTTTCTCTGCTACAAAATGAGTAGGTTTTCTGACAAACAAAAACACTTAAAGGGAAAAAAAAATCACTAAATCTTTGAAATATGAGGAAAACGAATATACATTAGCACTCTGAGTAACTT
The DNA here is from genome assembly GCF_005190385.1 of Monodon monoceros. Classification (NCBI taxonomy): domain Eukaryota; kingdom Metazoa; phylum Chordata; class Mammalia; order Artiodactyla; family Monodontidae; genus Monodon; species Monodon monoceros. The sequence goes on from NW_021703783.1 coordinate 37,142,266, forward strand.
TAACAGTATTTTATAAAAGGTTTTTTAGAACATTAGATCTGTAGGTCTACATCCCTACAAATCTACACTGACATCCTTCCTTCCTCTGAAATGCTATAAAACTCTTAACAGTAGCTACTTTAACATATGAGTGCCAAGCATTGTGTTGGGCATAGAAATCAAATTCATGAGTTATCACCCCCATTTTACAGACAAGAAAACCAAGAATTCGACAGGTTTCTTAAACAACTAGTAAGGGGAAGGAACGGATTTTAAGCCAAAGCTGGGGCATTAATTCTAGACCACTCTCTTTATAAGACCTTCAGGTATCGAAATTTCTCAAAACTCTCTTTACACACTAAGTTCAAGAGGCAGCCATCAACAGTGAACTCTCCACCAGATCCCTAGGGCATAGTAGAAAACCAGAATCTCGAAGTCACTAGAGTAGGAGATCAGAACACACCGAAAACAGACTACGAGGAAGAGGAGTTAAAACACAAAGCGGAAAGGATACGCGTTCCCAGCAAGGTTGATGGCACGGGTGAGCGAGCGGGAAATTAACTCGGCCTCGCTTCCCTCCAGCGAACGCTTAACTTCAGTTCGCCCCATCGTAGGCTCTCCTAACTAGACATCCAGTCCCTGCCCACCCTCTTCCCTTCTGTCTGACAGACCTTGAAGCCTGGACGCCCAAACAGGGCGGGACCTACTCCAAGGCCGAAGGCCTAGGCCGCAAGGATACACGTTAAGACGTTGGCCCATGTCCTGGAGCAGATTGGCCGCCTGCTGGCGATAAGAAAGTTCTTTATCGGGGTCCAGGCCAAAACGACGGGATGGGCTATTTTCCAGCAGTTCTCGAGTAAAATACCACCGTTTATTGTTCTTTCTCTCTCCCTCCATAGTGCTTCAACCAAAAGGCAGCGGCGGCGGCTGCAAGCACTTCCCAGCGTCACCTAAGCGGCGACACACATCCGCTGTACGGAGACAACTGCGACGCGACAAACTTCCGCCAGGGGAGGACGGCTAGATTGTGACACGCTTCCGCCGACGGGTTGCTAAGTTAAAGAATCCACTTCCGGAACGGACCTCGGGTCACTCTGTAGCCGAGTTAACAGGCAGCAGGAAACACCTTGCGTCGAGGACACAGGCGCCAGTCTTGTGACCCTTGAGAGGCAAGGTGCGGTTAGGAGTTCTCGTTCAAAAATAAACCACGTCTCTTCCCGCGAGAACTGGGTTCTGCCTTCGCGCGCTGAGCAAAGCTGAATGCGGCGTCCGCTCACGCGCCGCTGGGCGGTTCCTCGGAGAACTTCGCTTGTGACGTAGGTGACGGTATAAAACTGGGCAGATGGCGAACTTAACAGAGAAAAGGGGTGAGACTGTCAAAAACTGAAAAAAGTAATCACAGAGAGTAGCCCTACCGTATATTAGAACATAAAGCAACTGGAAAGCTCTCGCACTGTTGGTAGCAGTATAAATTACCCATTTGAAAAGCCGCGTTGCAATATGTAGCTAAAGCCTTGAAAACATTCCTTCGCCACGGTGAGCCAACTTAAAGGAATAAAATGGAATTAATGGAAATAATTTAGTGCTTACCACAATGCTGACTCTTAAATATACTATCTCATTTAATTGATACAACCCCAAGAGGTAGTGATATTTTAATCCCTATTTTGCGAACGGGTGAACTCCTTCCGGGTGGAAAGCTTCCACTCCCACCCTGCGCATGCACAGATTTGTAAATTCCTGCCACCTGTCAAGATGAATCCCAGCTGTTTGAGGGCTGTTTGATCCTAGGCAAGATACTTAATTTCTCTGTGCCTCTTGTAAATGGTGTAGTACATATGGTTTAGTTTCTGAAAAGGTTTAAATGAAGATTTAATGAGCTTAAAGCATTTATATTCTACCGGGCACGTAGAAAACATTCAGTAGATTTTCTCATAATATTTATTACATTATATTGGAGTTGACGGCAAGAACAATACCATCTTCATTTTTGTATCCCTAGCACCTACGCAGTCAGTCCTGGCCCTAGTAGTCAATAAGTGTTTGTCAAACAACTGCTCACAACAACCTACAGTAGAGAAACAGGCTTGGGAAGATTAAGTAGTTTGTCCTACACTACACCACTTATCAGTGTAGATTTTAAAATCAAGTCTGATTCCATTGTTCTTTCCATTCTAGCAAGCTGTACTCTTGCTTTTCTGGAACAGTCAATTCACCTTGATTAAATTTGGGTAATATTAGAATCTTTTGTCTTTTATAATAAATATTTTGTGTCTTGTCATTTCTAGACATGGCTGTTCCCACTCAGTTTGATTCTAATTCATTCTCAGAAGTATTTTCTTCCACTCCAGGCCCTCCTCTGCCATATACTGCCTATAATTAGCTTTAGCTCTGTTTTACTCTGGAAGAATTCAGGAAAAAATACTTCAAGTTATAACATTAAAAATATTATGATTTCAAACCTCTTCCATGACAGACTTTTTTCTTTTAATAGAAAAGCACGTTCTCAGTTATGTCATCATGAATTTTGTCTTTTAAACAGGCAAAATTATTTCTCCCAGACTCCTCTTGCCTATTTCTCTGACCTGTGTTTGTTTCTCCACTAAATCTCTTGGATTGATGACCCCATTTTGAATTTGCGCTGGTGGCTGTGTACCAGTCTTCCAAGAAAACGTTCTGGTATCTGACAGGCTTCAGGCAATGCAGCTGCTAGCCAATGGCTTGCTACCCTGCCATACAGAAGAGGGGGACCTGTGTAAATCAGAGAAAGGAAATATTCTTTGACTGAAGATGAAATTATTTGAAAGTAGGCAGCTGTGATTACATAATTGCTAAACATGAGTTTTTGATTCAGGCCTGGTTTCAAAGCCCAGCTATTCTTTTTTTTTTTTTTAAACTATCTCAACCACTTTTAAGTGTACGGTTCAGTAGTGTCAACTATATTCACATTGTTAGGCAACAGGTATCTACAACTTTTTCTTTTTGCAAAACTGAAACTCTATACCCATTGAACAACTCCCCATTTCCGCCTACCCCCAGCCCTGACAACTCCCATTCTGCTTTCTGTTTCTTTGAGTTTGACTACTTTAGATATTTCGTATAAGTGGAATCATACAGTATTTGTCTTTCTGTGACTGGATTATTTCACTTAGTATAATGTCCTAAAATTTCCCAGTTACTGTATTAACCAGCTGTGTGATCATAAGGGTCATCCTGAACAGAACACCATCTGACATATGGTGGGTGTTCAATACATGCTTATTGTCAAAGATGTTAGCTTTCAGATACATTGCCCTTAAAGAACAATTGACAAAATCTTAGACCAGGGGAATTTTCCTGTCCTTTTTTAAAATTTTAAATAGGACTCCATTCCCTGTAACTCACACTTGTAAGGCTACTTATTCTGGGTACAGGATGATATTTCGTGGTTTGATCTTTTTTGTTTTGTGCTTGTGAATGTCATATTTCAGTCATGTCACACATTACCATTTACTACTTTTAAAACAGTTTCTCCCCAACATTCATATAGTCTCCAAACTAAAATATGAAAGGATGGTGTGCTATTCATAACTATCCCCAACTCCATGTTCAGTGATGTGTATATTTACATAAGTTTATTGTAAAATTTACTGATAGAAAGGATGTATAGCATGCAATTTACAAAAGTTAAAATATACAATATTCTTTATCGTAAATTTCTCATAGCCAACTGATTCTCACAGAATGCTTTCATTGACTTTTGCCAAACTCTTGAATCAAGAACCAACCTATGATGGCATTTGACAAATGAATACAGGCATACCTTGAAGATATTGTGGGTTCAGTTCCAGACCACTACAATAAAGCGAATATTGCAATAAAGTGAGTCACACGAATATTTTGGTTTCCCAGTCATAAGAAGTTATGTGTACTGTAGTCTATTAAGTGTGCAATAGCATTATGTCTAGAAAACAATATACATACCTTAATTAAAAAATAGTTTGTTGCTAAAAAATGCTAACTACCATCTTAATTAAAAAATATTTTGGGAGCTTCCCTGGTGGCGCAGTGGTTGAGGGTCTGCCTGCTAGTGCAGGGGACACGGGTTCAAGCCCTGGTCTGGGAGGATCCCACATGCCGCGGAGCAACTGGGCCCGTGAGCCACAGCTACTGAGCCTGTGCATCTGGAGCCTGTGCTCCGCAACGAGAGAGGCCGCGATAGTGAGAGGCCCGTGCACTGCGATGAAGAGTGGCCCCCGCTTGCCGCAGCTAGAGAAAGCCCTTGCACAGAAACGGAGACCCAACACAGCAAAAATAAATAAATAAACTAAAGGATTTCATTAAAATATATATATATATTTTTTTGTTGCTAAAAAATGCTAACCACCATCTGAGCCTTCAGTGAGTTGTAATCTTTTTGCAATAGTAGCATCACTGACCACAGATCACTATAACAAATATAATAATAATGAAAAAGAAATATTGCGAGAATTACCAAAATGTGACACAGAAACACAAAGTGAGCAAATGCTGTTGGAAAAAAAGTCTGAGCCAGTAGACTTGCTCAATGCAGTGTTGTCACAAACCTTCAATTTGTAAAAAACATAGTATCTGCAAAGTGCAGTAAGGCAAAGTGCAGTAAAATGAGGGATGCCTGTATAGCTTTGATTTCTGGTTGACATTTTCATTTGCATTAATAAGATGAAAGTGAAACAATGAGACTTATGTTGGAACTTCACTTATTTGTTAATGACTTGAGCAACATCTTTGCTGAATTGGATAATAGTTTTTGAATACTGCAAAAATATTTCAATTTTTTGTGCTTTTGACAATGTAATGGCTACAGATATGATACACTTTTAAACTTAATCTACATTATTAACATTTTCTTGATCACTTTCTTGACAATCAACAAAACAAATTAAGACCTTGTTTGTAGTATTTGCCAATTTCTATAGTGTAAACTCTCCCACCATGGTCAATTTCAAACTACCAATGTGACATCACTGATCATGAAATTGGGAAGAGATGAACATACCATCACATAGTATTTCCTCCATACAGGTGCAATAGACAGGGACTTCTGGTTTCCCATCTGACATGTAAAGAGCTTGGAAATTATCACTCCTGTTCTCACAGCAACAAAAAAACTGAACAAACTGAAAATCAATAACCCTTCTTAGATCCATCAGAGAATTGAAGTGACAGGGCAAATCTCCACCACAAAAACTAGAGAGACAGGCAAGATCAGAACAGGCAGAACACAGAATCATGGCTTACTAGGAGCAAAAACTACTACTGGAACCAGCAACTGACAGGAATACTTAAAGGGCAATTGACTAACTGGTGGAGACTGAACTAGATTGAAAGATTTTTTTAAAAACTCCTGGAGGCCCAGCCTAAGGGGTTGCCCACATTTTCATGAGTTTTACCTCTAGGAGCCCCACAGGTCTTACTATGAAGATTGGAGAAAAATCCCTTCATCCTTCCAGCAGGGAGAGGGAAAAAGTAGCCGTTTTGAAATATACCACAGCATTCCATTCTCCTTAACAAAGACCTTCCCTCAAGGGAAACTATTTAACAGAGCCTAACCAACGTGGGAGAAGGAAAATAACCAACTCCAGCTTCCTATAGCTGTCTTGTTTCATCTAAGAGGGAAAAAAGACAAGAAGCACCTGTGAAGGTCACAGACCAGGGACACAAGTTCACTAAAAGACTGAGACCGAATAGAATTATAGAACACTTCCCCTCCCCTGCACTTCACCAACACATCAGTTGGGCTGCTGTAACAGGTAACTACATATGAAAGAACTATAAACTCAGACCCTATTTAAGAAGGAGTTTCTACTTTAGCTATCACCCTCCTACCCCCACTCCCCAACCCTAAGCAACCACTAATTAAAAAATTTCTCTTTCTTACCTAATCGCCCTGAGTAGAATCACCCATACAATGTTGAATAAAAATGGTGAGAGACCAAAAAAAAAAAAGGGTTTCTAGGGTTTCCCTGGTGGTGCAGTGGTTGAGAATCCACCTGCCAATGCAGGGACACAGGTTTGAGCCCTGGTCTGGGAAGATCCCACATGCCGAGGAGCAACTAAGCCCATGCACCACAACTACTGAGCCTGCACTCTAGGGCCCGCGTGCCACAACTACTGAGCGCACGTGCTACAACTACTGAAGCCCACGCACCTAGAGCCCGTGCTCCGCAACAAGAGAAGCCACCGCAATGAGAAGCCTGCACACCACAACGAAGAGTGGCCTCCACTTGATGCAACTAGAGAGAGCCCACGTGCAGCAACAAAGACCCAATGCAGCCAAAAATATAATTAATTAATTAATTTTTTTTTTAAAAAGAAGGAGTTTCTTGGGAAACCCAAAGACAACAGGGAAGACAAAGACAAGGACATCAGAGGAAATTTTAGCCTCTGATACCTATAGCTATAACAAACAGGAAACACAGCTTAACTCCCAGCCAGATAAACATAGAACCTCAGTTCCTTTTACCCAATATATCATGTCTCACTTTCTATAAAAAAATTACAAGGCATGCTAAAAGGCAAAAAACACAGTCTAAAGAGACAAAGTAAGCATTAGAACCAGACTCATATGTGGCAAAAACTTTGGGATTATAAAACTAGGAATTAAACTATGATTAATATGCTAAGGACTCAAATGGAAAAGGTGGATAACATGCAAGAATAAATGAGTGATGTAAGCAGAGAGATGAAAACTCGATAAGAAGCAAAAGGAAAGGCTAGAAATCAAAAACACTGTAACAGAAATGAAAAATGCCTCTGACAGGCTTATCAGTACCCTGGACATGATGAAGGAAAGAATCAGTGAGGTTGAAGATATGTCGATAGAAACTTCCCAAACTGAAAAGCAAAGAGGAAAAATAATGAATACAGCAGAACAGAATATCTAGATACAAAGATGTAAATAACCTCATAAACATAGATAATAGTAAAATGTAATAAAATAATTAGGAAAAGATGAGTTTTTAGTATTCACTACCTTTATTTTTAATAAATATATTTTATTCAATTGTAAGTTTAGACAAATTATCTGTAATAATAATAATAATGGCTTAACAACCAGCTTGCAAAATGCCTGAAAATTTAGCAAGTAGCTCTCAAAAGTCAGTATGAACTGGCTCAGCACACTGCTGCTTGAAATAACTTTGAAAGTACCATATTCAGATTTATTATATGCATTATATACATATATAAGGTTCCATTATATGCAGAACACTATGCTGAGGAAATTTGCATACATTATCTCATTTAATTCTCGTAACTCTATGAACTAGATATCATAGCCCTTTTTTTTAAATTAAAAAACTGAAGCTTAATCAATTCAAAGTCAGACACCTAGAGTATGGCAAAACTAAGATTTAAGCCCAGGTCATTGCTCTTTCTACTCACTGCTTTCTGCAAATAAGACTAGGGCAGGGCTTCCCTGGTGGCGCAGTGGTTGAGAATCTGCCTGCCAATGTAGGGGACACGGGTTCGAGCCCTGGTCTGGGAGGATCCCACATGCCGCGGAGCAACTGGGCCCGTGAGCCACAACTGCTGAGCCTGCGCGTCTGAAGCCTGTGCTCCGCAACAGGAGAGGCCGCAATAGTGAGAGGCCCGCGCGCCGCGATGAAGAGTGGCCCCCGCTTGCCACAACTACAGAAAGCCCTTGCACAGAAACGAAGACCCAACACAGCCATAAATAAATAAATAGATAAATTTTTTAAAAAATAAAAAAAATAAAAAAAGACTAGGGCAAGCAAAAGGGTAACTGGCCCTTGTTTTCTGTGCCACTCCAGCCCACTCCAGCCCCACTGTGAACTCATAAATCCTGTGCCTCCTCAGACAAAGGGAGTGTCAGTCATAGTGATTCTTCAGGACATTACCATGGTTACCAAACAGACTCCAGTGTTCCCACCTGAACATTCCAGAAGAGGACAGGGAGGACCCAAGATGGCCTTCTTCAACTTATATCTATTAGGATATCAAAATTCCTTTCGGAACAAGAAAAGGGACACAACTGAAGAAACATGTAAGGGGAACATAGAATAGAGGGTTAGAAGGGCCACTTCTTAGCCATTTCTTTTCCTACTTTGGGTTAGAGTTTTATCCCCCAAGATTAACAATTATACTAGTTAAAATTATGGAATACGGAAGATATCCATTCCCTCTCCTGTCATTTAATATCCTTATTAAGACACCAGATTTGTTCAACCGAATAAGTGTATTCTTATTCATTTGCTCATTTAGTCAACATTTATTAAGCACCAACTATGTGTCAGGCTTTATGTTGGTGACTAGCGTTACAAAGATGGATAGGATTAGACCTCTCTCTGCCATAAAGTAGCTGACCATCAGATGAAGATAAGCATGCAAACAAAAAAATTTGCAATATGGTGTATGATTCAATTAAATATGGAATGCTATGGAACCACAAAAGAGGAAGTACCTGATGCTACTGGATTTGAAATGAGAATGGGGGATCCTTTAGAGAAGACCTCACACAGGAAATGCTTCCAGGACTGAGTATTAAAGGATGATTGGAGTTAACCAAGTAGATGACAAGGGAATACAGCACAGACAAAGGAACAGAGAATTGAGAGAACCTTATTAAGTGAACTCCAAGTCCTTGGGTACAGATAAAGCATAGACAGGAGGTGAGAAGCAGGCCTTGAAAGCTAGGCAGGGGCCAGATAACTGAGTATACAGTTAGCCATGCTAAACCTTTTAACTTTATAGGGAACCACTGAAGGAGTTTTAGTAGGCAGTGAGTATATATCAGACCTGTATTATATCCACAATACCTAGCAGTACCTCACATAATAGAGGTTTGACAAATATATTTGTAGGGTGAGTGAATGAATAAGTGATACTGAGTGACTGACCTAATTCTAAAGGGAGGGTTTACAGGAAATGTGACAAGATTAAGGTCTTAAAAGATGAATTGCTTGAAAGCACAGAAATGAAGGAGAAAGGGTATTCCAGGCAGAATGGAGAACCCATGTGAAGGAAACTAAGCGTGGGCCGGTACTAAAGCAAAAGTTGCATTGGGGTAAAGGGAGGGGATAACTGGGAAAAAATAAAGTACAATGTTAAGATTGAGAAGGACTGGGGCTTCCCTGGTGGCGCAGTGGTTGGGAGTCTGCCTGCCGATGCAGGGGACACGGGTTCATGACCCGGTCCGGGAGGATTCCACATGCCGCGGAGCGGCTGTGCCGGTGAGCCATGGCCGCTGAGCCTGAGCGTCCGGAGCCTGTGCTCTGCAATGGGAGAGGCCACAACAGCGAGAGGCCCGCGTACCGCAAAAAAAAAAAAAAAAAAGATTGAGAAGGACTGATCTTGTACAGGCCTCCATTGGGCACACTCTGTTCTCTTTCTAATTCCATCAGAGAAGCTCTGTTTCACGTATTCAGCTCTGTTTCACACATTCCCACTAATGGACGCTAGGAATCCCTTAATAGCCCTACACCAGCCCTCCCCTGCTTGCCCCCACCCAGCTGGGTCCCGGCATTATGCCACGGGGATGCTATTGTCTCCAAATTAGGAGTTCTTCACCCTCTCTCAGAGAAACACACTTGGCCTAGCCCACAAATTTCCCTTCTTCCATTTTGGGTTATTACATACTGCCCTCCTGTTACGAGAGTTGAAAATTTAGCTTTCTTATACTATACTGTGTGCTTCCCCTCTCTCATCCTAGTTTTTCCAGTATAGTTATGTCACAGTTTTAGGTTTGTGGTAAGCAAAATTCTAAGAATGACCCTCAATGAACTTTGCCCTTATATAATCCCCTCCCCTTTGAATGTGGGCAGAACCTCAGAATATGATGGATAGCACTCTGGTGATTGTTACTTTACATGGAAAAAAGGAGATTATGTGAGTGGGCCTAATCTAATCACACAAGCCTTTTAAAAGCAGAGTGGTTTTTTCCAGTTAACAGCAAAAGAGGAATTCAGAGATTGGAAGCATGTGCAGTTTTGAAGATGCAGGGGGCCTCCATGCCAATGTGGGTGGCAGTTAGGAGCTGAGAGTGTCCCAGCTGACAGTCAGTGAGACATCAGTCCTATAACCAGAAAAACCTGAATTCTGCCAATAACCTGAATGAACCTGAAAATGGATTCTTCCCTAGAGTCTCCACATAAGACCCCAGCCCAGCCAACACCTTGATTTCAGCCTTGTGAGACTAAGCAGAGACTACCAGACTTACAGAACTGTGAGATAGTAAGTGGATGTTGTTTTTTTGTTTTTTGGGTTTTTTTTTTTTTACTATTTTTGGCTGCGTTGGGTCTTCATTGCTGCGCGCGGCCTTTCTCTAGTTGTGGCGAGCGGGGGCCACTCTTTGTTGCGGTGCGCAGGCTTCTCATTGCAGTGGCTTCTCTTGTTGCAGAGCACGGACTCTAGGCATGCGGGCTTCAGTAGTTGTGGCTCGCGGGCTCAGTAGTTGTGGCTCAGTAGTTGTGGCGCACAGGCTTAGCTGCTTCATGGCATATGTGATCTTCCTGGACCAGGGCTCGAACCCACATCCCCTGCATTGGCAGGCAGATTCTTAACCACTGCGCCACCAGGGAAGCCTGTGGATGTTGTTTTAAGCCACTAAATTTGATGATTTGGGATGTAACAATAGAACATACAAGTTTAAATCTATAGTCTTGTAGTCTTACGAATATGTAAAAATTGTTCACTGCTAAGCCAAATAATGTCACTATAATAACTTTTCCTTTTTTGTTCAATTTTTTGTTCATCCCTAGAGTTAAGAATTGCCACCATTTTTTCACTTGCTTAGCTCTCCAGGTAACTACCGTTACTTTTTTCCACAAATTACTTCAACAGCTCTATTAAATGCCCGATGATATTTTTTCCAATCACTCAAAACACAACAAATAATCTACCAAAACACAACAAATAAACTACCAATTCCTTTTTTCCCAAACTTTCTCTCTCCTACTCCTATACTCTGCCTTCTCCTACTCCTGGCGCATAGCTCTTGTCCTGAAACTTGCTTTTGCCTCTCTCCAAAGTTTTATTCCCTATTTCCTGGATCCCATGTTTTCTTTCTTGGTTTACTCTCTCCCTTTCCTGGAATATATCCTTGAATAGTTTTCTAAGAATGTGTAAGAGGTATATTTTTGAGTGAAGAATGATTTTATTCTACCCTCACACATTTTTTTAAATGAATTTATTTATTTATTTATTTTTGGCTGCGTTAGGTCTCCGTTGCTGTGCGTGCGCTTTCCCTAGTTGCGGTGTGGGGGCTTCTTATTGCAGTGGCTTCTCTTGTTGCGGATCACGGGCTTCAGGCGCACAGGCTTCAGTAGTTGTGGCATGCGGGCTCTAGAGCGCAGGCTCAGTAGTTGTGGCCACGGGCTTAGTTGCTCCGTGGCATGTGGGATCTTCCTGGACCAGGGCTCAAACCCGTGTCCCCTGCATTGGCAGGAGGATTCTTAAGCACCATGCCACCAGGGAAGCCCTACCCTCACACTTGATTGTCAGTTTTTCCAGATATGGAATTCTAGGTCGAAAATCATTTTCTGAGAATTTTGAAGTTATACCTTTATTGTCCTCTAACTTCCAGTTGGATTCTTTTGTGTATGATGTATTTGTCTCCAGAAGCTTTTGATTTTCTTTTTGTTCCCTAGTGTTCTGAAATTTCATAATGTTGGAATTTGCTGTAGATCTTTTTTCCTTCACTGTGATAGACATTCCCTGAGCTTTTTCAATCTGGAAATTTGTGCACTCTATTTCTGACAAATTTTCCTTTATTATTTCTTCATTAATTTATTCTCTATTTTCTCTCCTCTCTTTTTGGAACTTCCATTTGTCAGCTCTAAAACCTCCTGAACTGGTCCTGTATCTTAATTAATCTTTCTCTATGCTTCCCTTGGGTTTTAAAACATTTACTCTTTGGGAGGTTCCTCACTTTTATCTTCCAACCTTCTGTGTTAATTATCTATTTCTGTGTAACAAATTACCCTAAAACATAGAGGCTTAAAACAACGAACATTTATTACCTTATAGTTTCTGTGAATCAGGCATCCAGGAGCAGTTTAGCTGGTTGGTTCTGGCTCAGGGTTTCTCTTGTGGTTGCAGACAGGATGTCAGCAGGGGCTGCAGTCATCTCATAGCTGGAGGCCTCAGTTCCTCTCTGGCTATTGACAAGACACCTCAGTTTCTCACCACGTGGGCCTTCCAATAAGCTGCCTGACTGTTCTCACTTGGCAGCTAACTTTCCTCAGAGCAGGTGATCAGAGAGTGAGAGAGAGTGGGAGGAGGAAGGAAGCCGCAATGCCTTTTTATGACAGTCCCAGAAGTGACTGTGACTTCCACCTTATTCTGTTTGTTAGAAGAGAGTTACTAAATCTAGCCCACACTCAAGGGGAAGGGTAATATAGAAGTTGTGGACCTACAGGAAAATCACCATACCTTTGTATCATAACATTTTATTTTGGTTACTATATTTTTAATTTCCAAGGGCTGTTTTTGGTCCTCTGGTTTTCCTTTTCCATATCTTCTTTTTTCTTTAGGGATATTATACTTTATTTGAAATTCTCTTCTGTTCTCTGCATTAGCTCTGTTTCCTCTGCGCCCTTTTTCCTATGAGTTTATTTTGATCTCTATTTTCCTCATTGATAACTATTGTCAAATAACTGGTGATCCTTGGCTCTCCATTATAAGTTAAGAGTGAGGAACTAAAAAGCTGACTAGAAGCCTGGAGGGCAGGGGTAGTTATCCACTGTGGGCTTCACTGGGAGCTTTCCTCTGGATCTCTACATTTTCTCCAGGGAAGAACACTATAATTGCTTCTCTGGGGATTGGTTACATGTTTGTCTGCTAGCATACTGGGATCAAGACAGGTGAAGGGGGCACTGAGTCTCACCTTTGAGGATCTCGATTTTCACTTAATCATCGTATTTTTAGTCTTGCACCATATACCGTCCCTCACAGTAAATCTTGTGCAGGAGTGCAGTGCCTCCAAGATTCAGTTCCTCCAGAGAAATCTTTCTCTTTTTCCCCAGTTTTATTGAGACATAATTGACGTATAACATTGTGTAAGTTTAAGGCGTACAATATGTTGATTTGATACGCTTAAAATATATTGCAAGATGATAACTACCAAAGTATTAGCTCTAATACCTCCATCACGTCACGTAATTGCCATTTCTTTTTTGTGGTAAGAACATTCAAGATCTACTCTCTCAGTACCTTTCAAGTATATAATGCAGTATAATTACCTATAATCACCATGCTGTACATTAGATCCCCAGAACTTATTCATCTTATAGCTGGAAGTTTATACCCTTTGGCCAACATCTCATCCCCTCACCCCCCAACCACCATTCTACTCTGTTTCTGAGTTCTGCTTTTTTAGATTGCACGTCTAAGTGAGATCATACAGTATTTGTCTTCTTCTGTCTGACTTATCTTACTTAGCATAATGCCCTCAAGGTTCATCCATGTTGTTGCAAATGACAGGATTTCCTTCTTTCTCATGACTGAATTATATATATATATATATATATATATATATATATATATATACATCACATCTTCTTTATCCATTCATCCATTGACAGACACTTAGGTTTCCATATCTTGGCTATTGTGAATAATGCTGCAATGAACATGAGAGTGAAAATACCTCTTCAAGATCCTGTTCTCACTTCCTTTGGATATATAGCCAGAAGTGGGATTGCTGGACAGAGAAATCTTCTGTCTCCTTGTTGGGGCATGGTGGTTTGCCTGGTTGTGCCACATGCTCTGTAGACAGAGTTTCAGTGACCACCTTCCTGTTCTCGGACCTAGTCTTTACCTCTACCTTCTGTGGTACCTGCTACGTTCTAAGGTTTGAGCCTCCCAAATGAATTAGCTCAATTCTACATGTATCCTTCACTGCAGAAACTTAAAACTTTTCCTATTCTGATAAATTTGTTACTACCCCTCTCTCTACTTTCCATTTTTCAAAAGATATTTCCACTGAAATATATCATCTTGCTATTGTATCCTTGCTCTCTCTTTGACCTTGAAGGTTAATGCCATTATTGTTGTTGTTATTATTTTGATGTGATTTTAGCAAATTTAGGAGAGAAAGGAAACAAACTTTATGGTTAATTAACCATCTTTAAAATGTATTTTCATGACATAATTTCAAAATTATAGAGTGCTTCCCTGATGGCGCAGTCGTTGAGAATCCGCCTTTCAATGTGGGGGACAGGGGTTTGGGCCCTGGTCCAGGAAGATCCCACATGCTGCGGAGCAACTAAGCCTGTGTGCCACAACTGCTGAGTCTGCACTCTAGAGCCCACGAGCCACAACTACTGAAGCCCATGCGCCTGAAGCCCGTGATCCACAACAAGAGAAGCCACTGCAATGAGAAGCCTGCACACCCCAATGAAGAGTAGCCCCTGCTCAACGCAACTAGTCAAACCCCGCGTGCAGCAACGAAGAGCCAACGCAGCCAAAAATAAATAAATAAATAAATAATGTATTTTCATGATATAATTTCAAAATTATAGAGGGCTTCCCTGGTGGTGCAGTGGTTGAGAATCCGCCTGCCAATGCAGGGGACACAGGTTCGAGCCCTGGTCCGGGAAGATCCCACATGCCACGGAGCAACAAAGCCTGTGCACCACAACTACTGAGCCTGTGCTCTAGAGCTTGCCCGCCACAACTATTGAAGCCCATGCACCTATAGCTCATGCTTTGCAACAAGAGGAGCCACGGCAACTAGAGAAAGACCCAATGCAGCCAAAAATAAATAAATTAATTTTTTTTAATTATAGAAAAGTTGTAAGACTGGTACAAAAGAAATTCCATATACCCTTTACCCAAATTAGTCAATTGTTAATATTTGGCCACATTTGCTTGCTCTTTCTCTCTCCACATATATATATAATTTATATATTTACATATCTATATATAAACATCTATTTTTTTCTCAGCTAGTTGAGAATAAGCTGCTCATATTATATCCTTTACTCTCAAATATTTCAGTTTGTATTTCCTAAGAATAAGAACATTTTCTTAGATAACAACCCACAGTATAGGTATCAAACTCAGCAATTTTAACACCAATACAATACTATTTAATTATCTATAGTCTATATTCCAGTTTTGCCAATCGTCCCATTAATGTCCTTTAGAACAAAATTTTTCCTTCTAGGATACAATTAAGGATAAGACTGATCATAGAAATAGAAATAATTGGTTAATCAATTGTTTGATTGGTTAATTAACCAATTAAATTGATTAATTAATTATTGATAAATCAATCAATCCAATAAGGATTGCATTTAGTTGGCAGGTCTCTTTAGTCTCCTTCAATCTGGAACAATTCCTCTGATGCTTTGTTTCATGACATTGACAATTTTAACAGTACAGGCAAGATATTTTATAGCATTTTTCTTAATTTGGGTTTGTCTGATGTTTCTCAAGATTAGATTAGGTTTAAATATTTTTGGCAGGACTAAGCGATATCATGTCTTCAATACATCACATCAGGAGGCTTGTGACGTCATTTTGTCCCATTATTGGTGATGTTAACTTTGACCATTTGATTAAGGTCGTGTTTTCCAGTTTTCTCCACTGTCAAGTTACTATCTTTGTTTTGTAATTAGTAATAATTTCCAGGAAGATACTTTGAAAAAATGTAAATACCCTATTCTTCATCAAACTTTCGCTTACTAGTTTTAGTATATAGTGATGGTTCAATTATTTCTATGATAGTTGCAAAATGGTACTTTTCTAAATCACATCCATTTTAATTCAAAGTGTAATTTTTTGAAGTTTGAGTTTTTCCAAAGCATTCAATTTCATTTTTATACAAACCACTGCTCTTTTTTTTAATATCTCATAAATTTATTTAATGCTTGCTTGTTACATTTTATGTAGAAAGGTTGGGACTGTTTGCGTTGGGTGCCCCTGGTAAATCTCACGGAGGCACTCACTGCTCTTTTTTTAAAAATACATATTCTATTATTTGAAATAATATATCATTAAATTGCAATATTGCAATTACAGAATAAACCTGGCATAAATTGTATGGGGAGAAGAACCACAGCTGACTCTTGGTGTGCACACAACTCAAGTGGGAGCATAAGTGTGCAGGTATACTCTAGAGTAGCTCTTGGCTGCAACTGGAGTGTTGCAGGCATTTTTTAATATGTGTTTCAGAGGAAATGGAGAACATTAATTAACCTAGCAAGTCTATTCAATGGAGTTTCTTTATTTAATATTTATTAGTTATTTATTTATTATTTATTTACTTATTTAGGCTGCGCTGGATGTTATTTGCGGCATGCGGGATCTTTAGTTGCAACATGCAGGGTCTTCACTGTGGCATGAGGGAACTTCATTGCGGCATGCAGGCTCTTAGTTGCAGCATGCATGTGGGATCTAGTTCCCCAACCAGGGATTGAACCTGGGTCCCCTGCATTGAGAGCCCAGAATCTTACCCACTGGACCACCAGGGAAGTACCCTCAATGGAGCTTCTTTAGAAGAGCTTCTACTATATATATAATATTGAGCTATTCACACTTAATAGTCTAAAAAATACATCAAGAAACTAGGGCACCTTGGACTTCCCTGGTGGTCCAGTGGTTAAGACTCCGCGTTCCCAACGCAGGGGGCACGGGTTTGATCCCTGGTGGGGGAACTAGGATCCCGCATGCTGCACAGTACGGCCAAAAAAACAAAAAGAAACTAGGGTACCTTAAAGGATTACTGATAAAAACATAGATAAGTGTCCTGGACCAAGTTGGAGATTCCTGAATATTTGCCAAATTCAGTATGTGAGTTAGGATGCAGGGGGGGAATAAATGTGAGATCCCTTTCCAGACACATTTTAGATGCTTAGAATTCCTTGTAGTGAAATATCACCCAAATGAAACTAACATAATATTTTATGTAAACTATACATCAATTTTTTTTGAGAAAGAAATATCTCCCAAAGATAATGATATCTGGTAGAAATTGACAAGATATCCTAAAATTCATATGGAAATATATGG
The DNA here is from genome assembly GCF_005190385.1 of Monodon monoceros. NCBI lineage: Eukaryota > Metazoa > Chordata > Mammalia > Artiodactyla > Monodontidae > Monodon > Monodon monoceros. Next base: position 37,159,240 of record NW_021703783.1, read on the forward strand.
GACCCAGAATAACCAAAGCAATCTTGAAGAATAACAATGTTGGAGGACATACTTCCCAATTTCATATCTTCTACAAAGCTGCTATAATCAAGACCGTGTTATATTGGCATAAGAATTGCCATATAGATCAGTGAAATAGAATTGAGAGTCCAGAAATAAACCCTTAATTTATGGTCAATTGATTTTCAACAAGAATGCCAAGACAATTCAATGGGAGAGAATAGTCGTTTCAACAAATTGTGCGGCAAAAACTGGATAATCACATGCTAAAGAATGAAATTGGACCCCACCTCACACCATATACAAAAATTTACTCAAAATGGACCATAGACATAAATGTAAGAGCTAAAACTTTAAAACTCTTAGGAGAAAAATCTTCATGACCTTGGGATTAGGCAGTGGTTTCTAAGAAAAGCCAACAAAAGCATAAGTGACAAGGAAAGACAGATAAATTGGATTTCATCAAAATTTAAAACTTTTGTGCTTCAAAGTTCACTATCGGGCTTCCCTGGTGGCGCAGTGGTTGAGAGTCCGCCTGCCGATGCAGGGGACACGGGTTCGTGCCCCGGTCCGGGAAGATCCCACATGCCGCGGAGCGGCTGGGCCCGTGAGCCATGGCCGCTGAGCCTGCGCGTCCGGAGCCTGTGCTCTACAACGGGAGAGGCCACAACAGTGAGAGGCCCACATACCGAAAAAAAAAAAAAAAAAGTTCACTATAAGTAAGTGAAAAGAGGATTTTTTGGTAAATGTTTGGATTACAAGGCAGATTTAAAATAAATAAGTATAGGGACTTCCCTTGTGGCACAGGGGTTAAGAATCCTCCTGCCAATGCAGGGGACACGGGTTCAATCTCTGGTCCGGGAAGATCCCACATGCTGCAGAGCAACTAAGCCCGTACACCACAACTGCTGAGCCCGTGTGCCACAACTGCTGAAGCCCGTGCACCCTAGAGCCCGTGCTCCGCAACAAGAGAAGCCAATGCAATGAGAAGCCCACGCACCTCAACAAACAGTAGCACCCGCTCGCCACAACTAGAGAAAGCCCACACACAGCAACGAAGCCCCAATGCAACCAAAAATAAAATTAAAAAAAAAAAAAAGCACTTTGTAAATTAATTTGGAAAACTTTCCTCATAGGACATAGCCCCAGAAGCCTAAGAGAAAAGACTGACAATTTTTCCTAAATAAAAGTTATAATTCTGTATCGAAAGACATCATAAAGTTAAAAGGCAAGAAAGAGACTTAAGAGGGGAATTCCCTGGCAGTCCAGGGGTTAGGACTCTGTGCCATCATTGCCAAGGACCCGGGTTTGATCCCTGGTCTGGGAACTAAGATTCCACAAGCCGTGCGGCACGGCCAAAATAAATGAATAAATAAAAGAGAGACTAAGAGAAAATATTTGCCATATACAGGTGTTTGTGTGTGTGTGTGTGTGTGTGTGTGTATACACATATATTTACGTATATACATATATACACACACCTCTATATAAACACACACATACATACATATATTCATATTTATAATTTATATATATAATTTCAGAATACATAGAAACCTCCCAAGTAAGGCACCAATCCAGACTCCCCTTCTCATCCAACATCAGATAATTATTTATTGGGAACTGATTGTGCCAGGCACTGTGTTAGGCACTAGGAATACAACAGTGACTAACACAGACAATAAACAGGTAAATAAACAAACAAGATATTCACAGAATATAACAAGTACTGGGAAGGATATAGGGTGGGAGAGTTGATGCAATGGATCAGAAGATATAAACTGCTGGCCAGAGGGCCGGACTTAGCCTGCAGAGTGATTTCTTAAAAAATTTGGACCCACATCTAAAAATCAGGAGATTCTATGTAAAATCCACATTTCTGACTTCTGTTAAAAATTAGAGCTGGCCACACTGGCCCTAAATTCCCACATGACCACAACTGGCCAGAGCAAAGTAGCAGCTGCCCCTTTAGATGGGACAGGTTTCTTAGTTGTTTTATTCATAAACATTATCTGCCTGACTCTTATAGGCAAGTGGGTTTGCAGATCCCATGATGGAGAGTAACTTGGAGAGGCCCACTTTATTTATTTATTTATTATTATTATTATTATTTTTTTTTTTTTTGGCTGCGTTGGGTCTTCACTGCTGCACGCGGGCTTTCTCTAGTTGAGGCGAGCAGGGGCTACTCTTCATTGCAGTGCACAGGCTTCTCGCTGCGGTGGCTTCTGTTGTTGCAGAGCATGGGCTCTTAGGCACACAGGCTTCAGTAGTTGTGGCACACAGGCTCAGTAGTTGTGGCTCGCAGGCTCTAGAGTGCAGGCTCAGCAGTTGTGGTGCATGGGCTTAGTTGCTCCGGGGCATGTGGGATCTTCCCGGACCAGGGCTCGAACCCGTGTCCCCTGCATTGGCAGGCAGATCCTTAACCACTGTGCCACCAGGGAAGCCTGAGAGGCCCACTTTAGACAGTAATCAAGGAGGTAATGTTTGAGCCACACCGTGAAGAATGAGAATGAGCCAGCCATGTGTAGAGCTGAGGCAAGAGCTTCATCCTTATAAGAGCAAATTTCAAAATCTAGAAGGAATTCAAGGCTAAAACCATAACAAAGCACTTCCAACTCCCACTTTGATCACAGACTGCTTTCACTGCATCCCGGCCAGAACCCTGTAACTCATCTCCCATTTCTGACAAGCCATTTTTTCTCATTTTTGCTTCTGTGGTTGATTTCTAGTTTCATACTGTTATGGTCAGAAGAGATGCTTGAGATAATTTCTATCCTCTTAAATTTGTTGAGTCTTGTTTTGTGTCCTTTATATAGTCTATCCTAGAGAATGTTCCATGTGACTTGAAAAGAATGTGTACTCTGGGTTTTTTTTGTTTGTTTGTTTTTGTTTTGTTTTGGACGTGGTGTCTTGTAGATATAAATTAAGTCCAACTGTTCTATTGTATCATTTAGGATCTCTGTTGCATTATTGATTTTCTGTCTAGAAGATCTGTCTGCTGATGTCAGTGAGGCATTGAAGTCTCCTACTATTGTTGTATTCCTGTCAATTTCTCCCTTTATTGTCTGTTAGTATTTGTTTTATGTATTTAGGTGCTCCTATATTGGGTGCATATATGTTAACAAGTGTAATATCCTCTTCTCATAATATACTGATTCCTTTATCATTACATAGTATTCTTCTTTGTCTTTCTCTATGGACTTTGTTTTAAAGTCTATTTTGTCTGGTGTGAGTATTGCTACACCTGCTTTCTTGTCATTTCCATTTGCATGAAATATCTTTTTCCATCCCATCACTTTCAATCTATGTGTGTCTTTTGCCCTCAAGTGGCAGCATATTGTAGGTTCTTGACAAGTCATTTTAATTGTGCACATCCTGAAATATCTGTGCACAAAGACATTCAGGGAACTTGGCTACCCTCTGCCAACTTTGGCTTCAACCATGTTATTCAGACTTCCACCTGAAAATTCCACTCAATAGTAATTATGTTCTATTCATAGTATTTCCTTGAAGCCACTTGAGCTGCCCAGGAGCTGAAGTCTGGGACCACATGGCCAAGCTCCGGGGCACATAGGCTGACTCTAGAAGCTCAGGATAAGGCTATGAAACTCCAGGGAGTTGGAGTGTGAAGCTCCAGGGAAACCTATGAAGACAAAGGTATGTGTATTTGGCCCTCCTCCTAGGACATCTAGTCTTCCTAGAATGATTAGTACCATAACCACAGATCTCAAGTGAGCACTTGGGACTTCCTGAAAATCCTATTATATTTCCCTAGCCACTCTCCCACTCCTCAAGGCAACTCCCCCTCTCTCCTCAAATCTCTAAAATCCCCTCTCAATCCTCACTCGGAGCTAACTTCCTTGCTCCTTATTTAACTAAAAATAGAAGCAATCAAAAGAGACTTTCCATCATCACATCTAACCTTCCACTGCATTTATACCTTCCCTCTGGTACAATGAATGAACTGACTCCATTTGTGTACTGGATCTCATCCACACTTCCCTCAAAGATTTTGCTCCTGTAATTATCCCCCTCTCCCTCAGTTTTTTCCCTCTTCCCAGATCATTTCCATAAGTATACAAGTGTGCTGTAATCATTCCAGCTGGGGAAAAAAAAGAATCCTCTCTTGACCAAATGGTCCCCTCAAGCTATTGTCCCCATTTCTTTCTCCGCCACCTTCTCCCCTTTCCCACTCCTGATTATACCAAAACTCCTGGGAAAAGTAGTTTATACTCATCGACAAGAGAAAAACAACCATGCTGATTGGCCTCACCTTAAATTCCTGATCACTAAACTCAAGTGGGCCTCTATGGCTGCCCAGAAGTCAGACTACATTTCCTTGTTCTACGCATTCTCTCACTCTCCTGAAGGCCACTTCATACCTTCTCTTTCCTCAAACCTCTAACACCTCATCTCCTATCCTCACTCTCACATAATGACTTTCCTTCTATTTCACAGTGAAAACAGAAGCAACTGGAAGATAATTTCCATAACCTCTCACAAAATCATGTCTATCCATCTACCTGCATCTGTGCCTGTATGTGTCTTATTATAATGAGTGAATGGTCTACACACTTGTTAAGACCAACCCCTCCACTTGTGCATCAGGTCTCATATTGTTGACTATTCAAGGACACCACTCCAATATTCTTCACACTCTATTGCATCAGTTTTTCTTTCTCTGGCCATTCCTATCTACATACATTCATGCGATAATTTCTTCCATCTTAAAGCCCTACATCCTATTTCCCTGCCCACCCCCCATACAGAAAATTTCCTCAAAAGAGTTGTCTGGTCTTTCTGTCTCTAAATATCCTGGCAGTCTCTCTCTTTTTTTTTTTTTTTTTTTTTTGCGGTACACGGGCCTCTCCCGTTGCGGAGTACAGGCTCCAGACGCGCAGGCTCAGCAGCCATGGCTCACGGGCCCAGCCGCTCCGCGGCACGTGGGATCCTCCCGGACCGGGGCACGAACCCGCGTCCCCTGCATTGGCAGGCGGACTCTCAACCACTGCGCCACCAGGGAAGCCCTGCCAGTCTCTCTTGAACCCATGCCAATCAGGCTCTTGCCCCTACCACTCCACTGAAACTTCTTATGTGTCTAGTCACCAATGCTCACATCCATGGTGATGTTGCTAAATTAAACGGTAAGCTCTTAGCTCTCATCTTATTTAACATATCAACAGGAAAGTGCAACAGAGCTCACCTGGTTCTGAATCCTGGTGCTGCTGAGGTTGCTTGAAATAGGTCAGCTGGCAGAGATTCGGGAATGTGGACCACCGTAACAGGGAACTTGGCTCATACCTTCCTATTACTTCAGAACTGGTTTGGGAAAGTATGTATGGAGAAAATACAGCATTCTGTTTGGCTCTTAGAAAACAACATCCATCCACCTTGCTTACCCAAGTCTTTCTAATCCCTATTTCTACATTCATTAATTCAAGGAACACACAGTTCCTGACTATGCTCACCCTTAGTTCCATGTGATCTTGCAGGACTCTAATTTGTCATTCACACTTGTCTTCAGAATGATTCTCTGGCCCTGCTCTCTTTCTGGCTGATTTCACCTTGTTAATACATTCACTCAAGTGGCTTGACCTTTTTCTGTCCCCCTGTACTAGCACTTCAACCTGTTCTCCATGCTCAAATCAACCGCACTCTTAATTGGCCCTTCAATGAGGGCTTTAACGGCAACCATTAAAATGAACTTATTAACACTTCTCATTCTTAACACATACTATAATATTTTTAAGTCATTCACAATTTTTCTTTGAAGAAAGTTTTTTTTCCCTTCTAGTAGATGTGAGGGCCCACTCAAGCTTTCCTTATTATAGTCATAATGAAAACCCATAGGCATGAGTCAACACAGGTAACTACATATTCTGCCAGTCTCTGCCTCCTTCCTTTCTTTTCCTCCTGATAAAGAACCAAAATAGAAAAACCAAGGAGGAAAACTGAGTGTGGAGAGCATACTTTGGTCTACCCTTGACTTCAGAAACTCATTTTTATCAGGTACTCAAAGTTATTCAGCTTCATGGAGCTAAGTCGCTAAGCAAATTCAGAGTGCCTGTTTCCTCACTTGTAAATGGAGATAATAATGCCTTCCTTACAGATTTGTTGTGGAGATTCAATTATATAATGTATGTAATACAGCTATGACCTAGCACATAAAACTGTACAACAGATGACTGGAAGAAAAGTTATAAACCATAATAAGTAAGTTAGTATTTACATATGGAATATATACCTTTCCTCTGACTGGAATATCTTTGTCCTGCTACTCAAAACATACTTGCCAGGATAGGGTACCTGAAAAGCAATACACACACACACACACACACACACACACACACACACATATACACACACACATATATACGTACATTTTTTTTTTGGTCGCACAGCTTGTGGGATCTTAGTTCCCCAACCTGGAATTGAACCTGGGCCCTTGGCAGTGAAAGGGATGATCCTAACCACTGGATCACCAGGGAATTCCCATGGAAAGCAATATTTTTAACCATAAGATTCCTTGAGAAGCAACAAAGGCTAGCTGGCTTCAAAGGATAGCTCATCCAGGCCCTGAAAGAGCCTGGTCAATTGCAGCCACCCACAGAAGAGCGTCCCTGACCAGTGGCCAGGACTCTCTTGTCCACTCATCAGTAGATCCCCGCCCCTCCCAGACTCACCCTTCCTGATACTACTACTAGTTGCCTCTGCAGGTTCAGCCCAGCTTCCTGTGTTCATTCACCTTGAGTGCCTAAGCGTTCCCTTCTCTGTCCTGCCCAGGGGAGCATGGCCACATATCTGTCTTTTTCTTTGCTGAATCTATCTCACCACCTGCTCTGAACCCTGTTCTCCCACCTACTCTTAGCGTCATACATGGACACTCCTCTTGGTCCAGGAGTGTCAGGATTTCAGAAAAATTCCCTTTTTTCTGGCCCTTCGCTGAGACAACTAACTCCCTTGCCTCGTTATATGAAAACCCGTGGTCAAGCTAGGCTCATCCTAACACAAATCTACACTCAGGGCATTGCCCACTGACAGGTGTCTCAGAGGCAAATCGATGGGGGTGGGTGGTTAAGAGTGCTTATGCTTATTCTTGGCTTGAAACAAATGACCTCTCCCTGCCAGACTCTCTAGTGACTGCCCTGAAGCCACAGACGCGATGACCTCCAAGCTCCACACATCCAAAGGGCCTCACTCCATCTTCCTCCACTGCTGCCTTTATCATTCCTTCTCCCAGAGGAATTCACTAATGAGTCCTCCAAGTTGCTCTTACTTCTAAATGAATCTCTTCAAAGAAAAAGTAAATCTCACATCTTTGGTAAAAGCCGAGCATATATCACTTGTATTCTCATTTTCTGGATCGTGTCAAAGGGGTCCCATAGGTGGTTTTCCCCACCCTGATTGGAATGTCCTCTGCTCAGTCTCCTAGTTCTCCTGACCTCTCCTAGCTGCCTGTTTGGTGACCCGCTATTAGGAGACAGCTGGAGATGCCTCTTAGACTCCAGCAGAGGGCACTGTAGTTCTGGCTTTTCAAACAGGAGCATGAATGGCACAATTCAGCCAAGAGTGAACTGGCCAAAACCTCTGAGCCCCTCTGCCTTTCTAAATGGATAAACATACTGAAGTTACAGAAGTGTATTTTGGAAACACTCATATGTCTCATAGCTGCTATAGACCATCATCCCCATCCACCTGAAACCGGAAGGGAGAAGGTACTCAAGCTACTCACAGCTACAATCTGCCAAAGCCTAGGGAGTGGGCACCTCCAAGGTGGATGACTGTGTCTGTATTGCAGCAGACAGACCACTTTTTCCACAGGGGCTTGGCATTTCCCCACTGGTTTTCCTCGCTGGGACTGATCTAATCCACTGAAGACTGGCCCACCAGGTTCCAGTCCTCTCTGCTCCCTCGATGCTGGCCATAGGAAACGATATTCCACAATTCAGTGAATCTCAGGGAGGCAGGGATCTGCCTCTAGAACAAGGTAATATCATCATGTCTCTCTCCCAACTCAAGGCTTCTCCAAGTTGAGCAGACACCCTTGACAGGGCCCCCATTGAGCTGTACACAGGGGAGCCCATTAAGAGGCTAGTTCTATCAGTTCATGTTTTTCCTTAGTCCTTGGTCTTTCCTGGAAGGCCTGATGAGATGATTTCAAGAGCCAGTTTAATGCGGTGGTTAAGAGCATGGGCTCTGGAGCCAAACTGCTTGGGTTAAACTCATGTCTCTGCCATATGCTGGTTATGTGACCTTGGGCAAATCACTGAACTTCTCTGGGCCTCTGTTTCTCCATTTACAAAATAAGATAGTAACAGTACCTACCTTTTATAGTTGTGCTGAGCACATTCACTAATTATTAGCCCTTTTTATTGTTGTTATCTCTAGAATATCCGTGTAGTCCACTTTACATCAGCAGTCTGCAACCAGCACTAAGCCTCTCTGTTATCTCGTGCCCCCTCCACCTCCCCTGTGTAACAATTGCACCACTTTGAGGAAGATATTTTTGGAGGCAAAGGAACTGTCCCCATGTGTAAAATGTGCCCTGGGAATTGGTCTGGCTCCCAGGGTTTATGCTCTTGTCCACTTCCTCCCAAAGCACTGACTATTTCCTTATCTCAGGAAAGACAATAAGTGCAAGATAGCCTTCAAAACATACTTTAGCCAATTTCAATCCATGTTAACGCGCCACTCAACTTTGAGGGATTAATGCCCCACAGCTGATACGACCTCTTAGGGGTCATATTTTACGTACAGTACCACAACATTTTCTCTCAAACTGATCTTGCATAAATTTCTAGTCAGGGTGGTATTACTCTGCTTGCAGTGATACCAACTTCAAGACAACTGCAAGTAATGTCTGTTAGATATTATCACCACCATGTACTCAGAATCTGGAACAGACAGGCAAACACCCTAACCTGAAAGTCAGAATCCTGGGAGCCACTGAGGTAGACCCATTCTAAAAATTCTTCAGCCTGAAAACATTGTGGCCAATCAGCCCCAGTTCCAGCTAACAGAGGCAATGGGTAAAGCAGTGGAAAACTAAGATTTTGTGACCATCCCAGTGGCCCTGGGAAGCTTATACTATTGAGAAATCTGCAACATAAATTTGGAAAAGTAGAAGATCCACCCAAGTACTTTTGCACTACCCCATATGTCCTTCATGGTCCATTCAAAGCATTAAATCTGGTCTTATGGCAACTCCTAATTTATGGCCTGGCTCTAGAAGAAAGTGTCAGGGCCCTTCCTTCGTATCTATTTATCACAAAAAAACATATGGGGTATAGTATTAACTGGGTGAGCGAAGAACCTGTGTTATACCATCTACCAACAAAATGATGGATTCATCTACCTTGCCATGGTGGAGTTATAAAGAGTTCATTGCATCCCTCTACCCAGAACATGCCCTTTCACAAGTAGCTGTGGCATGATTCTCACCTACCCCTCACCACCCTTCACCTCAGGTGGCTTCCAAAACTTGGCAGCTTGCAGAAGCTATGGGTTACCAAAAATACCTTCCAGCTCGCCAAATACTGATCCGAGGAATATGCCAACTGGTGCTTGAGTCAAGAGGAAGGCATCCAAGTGGGTGATACTGTCCAATACACCTCCAAGCACACAGTAACCCATACAGGAAGCTGGAAGACTACTACTTGGAAACTGAGATAATAGAGAGCATCATCTGGCTGTACCCTAAAGAACAGTCTGAGGCCTCGGGACCCGATAAAGAGCTCCCACTGTCACCTGCACCCAGACCAATAATTACTTGTAGTCCAGGTCCCATTGCCTACTAGGAATATGCTCTTGCTCTTTCTCCTCAGTCTACACTTACTTGGCCATAGACATTGTGACACCCTCACTTAGCCCAAAGTCAAAACGACCCCAAAGTCAAACGACCAAACTCAAATGACGCTGCTTCTAGGAAATGGCCCCTCATTGCTATAACCTGTGATGAAGTAAATTCAGCCCCTGGTTCAGTCCAAGCTTCCACCTGCCCAAGCCCTCAACTGTCAAGGGAGGGGATTCAAACAGTGTCCCACTCTGGTAATGTCATTGTCTCAGAGAATGTTAAAGGAGATTTCCACTGGAGTGCAAAAGGGAGTGCGGAGGGACAGATGATGGCGAACGCGTGGAGCCAAGCAGGATGAAGGCGGAAAGCAGGAGCTGGGGAAGGACTATAAAACAGAGGTGGGGGGGCTTCCCTGGTGGCACAGCGGTTAAGAATCTGCCTGCCAATGCAGGGGACACGGGTTCGAGCCCTGGTCCAGGAACATCCCGCATGCCGCGGGGCAACTAAGCCCATGCACCACACCTACTGAGCCTGCGCTCTAGAGCCCACGAGCCACAACTACTGAGCCCGCGAGCCACAACTGCTGAGCCCGTGAGCCACAACTACTGAAGCCCGCGCGCCTACAGCCTCTGCTCCGCAACAAGAGAAGCCACCGCAATGAGAAGCCCGCGCACTGCAACGAAGACCCAACACAGCCAAAAATTAATTAATTAATTAATTAAAAGAGGGGGCATCCCCACCATCCACCAGAGGTGAGTCAGCTATCTTAACAATTTCAAGAGAGAATGGCAAATTTTGACCCAGTTCCTGACAAGCCCAGGATTCTGAGATGCAAGCCAAATCTAGCCTATTTAAGCAGAACATGAATTTATTAAAAGAATATTGGTGGGATTACATCAAACTAAAAAGCTTCTGCACAGCAAAGGAAACAATCAGCAAAATGAAAAGGCAGCCTATAGTACGGGGGAAAATACTTGCAAACCATGTATTTGATAAAGGGTTAATATCCAAAATATATACGGAATTCCTATAACTCAACAGCAAAAAGAAAAAAGAAAATCCAACAAAAAATGGGCAGAGGATCTGAAAAGACATTTCTCCAAAGAAGACACACAAATGGCCAACGGGTATATGAAAAGATGCTCAACATCTAATCATGAGGGAAATGCAAATTAAAACCGCAATGTCACCCCACACCTGTTAAAGTGGCTATAATCAAAAAAACCCACAAAAGATAACCAGCATTGGTGAGGAAAAAAGGGAACCCATGTGCACTGTGGTGGGAAAGCAAATGGGTGCAGCCAGTATAGAAAACAGTAAGGTGATTTCTCAAGAAATTAATAGAACTACCATATGATCCAGCAATCCCACTTCTAATACATATCCTGAAAGGAATTGAAATCACGATCTCAAAGAGATACGTGCACTCTCATATTCGTTGCAGCATTATTCACAACAGCCAAGATATGGAAGCAACATAAATGTCCATCAACGCATGAATGGGTTTTTTATTTATTTTATTTTTTTAAACTTTATTTATTTATTTATTTGGCTGCGCCAGGTCTTAGTTGCGGCACGTGGGGTCTTCGTTGCTATACGCGAGATCTTCGTTGCGGCATGCGGGATCTTTTTTAGTTGTGGCATGCAGGCTCTTAGTTGCGGTGTGAGGGATCTAGTTCCCTGACCAGGTAATTGAACCCTGGCCCCCTGTATTGGGAGGGCGGAGTCTTAACCACTGGACCATCAGGGAAGTCCCTGAATTTTTTAAATGTGGTATATGCATACAATGGAATATTATTCGGCCTTAAAAAAAAAAAAGGAAATCCTGCCATTTGCAACAACATGGATGAATCTGGAAGACATTATGCTAAGTGAAATAAGCCAGACACAGGACAAATACTATATGATACCACTTGTATGAGGAATCTAAAATAATCAAACTCATAGAAGCAGAGAATAAAATGGTGGTTGCCAGAGGCTGGGGGGAGGAAGAAACAGGAAGGTAGTAATCAAAGGGTATAAAATTTCAGTTATGCAAGATGAATAAGTCCTAGAGATCTACTATACAGCACAGAGCCTATAGTTAACACTGTGTTATATACTTAAAACTTCGCTAAGAGGTTAGAGCTTATGTTAGATGTTCTTGTCAAAAAGATAATAACGATAAACAAAGAAGGTGGGAGGAGATTTTTGGAGGTGATGTATATGTCTGTGGCATAGATTGTGGTGATGGTTTCACAGGTGTATACTTATCTCCAAACTCATTAAGTTGTATATATTAAATATATACAACTTTTTCTGTCTGTTATACAATGAAGTGGTTTATAAAAAAAGGAATATTGGGAAACACATAAAAATTGTAGAAGGAACAGAGAACAAAGCTTGGCAGAGGGTAACCAGAAACAATGTTCAGAATCATGCTGCAGACCTGGCTGGGCACAGACACCACTGCATTTGATGCTGTGGCGGGCACTGCTGGCACCAAGGACACTGGGCCCCGGATACTGCTGCTCGAAACAAGATGCAGCTTCACTGCCCCAACTTCCATCAACAGAAAAAGACTTTACATGGTCCCAGCTTCTTTGCAACCCCAATCTTTGATTCAAAATCTGAAGAAGATGTGTTGATTGGCCTACCAAAACTCTTTGCCCATGGCCTCGCTACACAAGAGGCTGGGTATCTTGGTCCATTCAGGCTGCTATAACAAAATACCATAGACTGGGTGGCTTATAAACAACAGAAATTTATTTCTCACATTTCTGGAGGCTGGAAGTCCAGGATCAGGATGCCAGGTGAGGGCCCTCTTCCAGGTTGCACACTTCTTATTGTTTCCTCACATGGCAGAAGGGGCAAGGAAGCTCTCTCAGGTCTCTTTTACAAGGGCACTAATTCCATTCATGAGGGCTCTGCCTTCATGAATCACATCCCAAAGCCCCCACCTCCAAATACCATTACCTTGGGCATTAAGTTTTCATCAAGTGAATTGGGGGGGGATGGGAACATTCAGACCATAGCACTGGGTAAGGAAGGTCTGGTTTTTTCAGTCACTGTAAGATACAGATTTTGCCTCAGAGGAGATTCCTAAACTCCCATAAGAATGCGAAGTCTACACTACCCTACTCTACACTGCCTTTCCAGCTGCCGGCCCTGTCCCTCTCCACTTTACCCAGCATTATTCCAGCTCTAAGTCAACAGCAAGCTGAGACCTCTCTAGCACTTCTAACGCACTTGATATCTTGCTGCCTTAAATGCTCTTCCTGATACTACTACGTCCCATGAATCCCTTCTTACCCTCCAACACTTAGCTTAAACGTAATTTCCCCTGTTAGACCAACTGAAGCTCTGCAAATATGCCAATCCCAGGAAAGGAATATCCATCCAGACAAGGGGCCTCTTCCACCTACACTAACCCTAAGTATTTGTCAATATCCTGATTCTAGCAGGAGGCCACTCAAAACCAGGAGTCAGGGAGGAGCAAGAGAGTAGTGAGGAAGGTGTGATCACTGTTCTCCCTCCCTCCCCTCTGTCACAGGCATTTTGATTTGACTCCTGAGATCCTGAGAATCGGATGTGAGTGGCTTGGAGAGATCCCTGCCCTGTGCCTGGTTGGCATGGAGACCAGAGACTCAGAAAGTCAAATATCCCGATTTGCTAAGTACTCAGAGCAAGTCTGTTCTCGTTTCAGACCAGAAAGAACCAGAGCCCACTAGGCTTCCCCCTATTATCTCAGAAGATGGGAATCATTCCGTGCACCAGAATAGCCACACAAGGTACCAGGAAGCTGTACGGAAGGTGTTGTTAAAGACATGTAAGTATCTTGGATTTGTCACCTGCTAGGGGCAGAAAAGATGTGTCTGAGTTCCTAAAGAATGGCTGGGATGTGGTGGGGCATTGTTATAGAGCAGGGGATGGGGGCAAAAAGAGCCAAGAAGAGACTGAGAAGAAGGAGAAAGTAGACTTGAATGGTGGGGTAAGCAAGATAAAATAAAAACTGAATCAGACTTGGAAGCAGAAGATCCAGGTGTGAGTACTATTTCTGTCTCTTTTAAGTGTCTCACCTTGGGCAATCACTTATCCTTTTGTAACCTGCTTCCTCGTTTATTTAAAAAAAAACAAAACAAAAAAACAGAAAATGCCTACTCTACCAATCTTACAGAATTGTCGTGAGGATCAAAGCTTTGGAATTTGAACTGAGTTTAAACTCCAAACAAGCCGTGTGACCTTGGGGAAATTCCTTCCACCACTTAATCTCTCTGGATCATCTGAAAATCGGAATTATACTGCCGCATTTTTTGTGAAAGTTAGAGAAAATGCACATTTAAAAAAGCACCTAGGACAACCTACTGATACATGCAAATACTGAGGAATCTCCAGGGAATTCTACTATGTAAAGAAAGCCAATCCCAAAAAAGATCCCATACTGCATGATGCCATTTATATAACATTCTTAAAATGACAAAATTATAGAACTGAAGAGCACATTATTGATTACCAAGGGGTGGAGGGAGGAGGATGTGGTTATAAAAGGGCAACGCCAGGATTCTGCGGTGGTAGAACCGTTCTGTATCAGTATGTTAATACCCTGGTTGTAATAAAGTGCTATAATTTTACAAGGTGTTACCTCGGTGGGGGCTGGGAGGACATGGCTAAAGGGTACACAAGATCTCTGTCTTTCACTTCTTACAACTGTATGTGAATCTATCATTATCTCAAAATTAAAGTTTAATTTAAAAAAACAAATACTTTCAGAAACTAGAAAAGATACGCGTGAAGAGGAATATCTGTTATTTCTACTAGCAAAACTTTTTAAAAGCTTTTTATCGATTAATAGGAAAACAACTAAGTGAAAAATATAACATCTACTCAATAGCATATTAGGGATTTAAAAAAAAATAATGATTATAAAGACCATACAGCCAGAATATTAGGCTATAATTTTTTGTTTTAAAAATATACAAATTTTATGGGCTTCCCTGGTGGTGCAGTGGTTGAGAGTCCGCCTGCCGATGCAGGGGACACAGGTTCGTGCCCCGGTCCGGGAAGATCCCACATGCCGCGGAGCGGCTGGGCCCATGAGCCATGGCCACTGAGCCTGCGCGTCCGGAGCCTGTGCTCCACAACGGGAGAGGCCACAACAGTGAGAGGCCCACGTACAGCAAAAAAGAAAAAAAAAAAAATTTATATATATATATATATATATATGTAATTTTTATACACTGGTATAGATTTATTCAAATAAATAAAAAGTGAAAATCCAAAAAAAAAGAAAATCTAGGTAAGTCTGGTATTATTTCAAAATTTTAAAAACACTTAATACCTAATACAACATTTAGAACATAACAGGCACTTGATAAATGATATCTATTAGTAATATCCAAACATGAGGTAGTATCACTGCTAAATTTCAGAGAATTACCTGAAATGAGCAAAGAGGGGAAAAAAAAAGAACCAGTAGACTCACCTTGCACATTTTCCAAGTGTGCTGGGTGGTTAGAACTCTGTGCTCTCACTGCCGAGGGCCCGGGTTCAATCCCTGGTCGGGGAACTAAGATCCCACAAGCCGTGTAGCACGGTCAAAGAAAGAAAGAAAACAAACCAAGTGGGTTGACCACTTGTTTTTCCACCACCTTAGCACTTGGGGAAAGCTCTCTTGGAGATGGGCTTATAGCAGAAGCAGGAAGAACCAAGACTGATTCCACTGACCATGAAGGGTACGAGATGCTGGAGAGATGCTGGAATCCAGAAGTGGAACTCAGTGTGGTGACCACATTTCCAGGACTTCTCAGCACCTGGTCAGGCCCAGTTGCTAGGCTGGGCTTGTGATGCCCTGAGGCGCAAAAGGGAGCAGACAACTCTAAGAAATTGGATAACCTGCCCTTCCCCCAACCATTCAGTCCCCAATCAGGTCTTCAGAGTCCCCCTGACTGATGCTCAGAACTTCAGCTTCTGGCGGTCCCACAATCCAGGAGTGCGCCCAGAGGAAACCATGCCATGGATCCGGAGCCCCCGCCACTGCCTCATCAAAAGCCCAATGACCAGGTTAGGCTGGAAGGGTGAGGGTGGGGAGATCAAGGAAAGTATTACTCCTTCCCCTCACTGAAATCCTTGGGAGACTCTTTCATTTCTAGTCAGAGTTGGGAAATGGAATAGGAAGTTTTGGTCTTACCAGGGACAACTGGCCCCAGAATCTGGGCAGTGCTGGCATTCAAAGGAACTAAAGATTGGTCTGTGTCTTTGCGTTTTGCCTTATGGATATGACTTCTGAATAGACACAAGTATCTACAGCACTCCTGTGGGAGGCCCGGGGTGTTTCAGCTCCCGTCATTGCCACCTCGCACCCCTCTAACCACCATCCATTGGCAGTAGCCCCACTTCTTCATCACTACCTCTGCCCATTCTAGGTTTAAGCACCCCCCGCCCCCATCCAGCCTAACCTGGCTGAATCTGAGGGCCTACCTCTCTTTTCCAGGTTTATGGATCACTCTATTCTCAATGACAGAAACTTCAGTCTGTATTGAGCAGGATGTGTTTGCAGAAGGACAAGATAAACTCTGGATGGAGGGCAAAGAGGGAAAGAGGGAGGTGTCCTGGTTCCAATGGCTGCCTAATGGGAGGAGGGGATTGAGAACATGGAATAAACAGATTGGACTAGAAGTCACTCGTGTGCACTGCAAGTGAGGCGGAGGGAAATTATTCCAATACCCAAATTCCTGGGAGATCAGGATTGTGAGAGATTCCTGAAGGAGCCAGAACTTGGTGTTTGGCTTGGGAGGAGCCAGGGCACTGGAAAGACCACCACAGGGGTTCCTGAGCTCATGCATGGCAGGGGTCGGAGTAACAAATCTCGGAAGACACCCTGCCCCTCATGATGCTGACAGGTCTTGGAGTAGTCGTGCTCTGTGAAGACGCTGCAGTTTTACCTTGGCAAGAAGAAAAACAGAGGAAGCCCTCTGACCGCAGGTGAGAGAGGTCCACAGAGCCCCCAGACTGGGGCCTGCCTCCTACCCCAGGCTCTGCCACTTCTGACCCAACCCACAGCCCAGAACAGCTGCGGAGAACAGGGAATTTTACAAAGAGTTTGACTTTTATTGATATTTAAATATATTAAATATTTCACTGAAATACATGGTATACACACCCTCCCCCCCTACACACACACACTGGTTACATTATAAAACCAAAGTCCATGGGCCTCCCATCCACTGACTCCCCCACCCCAACTGGTGAGGAAGGGGGCAACATCAGCCCGGGGGAAGCACACGGCTGGCACTGCGGTACAGGGAGCCAGGGTGTGGACAGGTCCCTCCCACCTGGCAAGAAGCAGAGACAAGTCACCCAAGACTGCAGTCTTCCCACTCTGGTCTCCTTACAGCCTCATCCCCACCCCAGGACCCCACGCAGAACCTTCCTGTCCAGGGATGTGGCTGAGGGAAGGGGAGTTGACTTTCTGTCTGGACCAACTAGTCTTTTCCCCTTCTCCTGCCTTGGCTAATGAAGTGACCGATGGCCCATTTGGTTGATGCATGAAGAGCCCCCAAAGCAGGCAGTACGAGCCAGAAACCAGGCTTCTGCAAGGAGCTAGAGTCAGAAAGGACATGAGAAAGGGCAAGACTACCACCTGCCCCTTCCAACCCCAAACCCAGCAACTCTGGGACCCTCTCTCCTCTGCCTCTCTAACGCCTCAAAGACAAAGCGATCTTCAAGCAAAATCCTGGCTAATGCCTCTGGCTTAAATAGGTACAGACAGAGAAACCAAGGCACCAACTAATTCAGTCCAGAGGCAAGGAGGTTGCAGGGAAGAGGGTAAAAGGCAGGAAGGGAATCTAGAGTCAAGCCCTCCTAACCCTCCTGCCAGCTCTTGCAGGCTTCATGAGGTCTGGGGAGCCTGGAGCACACTGGGCTCAAGCTGAAGGCTGGGGAAGGCTGAGGTCCAGGTTCCCCTCCCTTAGCCCTTAGTACCAGAATCTGGGTCCTCAGAGGGATCCCATGCTACCCCAGCCCCAAAGCATACCACATCCCAGGACACCAGCTGGGGAGTCCAGGAAACTCCTGAGCCTCTGCCCACCAAAGCCCAGACAGTTCAAGTGCAAGGAGCACTGTGGGCCTCAAGCAGGCGCTTGGGTCCCTGCCTCAGGCAAGGAGACAGTCGTGCTGCACACGTGGCCCCCAAACGGCACTTAGGGATTTGGCACAAAAAGGACTCCTCTCCCCAGGGCCACCCTCTTGCTACCACACCCCATCCCACTCCTGTGCAACAGGGGCATCTCTCTTCATCCCTTGAAATCAGAAATCCTGCCTTATTCCCAGAAGACAGAGGCCCACAGGAAAGAGGCAACCCAGGGTGGAAAGCCAAGGAGCAGGACCACAGAGACACACAGACCGGGAAAACAGACACACACAGACCACCATGCACACACGCTTACACAGACACGCAGACCACCACGCACACACGCTTACACAGACACGCAGACCACCGCGCACACACGGTTACACACACACGCAGACCACCGCGCACGCACGGTTACACACACGTGCAGACCACCACGCACGCACGGTTACACACACACAGGCAGGCCCTCCCCAGTGCCAGGGGCGTGGGAGGACAGGTTTGGGATCAGGGCCATCTTCCTCCATGCCCTGGCCCTTTTCTATTTGGCAACAGAAGGGGTAGAGATGCTCCGTGCCCCCTTGCAGCAGACAGCAAGAGAGCACTGGGGCAGAGTGGCCTGATCCTGACCTTCGGATCGGTCTGGCACCACCCCCGTCCCTGGCCGGCCTGCGCTCTTTGGCACCTGCAGGCGAACATCCAGCTCCTGATCTTCTGACATCCCCACGCACACGCTTGCTCTCCGGCTGGGCATTTTCACAGTACCAGTGAGACCAGATGCCCCTTCCCCTGGAGCTGTGCAGGAAACGGGGCTAATCTGAGGTGGCAGAAGTCCCTTTGTTCCCCTTTGGGGACAGATCATGGGACTAGGATTTGGCAAATGGAAACATTCCCCTGAAATATGGACAGAGCTGGGTCCCCAGAACATCTCCCTCCCGTGCCCTGTGTCTGTGAGGGAGACCTGGCTGGGGTAGGGAGTGCCCAGGACCCATGCTGGGGATGCAGGCATAGCAAAGGAAGGCAAGGATGGAATAGGCACTCTTCAAGACTGCCCCAGTCTTTATAAAAATGTTCCCAGGAAAAAGAGGGAAAGGAAGGGCCCAGCCCTGAGCCAAGTGCCCAGACAGACAGGGAAAGGGCGGGCGTGGCAAGCTGCCATTTCAACCTCTCAGGCAGGAGACGTCCCCCTGCCTCTGCTGCTGCCCCCTCCCCTGCTCCCAAAAGCTGGGAAAAAAGGAGAGAAAACAGCCCTACCCCAGTTAAGAAAGAAAGCCACCTGCATAATCCTCTTGGTATCCCCTCATTCACCAGCCTGAGGGCAGACGAGCACGGTCCAAGTACAGCCTGCTGGGGTGTTCCCTCTTGTGGTCAGCAGGGTCTGGAGGCTCAGCCTCCCCCAGCGAGCACAGAGTCCACTCAAATGCCCACCTTGGTCCTTTCAGCCGAATTTGTAGCTGGGCCCTGCTAACTGCTGGGGCCCCCATTGAGGAAGTAGGTGGTCATCTCCCCCTTGCCCTTCACCTTGACCACCCCTCGACATTCCAGCTGGTAGCCCTTGGCCGCTAGAACCTGGTACAGGTCCGTGGTCACCTGGGGGGGGTGGGGGGGGAGGGGAACCTGCTAAGCCCAGGATCCTTCCTGCTGCATTTGCAGGAGTCCAGGGGTTCTCTGCTCATGCCAGCTCCCCTCCCCCAACCCCGACTCCACCAACCAGAGAACAGCGCCACCCTTCCCCTGTCCTAGCTGACTGCAGAGAGGGCCCTGCGGAAGCCCTCTGGACCCATACCCCTCCCAGCCTCTGCTCACATCCCCCTCACCTGGATTCGGTCGGGGACCCCCGTGCTGTCCATGCGGCTAGAGACATTCACTGTGTTCCCCCAGATGTCATACTGCGGCTTCCGAGCCCCAATGACGCCTGCCACAACTGGGCCCATGTTCAGCCCTGGGGTAGGTGGGGACAGCAGTAAGAAATCGAGAGCAGTGGCTCTTCTGCAGTCAGCCCAGGGAGGCAGCCACCTCCTGGCACCTTTAGAAGGACCCAGGGAAGAAACTGGAAAAGGGACAAGCCTCCTAGTCATAAAGAATGGAAGATGCGGGCATATCAGCTGAGGAGATCCCCTGAGTCAAGACGGCTATGCTGGAACGGCAGCTAATCTACCGATGCGCGCTCTGTGCCAACCACTCTGTAAGCGTTTTACACTATCTCATCCTCTCAACGGCCCCAAAAGGTAGGTATCATCATTCCCACTTTACAGAAAAGATACCTGAAGTTTAGAGAAGTTATACAACTTGCTAAATAAGCCAGTTAAGTGGAACAGCCAGAATTCAAAGCAGACAGTCTGACTCCAGAACCCATGCTATTAACCATTCCCATCCACCAGTTCATCTGAGAGGAAGTGCCTCTTATCAGACTGGCCAGAGAAAAGGACACGGGTACTGGAGTGTAGCTAAACCTGGTCTTGAATCCCAGTTCAGCCATTTACTAGTTGTATGACCTTGGCTGAGTTATTTACTGAGAGTCCATCTCTTTATCTGTAAAAGGGGATAATAATGTGAGGATTTATATGTGTTTTTAAAAAAAAAAAAAAAAAAAAAAGCCTGGGACAGTGCTTAGCACAGAGCAGGCCTTCAATAAATGATCTCTGTTCTTACTATCAGACAATATAGGAGGTGGGAGAAAAGGAAAGCCCCACAGGACTCCCGACGGGGAATATGAGACGCCATCCCCAGCCTGCTGCCTCAGCTTCACCCAGAAACGGCCCTGGGAAAACCTGCCATCACCCGGGCCCTCTCACCGATCTTCATCTGGAAATTGTTGAAGGAGTGCTCATTGATGTGCTTCATCTGCTCCATGAGCCGCATGGCGTAGTCGGCAAGGGCAGTGATGTGGGAGCGGCCCACCTGATCATAGGTGCTGGCGTTCAGCCCAGAGGCAGCCATGTAGGTGCTACCAATCGTCTTGATCTTCTCCAGCTGCCGGAACCGCTCCTCGCTGATGATCTGGACAGCACAGGGGGACCTGGCTGTCAAGGCAGACAGGCCAAACCCAGCCCTGCCTCAAGCCTCAATCCTTGCCACGCCCTGGCCCCCTTCTCCACTTTCCTGGCTCAACACGCCCCTCCTCTGGGTAAGTGAGCCCCGCTTCCAGCCGCTGCTCTCAGTGCAGGACTAAGGAGCCGGGAAAACGGCCTCCCTCACCGGGCAGCCCTCAAAACCCAAGCCAGACTGGAGCGCACAGCTCCAGGTCAACTTCGACAGCTTGCTGCAGAACCCAGAACCACAGGAGGGCTATCAGGCATCAGTGATTCCAACCCTCACCTTTGGGGAAATTGAGTCCCAGGCTGAGGAAGTGCCTTCCCTCCAGAATAGGGAACAACCCATTCCTGACCTGGATGTTCAGGTCACTTCTTCATATTTTGCTTCCATTTTCTCTATTCAGGGGATCATCTTGCTTACTTGGCCTCATGGGGCCATAGTCTACAGATTACCAGCTTCTTCTTCAATGACCCCCACCTGCTACCTACCCTGGCCCCTCCACAGATCCTCACGTCCTCCTCTGCTCCCCAACAATGATGACCCTGCCCCACTGGGGCTGAGCCTGCTGCCTGTGACACCCTCATGAGCACCTGTCCCTGCCTCCACTGTACCTACCTTTACTCCTACCCCTGACATCTCTGGGTCCCATCAGATCTCCCTTCCTCCTCCCAGTACCAACCATCCCCTCCAAGCCTGGCCTTCTTATCCAAAGTTCTCCCCACTCCTCTGGTCCCCAAGTCCCCCCACCCTCTGCCAGCACCAGCCGACTGGACAAGTACCTCATCGAAGTCAGCGATGATCTCGTTGAGCAGCCGCAGGCACTCGACACCCTCATTGTTTGCCTCTAGCTCCACGTAGAACTCAGAGAAGTTGGCAATGGAGGCAAACATGACGGCCACGCACTCACATGACTGATAGTAGAGCTCATCATTCCGGCGCTCCCGGGCAAGGAAGTGGGCGGCCACGTCCTTGGGCAGAATGTTATGTAGCAGCCGCCGGTTGTATGCCTGGAGCTCCTCCATCTCCTCCTTCTCCCCTGTTGCCTGTGGACACCACACCCATCACCCACTGCCCAACATTCACAAGGCGTGGGTGCAGCGGCCAACACCTGGAGATGGGCATCAGAGGGAACCACGTGGAAGAAGAAAGGCATGGACAGGCCTAAAGAACAGGCAAAGAAGTAGAGGGGGCAGGGGCAGGATGAGGCGGGGGATAGGGGACAGGCGCAGAGAAGGCATGGAGCCAGGGTGGGCTCGGGGCAGCCTGAGCCCTGGCCAGCCTAAGAGATGCCTGGCGTGGCCCAGGCTCTGCCCCTAGGATCTTCCCCCACCCAAGAGGCCCACCCAGTCACCTGCAGTTTCCAGAGGAAGTCCAGGCGGGCAGTCGATTCCACCTGCTGGGCATGCAGATACAGCGCCAGTGCGAACACCAGCAGAATCACAGGGGTCATATATTTGAGTGCCACCCTCCCTGCAGCTGAGCTGAGGGAAGCAGAGGCAAGCTCAGTGTCTGAAGGAGGCATCTGGCAGCCCCACCCTTTGCTGCCCCCTACAGCCCTCACTCACCAGTCCAGCGCGCTGAAGGTCTCGTTGGAAGAAGCCCTGGCAGGAAGACACAAGAGACAGAGTCATCGGTTCTTCCTGGGTTGCCGGGTCGGGGCATGGAAGGGGAGACAGAAACTGCATTTACTGAGCACCACAAATCAGGCACTAGGCCAAGGCTTTTGCTTCTATTAACTCATTAAGGGCAGAGGTTCCACTCCTGGCTCCTCTACTCACCAGCTATGTGACCTGGAACAAGCTGCTTAACTCTCTAAGCCTCGGCTTCCTCATCAATCAACGAGTGATCAGATCTAAATACTGCATGCGAAAGCCTTAGCAGAGCGCTTAGCACCAGCAAGCCTTCGATAAACGTAACTTATAATAATCTTTACAACTACCTTGTGATATAGATGGCATTGCCGTTTTACAGATGAGGAAACTGAGGCTCAGAGAAGTTAATTCAACGATCCAAAGACACACAGCTAATAAGTGGCAGAGTAGGGATTCAAACAGCAGACTCCAGAGGCTTTTTCTACCGCACCATATATTTCTACCACATACCCCGAGGGGTGAGGTTTTGCAGAGGAAAAGCCAGTGTGTTGTCCCAGGCAAAGCCCTCAAGCGGGAGTCAGGGTTTTGGTTCCTTTCCTAGCCAGGGCTCTACCACCAAGCAGCTGTGTGACCTACAGGTAGTTAAGAGTGGATATGAAAGCAACATGCAAATGCAAGAGGGAATTTTTTTTTAATGTCTAGCCTAAAGACCAAGGGACTTCCCAGGACTGGGGTTTCCCTGAGGTGACTGTTGGGGGTCATGTGCTGCCTCCTTTCCCCCCACATGTGATGGGTGAGTGGTAGCATTCCAAGGGCACAGAGGGCTCACGGTGACCCAGCAGGGTCAAGAGGCTCCTGGGGGACTAAAGGGGCTGCGGATAAACTCACAAGCCATGGACGCCAAGCAGTAGGTCATAGTTGTCAAAGATGGTGGCCGGGGGACCCAGCAGAAGCAGCACCAAATAGATGAGCCCCAGGACAAAGATCATGGCCAACTTCCCGATGCTACTGATGTGCAGGAAGACAGAGCTGGCCAAGAGACTCAGCAACATGCTCCCGACGAAGTACTGGGGAGCAATGGCAGAGGCAGTGTTGGGCGAAGGCAGAGGCCATGGCGCTCCCGTGCAGGGAGAACACTGCACGCCCCCGCCTGACCCAAGCTCCCCTCCACAACCTCAAACCCAAACCTCCTTCACCCTCCACACACCCCTAAAGCACACCAGGGCCCCGGGCTGCTCCTGGAGTTGGAGACTCTGGTGAGATCCTGGGTCCCCAGTGCCCATCACCAGGCCTGGTACAGAAGAGTCGATAACCGGAACTGATCAGGAGCCCCCCCACCCCCCCCCTCCGAGCACCACTTGGACACCTCAGGGAAGCTGCAAGTAGGTGCGGTGCCCTCACACAGGGGAGCATCCAGGCCCAGTGAGTAATTGAGCCGCTGCAGGTGGCAGGCGGTGATGTCAGCAGGTGTTAAATTCAGCATCCCGGCTGCGCAAGTCCGTATGGGGGTGTGGTTACAGGTGAACTGCAAAAGTCGGGGGAGGTATATCAGGGTAACCGGGGAGGGGAGGGGTTACAAGGGCCATGCCTTATAACCCAGGGGCCCTATACCCCAGGGGCCCAACTTCTCACTGAGGGATGACAAGAGGTAGGGGGGAGCAAGGAGAGAGGACAGGGGTTAACCTCACCCTTGCTTTGGGCAGGAAATGCGTCTCATTCCTCTCTGTACCCCCAGCACCCAGAGTGCTTGGAACAGAGGAGGGGCAGAAAAATTCCCACTGGAACTTTACCATGTTGGCGATGGCAGAGATGAACACAAGCAGGACGGAAAAGATGCCAACCGCAGTGCTATGTGCCCGCGAGCGGACGATGCTGCGAGACAGACGTCGCAGGGCCTGAGGGAACAGCTGCCGGGAGTCGGGAGACAGAGAGACGGAGGCCACGTCAGCCAACGCGTAAGGTCACCCAGGGATGGGGCCCAATGGCAGAGGCTCGGCCTTCTCCTCCCTCCCCGCCCTTGGCCTGGCCTCCCCCACCAGCCCTGGAAGGCCCCCCACGTACAGAGCCACAGGAGTACACGGCGCAGGTCAGCACGGTGACCAGCAACAGCAGGAAGATACTGGCATAGATCCCAAGCATCAGGACTGAGCTGGGGCGGAAGAGGGCCAGGGAAAATGTTACTCCGGGAGATCTGGACATCCTCGTCCCACTCCCTGGGCAGGCAGGACGTGGGCCCCAGGGACTGTGTGCTTGCGAGGACGTTTAGGAAGGTTGTGGGAAGTGGTAGCGGGAAGAGAAGCCAAGCGAGGAGGGACAGGGCTCTCACGGTGGGAAGACGAGGAGCTGGATGAAGCAGATGAAGCAGAAGACCAACAGGGCACAGGCCACGTAGGCTCCGAAGCGGGGGTCCACCTTTCGCGAGTACTGGGGGAGAGGAGACTGAGCTGGGCGCTGGCTCCGCCCTGGGGAAGGCAGGGCACTACCAGTTGGCCCAGTTGATATGAATCCCTGCTGTGCCCTGTGGTCACCTCCCCACTCCCCAGAAACCTCACCTGTGCTCAGACTTCCCTGCCAGGGCCTCCCCTCCTCCCCCAGCCCTCCTCCTTCTGCCCTTGCATCCCCCAAACCTTCTTTTCAAGATCCTCTCTCTGGAAGGTGAGCAGGAACCGGCGCACGTGGTCCTTGCGCAGCTGATCGATGCTGCGGGCATCGATGGCACGGCCCAGGAACTCGTCTACCTCATCCTCAGGGTTCAGGGCGTCCTGGGCACCCCGGCTGAGGGCAGGGGACATGGCTTCACCAGGTGCCTGAGCACTGCCACGTGACAGGCGATGAGAAGGGAGGGGCACAGGAAGCACTCAAAGAAGGAGTGTGAGCGGGGTGGGTGGCACCCGCTCCCGTAAGACACATCTAAGGTCCAGGGAAGAGGGGGATCTTGGCTCCCCGCAACCTCGCCCCAGGATGCAAGTGCCTTCGCCCAGCCCTTCTTCCCTACTCAACAACCTGACTTACTTGTCTTTGCTGGAATCATCAATGCCCTGGAGAAAGGGACAGAGTGTGCGAGTGAGGTGAAGGGCAGGCGACCTTCACCTCTACAATCCCTTCCCCACCCAGCACTGCGCTGAAGGCTCTCCCCATAGACTCTGGGGGGATTGGGACCCCTGGGGTGAAATCATCCCTCTATCCCCAACTCCAGAAACTACGGAGACGGCAGCCATGATGGGGAAGGCAGAAGAGGCAAGGAGGACACAGTGCTGAGAGAGACAGGAAAGCGAGGCCCCAGGTCCCAGTGCCGTGGGCCCCTCACCATCTGCCGGAAAGCCTTGGAGTCCTTGGTCCGGGAGAAGGTGCGGTCGGGCACCCAGCGTGGCATCAGCCCCTCCACGGAGTTGGCCCGCGCCCGCTGCAGCTTGGCCAGCATGGCCTTCTCCTCTTTCTGTGTAGGCAGCATGGGCACAGGCTGGGAAGAGTGGCCCAGAGAAGGCCTCTGCCAGCTCCCCCCATCTGCCCCTCTCCCTGTCTGCCCACCCCCGCCCCGCCCCGGCCCTGACCCGTTTCTGGCTGGCTCCCAGGATGAGGAAGGTCTCAATGTGCTGCTCCTTGAGGTAGGCGTTGCGCTCCCCGCCACGGCCCGGCTCCACCTCGTAGTCCCCGTTCAGGTACTGCAGCGTGGCCCGAGTGATGTGGATGCGGCTGCGCGGGACAGGAGGGTGAGACCCCTGCTCTGCCGGCGGGGGGGGGCTCCCGTCCCTCGCCCCCTGGACGCACGCTCACCCGGCCCGGCCCCCGGCCTCCATGTGATTGGCCAGAGTCACGTCATTGGACCACACGTCGAACTGCCATTTCCGCAGGCCAAGGACGCCGCAGTGCACGCGCCCGCTGTGGATGCCCACGCGCATGTTCACGTTCACACCTGTCACCTCGCGCACCAGCCTGGGAGGAGGCGGCCTGGCTTAGTTCCCGGCACAGTCCTCCCCACTTCCAGCCCAGAGCCCAGGCCCTGTGCTCGCCTTGGAGCCAAGTGGGCAAGGACAGACCCAGTCGCAGGGCACACGGCACACCCTCAGCAGGACACGGGCAAGAGGCTGCATGGGGCCCAAGGACAAATGTTTGGGAGCCCTGTTCACCAGCAGGGGCCCAGCAGCATCTTATGGGACTGAGCTAGGAGAGGAGGAATCACTACCCTCCCTTTGGGCCTACTCAGCTGGCATCTTCTCCAGCCCAAATCCCCCTCATCCTGGCTCCCCCTACCCCATCCCAGCTGGCTGGAGTCTAAGGTGCACATGGGTCTTCACACAGGCTGAAGAAAGACCCTTTCCCCTCCCCAGTGATGGATCTCCAAGACAGGGAGACAGCCAAGACTGAGAAAAAGTCCTGAGGACACATCAAAGGGCAGGAGCAGGTTGGGGCACCCTCAGTTCCAGGAAGCCTGGGAGGGGACGGTGCTCACGAGATGGCCTCGATCATGTCCACCCCCATCTCCACGCAGCAGTGGGCATGGTCTGCCCGGGCCTCTGGCAGCCCTGACACACAATAGTAACAGTCCCCTAAGATCTTGATCCTCAGGCAGTGATTTTCCTAAAGGAGAAAGAGTTGGGGGAGAGTCACCTTTACTCCGGCCCAGCCTGCCTGGCCCACTACCCTCACTGCGGATTCCATCGGCCCCCATCCCCCAAGGCCACTGCCAATGAGGCTTGCCCTCACCCCGTCGGCCCCACCCCCAAGCCCTAGCACCCTCACCGCAGCCAGCTTGTCAAACCGGGCAAAGAGCTCGTTCAGGGTCATGACCAGCTCCTGCGCCGTGCACTGGGATGCCAGGCTGGTGAAGCCTTCAATGTCCGCAAACAGGATGCTGAGGACGACGGCAGAAGATGGAAGGGCGATGTGGCCCTCAAAGACTCCCAGATCCCGCACCTCTCCCGGCATCCTCCCCACCCCCACCCTACCTGACATTGTCATGCTTCTGGATGTAGATCCTGTGAAACATCATGTCTTCTTTCTTTGTGTTGATGTCTTCTTTCATCTCCATGGCAACATGCTGGGGCAACACGGACAGCAGCAGCCGCTCCTAGACCAGTGGTTTCAACAGAGGACCCCTATCTTCTTGGCCTCACATTTTAATCCTTCCTGGTCCTCCACATCCCCCAAACCCTCCCAGACCTCTCTGGAGACCTGAGCTTCCCTTCTGGACCGTGGCCTGACTCTCCCCCATTAGAGTCCTCAGCCTTCTCTGACTACACCCCACTCAACCCCTCAGATGCACTCCATCTACTCCCTCCCACCCTCAGACAGGACAGGAACCCCAGTGTCAAAGGGCCTCTGTGGTGCACAATCGGGGGAACCATTCACACTATTCCATGGAGTTGCATGAGGTGGTGGATCCAACCTGCAAGCTATTCGCAGGTGAGATGGGGGAAGGCCGTGATCGGGGTGGGGGGGGGGCAGCCCCACCTGCTGCCGATTCTCATGCTGCAGGTGCAGCCGGGCCTGGATGTAACCACGGGTCTCCTGAAAGGCCTGGCGCTGAGACACCTCGGCCGGGTAGTGTGTGCAGATGCCAATGACATTGGTGCAGAGGAAGAGCAGCATGTTGGCACCGAGCTGCAGAGGGGTGGCAGAGGCAAACGGTGACCACCCCCAACACACACAGGTGCAACTAGCTAGGCTCTCTGTAGATGCACTGCTTTGGGGAGGAAGCCAGGATCCTGTGCCCTGTCTTTCCCAAGCTGTCCCCGCCCCTGCAATACCTCCCCATCCCCACAGGACTCCAGCTCCCTGCCTGGATCACTCCATGGCTAGAAATGTGATCTTCTCACAGCTCCTGGGAGCAGAAGCACCCACCAGGGCCAGGTAGGTCACAGGGCCTGGGCCCAGCACACTATCATTCCCTGCCCCACAAACACCCCAAACAAAAGACAAATGATGCTCCTTCTGCATATGTGGTTCTCCTTACAGGACGACACCCAGGAGATCTGAGCTCTACATCTTCCTGTGAGTGCCCAGGACACGTCACCTCATCTCTAGGGGCCTGTTTGCTCATCTAGAACCTGGAGAGGGAGAATAAGATCTCCAAGGTCCCTCCCTGCCCTCACATAAATTAATATAATAATAATTTTATTATTATCATTACTGGAGCTAATTTGTTGGTTGCCTACAAATGTGCCTAGATTCTATAGGTGTCCTCCCTATGTTAACGAATGTACTTCTTACAACTCTATGAAATCAGTAGCACTATCTCATTTGAAAGGTGAGGGACTCAGGCACAGAGAAGCTATATGTAACTTGCCCAAGATCACACAGCTGGTAGTAGCCAGTGTGGGACTTGAGTCCAGGAGAGTCGGACTCCAAAGCTGTGTCCTAACCCTACTGTAAACTACATTCCAGGTTCCCAGGATTCCTACTCACTCCACTCACCTAAGCTCTTGAGGCCCAGCCTCAGAACCCAGGCTTGGGAATCATCAATTCTACTGACACAAATAGCCCTTTGGAACTGGGATGGGGTGCCACCGTGCCTGGCCACCCCCGACACTCGGCCCAGCCAGGCCCCAAGCCCTAGGACCCCGATCCTAGGATGTTCCGCCCTCAGTCGTCAGCAGCAGCAAGTCTGACTGGAGAGCAAGTCTAAGGGAAGCCGACCTCAGTGTTTCTGGAAATTCAGGGGTTAACCTGGAACTTGTGGCTCCACCCCAGAGTTGGCTGGGGCAGGGCTCTGGTTTGGGGAGAAGGGAGGGCAAGAGCACCAACTGGAAGCCAGGAGTTCTGGGCTCTTCCCGGAACCAGAACTAGTCCTGCAAACTTGGGCATGTCACTCCATCTCTGGGACCTTGGTTTCATTTTCCTTGGGTAAGATGGAGGGGTCCGGCGAACCCCCAGCCATCTCCAGCTCCCGTCCTCTAGGATTGGCCTCCCAGCTTCCCTTCTCAGTCCAGCTCACAAGGGGCCCCCCTCCCAGCAGCAGGGGTGAAGAGGGGGGCACACTATCTCCCCCGGGGGTTTCTAAGAATAGCCCCCAGTGGGGGAGAAGGAAAGGGGGGCAAACCAGGCAACTTCCCTTCCTGGCCCCAGGAGCCCAAGAGGAAAATGTGAGTCATGGTGGAGGGAAGGGGAAGGGGGACAAGAGACCGAAATAGATCTGTACACAGACCCCCTATCCGACTGTGAGAAAAAATGGATGTCAGGGCACTGTAGGAGACTCCAGGCTGGGCTGGGGCACTGGGTGAAACTGCTCAGTGTGTCTGAGTGAGCAGGTCATAGGAGGAGGAAGGGGCTGGATCCGGGAAGGGGCTGACCAAGGAGCCTAGAAAGGAGGCCACAGCCCCACCCTACCCAGAAACCTGTAAGCCAGCTGGGTGCAGAGAACCTGTACGCCAACTGGATGTAGAATCTAGGCATGTTCTCAGCTCAGAGAAGTGGTATGGGCCGCCCTGGCCCCAAGGACTGACACAGGGCAGGGGCAGCTTTCTTCACTCGCCCACTGAGTGAGGCTGCAGCAGGGTGCCCCGGAGAGGCAGGAGACTGGTATAGTCCTGGCCTCCATGGGACTGCGCGTCCCCAGTCAGGCCCTGGGCTTGGCTCTGGGCACCATGCCAGCTGAGAGCAGGGAAGAGACACCCACCTACCCCAGCCAGCCAGAGAGGATAGGGGAAGGGAGGTACCACCTCCAAGCTCCTCCTTCCCCAAGAGGGCAGTCCAGCTCCAAAGCCCAGTGTGACAGCTACCCTGGAGAGAAATTGGGGGCTAGCAGTGGCAGAAGGACCCTGGCCCTTTAAGAGATCTGACAGTGCCCTGCGGGTATGTGCTCCACAAACAAACTGGCTATAAGGTTACTCTTAAAAAGGTACATTCTGTTCCACAGGCTGGGCAGGGAAGGGCATCATGCCAGAGCACCCAGCTTCGAACCCTGGGAGCCCCAGGCAACTTCCTCTTTGTAGGTGGGGCTGGGGTGGGCTATAGGCCATAAGCCCTGGGCAAGGCAGAGGCTGGCTCCCTCAAACCTTGAGCGAGACAGAGGACAGCACCATCTAAACCAGGGTGCCAATGGAGGGATCTCGAGGTGTGCTGGCTGGGGGGCTGTGCCTACAGCCGCCCCTAAAGGATCAGCTGGGCAAGAGCCCCTGTCCCTGGTCAGGGGGATGACACAAGACAGCCAACACCACCAGCTCACATCTCTCTGCAAGGGACATCCGGCAGTCCCTTCACTGGGAACCATCCCCTACAGCATCCCCGCAGCTCCCTGCCTCCAGGTGAGAGCGCTACCCTGTCGGGTTTTAATCCACTCAGAGAGGGTGGGGCCCTGAGAGCAGGGCCCTGGGGCCCTGAGGTAGCTACTATTTTTATCCCAGTTTTACAGACTGGGAAATGAAGGCTGGGAGAGGCAAGGTTAGCTGTCTAGGATCTCACAGAGAAGAATGCAGCCCACTGGACAACCAGGGCTGCCTGCAGCCAAGCCTCTGCGACAGCCTCACCTCACACACCACTCTGAAGCCAGAGGTGGAAGCCCACAGGGGCAGAGAGCCTCAAGGCAGGCTGCCAGAGCCCTGGTGCCCAGTGGGAAGAGGGCGGGATGCGGTCGGAGGCTAAAGCCCCTCGTCAACAGTCCAGCCCCAAACTACTCCCGGCCCAGGACAGAACTGACCCACTCATCACCTTCCCTGTCCTCCCGGAGCTGGCCTCAGTCCAGGAGAGAGGCAACTCCTCCCTTGCTAACTGCATCCAAAACCTACTCGATCCCTCCAGATCGCCACCTAGAGCTGCCCTGCAGGGAAGGCACCAGGCCCTGAGTCTCAAGTGTCAACTTGGGGCCAGAGATGCCAAAGTCTGGATGTAGCCTACCCAGCCCCCTCAGCCCTGCCCCAACCCTGGGGCTGAATGTCACCTGCCCACCTCCAGCCTCACATTGGGTCTCTACAGATTATGCTATTTCGAGGGCCTCAGGCTAAAGAGCTGTAGACTGTGGCCCACTGGGACAGAGCACAGGCTTTAGGTTCTGGCGCCTTCCCTTCCCTTAGCAGTGCCTTCTGCCTCAGATCCGAAATGGAGACCCACCCCTCCTCCCAGATACAGCCAGACATCCCTCTTCCGTGTCCACCCGTGACTCTCCCACCCTCGATTAGCAGACCCCTTCTCATTCCCACACTGGTGCCCCCACGCCTACCTCCCCGACCACCCACCTGCTTCCAGAGGAAGGCGTCACCACGGTTGAGTTGCCAGGCCAAGATCAAGTGCAGGGTGGAGAGGCCCAGGCCACTGAAGACAGCAGCCCGCATGCGGATGGGGAGAAGCGTGTAGGTGATGTAGACGAAGAACATGGGGCACCAGAGGCCTACAGAAGGGCTGCGGGGGCTGGCTGTCAGGGTGCCGCCGACCTGCACGGCTGCCAGGATGCCCAGCACCACATAGCTCACCAGCCACATGGAGTCCTGGCGGAAGCTGTGTCGATTGCACACCACCATGAGCGCCACGAAGAGGACGGCGGCGCAGGCCAGCAGGGCCACATAGGCAGGCTGAGGGTGGGCAGGCGCCGCGTGGAAGGCCAGCAGCACGGCCATGAGCAGCACGAGCACCGCCATCAGCAGCGTCAGGCTGCTCTGGTTCATCTGGAAAAAGTACCTCTGGTACAAGCGCTCCAGCTTGGCCGAGCGGAACTGCTTCGACTGGAACACCTGCACCAGCCGGCGCCAGCAAGCTCGCCGGCTCCTGGCGGCTGCATCGGGGGCCCCCTCAGCGGCTCCGACTGCCACGGTCGCCTCGGGGTCCTCGAAGCCCAGGGCCACGGCCCGCAGCCCCAGCTCCAGGCCCTTGCCTGGGCCACCCCTCCGGATGAAGGCCTCATCCTGCCAGGGGCACCGAGGCGTGGCTGCGGGGGTCGGGCTGGGTGGCTGTGCACCCTGAAAGCAGCTCATATAACGGGGTGTGCAGAAGCCGCTGGAGTGAGTCCCGCGGCGTGGACGCTTCTGCCCATTGCGCTCGCCCCAGGCTGTTTTCCGTTCATCCACTTTGGGGACCAGGAGGCCACTAAACCATGACATCCTGCTGGGAGGAAAGGAATGAGGTGGTGTTAATACCACCGTTACTGCCGCCACCAGCACAGCTTTCATTAACCGAGCGCTTCCCGCTACCAAGCTGAGCACCTCAGACACATCCTCCTCCTGAAATGACTCTGAGGAAGACCAGGGTATCCCCAGCCACCAGGTGAGGAAACTGAGGCAGAGGGAGGTGAAGTCACTTGCCCGAGATCAAGCAGCCATACAAGTGTGAGAACCAAAATTCTAACCCAGATCTGTCTGACTCCAAAGCAATTCATTTAAACATTCACCTCTTCCCTAAAAGGCACTGATTTCCTGGTGGTTACAGACCCACTCGAGTGCCTGTCAATGAGAAAAGCCGCCCAGCTCAGGAGAGACAGAGCACAGCCCAAGCAGGGGCAAGCACCACCCCGCACCAGCAGACTGTTGACACTGGTGTCCCAGTGGAACGTGACCCTCTGAGTTTTCAACAGAAGCTGAATTCTAAAAAATGGAGGCTTTAACATGACATCTCCTGACTTTTAAACATTGGCAAGTAATTCACATTTTTCAACACTGCAAGCCAAATAAATCACATCTACGGAATGAATTCAGCCTGTGAGCTGCCGATCGGTGACCTCTGTACCACAGGGAATCTCTTTCCACATCCGTCCCCATCACACTCACACACTGTGCACACTTCACAGAGTTAAATTCAACTCCTCCCTCCGGTTACAGCTTCAACAAAACTTCCTCAGGAAGGTGTCCCAGCTCCCCCACCCAGACTAAGTTTGGTCCCCTGTTCACTCTCCATACATTTCCTCCATGGTACTGATCACCATTATCATTAAATCATCCCTTGTTTAATGTGTGACTCTGCCCCTCTGACTATAAATGTTAGGAGGGAAGGGATGATATCTATTTTGCTCAGCGCTTTATCCCCACCCCAGGTACCCCAAATACTGAGCCTGGCTCATAGTAGGAACTCAACCAATTTATGAGTCGAAAAGAGAGAAAGAAACCAAGCTCAAGAGCACTGGTATAAAGAAGCTAACGTGAAATAATAATAACGATACGACTCTTCATCTTTCTCACTGCGCTCCAGTCCTCTTAACCTCTTTGCTGTTCCCCAACACACCGTGCACGGGACAGCCTGGGACCTTGGTGCTTGCTGTTCCCTCTGCCTAGAATAAGAGCTCCTCCAGGTCACAGCTCATAAGTCCCCTTATCAGTGAGCTTTCCCTGACCACTCTATTAAAATAGCAGCCCCTTTTCCTGGAGCTCCCTATCTCTCTTCCGAGCTTTATGCTTTATTTTTCTCCACAGCTCCTATCAACAGCTGCCATTCTATATACTTTTCTTATTTGTTCATTGTCTGTCTCTCCTAACTGGAATTGTCAACTTCATGAGGGCAAGGATTTTGGCCTGCTTTGCTCACTGCTACATCTGCAACTGGTAGGGTCTAAATAAATGTTTGTTGAGTAGATAGGCAGGTAGGTGGGTGGATGGATGGATAACACTCCCATGCACTTTCCCTCTGCTTGAAACTTTTCGAGGTCCTTTCACATACCCAAGTCCATCTGATCTTCACCAGAACCCTGTGAGGCTCGTCCTGTGGCCATCTGGGGCACAGGACAGATTTGACAGCAAAAAAAAAAAAAAAAAAAAAAAAAGAAGAACTGAGGTCCACGGTAATTTTATACAGCTGGCCCAAGTTCTAAAGAACACAAGTAATCAAGTCAGCCCCGTAATCTCACGTCTCCAGGAGGGAAGTGTCTTGACCTGGGGGAAGGGGAGGACTCCATGACAACACCCTCAATGTGTCTCCCAGCTGAGCCCAGCTCAGGAGGAGGTGAGGGTGAGAGCACTGCCACCCATGGATGCCTGCATCCCCACCAGGGCCACCCTCCTCCATGCCCATGGGGCACCCTGAGGGGCTCCTCGTACTTAAACCTGCAGAGCTAGCAGCACTGACATTTGTACTCACTAGGGGACAAGGGGGAGAATACCCAGAGCTTGCCCCAGGTGGTCACAGGACCAGACGCTCAAGCCACAGAAGCAGTGCTCCAAGCAGACACCCAGGGGCCCACCAAGCAGAAGGCGGACTGGGGACCTCTCTGCACATGGGAAACTCCCATCTCTGGTACACCCTCCACTAAGTTCTCTTGGCATCCCTTCTCCTATATCCCACGGAGCAGCAGGCCCTTCAACCCCTTAACATCACCAACGGCACCATCTGGAGGGACAGATCAAAAATCCAAGACTTTTGGTCAGGCTGACATTTGGCAAAGGTCACCAGAGAAAGTCTGGCTCTTCAAAACACTTCATTAGAAACAAGATCTTTGGAGTGAGACCACGTTTCAAACCTTATTGTGATTCTTTGCTAGCCTCGCAGCCTTGGACAAGTTACTTCACCTCTCTATGTCACTTTCTTCACCTGTAAAATGGGAACAATAAGAGTTGCGAGGAAAGAATGTAACAGCCCCCGTCAGGCATACAGTACACACTCAATAAACATTAGCTCTTATCCTCACTCTACACCACTTTGAACCCAAAACCCTGCCAGCGTCCGAGAGATAGAAAGACAGGAAAATTGTGAGCAAAAACCCACACCTGCCCAGCCAGTCAGACGCCCGGCCCTATCAGTCCCTGTGTCCTCGGCTGTCAGTCCTGAGAGCTGCGTGAGACAGAGCCCAGAGTAAGCAGGTTTCCCACTGCCCCCCATGACATTTTGCTTCAGCCTCCTCCCCCTCGCCAGTCCCCTGACCTGTCCTCACCACGCCCCCACCCCACTGGCCAGACCTCTGTTCCCAAAGGACCTGTTTCTGGCCATGCTCCCAGCCCCCTGGAAGCACAGCCTAGCACGTGGCTCGTACCCACAGAGGAAGGCGCGTACACTGTCCAGGGGAATGCATGACCCTCCCAAGAACACTCTGACCCCACAAGTGGATAGCTTCAGAGATCTGTAATTGTCCAACCAACTGCAACCATCCCACCCTGGGCTCCATTCCAGGCACTGCCCATCTTGGAGAACTTACTCCTGGCACCCCACGCCAGGCTGGTATGGCAGGGAACAGGGCAGGGCACTGTTCAAAGCCACAAAACTTCCCTATATGGGGCCCCAACCCTCCTTGTCCAGGAACCCATCACTATGAACCACAGACCACCTCC
This sequence comes from Monodon monoceros, assembly GCF_005190385.1. Taxonomy (NCBI): domain Eukaryota; kingdom Metazoa; phylum Chordata; class Mammalia; order Artiodactyla; family Monodontidae; genus Monodon; species Monodon monoceros. The sequence continues at coordinate 37,194,943 of NW_021703783.1, forward strand.
TTCCTCCCCAGAGATAGGCTCCTGAGCTTGTGCCTCCGACCCCCTCCTTCCCTGGGTCCTGGTTTCTTTGCTCTCTCTCACAGATCTGCTACTCCAGGCACCACCGGCTCCCAAGGATGGAGCCACGTCCATTCAGCCTGGCAGACCGAGGCCCAGTGTCTCTCAGACCCCAGGTCCCTCCTGAACCTGGATCCTCCAGCCTGAGACCCAGAGTCTGAAGCAGGCCAGGGCCCAGCCCCAAGGATGGCTCTGCACGCTGCTTTGCCCAAACTCTCTTCCTAGTCACCTCCTATTCCCAAAAGGTGGCAAAAGGAGGCTCCAGGGGATTTAAAAGGACTTCAGAAAGTTCATGGAAGAAGGCACTGCCCAGGCAGGGCACTTCAGTGCCAGCACTGCCCACCAGGCTGGGACGTGGGCCTCAATTCCAGGCCTGTCCAGATGTAGAGGAACCTCCCCAGGGCCTGTATCTGGAGGTCCATCAACCCTTCTCCTCCCTTCCCCAGCCCTTGGTCTCCCTAAAGACTGCACTGAGGTCCCACCTCCACCCCAACCATACAAACCCCACCAGGGCCCTCCAGTCACAGGGGTACTCCGGTAAGCAGAGGGTATAGGAAAAGAGTCCACAGCCTGATTCCACCTCTAGCTTTTCAGTCAGGCCCCAGAGCCTGTTCTGAATAAAGTCTGCCCACCCTGCCCACCCTGCAGCGGGCCTGGACACCAGCCCTTTCATTCCCAAGGTATGGGGTGAGGGGAGGGGGACTCTTGCAGACAGAGGGCATCCCTCCCTCCGCCCAGGCTGCCTCCCCTTCCCCGAAACACAATCACACTCTACCTCAAACTCGGAGGCTCACCCACAGCCCTGCTGCAAAAACCTCAGGACAGCCCCTCCCCCAGTACATGCCTCTCCCCCTCTTCCCAGCAAGCCGGGAACTCGCCCCGGGTGGAGGAAGGGAAGCACAGGGCAGGGAGTGAGGGTGGGAGCCTTGAGCCCCGGACCCAGGACTCCTCGATCCCCCATCTCCTCCCGGACTTTCCCCCCGCCAGCCTCGACGCCCTCGGGCTCCCCCCGCGCCGGCTTCCCCGCGCGGACCACAAAACTCCCGGGAGCCGCGCGGGAGTCTGCCAGCCGCACGGAGACCCGAGCGCCGAGCGCCGGGCGCCGCCGCCTCCCCCAGACGCTCCTCCGCGCGGTCTCACCTGCCGGCTGGGGTCGGCGCCTCCCCGGGGCCTCCGCCCCGCCGCAGCCGCGGGCTCCGGCCGGCCGGCCGGCCGTCCCGCGGTCCTGCTCCGTGCCCGCGCGTCCCGGCCGCCCCTCCCGCCGTCCGCAGTCCGCCCGGCCCTCGCCCCCTCCCTTGTTGTCCAGCGCAGCCGCCCTCTACCCCGGATCCAGAAGTCCCCTCCCCGCCGGCTCCCGGACTCCCCGCCTTAAAGGCACAAGCTCCTTTTGTCTGGACACCCCTCCCCTCCCCGGACGCCGGGCAGGGTGGCCGGCTCCCCTTCGAAGGAACGGGGTAGGGGTGGGGGAGACCGAAGAATGGAACCCCTCCCTCCGCGCGCCCCCTCCTCTCCTCCGGCCGCTCCCTCCCCCAGTCTTGGGAAAACAAGCGGCTACTGTTCTGGGATCAAGACCCCGGGAAGGAGCGGGCCGTCCAGCCCGCTCCCCCTTCTCTCCACCCCCGGGCTGCGTTCTCCAGCATTCTCTTCCCACCCTCACCCCAGGGGTCCCCAAAGGCGCCGGGCAAACCCACCCTCTAGCAGCGATTACCACCCCCCTCCCGCCCAGCACACCGAGGGTCGGCTTCCTTCCTGGCGGGGTCCCCTAAGCTGAACCGGTGCCCAGCACCCACTCCTCACCCCCATCTCCCCTCCTCCCTCCCCCAGCCCCCACCCTGCCATTCCCGCCCCGCCTGCCACGGCCCTGCTCCCCCCCCACACACACGAGGGAACTCAGTTTAATAATTAATTAAGATTTCATTCCACAAGGCGCCAGGTGTGTGCGGCCTGCTTCCCCACACACCGCTTTTTCCCTCCTCCCCCAACCCTCCGGGGCGCTGGCCCCAAGCAAACCTCCTATACACCCTGAGCCCAGAAGGGGGCCTGAGGGAAGGGGCACTCTCCACGCTGCCCACCGGCCCCTCTCTCTCTGGGGAGCTCCTCCAGCACCTGCCCACGTGTAGAGTCCCTCCCTGTCTCCTCCCCACCCCCACCCCCACCCCCACCCCCCGCACCTTTTACCCAAAGGGTTGTGCTTCCCTGCGGAGTGTGGAGGGTGGAGAGAGGGTGCATTGCTAGGGTACTGAGAAATTGTTTGGGGCTTTTACTTCCCACGTTTTCAAGCACGGAGCTGCGGCCCCAGTTACCTGGGTGATGGGAAAATCTCGTGGAAGCTGCTTTAACCCTTTGAGGGTTAGAAAGATGGTGTAGCCAGAAAGGAGAAGAAGGTTAATAAACTCACCCAGGATGCAAGTGATTCTGACTTTAGAGGGGATGCCAGTCCTTCAGAGCTGGGAAGAGGGCAGCTTATCTGGCTTCCCTTGGAGGCGCGCTCCCTGTTGCCTCATCCAGACCTGTAGCTCCTCCTTCCTTTGGCAGCCCCTTCCCCACCCAAGGTCCCACAGCCTAGATAGCTGAAGCTGCTCCCTCAAACCCAGCCTTGCCGGTATTCTAGTCCTTCAAGGCCCAACTCTGGTCCACGCCAAGCCCCTACTGGGATTCCTAAGCCCAGGCCAGAGCTTGAGGCAGGGAAGAGAGGGGAAGAATTAAGAAAATCCATTTCAATCCCTTATCAGGCATATATGATTGCAAACTATCCACCTTGGCTAAATCATCACTCTCTTGGAGCCTCATCTATAAAATAGGGATAAAACTATGTCTTGTCTTTCTTACAGGATTTTCAGGATGAGCTAGAAAAATGTTGGTTAAAATGTTTGAAAATGGGAAATGAAAATGAAAAATGGATAGTTTATTCTGCCATGTATGAGTCTCAGTTGTGCAGGCGTGGCCTGTAATTTGAACTTTGGGGCCTTTTTGCCTGACTTCTCCCTTCAAGCAGCCAGGCAAAATTTCCTTTCCAGTCTGAAACCATTATGTACCATTTATCTCTTAGAATAATATGTTTATGGGCTGTAAGGGGAAAATACAAAAGATAATTGAGGAAAAGAAACGGGTGTGTTATGAAATTTTATATTCTGGAATGGAAGGCTTTGTCCTTCATTTTATTTTGGAATAAAAAAAAAATTTGGACACCAACCAAGTAAGCCGAAGAAATATGCTAGGGATCCATCTCTGGGTGCTTTAAGTCACACTGGCCTCCTCTACCCTAGTGTATGGCTGGTGTGTTAGTCTGGCCTCCTGAATTCCATTTCTGGTTCCTGGAGGGCAGGGCTGCCATCAGCACCTTTCTTTGATCCCCACCATCAGCACCTTACACTGAGGGTCTGTTTCTAGCACTATTGGGGCCTTAAAAATGATTCCAGGCCTTTATTTTACAGATAGGAAACATGACCTACTGCTAGGCACATGGGGAATATTCAATTATTAAAATTTTAATCTATAGAATATTAGAGTAGGAAGCAGTCATAAAGATTATCTAATTCAGCTGCTATACTTTTAGTAATCAAAATAGCAAGCACTGGGACTTCCCTGGTGGCGCAGTGGTTAAGAATCTGCCTGCCAATGCAGGGCACACGGGTTCGAGCCCTGGTCCAGGAAGATCCCACATGCCGCGCAGTATGCCACAACAACTGAGCCTGTGCTCTAGAGCCCGCGTTACACAACCTCTGAGCCCGAAGGCCACAATTACTGAAGCCCACGTGCCTAGAGCCCGTGCTCTGCAACAAGAGAAGCCACCGCAATGAGAAGCCCGCACACCTCAACGAAGAGTAGCCCTCACTCGCCGCAACTAGAGAAAGCCCGCGCACAGCAACAAAGACAACGCAGCCAGAAATTAATTAATTAATTAATTAATTTTTAAAAAGCAAGCACTTATATATCATTTACTTGGTGCTGAGTAGTCATTTAAGCCCTTGACATAAAATAATTCATTTAATCCTTATAACTTCATGATGCTATTATTATCGTCCTTACCTTGGAGTGAGGATGTACCTCACTTTTCCCATGAAAAATGAGACACAGAGAGGGTCAATAATTCCAACGTCAGAAAGTGGTAGGTCCAGATTCTGAACACATGCTCTCTGGCTTCAGAGTCTGTGTGTGTCACCACTGTGCTCTACTGACTATGGAAAACCAAGCCCCTGAGATGGGAATTGACTTGGCCACGATCACGCAGCGGATTGGTGACGGAAGGTGGATCAGAAACCCAATTTGGTTCTCTTTCCACTCAGCTTCACTATGGTTCTGCCTGTATGTATCACAAATGTGAGTTGTGCCTGTCCTTCCCTGATGTTCCCTCAGAAGCAGACATTCTTCTGCTGACAGGTGGCAACATTCTTCTCCCCTTTGGCTGTGGGGAGTGCATTGAAGGATGGGGACAGTGGGCCCTTGATCTGTAGCTTCTGACCCAAAAAGAGTGAGACCTGCCTCTAGTGACCAACTGTAGAGGGCCAGGGACTCCAGGTTAGACCATGGGTTAGAGTATGGGCCTTCCACCAGCACCTTCGTGAGAGAAGATTGCACGTGTGGTACATTTTTCAGCCAGATCACGTCCCTCTGAAATACACCAAGGCTGTTTAAAAGAGCCTGTGGGTGAGCAGCTTGGTAGGAAACACGGAATCTCGGAGACGGTGGTTCTCACACTTACCCTGAGCCCCTAGAAGAAATGGTACTCTTAGCAGAACATGGTGAAATATTAATATATTAATATTAATGGTGAAATATTAATATATTAAGATACATAGTGTTGGGGGCTTCCCTGGTGGCGCAGTGGTTGAGTCCGCCTGCCGATGCAGGGGCACGGCTTCGTGCCCCGGTCCAGGAAGATCCCACATGCCGCGGAGCGGCTGGGCCCGTGAGCCATGGCCGCTGAGCCTGCGCGTCGGGAGCCTGTGCCCCACAACGGGAGAGGCCACAGCAGTGAGAGACCCTCGTACCGCAAAAAAAAAAAAAAACGAAAAAAAACCCCAAAACATCGTGTTGTACTAGGCCAGATCTAACAGACTCTAGAATCACAGGCACCAACGTTTTAGAAAAAAATATTGGGAAAACTTTAAAATTGAGAAAATTTTATTTTATTTTATTTTTTCTTTGAACCACAATAAGATGGCTATTACTCAATTTTCATGGCAGAACACCTTGATCCAGCTGGGGGAACACCAGCCCTGCTGAACCTGGTTTGAGAACCACTACAGTAAGTGAAGTATTCAGAAAGGACCTCCTATCCCGGGCTGGGCAATAAACAGCAAGTCAGGGATCAGCTGGAAGGTTTTAACCCTGACAAAGAGAAGAAAAAAAGAGAGCGAGGGAGGCAGCTGGCATGAGCTGTTTCTATTGCTCCAAGTCTAGCTTGACCTCAATGACTGTGGTTTTTCTCATACAGACCACAGTCACAGTCACAGGTATTATCAACCTCTCATTTTTCAGAAAGAGGAAATTCCTAGGAGAAGAATGCATTATATGTAAGTGCAAGTTCTATATACCCATAAGTGTATCTGGACAACGCTTGAAACATCCTGGAACATAACTAATGGATGGGCTTGAGTCCCCTGAGCCTTCCCTGGGTCGTTCGGGAAACAGCTAAGCAACCCTTTGCTTACTCCCTTTTACAAGGTAAAGATTCCTTTTACGGTGCAAATAATCATTCCCTGACTTTTCTGTCTTAAAGATCAGATTTCTGTGCATTTCATTTTTGGAAAGTAAGAAAAATATGTAAAGACAACCCACATTTGTATATCCCCTGTCCACTTCACCACCCCTAACATGGCTGCTGACACCCCCACTACCCCAGAGACTCTTGGCTTCCTCTAGGTCCCAGGTTGGAGGAGGCCTTGGCCACCACGGGTCCCAGAACCACTACCACCCATGGGAATGAAATGATTGACTCTAAACTCCAGATGGATACAAACTTCCTCATTCCTTAGCTTCCCATCTTTTTTTTTTTAATTAACCATTTTAGTTTTTTTAAATTTATTTTATTTTTGGCTGCACTGGGTCTTCGTTGCTGCACACGGGCTTTCTCTAGTTTCAGCGAGCGGGGGCTACTCTTCGTTGCAGTGCGCGGGCTCTAGGCACGCAGGATTCAGTAGTTGGGGCATGGCATGTGGGCTCAGTAGTTGTGGCTCAAGGGCTCTAGAGAGCAGGCTCAGTAGTTGTGGCACAGGGGCTTAGTTGCTCCGCATCATGTGGGATCTTCCCAGACCAGGGCTCGAACCCGTGTCCCCTGCACTGGGAGGTGGATTCTTAACTACTGCGCCACCAGGGAAGCCCCTTAGCTCCCCATCATTCATTCATTCATTCTTTCTTTCCACAAATATTTAGCAAGTGCCTACTAAGGCCAGGTACTGTTCTATTCGTAGGTGCTGGGGATACAGTGGCAGCAGACTGGATCCCTATTCTCATGGAGCTTTCCTTCTAGTGGGAGGAGACAAAAAACAAATGAACACATGAGAAGATAGTTGATGGTGATAGGTGCGATGATGACAATTAGAAAAGGGGACAGATAGGAAGCAACTTCCTCTCTGAGGAAGTGATGTTTACATAGAGACCTGAATGACAAGGAATCAGCCATGCAAAATATATGAGTAAAGAGCATCCAGGCAGAGGGGACAACTAATGCAAAAGTCCTAAGGCAAAAAAGCAAGCTTACTGTGTTCAAGAAACAGAAAGCAAGTCAGGGAGGCTGAAGCCCAGTGTGTTGGAGGAAGAGCCTAAAGATGACGTCAGGGAGGGAGCTATGCCCTAGCTGGTGTAGAAGCTCGTAAGCCAGGATGAGGAGTTTGGATTTCATTCAAAGTGTAATGAGCACCTTTGGAAGATGTTATGCTTGGAAGCAGCATGATCTGATTTATGCTTTTAAGAGATCATGTTGGCTGCTGGATGGAGAATAAATCAAGGGATCAAGAGATGCAAGGGAAACCACTTAGGACGCTATTATAGTGGTTCAGGTGGAAAAGATCCGTGCCTTAGACAAGGATGGTGACAGTGGGCTACTGAGAAGTGGAAGGACTCAGAAAATGTTTTGGAGTTGGAGTACCCTAATGACCTGCCTTGGTTCCTTCTCCATGGTTTATCTGCAACAAATAATAATCCAAAACTGACAAATATGTATTGAGCAGCTACTACATGCCAGGCACTGTGCCTGGAAGTTACCATCCAGAGAAGACAAACCCACCTTCTCCTGTCCTACTGCCATAGCCAGCTCTGCGTTGGGGAAGCTACTGCCCATCCTTACCCCTGCCCCATTTTCAGGGCCATAGGCACATCCCTCACCCCACCCCTGCACTCTACTCCAATGCTAAGCTGGAGTTGATGGTGGGGGGGGAAGTGTTTACAGTTGGACAATTGATGCCATAAAAAAAGAGTCCAAAGTCCTCCCAAGATCTCAGAGCAAAGACTAGGAGAGCCCAAAGCTCCAACAGTGGGGAGAGGATGCAGCCAGGGCCATGAAGACAAGAGAAACCTGTTGGTGCCCACACCACTGCTCGTCATTCTCAGAGTTCCCAGAGCCCAACCTACCAGAGCCCCCATCAAGCCAGACTTCTCAGTCTTCTCTACCACCCGGTTCTGCTGCCCCAATACCCTCAGTCTCCCTTAGATTTCTGAGTCTCTTGTGCCCTCTGGTGTCATGTTCCTGATACTGCAGCCCATAGTTAATCTCCCCAGCTTGTCACTTTACAATCTACAACCCAAGGTGGGGGCGGGGCAGGGGCCAGTATGGGAAATTTAAAAATTCTGGGAAGGGCTGGGAATGTCATTGCATTAAGGCAAAGGGCCACGTCAGTTTCTGAGACTCAGAGACATGAGGAGCCCTCCATCTATTGCCAGATTCATCTTTTGTTTATGAGTTGAACACACTATTTTTGAACATCTACTGTGTGCTTATCCAGCCACCAACATGTGCAAAGCTGACCCAAGCTCAGATGATCAGGCACTCCCACCAAGGGCTGTGAGTCTGGAGCTGGTGATGTGAAGAAGCGAGAGCACTCGAGAATTCATTCTTCTGTCAGTGGCAGTGCAGCCAGTGACAGTGGCAGGACCCCCCGAACCAGACTCTTCCATGGCTCCTACTGCCTAATTTCCCTTTGTTCCTGCCTGTTTTTTAAGCCTGGTACTCTGGCCTTTCCATCAATTCTATGAGCAAGTAATTCCCTACCCTCCTAATAAATGTCTCTTCTGTTCACAGTAGTTGGAGTCTGTTTCTGCTTTTGCAACCAAGAAGATGACAGGTACACTGGACAATTGATCAAGCCTCTCTCAGACTTAGTTTCCTCCTTGGTAAAAAGGGATGATAATGAATTTCATATGCAAGGCTGTTTTACTAAATAAGTGTATTAGTTATCTATTGCTGCAAAACAAACTACTACACATTTAACATCTTAAACAGCACATGTTTACTATTTCATAGTTTCTGTGGATCAGAACTCTGGGCGTGGCTTAGCTGTGTGCCGCTGAGCTGCAATCAAGGTGTCAGCCAGGGCTGCAGTCTCATCTGGGCTTGAATGAAGAAGACTCTAATTCCAAGTTCAGGTGCTTATTGACAGAACTCAGTTCCTGCAGGCTGTTGGACTGAAGGTCTCAGCTCCTTACCACATGGATCTCTCCAACATGGCAGCTTACTTCATCAAAGCCTGAGGGAGAGAGTCTGCTAACAAGGTGCAAGTCACAGGCTCCAGTAGCCTAATCACAGAAGTGCCATCTCATTACTTTTGCTGTGTTCTGTGAACTAGAAACAAGTCATTAGGTCAGTCCATATGCCAGAGGAGTGGATTACCCAAGGGCATGAATACCAGAAGACGGAGATCATTTGGGGTCAGCTTGGAGTTGGCCTGCCATAATGAGATAGCTGTTAGGTATAATTCCAGTCCTTTTTCAGAATCCCACTTCCTTATTTTTTTTTCGGGGGGGGGGGGGGCAGTGGGTTGCACTACACGACTTGTGGGATCTTAGTTCCCCCACCAGGTATTGAACCCAGGCCCACGGCAGTGAAAGTGCAGAGTCCTAACCACTGGACCGCCAGGGAAGTCCCAGAATCCCACTTCCTCCCTGAGGGCTTTTCAAGTCCCTCCTCAACCCAAGCTCTTCAAAATCAACCTTTCTTACAAATGAGGAAGCTTGATATACTGCGTATTACATGGAATAGTTTTAGTTATTTTGGGAGGATAATGTTATTTTGGTGTTATAAAATAAGAAAATGTTCTTTTTGACGAATACTACGGAAATTTTTAGTGGTAGAATATCATTATGCCCACACTTTTCTTTAAAATAATCTAGAGTAGTAAGGAGAGAGTCATAGGCCATTCTCCCATTTTTTCCCAAAATCCCTGGCTAAGTAGTTACTATGGAAAAAGTTGCCTTTGCTCTTGCCAAAAACGGTCCAGGAAGTCAGCTTTATATTAGGTTGGTCAAAAATCTCATTCGGGTTTTTCCGTAACATCATATGGAAAACTCCGAATGAACTTTTTGGCCAATACAATATATGTGTATAAGAGGTAAGACGGACTAAAAGGAACAATGCTTAATAAATATCAAACTTCCTCATCTCATAAGCCTCCGGGGGCTCCCATTTTTGGGCTGTAAATATATGTACATAGATATATACAAATTCATTCAAATTCCTCTATCAACCCTGAACAGAAGGATGTGGGGTAGAGGTGGTCGTCATTGACTTATAGATATTGTCATCAATTAAAAAAAAAAAAAGGTGGTGTTTATCATACGGCATTTCCCCTTCTGTATTGTGCTTGATCCTTCAGATCAGATCAAGATCAAAAGAAACGATCCCAGAGAAAGCCCAGGACGGAGAACCAACTCCCAGGAATCAGTTATTGCTCTGCTCATTGCCAGCACCGTCATACACATGTGGGGGGCAGATACTCAAGACAGGGATTCTCTTTTAACTTGGTTTTGACCCAGGTGAATCTCAGCCCTTAGTTCCGGACTTGGGCTTAAGGGAAGGGACGGGAGAAAGTCACTTCAGTCACTGCTGGCTTGGCTCAGGCTGGCTCCAAGGCTCCACAGCAGAGAGCAGGAAGCACCTAGTCTCTGCCCAGTCTTGGCCCCAGGAAAAATGATGACCAATCATGGCCCTTCCTTTCTGGGCCTCTTCTCTTTGGTCTCCTCACTCTTCCCTCCAGCTCTCCTCATTCCTCTCCTCCTCTCTAAGGTAACATCCTCCTTGATTAAGAAAAATGCCATGAACGCCACCTTAACCAGGTGACCACCAAAAATGGGACAAACTGACATCACTCGTCCCCCACGGGATGCACTAAGGACACTATGCCACCTGTCGTATTCCTACCAAAAATGTTTAAACTGAATCTGATCCCAAGGAGACAAATTGAGGTATATTTCTAAAACAATTGGCCTGTACTATTCAAAAATATCAATGTTATGCCAGAAAAAAAAAAGTGCAGCTGAGAAAATGTTACAGTTTTAAGGAAACTAGAGAGACATAACTAAATGTAATGCATGATGCTTGATTGGATCCCAGGGGTTTTGGGTTTTTTTGTTTGCTTGTTTGTTTTTAAAATTTTCTTTCTTTATTTTATTTTTGGCTGCGTTGGGTCTTTGTCGCTGCAAGCGGGCTTTCTCTAGTTGCATTGAGAGGGGGCCACTGTTCGTTGCGGTGCACAGGCTTCCTATCGCGGTGGCTTCTCTTGTTGCGGAGTAGAGGCTCTAGGCACGCTGGCTTCAGTAGTTGTGGCACGCGGGCTCAGTAGTTGTGGCTCGCCGGCTCTAGAGCACAGGTTCAGTAGTCGTGGCGCACGGGCTTAGTTGCTCCGCAGCATGTGGGATCTTCCTGCATCAGGGATCAAACCTGTGTTCCCTGCAGTGGCAGGCGGATTCTTAACCACTGTGCCACCAGGGAAGTCTGTTTGTTTGTTTTAGTCATGAGGACATTGTTGGGACAATTAGGGAAATTTTCAACAGACTATATATTAGATAATATTGTAACAATGTTAAATTTCCTGAGTGTGACAACGTTTTGCAGTTATGTAGAAATGTCTCTGTTCTTGGTAAATACGTGATGAATTATTTAGGAATGAAGTTGCTGTCTGAAACTAACTCAAATGGTTCAGCAAAAACACATGCTACATAACAAATGTGGGGAAACTGTAACAACCACTGAATCTAGGTGAAAGGTATATACAGTCATATTATTCTTGCAATTTTTTTTAACTGTTTTTGTTTTAATTAATTTATTTATTTTTGGCTGTGTTCGGTCTTCGTTTCTGTGCGTGGGCTTTCTCTAGTTGCGGTGAGCGGGGGCCACTCTTCATCGCGGTGCGCAGGCCTCTCACTGTCACGGCCTCTCTTGCTGCGGAGCACAGGCTCCAGACGCGCAGGCTCAGTAGTTGTGGCTCACGGGCCTAGTTGCTCCGTGGCATGTGGGATCTTCCCAGACCAGGGCTCGAACCCGTGTCCCCTGCATTGGCAGGCAGACCCTCAACCACTGCACCACCAGGGAAGCCCTATTCTTGCAATTTTAAACCTACAGAAAGGTTTTAAATTTTTCAAGATAAACATTTAGGGAAATGCCAATTCAGGAAAATACTCCAAATGAGGAAAGTGGCAATATACCGTGATTCCCCTAAGTTTCACATTTCCCCCCTGAGGTTAACAGTGATTGTTTACTCAACAGGCATGCTGAGTGCTAGGTGCCAGAAAAACAGGGCACTGAAAAATATTTATCTATTTGATATTTGACATTTTTTCCCCTAAACATCAAATTTGTCATGGAAATGTTCAGAATTTTGTTAAACTTCTTAAATTTTTTTGCAGTTGAATTGTTTCTGGATTGAAGTGTTTTTCACTGCACAGGGATCATCATAATCTTTTTCATGCTTAGGGCATC